>NC_052047.1:182248971-182966471 GCF_903992535.2 Arvicola amphibius | reverse complement strand
TTCAGCCTTCTGGGTCTTTTTTTCTGTTTTTTCTGTTGGGATTTTCATGGAGAGTGTGTGTAATCTGTAGGCTATTGTAAGTAAAATCAATATTACATTGATTTTTAAAATATTCTGTAAATTCAGAAGCCTGGAAAGTCTTATATCTTCTAGTATCTTTTTTTTGTTTCCAGTTTATTTATTTTTTATTAAAAATTGCCATCTCCTCCCCTCCTCCTTCCCCTTCCCTCCCCTCCCCTCCACCCATACCCCCACTCCCTCCCTCTCCAGGGGCCAAAGAGCCATCAGGGTTCTCTACACTATGTTGAGTCCAAGGTCCTCCCAACTCCCTCCAGGTCCAGGAAGGTGAGCAACCAAACTGACAAGGCTCACACAGAGCCTGTCCATGTCGTAGAGACCAAGCCCATTGCCATTGTCCTTGGTTCCTCGGTCAGCCTCCACCATCAGCCACTTTCAGAGAGTCCGATTTGGTCGCATGTTCCATCAGTCCCATTCCAAGTGGACTTGGTGGTCTCCCATTAGTTCTGTCCTGCCGTCTCAGTGGGTGAACGCATCCCTCATGGTTCTGACTTTCTTTCTCATGATCTCTCTCCTTCTGCTCCTCATCAGAACTTTGGGAGCTCAGTCCGGTGCTCCAATGTGGGGCTCTGTCTCTATCTCCATCCATCACCAGGTGAAGGTTAAGGCTCACAGTGAGCGGGGGACCACCAAGTCCAGTTGGAATGGAACTGATGGAAAAGGGGACCAAACCGGGCTCTCTGAATGTGGCTGACGGTGGAGGAGGACTGAGAAACCAAGGACAACGGCAATGAATGTGAACTCTACAGCATCTTCTAGTATCTTATTCAATTCTTTCATCAATGCCTGAAAATTTTTAGTTTTAGTATCTTTATCTTGATAGCTAGGTTTATTCATAGGTATTTCATTTCATTTGAAGCTATTGTGATTGAAATATTTTTCTAATTTCTTTCTTGACAATTTTATTATATTTCATTTTAATTACTTTTTGAGAATTTAATGTGTTGCATATTTATGTCATTTTAATCTCCTTTCTTGCTGAAACTCCTCCATACACCATAACTCTCAAATGAATTTAATTCTTCTTCAATTTAATTGTTTTACACACACATGTGTAAAAATGAAGTCTGCTTAGTTTATTTAATATTGTTAAAGGCTTGTCAGTCTTATTTATTTTTTCAAAGAATCAACTCTTTGATTCTGTTGATCTCCATTTATTAATTTCTTTTCTAGTCTTTAGTATTTTTTACTGTTAATACAGTTGGTTTGGCTTCTTTTTAAAAGATAACTTTGAGGTGTCTTAGGTTGTTTGAGATCTCTTTGATTTTCTTTATAAGCACTTAGCTATACATTTTTTTTCTTAAAACCTCTTTGGCTGTATCTTAGAGGTTCTGGAAGGTTATGCTGGAATTTTCATTTGATTGTTGGGATCTTTTAATTTCCTCCTTGATTTCATCAATGACCCAGTGTTCATTCAAAAGGGTTTTCTCATTCTCCAAGTGTTTCCATAGTTTCTTTTGTTGTTTTATTACAAGGTCTGAAAATAGAATTACTTTGATTCTTTTGTATTTGTTTCTTTTTATCCCTTTTATTGAAAATAGTTTTTTCACATAATATATCTTGGTTATGGTTTTTCCTCCCTTTACTTCTTCCAGTTCTTTCTCACCTATCCTCCCTTCCAGATCTACTCCCTTTCTGTCTCTCACTAGAAAGCAAATAAGCTTCTGAAGTATAATAATAATGTAGAAGAAAGTATAGTAAAATATAATAAGATAAAACAAAAAACTAACTCATTGGAATTGGACAAGACACAAACAGAAGGAGACAAGCCCAAGTGATTCAAATGCCCTCAGAAACAGGACTCATTTGTTTTCTTCTGTCAGGTTCAGTGTATCTGGTTTTATGTTGAGGTCTTTCATCCATTTGGCGTGTTTGACAGGGTGTAAAATCATTCCACAAAATATAAACAGAGTGAACTTTGCCCAATTCATTTTATGAGGCCACAGTTACCATGATACCCAAACCATATAAAGACCCAACAAAGAAAGAATTACATACTAATTTCCTTTATAAATATAGTTGCAAAAAACAATGTGAAAGAAAAAAAACATGATGATCTTATTAGATTTAGAAAATGTCATGGAAAAAAATCCAACATACCTTCATGGTAAAAGTCCTGAGAGATTAGGGATATAAGGGACATACCTAAATGCAATAAAGGTAGTAAACACATAGCCAACATCACCTTAAATGAAGAAAAACTCAAAGCAATTCTGCTAAAATCAGGAACAGACAAGGTTTTCCACTCTATTCATACCTATTCAATATAGAATGTCAAGTCTTAGATAGAGCAATAAGACAACTGAAAGTGATCAAGCAGATACAAATTGGAAAGGAAGAAGTCAAAGTATCTTTAATTTGCAGATGATGTGATAGAACACATAAATGACCCTAACAATTCGTCTGGGGAAATCCTACATCTGATAAACACTTTAAGCAAAGTAACAGCATACAAAATTCTCACAAAATCATTAACTGTCCTATATGCAAATAGCAAATGGGCTGAGAAAGAAGTCAGGGAAACACCTTCACATTAGCCTCAAACAATAAAAAATCTCCCGATTGTCTTTAACCAAGCAAATGAAAGACTTGTGTGATAAAAACTTTAGGATGAAAAGATCTCCCATGCTCATGGATTGGTGGAATTAATATCATAAAAATGCTATTTTACCATAAGCAATCTGCAGATTCAATGCAATCCCCATAAAATTTTTAACACAATTCTTCACAGATCTTGAAAGGACAATTTTCAACTTCATATGAAAAAACAAACAAATAAAAAAACCTCACGAAAGCTGGGACAATCTGAAATTAAAAAACAAAACAAAACAAAAACCATGGGTAGGCTGAATTAACATAGTAAAAATGGCAATCTTACCAAAAGCAACCTACAGATTCAATGCAATGCCCATCAAAATCCTGGCGAAATTCTTCACAGACCTTGAAAGAACAGTACTTAACTTCATATGGAAAAGCAAAAAAGCCAGGATAGCCAAAACAATCCTGTACAATAAAATAACTTCTGGAAGCATCACAATCCCTGACTTCAAACTGTACTACAGAGCTACAGTACTGAAAACAACCTGGTATTGGCATAAGAACAGACAGGAGGACCAATGGAACTGAATAGAAGACCCTGATAACAATCCATACATCTCTGAACACCTGATTTTTGGTAAAGAAACAAAAAATATCAAATGGAAAAAAGAAAGCATATTTAACAAGTGGTGCTGGCATAACTGGATTTCAACATATAGAAGAATAAAAATAGACCCATATCTATCACCATGTACAAAACTCAAGTCCAAATGGATCAAAGACCTCAACATAAAGCCAGCCACACTGAACCTTGTAGAAGAGAAAGTGGGAAGTACACTTGAATGCATTGGCACAGGAGACCACTTCCTAAATATAACCCTAGCAGCACAGACACTGAGAGAAACAATTAATAAATGGGACCTCCTGAAACTGAAAAGCTTTTATAAAACTAAGGACGCGGTCAACAAGACAACAACAACAGCCTATAGAATGGGAAAAGATGTTCACTAACCACACATCAGACAGAGGTCTGATCTCCAAAATATACAAAGAACTCAAGAAATTGGTCACTAAAAGAACACATAATCCAATTAAAAAAAATGGAGTACAGACCTAAACAGAGAACTCTCAACAGAAGAGTCTAAAATGGCTGAAAGACATCCTTAATCTTTAGAGAAATGCAAATCAAAACAGCTCTGAGATTCCATCTTACACCTGTAAGAATGGCCAAGATCAAAAACACTGATGACAACTTATGCTGGAGAGGCTGTGGGGAAAAGGGAACACTTCTGCATTGCTGGTAGGAATGCAAGCTGGTACAACCCCTTTGGATGTCAGTGTGGCGATTTCTCAGAAAATTGGGAAACAACGTTCTTCAAGACCCAGTAATACCACTTTTGGGTATATATCCAAAGGGTGCTCAATCGTGCCACAAGGACATGTGCTCAACTGTGTTCATAGCAGCTTTGTTTGTCATAGCCAGAACAACCTAAATGCCCCTAAACCAAAGAATGGATAAGGAAAATGGGGTACATTTACATAATGGAGTACTACACAGCAGAAAAAAATGACATCTTGAATTTCGCAGGGAAATGGATGGAGCTAGAAAACATTATTTTGAGTGAGGTAACCCAGACACAGAAAGACAATTATCACATGTACTCACTCATAGGTGGTTTCTAAACATAAAGCAAAGAAATCCAGTCTATAAACCACAATCCCAGAGAACTTAGACAACAGTGAGAATACTAAGAGAGACTTACATAGATCTAATCTACATGGGAAGTAGAAAAAGACAAGATCTCCTGAGTAAATTGGGAGCATGGGGACCTTAGGGAAGGGTTGAAAGTTGGAGGGGAGAGGCAGGGAGGGGAGCTGAGAAAAATGTAGAGCTCAATAAGAATCAATAAAAATAAAAAAAACCCATTGGAGGTATCTCCATTCTCAGTTTCAAGCTGTACTACAGAGCTGTAGTTGTAAAAGAACAACCTGGTGTTGGCACAAAAACAGACACATTAATTAATGTAATCTAATGGAAGACCCAGACATAAACCTATACACCTATTGACAGCTGAATTTTGATAATAAAGCCAGAAATGCATACTGGAAGAAAATAAAGTGTCTTCAATAGATGGTGCTGATCTCACTGGACAGCTACATGTAGAAGAATCAAAGCAGATTCTTTTTTTTTCTTTGGTTTTTCGAGACAGGGTTTCTCTGCAGCTTTAGAGCCTGTCCTGGAGCTAGCTCTTGTAGACCAGGCTAGTCTCGAACTCACAGAGATCCGCCTGCGTCTGCCTCCCGAGTGCTGGGATTAAAGGCGTGCGCCACCACCGCCCTGCCAAAGCAGATTCTTTTGTATTTGTTGGGACTTGCTTTGCAAGCTTAATGTAATAATTTCACAGAAAATCTGTGAGTTGGTGGAAAGAAAATAGAATATTATGTAGATTTCTGTTAAATCCAGTTTTTCAGTGGCATAGCTTGCCTCTAAGATTTCTTTGTCCATTTTTAGTTAGGAAGATCTGTTTAAGATGAGAGTGTAGTATTTCATCTTCCCACTCTTACTGTATTACAACTTATCAAACCTTTCATGCCTTTTAGTGTCTGTTTTATGAAATTGGGAACACAAACATTTGGAGTATGCATATTTACAATTCTTATTTTTTTTGATGAAATCTTCCCTCATGTAGCATCTGCTTTCCTTATCTCTTTTGTTGTGTTTTGGTTTGAAGTCTACTTAATTATAAATCTGAATGGTTCTGTAACAGTGTTTTAAGTTTTCATTTGGTTGGCATGGTGATTTCTATCCTTTGACTCTGTTTGTGGATATCTTTGTTGGTGAGGTGTATTTCTTTAAACACCAGAGTTGGATCTTGGTTTTTTGTTTTGTTTTGTTTTGTTTTTTCTAGACAGGATTTCCCTGTGAAGTCTGGCTATCCTGGAACTCATTGTACAGTACAGGTGGGTTCTGAACTCATAGATCTGTCTGCCTCTGCTTCTTGGGTGTTGGGATTGAAGGTGTGTGACACCTTTGACTAACCTGTATTGTGTTTTTAATGCAGTTAGTTAATCTGCATCTTTGGATTGACTGTTTTCATTTAATATTATTCTTGAGAGGAGTTTACTATTTCTTATGATTTAGTTTGTCATCTCAGTTTCTCCCCCGTGAGCATTTGGGGTTTTGTTGTTTACTTTGCTGGACATGATGGATTCCTTGCAGATCTCCTTTGTTTATGTACTCTTAGCATGAAATATATTTTGTACTCTTCTCTCATCTTTCTTATTTATCTAATAGTATCCCTTAAAGAATTTTCTACACTGCTGGATTGGTTGTTGTGGAGAATGTAGTTTACAGTGATTCGGAGCTAAGAGTATTAATAATCAATAAAACAAGGAGGAAAGAGGAAATGAGGAAAGGGAGTAAATTATGAATGAGAAAAATAGTAGAAAGGATATAGGTATTAGAAATAACAGAAAGAATGTGCACAGGTACAGAAACAGATAGCCATAAAAGCCTATTTATTTGAGATGTATGCTAAAATAAAGCAACTAAATGATTGGTGTATAAAGTATAAATTAAAGTATTTAATTAAAATGAAATATACTATATTAACTCAGTATTACCTCTTAGCTGAGATGAATGTGGTTTATCCATCTCGTTCAATGTCTTTGTAATAGTTTCTACAGTTGTGGGGAAGGCAGCAAATATTAGTAGTTCCAACAAGTCAACTTGTTAAGTTCTTGTTGAGGGAGATTTCTGTGTGTGACTCCACTTTCTGCTGAAATTGTCCAATCTGAGATCCCTTGCCTGCCATCTGCAGTTTCATTGTTGTTTCTACTTAGGGCTTTCTGTGACTTGATTGTGAAGAAGTTGAAGGTCCAGCCACATGTGTTTACCTTTTTACTGGGTAGTTTTTTTCTGGTTGTGTCCATCAGTGAGGACTGTGCCAAGTTCATCAGGGTACTTCTCATGTACCCATGTTGTCACTTGCCCAGACAGTGGTGAGGATGACTCCCTTTTTTATTCTATTAATTCCAGAATACCTGTTGGGAGCCACTGCTTCAGGTGCTCAGTTTATACTTCTGCTCCCATCTCCACAGCCTGTAGTACTTCAGTCGTTTCTCTGCTCCTGGTATATCTAACATATTTCTCTAGCTTGTTCCAGCACACTGTGCTTGTGGTACAGAGGAGAAAAATGCCTCCTTGGTAGTTTCCACTGACCCATCCCAGCATGAGCAGCGTTGTATGGCTGGATGCTGAATGGTTGCTGCTCCTGGCTCTTCGTGCAGACATCCCATCTAGGTGTGTCTCTTCTGTCTTTGGCTTTCTTTTATCAGAATAGATTGTGGCTTTTGTTTGCTTGCTTTTTTTTCATCTCAATTCTTTTGCCTGGTTACATAGAAGATACTTCTATCTTGCCATCTCTCTTGGGACTCTGACAGTATCTTCTGTGACTTTTGTTCTTCTTTCTTTTGTGATATATGTTTTTCAATTATTGACTCCTAGAAATTATTTTTTGGAGGAAAAGAAATTCGGATTCTCTTTCGACAAATACTTCTTCCATAGAAAAACAAGTAAAAAATAGTTGAAAGGGGTTATAAAATTTGCCCTATTTAAAACCAAATCTCCTGATTTGAACCCAAAACTCCTGATCTTCATTTTTTTTCTTTAATCCTTTAAGCTCGGGCAGGAAATCTAGGGTTTCATGTCACATAGAAGAGAATTAAAGAGATGAAACACACAGACGCTCACTGTAAATTGTAAAATACCATCTAAATATAAGATCTCATAAAAAATAAAAGAAGTTGAGGCTTAAAAGGAGTTCCTGGATCTGTTTTATAATTTATGTTAGGTACTTGTAAACACCCTATTTTCATAGATAATTTTTATTAAAAACTTTGTAGAATGTTAACTTTAAGGTATATAATTCATTCTTACCTCTGGTAAGAAATCTACTTAAAGCATTTTAGAAATATCGATATTCCTTTTATGAAAATCTACAAAGTAGGAGAATATATTTCTATTTTGGCAGTCTTTGCCCATTTTCATACTCCTGAGGGGATTCAGATTTTTGATCTAAGATATTCTTTCTGTAATTGAAGGATCTTTCTTTTGTCACATTCTCATGACTTTTACAATATGCATAGAATAGTTCTTTAAATTCTGGAAGTCTTAGCCTTGTTAGAAGAAATATACTTGCATTATCTAGATTTTCCTCGTAGTATATATTTGTTGCAATTTTATTCTGCAAAGCATCTTTATTCTCAAACCCATTTTGAGAATAAAGTAAAAGTAAAGATCTCTAGCTAAAAGCTTGCTTAGCTTCAAGAATTGTGTTTGCATCTTTTTATTATTCTTTTTTATAACATAATTCTTTCTTGATTCTTTAGTAATTTCATATCATCTACCTCAATCCTGCTTACCTCCGAGTTCCTCCATATTCACCCATCATCTCTGCAGTATCCCCCCCCCAAAGAAAACCCCTCAAATAATTTAAAAACAAAACAAGCAAGCAAAAAAAATCACCTTACTCCTCCATCACTCCAACACCTCTTCATTCACCCTAGTGGCATCAGGAGCTTCAGTGTGTCACACAATACACCCTTTTGTCTAATCAGCCTCATCCACAAAATGTTTATTGCAATGAGTCCTTGGTCTGGTTCAAGACCGCTGGCGTGTCATCATCATCATTTTTATCTAAAAACCTCTCGAATATCCTGCTGTTGTGCTGAGTCATGGAGATCCTGCGTTACAGTTCTGAAGGACCAATCCCTCCATATAATCCAACAAGTCATAGGTGGAGTAGATGTTAGGGTAAGCTAACACCCAGGATATGGGTCTTGGTGGTAGCTGAGCTTGGTCCTGGCCAATAAGGGATGGAGCCAAGTCAGCACCTTCTTCAGATTTCAGTTCCTATGACCCCCTATGGAAACATGGGCCATGGATATCATCAAAACATACTCCAACTGTAGCAGGATCACAGACACAGACATGACCCTCAGTGTCAAGGTCCAGCCTCAACAAAAATATCACTTACTAGGGCAGGGACATGGGGATCATAAAAATAAGTAATGAGTATGAAGATGGTCTCAAGTCCAGACTATGGGTATCTGCACAGCCTATGGTGGTAACAGGAGCCATACACATGAATTCAAGACCTTGGCTTGTGTTGTGCCTTGGATCCAGACATGGCCCAAGACAGCAGTCTAAACCCCTATGCTACCATGGCCCAGTGCATCAGTACAGGCCTCCTAGATCATGGTGGGATGGCCCTTAGTCACCAGCATGTCCACAATTTGTGACTGAGACCCTGAGCATCTGTATGGTGTTTGGTGGCACTACAGGCCAACAATATCAACACAGACCCAGGCTATGGTAGGAGTATAGACCTAGACATGGTCCTCATCAACAGCCCATATTTCTTAATGTTGGGTCTAAATAAGTTTGGAAAAACTTGGTGAGATCCTATCTCACAAATAAAAGTTTAAAAGCAGGGAGGACTGAAAAGAAAAGAAACTATGATTTGTTTTATTTTGCCATTCTTTTTATAAGTAATTTTAGTTATAAGTCACAGGCTAATATAAGGAAGGAAAAAGAAGAAAAAAGAATATGCCAGATTTCTCGTGCTTCTTGGAATATTGCTTCTTTCTGTACTCAAAGAAAATTCTGATCTGAGTGGATGCTCTGGCTACAGAAGGCTATTAGTGCTCACTTGGTCCAAGATGTGAACATCTTGGACTGGCTTTGAGTCTTACTGGACGTCCTCATAATATGTAGCCATTAGGATTATGTGCTTATAGAGCATCATGAAGTTGTATGTGGAAGGGATTTCAAAGAATGGCAGAAGATACATATAAAGCACATTACTTATCTACTCATATTTATAATGGTTACAAGCCTATTTAGATTCAAGATAAAGAGACATGGAACCTAATATTTGAGTGTCAAAGAATTTAGAATCATGTATTAAAACTATTTGAGTGCCAGATATCACATACTTATTTTTTCCTTTTCTATTCCTACTTCTTCATATCTTGGTCTGTCTTTCCATTCATCTTCAATTTCTACTTCTTTTCTTTTTTATATTAATTTCCCCCAATGTTGAGTAGGAGAAAATACTTAATGATTTGGAGAAAACTATTAAAGTGAGTAGGTCCTAAGGAAGGGAAAGATTGGATAGATCTTAACACTCACTTTCCTATTTTTTTTAATTGATTTTATTGAGTTCTACGTTTTTCTCTGCTCCCCTCCCTAGCTTTCCCCTCCACTTCAACTCTCTTCCATTGATGGAGGATTCTCATTGGCTAATAAACAAACTGCCTTGGCCAGCCCTTAGATGGGTGGAGTAGACAGAACAGGAAGAAGGAAGTGAGGTAGATGGCTCAGTCAGATACCATGCCTCTCCTAAGTTAGTCAGACTGCCATGCCTCTCCTCAAGGAGAGAGACGCAATGAAGCTCCAGCCCAAGATGGACGTACGCTAGAATCTTTCCTGGTAAGACACTAACTTGTGGTCTTATACAGATTATTCAATATGGGTTAGTAAAGATGTGAGTAAGAGGCTGAAACTTATAGGCCAGGC
Source organism: Arvicola amphibius (assembly GCF_903992535.2). Taxonomy (NCBI): domain Eukaryota; kingdom Metazoa; phylum Chordata; class Mammalia; order Rodentia; family Cricetidae; genus Arvicola; species Arvicola amphibius. Next base: position 182,956,273 of record NC_052047.1, on the reverse strand, counting down.
AGTATATTAAAGAATACAGTTTCCATGTAATTATTTTGGGGCATAAGCTAGCCGGCGGCCGGGAGCTGGGCAGGAATGCAGCCCGCCGCTCCCCACTACATTCCATGGTTCCCATGCTACCAATTTACTCAGGAGATCTTGTCTTTTTCTACTTCCCATGTAGATCAGATCCACGTATGTCTCTCTTAGGATCATCCTTAGTTATCATATAAATGCAAATCAAAATGACTCTTGAGATTCCATCTTACACCTATAAGAATGGCTAATATCAAAAACACTGATGACAACTTATGCTGGAGAAGTTGTGGGGTAAGGGGAACACTCCTGTATTGCTGGTGGGAGTGCAAGCTGGTACAGCCCCTTTGATTATCTATATGGCGATTTCTTAGAAAATTAGGAAACAGTCCTTCCTCACTTTCCTATTTTATAATGTGGATTCATGGCAGTATTTAAGAGCTCTTGACATTTAGGCTATCTTCATTTATTCCATGTGTTGACCCACATCCGTTTCAAGAGATTTTGGTTTATACACATTTAATTGCTTTTTTCTTATCTGTCACCTATTTGTCCTTGAATATAAGTACTACTATGAACCTGATATCCTTCTGTGTTTACTTCTTTACCAAACCAAACTACTGGTGGGGGCATTTTCTCAATTGAGGTTTTTTTTTTCTTCCCAATTAATCTAGCTTGAGTCAAGTTGACATAAAACTAGCCAGCATAAATGTCTTGAGAATCAATGACTCACAACCAGAAAGTAAAAAAATGGGGGCATTTAGGGACATAGCTCAATAGTAGAGTTCTTGCTTACCCTGCAGAAGATTCTAGGTTCACTTCCTAGTAACAGAGAGTGGGTGATGAGAGAGGAAGGAAAAGGAAAAAAAAAAAGAAAAAATATTGATGATTTGGGATGAAAGAGTTAGAAAGCTGTAATTCTTCTCTACAATCTCATTAATTCAACCATAAAAACGAAGACATTCCTTTTTTTGTGAGATCCAAAAATAGGTTGAGAAATGCCTATAATGCAGAGAAATACATAATCAGCTATGCAGGATTGATAGGCATTCCAAGAAATCCTTTCAGCATTATCTCTTTTAAGACACAGGACTAAATAACTGGAAGAAACTGTCCCTTTTCCAAGATTCAACTTTTTCCTGGGAATTTGTAATATGTAATGTCTTCAATGTTCTAGTCTATTTGGGTTTGTTTAATAAGACTACTTCTGATCTGATTGTTGGAGAGTGTCAAAGAAGTAGTGAGGGTAAAATGTTATGGCTGCCAGTTACTGTAACCCATCTCTTGGCTCTTCATGAAGTGAATGGAAGAAAAATTCTAGCCAGATTATTTCTGGTGAGAAAAGGAAGTATATTGTGCATCTAGTACCCTATATTCTATTTTATTATATTTTAATTTAATTTTATTATATTTTGCATGCCATTGGTGTTTTTGTCTGCATGTGTATGTGTGTGTATGAAGATGCCAGATCCCCTGGAAGTGAGCTACAGACAGTTGTGAGCTGCCACGTGGTTGCTGGGAACTGAAATCAAATCCACTGGAAGAGCAGTCAATATTCCCAACTGCTGAGCCATCACTCCAGCCTCAGTGTCTTTGGGGACTACAGAAAGAATGGGCTGTCTTGTGGTATCAATGAGAACCTGGCATAATCTAGTAGCCTTAAGACCTGTGAGGTCAGAGAAAATAGTTTATATTGGCTGTTAGTATAGTACCCCCTCCCCGTAGCTCAGCTTGGAGTAGATGACCATAGAGCCCAGATTCTTTCTAGGAGTTGAGGACTGTATGTTTAATCACTGATTCTCTCTCTCTCTCTCTCTCTCTCTCTCTCTCTCTCTCTCTCTCTCTCTCTCTCTCTCTCTCTCTCTCTCTCTCTCTCTCTCTCTCTCTCTCTCTCTCTCTCTCTCTCTGTGTGTGTGTGTCTCCCTTTCTATTCCCTCCTCCTCTCTATACCCTCCTCTCTCTCCTCATTTTTCTATTTCAGCTAAACATTTGTGGGTTCATTCATTTTATCTTTCACTTTAAAACATTTATATTTAACTGGTTTCCACTCTAATCTTTACTGTTTCCTTTCTTTTTTTTTCTGTGATTTGGGTTTAATTTGTTCCTCATTTTCTAGGTTCCTGTGGTGGAAACTTGGATTAGTTATTTGGGATCCTTTTCCCTTTCTAATAGAGGCATTTAAAGCTATAAATTCCCCTTTAAGTATTGCTTAGTTGAAAATAGATTAATTTATTGCTGATTATTTTCACTTCAGAAGATATAGTAGTAGTTTGGCAGAGACTGTCCAGATATTTATTCTATTAGGACATTGGGGTTGAATATTTATTACCCTGCCAAAACTACAATCTTTAGTGGCATATACACTGTTGCTGAAAATTCTGTTTTGTCCAAAACATTTTTTTCCTCTAAAGAAAGATTTTCCAAAACCATTTCCCCAGCTGTCTGCCTGTACTTGTTCAGTTTCTGCCTTGTGTTTTTGGCTTTCTGAGACTTCTCATTTTACCAGTTCAATTATTTTATATGATTACTTGGAGCTGAATGGAGGTGAGGTGAGAGAAATAGTATTCCAGATGATGAAAAGAACTAGAATTAGGAAGCTTACATTTTATTCTCAATTTTGGTGCTCATCAAGACCAGACATACCTTGGATGAAGAGATGATGTGATTTTAGAGGTCTCAGCATGTCGTTCTTCATACTACTTCTTTCCACCTGACTTGTCTGGTCAATGCCTATTTGTTCATTAAGCCTTGGCTTGAGTGCATTTGTACTTGCTCTAACTTCCCCTCTTTCAATACTGTCTTAACTGTTTGTCTACTTTCTCTTCTTGTTGCTTTAACAGAATATTATCCTGACCAGAGAAACTTAAGTGAGGAAAAGTTTATTTGGCTCACAATTCTGGGTTAAAATGCGTCACTGTGAAGGTCAAGGCAGCAAGGAGTTGGAAGCAGATAGTTTCATCACAATAATTATAATCACAGTAAGAGTAGAGAGCAATATATTTATGGTTACTCTCGTGTAGCTTTTCTCACTCTTACAGAGTTCAGGACTCCAGTGTAGTGCATGCTATCCACTGTGGATGGATATTGCTACCTAAATTAAGGTAACCAGATAATCCAATACATATAAACCCACAGGTTGACCTGGTCAAGATTATTCCTCATTGAGATCCTCTTTTCAGGTAATTATAAATTATATCAAGTTGACAATTCAAACTAGCCGTTACTATCTATTAAAGCAATTATCATATTTTACTGTACTGCTGCTTGTTTATCTGTTCTCTAAGGGCAAGTTCGTCAATTTGCTTTGCATTGTGTCTATAACTAGCAACATTTGGTATACTTGTTAAATAAAATCAACTGATTTAAAAAATTGAGCTTTTTTATTTTGTGTATGTTTATTCATCATTGTATATTTTTTCATATCCTTTTTTATGGGTCCTTTTTAGAAGTAGCACTAGAAGAAGATTGGTACAGATAGGAAAATGGGCTTCTGGGTGGCAAATTGTCCTGACATAAGGGCAGTTTTCATACTCGCTTCCCCAGACTGTGAATAGTGCCTCTTCATTTAGATCAATAAAGTTTTCTTATAAACACTGTCTTGGTAAAATTTTAGCATTTCCATATTATTATCAGCGATAAAATGAAAAGAATATATATTTAGAATGCTTATCCCAGGAAACTGACCTTATGGTCTTTTGCCAGGGAAATATGTTCAGATTTAAGATTATGTCAAGGCCTTATGTTCTAGGAATAATGTTAATGTTTTTACTATTCTTTAAGCATGAAAGTAAGAATATAAAAGGAAAGCTTTTTATAAAAATTCCTCTTGATTCTATTTTCTATGGTGTCGATCTAGAATATGCTCTAGTGGCTCACAAGGGATACTGCTGGAAAATGGTATAATATCTCCAAAGCACGTCCTATTAGGAGGGAGGTCATGAGGTCATTGGGGTATGCCCTTACAGGAGATAGTGAGGCCCTGATCTTCTCCTCTTTCTTTTGTGTGGGTCTTAAGGTGAGAGACTTCTTTCCATGTCCTTTCATCCTGATGTGCTGTTTTGCCACAGGATAAAAACAACTGAGGCAATCAGTCAGGGACTGGAACCTCCCCAACTGTAAGCTACAGTAAACTTTCTTAAAGTTGGTTATCTGAAGTATTTGTTGCTGTGATGAAAAGGCAACTAGCACGTATTCTTCTTAAAGAGTTATTTGGCCTGAGATGGCTCTTCAGTAAAGGTGCTTATCAACAAGACTGACAACAGGAGTTCTGTCTCAGCATCCCACATGGTAAGGGAAAAGAGCTGACAAGATGTCCTCTTTTCTTCACATGCAAATCACAACACACACACACACAGACACACACAAACACACACACACACACACAATAAATAAATGTAAAGAATGGAGAGCTGTTTGAAATCCAGAATGATAATATTTTTATGTGTACAGAAGCTAAAACATTTGTTTTCATCTTCTTGATTTTAGGATACTTAAAAGAAATTCTGCACAGAAATAGCACATTAGTTTTGTACATTATTTTAAATTTATTTTGGTTAATAAGTGTAACTATATAATATAACCTCTGTACATTTTTTATAATTTGCACAATATTTTGTGTATGGTAATTTTTGTGCATACTCACACAGTAATAGATTTATACAAAACAGTTTTTGAGGTGCACTATGTACAGTGACTGTACTTACTTACCAGCACCCTCCTATTTCCCTTACTCCTCTTTCTTTCACCCCCTTGTCATCTTCTGTCACTCAGTTTCATTTCTGCTTTATTTGATTTTTTTGGTTGTTGTTTATTTTGGTTTTTATTTCTTCTCATTTAAAATTTATTGGTTATTTGTAATTTTATATGTGTTTCAGCCACGTACACTTTCCCAACTCTTCCCAAATTTGGTCCTCCTTCCTCACCAGTCCAGCTCAACTTTGCATCCTTCCTCTTTTCTCTTGAAGACCAACTGCATAGCCAAAGCATTCTTAGATAGAAGTTTTGACTGCGGTATGGCCGACTTACCAGAGTATTTTAAGAAAAACCATTTCTCCATCTCCTAGCAGCTGACAATTGATAACTCCATAGCTAGGGCTGGGATTTTGTGCCCATCTCCCATCTCCATACTGATATTTTTCTGACTTGGACTTATATGTATTTTGTATGTTTCTGTGAGTTTCTATGTGCAACAGCCCTGCTGTGTCCAGAAGGCACTGTTTTCTTTTAGTCACCCACCATCTCTGACTCTTACCGTCTTCATACTCCTTCTTCTGTCATGATACTGAGCCCTGAGTGGAGGGGCAAAGTGCACATGCTCCATTTAGAGTACACTTAATCTGTACACTTTTTAGCCAGTTGTGGGTCTCTGGGTTAGTTACTGTAAATAGAGGCTTCTTAGATGGGGGTTAGAGATATATTGGTCTAGTCATATAAAGGTAAATTATTAATGAGAGTACAATGCTCTCCGTTAAGAAGAATAATAACAGTAGGTTCTCCTCTGGGGCACATGACCAGTCTAGCCACAGGTTCTTCACCCATTATGGTGCCAGGTGCAGGTTTTATCCTTTAGAACAGGACTGTGTCCAATCAGAAAGCACTCGCTTTCTCCCATGATACTCATGCCGCTGTTTCACCAGCGCACATGCCTTGCATTTGTAGCTCACAAGGTTTTCAGCTCAGTATGACTAATGATGAGTTTTCCTATCTAATTGTGTACACAGCACCTTCCAGAACTATGAAAGCTAGCTAGTAGAGAGGAAGCTAAGTCAGTGCCACCCTGATCTTTCCATGTTCTGTGACTGAAGTATGTGGTATCTTTAATAGATTGTTACCATTAAATTCTGGAGATTACCAAGAAAAATAACAGTGGCTTATAATGTTTGGGTGTCCATAGGACCTCGCTGGCCAACAACTCCAAGAGAAGTAGCCCATTTTTGGTACTTGGCTTTTTATTTGCTACCCTCTGATGTCTAGTAGGGGCATTGTTACCTTGTTATGGAGGAATTTCATTTGAACTCTTTATGAATATGTATTCACACACATATATAGAAGTTTCTACAGTAGTATATTTCCTTACATCTTTTAACAAAGCATTTAGTGTTTTTCATCCCTCCCATCCTCCTGCTCTACTCTGCCCTCATCCTTTCCTAGTTTAACCCTTCCTGTTCCATTATTGTCCATTTATCCTTTATACTAGTGTATTCTGACCATCTTCTATTGAAAATCCCTGCCCATGGTCTCTGAGTAATTTTCTGATATCTTTTGGTATTTTATGAGACACATATACCTGGTAATGGAAAGCTAACATCTATGGGTGAGAGTAAACATGTGATGTTTTCTTTCTTCTGAGTCTGGGTTATTTTACTCAAAATGATTGTTTCTAGCTCCATCCATTTGCTTGTGGATTTTATTTTCTGTAATGGACAAATAATATTCTACTGTGTAAGTACATCCCATTTTCATTATCTATTCATCACTTGATGGGTAGCTAGGATATTTCCATTTCCTGAAATTGTGACAAGTCAGCAATTAACATGGGTGAGAAAATATCTCGGTAGTAGGATTTAGACTCCTTTGTGACCATGGCTTAGGAATGGTATAGCTGGGCTATATGATAGTTCAATTTCTAGCTTTTTGAGGAATCTTTACATTGATTTCCACAGTGGTGCTCTAGTTTATATTTTTACCAGCAATGATTAAGTGCTCTGCTTTCCCTTCTACACCAGAATATTTATGTCATTTTTTTTTTACTTTATCCATTTTGTTTGGGGTATGGTGAATATTTTTATTGAAAAACTATGAAAGGTTTATGTAGATTGATAATACTGCAAAATGTACTATAAGAACAACATACATGTTTTTAATGAGAAGGTTTATCTGCTAGATTTATCTGTAGGCAGATAAGGAAAGCCTGGAGGAGTGGTGTGTTCATACTCTTCCTAACTAGAAAGGACACATTGTGGGCAGTTATATTGATAGGTGGGAGACATACAGACTTGTATAAATTTGTACAGACATGTATAGATTAACACTTGTATAGATTTCCATTCTTTTTCTTATTATGCCTAAAAATAACATGTGTAACAAACATGTAAATAAATATAAGTATCTTGGTTGGTACATATTTTAGTTATTTTAATCTATATCTTTATACAAATATTTTTATGAAATTTTACTAGGAGTAGAATGACAATTCTTATTTTAAATGTTACAGGTACATTGTTTGTCTAAACCGTTTATGTTTCACTTACTGTGAATGTGTCTTGCCCTCTTCCGTCACACCCTCACCAACATTAATATTGATAGTTTAAATTTCTGTCAAGCTGACAAATGCTCTATGAGTGGTTTGCAGTTTCCTGGTCTCTTAAGACAACTGAGCATTGTTTATTTGTTCTGTGAATTACAGGTTATTTCTCTTGCCTTATTTTCAAAATGTGATTTTTTTTTGTATTAATGTATAGACTTTATTATAAATATTAACAGTTTTGTTAAATATATATTACACATGTATATATATGTTGGTGGGGATTAACGCACATGAGCATATGTGTAAAAGGCCTATGGATGACCAGACTAACTTCATGATACCCATTGCTTCCTAACTTATGTGTTGGGATAGAGTATTACTCGTAAGGCAGCATGGTTAGCCATCTTGCTTAGAGAATCTTCTCTCTGCTTTCAGCACACTGGAATTAAGGTGAAGTGCTATGCCCAAGTAACATTTATGTTGATTCTCGGGTCTTTTTTCTTTTTGTTCACATGGTGAGTACTTTAATCATGGAGCAATCTCTCTGGATCCTTATAGTATATTTTATTTAAAAAAATCAATTTTTTATTTTGTAAGGTCTCTCAGTTTTTAAAATCAGAATTCTTTTATAATTCTGAAATCTATGATATTACTAACATTTAATTGAGTTTAAATGCTTACAGAGGTTAAATTTCATAGCGATTCATTTACTTGCTCAGGGAGGAAAGAAGGGCACATTCAAACTTGAGCTGCTAGATATTAGAGAATAGACAAAAAGTGAAAAAGCTGTAGAATAAAGAAGGCTCTAGTGCCACCCATGCTCTTCTCCAGACTCAGTGGTCCTTGGGGCCCACTTGTAATAAGTGATTGCTCGTGTGTTTCCTGGCTGCCCAGACCCGAATAATTACACTGAAACTATATTAATTACAACACTGTTTGGCCAATAGCTTAGGCATATTCCTAGGTAGCTCTTACGTATTAAATTAACACATTTCTACTAACCTGTGTTTTACCATAAGGCTGTGGCCTACCAATAAGGTTCCAGCACCTTTCTCCTTTGGCAACTACGTGGCATCTCCTCAACTCTGTTTTCTTTCTCCCTGCATTCAGTTTAGTTTTTTCTGTTTAGCTCTATTCTGTCTTGTCATAGGCCAAAGCAGCTTCTTTGTTAACCAATGATAATTGTTGTATGAGGCCGCTTGTTTGTTCCTGGGTGCTTAGCCCTGAAATAATCACACAGAAACCATATTAATTGCAATACTGTTTGGCCAATACCTTAAGCATATATCTGGATAACTCTTATATCTTAAACTAGCTCATCTCCTTTAATCTGTGTATTGCCATGGGGCTGTGGCTTATTAGGTAAAGTTCCATCCCCAGCATCTGTCTCTGGCAGGGCTACATGGCGTCTCCTGACTCTGCCTTCTTTCTCCCAGCATTCAGTTTAGTTTTTCATGCCTAGCTATACTCTTTTGCCCTATTACAGTTTCTTTATTAAACCTTTTAAAACAGCCTCAAAATATTTAATGAGATTTAGCTACTTAATACCAAGTATCTGCAAGCAAGCAAAGGCTGGAAGATCACTATATTTCATTGTTTTGTTTATAACTGGAAATGAGTTATTTCCTTTTTAGCATGTATTATTGAAGACATACAATTTCTAATAATTTGGAGACCTAGTGGTTGAGAAGAATAGGGGTATTAGAACAAACTGACTTGTGTCTCCTAGCCAGTTTGAATCCTCATTGATTGCTATCACTAACTGACAATGTAAAGGAGAAGTGGTTCTGTCATGGAGTTGCATTGCTTAACTCTTCAGTCTCATTGTACCATCTAGGCTTTTTGAATCTCTTTCCAGTTTTTAAATTCTAATTGATGGATTCTTTTTGCCATTACTGGTAGATTTTCTTCCTGCCCAAGTTCTGCATCCAGCATCCTTATTCTGTCATTGATGTACCACTTTTTCCTCTGTGGAAGCCCCAAAATGGGAGCCTATTTCCTCACTGTCTGAAAGTCAGAGAGTTTGAGGTTGCACAAAGTTGTTAAAAACAAGTGTGGCTACATGACTTGACCAAGGTGTGTTTACCTGGTGTTTTGGACGTTAAGATGGCCCAAACAGGTAGATCCACTCCACCCCGACCAAAGGTCAGAGAATTCAAGCTTACTTTTGCTTTTTCGTTTGTATTGGGAGGTTTGACTTAGGGAGTGGCTGCCTTCAGATACTTGGTCTAGGGTAGATTCACTGCATAAAAACAGAATGCTATTCTCATGAATTAATAACTTGATGTCTAAAGTTTTGAAGCAAGTAACTTCTAGTTGTCTTCTGTATCATGTTAAAGCAGTCTTTTGCCTTCTCCCCCCTGTTGTATTGGGGTGTAAAATGTATGGAAAATTAAATGCAGGGATTTCAGTATTCACTGGAACTCCCTCTAGGTACTATCCTATGTTTCTCCTTTATTATTTTCATTTGCATCTTCATTCTCTTTACTTATTTTTCTAATCCCCATGTCCCTACCCTGTTAAGTAGTATCTTTGTTGAAGCTGGTCTTTGACATTCATCTCAACATCTAGAATTTTTTCTTTGAATAACTTATTATGTAGGACAACATTGTCAGAAAATCCTATCCGGGTTCACAGCCTTCTTGGAGTTTTTTGATAAATTATCATTTGTACCTGTTGCCAGTTAATTTGATTATTTTAAAATTATTTATTTTATTTTGAGATTATAATTTATCATCTCTACCTTTCTTTCCTCTTTCCAGTTCCTCCTATATGCTCCTTCTTGTTCTTTTTCAAATTTGTGGCCTCATTTTCCATTGGTTGCTAATAATAAACATAATATAAAAAATCTATCAAGATCATAGGCAGGACTTTTGCTGGAACCATTGTGTAATTCAGGAAATGAAACTAGGATAATGATCTTTATTGGTTGTAGTGGGAAGCGGCAGGGCTGTGTCCCGCCACCCGGCTAGCTTTGCCCAAAATAATTACACGGAAACTGTATTCTTTTAAACACTGCCTGGCCCATTATCTGTAGCTTCTTATTGGTTGATTCTCATATCTTGCTTTAACCCATATTTAGTAATTTATATAGCACCAGAGGGGTGCCTTACCAGGAGAGATCTTAACCTGCGTCCATCTCGGAGAGGAGCAGCATGGAGACTCCTATGGCGACTGCCTGAAGCGTCTCCCCCACTCTACTTCCTTGTTCCCACAATTCTGTTCTGTCTACTCCACCTACCTAATTTTCTCTTAAAGGGCCAAGGCAGTTTTCTTTATTAATAATGAAAGTAACACATAAACACTCCTCCATCAATTGGTATAAAGCAGAGATTAGGAAAGTATAGCCCAAATCTGACCCATTGCTTGTTTTTGTATACTCTGCAAGATATCACTGGTCTTAACATTTTAAATGATCAAAAAAGAACAAGAGAAGGATACTATTCGATGGCATCTCAAAAATCTATGAAATTCACACTTCAGCATCAGTGTATTGAATGCAGCTGCACCCATTCATTTACATGCCCATGGTGGCTTTTGTGTTACACTGGCAGAGTTGAGTGATTGTAACAGAGCCTGTTTGGCTTAAAAGCCTAAAATAATTATTGTGTGGCCTTGCCCATAGAAGATGGAAAACAAACAAGCAAAGACACCAAACAGAAACAGACCCAAACCAATCAAACTAAACAGAAAATCAACAGAAAATTCTAAGTAATTATAATTCCCTCAGCTATCTTTAATTACCCCATCCTACTACTCCAAGCAAGCTATTTAGTGTTTTTTACACGTTTCTTTCTAAGCTCACATCCGCATTCACAAATATGTATGTTTATGAAAGAAATAAAACCAATCCTTCATTATTACAAGGACCTTTGTTCTTTGTATTTTACATTTTATTTTCCTTTAGTATTTAGATTTTGGCTTTGTGCCATCTGGGAAAGAAAACTGAGGCCCTCGGTATAAGTTATCCATTTGGCAAATGGCAAAAGTAGTGAGTGCTAAGGTCAGTCAAGGAGTAGGCTAGAGAAGAGGCTGTTGGCCTGGCTGGAAATGTGGACCAAATCTAGCAGCTTAAATGCCTCCTTTGACCACTGTGCTAACAGTATTGTTTTGTTCCTTATGCAGAAAACCTTTAGGAGTTAAAATCCAAACATTCAACTAGTTGTAAGGAAACAACACAAATAAGAGGCTCAGTCTGGAGAAGCTGAAGCTGTTTCAAACAAGATTTCATTAAACAATTTGGGGAACATTTGAAGCTATTCTGAGCTATACAGTCCCCCCTTCTCATCTCCATTGGCACTCTGAGAATCAGATCACCTGGGGAACGCACACTTAAAAATTCCAGATGGTGTGTGCGATGCGCCAGCTGTGGAGCATCTCCCATCAGGCAATCTGCTTTTCTGCTGAACCCCCTAAAACTGTGCTGCCCATTTGTCATGCCTCTCCAATTGCAGCCTTCTGGACAGCTTCTCTTTGCCTGTCTGACTCTTCCTTTCCAGTTTTTATCATCCCCCTCCATGAGCTAATGTAGTAACAGCTCTTCATTGGCTATAAATCCATAGAAGAACATGATATAAAATATAGTTTTGTGAAGGAGAATTGGAAAACATCTGGCTTTTTACCCATAAGATTCAGTGTTCACTTGTCTCATATGACGACGTGACTGTTTGTGTATGTGTGAAAAAGAAAAGAAACAGGAAGAGGGGAGGGAAAGGCTAGCATGAGGGTGAATAAGAAAGAATTTATGCATATGTTTTGCAGCCAGCTGGACAAAAGTTCATCCCCATGTCATCTTGGTAAGAATCCTGGGTTAATGTTGGGAAAGGTCAGTCTTACAACTTGAATGTCCTTGTTGGTTTTACTGGGGAATTATTGCTCCTGGATTGGTACTGGCTGTTGTCTTGTTGACAATATTTGTCTGGAGTTACTCCCAATTTATGGGGGCAAGGCTGGGAAGGTTATAGGCACTGTGTAATTTTCAGGTGGATTTTCCTTAGAAGTTGAGCACTGTATGGATGCAATTAAGAAGAAGCAATTGGCAGATTAAAACCATGCTATTGGTTGCCTACTCTCCTTGCTGTGTTTTTGTTGTGAATATTATTTTCCTAATCTGTAGAAATTAAATGAATTTTGGAAGTTTCTATTTAGGCGACATTATCATCTATTAGAGTTATTAGGGAAGAAGAACCTCAACTAGGAGAAATGCCTTCATTGGATTCCCCTGTAAGCAAGTCTTAAGGACATTTTCCTGATTGATGATTGATATGGAATAGCCCAGCTCACTGTGTTTGGTGTTACCCTGGACAAGTTGTCCCAGAGTATCTAAGAAAGTAAATTGAGCAAGCCAGGAGTGCAGTAGAGTAAGCAGCATTGCTCTATGCACTCTGCTTCAATTCCTGAACCCAAGTTCCTGTTTTGAGTTCCTGTCCTGAGTTTCCTTCATTATGATCTATCTGTCTGTCTGTCTGTCTGTCTGTCTGTCTGTCTACCTATCTAAAACATACACTAAAGTAGTCCCTTCTTTTCCAGTTTGCTTTTGGTCAGTGTTTTATAACAGCAATGAAAAACAATCAAAAACGGTTGATGTTTATTTTACTTAAAAACGGATGCCTTTGTCCTTGGCTTTTCAGTCAGCCCTCATTTCATGTACTGGCTTTGGGGGAGCCTAGTCTGTTTAGATGCGCACCTTCCTGGACCTGGATGGATTTGGTTGGACTTTGGACTTCCCGCAGGGCAGGGAACCCTGACTGCTCCTTGGACTGGAAAGGAAGGGGGAGGGGGAGGGAAATGGGAGGTGGGGAGAAAGCGGAAATTTTCAATAATAATAATAATAATAATAATAATAATAATAATAATAATAAAGAAAAAAACTGATGCCTTTTTGATATGTAATGAAATAATCTGAAATTGGTGTTTTTGTACTAGTACTTTAAGAGAATCAAAGTAAAAATTATATATAATACAATGAAAACTTTTTTATACTTTTTCAAGATAGGGTTTCTTTGTGTAACAGCTCTGGCTATCCTGGAACTCAGTTTGTAGGCCAGGTACTCATAGAGAACTGCCTGCCTCTCTTCCAATGCTGGGATTAAAGGTGTGCCCCACCATTGACAGCTTTGAAAACATTTTTAAACATACAATTTGATTATTTTTGATAAATATTACTAGTGAAAACACCATATCAAACAAGAGTTATCATGTTTCCTTCACTTAAGAAGTTTCCTTTTATTCCTTTCTAGTCATCTCCTTCAAAAGGCAGGTTCCTTTTTCTGTCACTATAAGTTATTGTTTGATTTTTCACTTTAATATGTATTTCTTTGTATCTGGGTTTTAAAAATTATACTTATTTAATGTGTTTGTGTGTGTGTGTGTGTGTGTGTGTGTTTACCTGTGTTCTTGATGAGGTCAGAAGACAACTGGAAGGAGTTGGTTTTCTTCCTCTACCAGGCATGCCCCTTGTCTTGAATTCAGAGTCAGACTTGGTGACAAGCACTTTTACTTGATGAGACTTACTGGCTCCTGAATCTGAATTTTTAAGGTTAATGTAATATTTTCAATACCCATCCATTTCATTATGTTCATTAATTTTCTCCCAGTTTTTCTTAGATTTATTCATTTATTTTATGCATATGAGTGTTTTTCCTGCATGTATGTATGTGCACCAATCCCTGTGCCTTGTGCTTGTGGAAGTCAGAAAAAGGTGTTAGATTTCTTGGGTTGGAGTTATAGATGATTGTTAGCCAATGTGTGGGTGCTGATAACCAAACCCAGGTTCTCTTCCAGAGCAGCAAGTGCTTTTAATTGCTGAGCTATCCCTACAACCCCTGCCAAATCATTAAATTTCTTTACACATTTTTAATTAAAATATAATTACATTATTTTTCCCTTTTTCTTCCTTCAGTCCTCCCTCCAAGACTCAGAAGCAACACTTATGAACCATAACAATGGCCAGTATTGGGAAGATACTGATAAACATGCAGTAGTGGCACTCACATGTTGGAGATAGCCATCAGCTGTCTAATCAGGCTTAAGGTTCACTCAACAGAGTGAAACCAGGCTGGTACCAGAAATTGAGCCAGCTCCCCAAGCTAGTGAGATCATGGGTCTTCAGAATCTGTACTGTTACTCTGTTAGTCTGATGTAATTCCTAACTTTAAGTCTTATCTATCCCCACAGATAAAATGAGCTAGCACCTCCAAATCATTTTTAATTGGAAAAACACCCACAAATTTGTATAGGTTTTCTTGGGTGACCTTGAAGTAATCTTAAGTTCTATAGCACAAGGCTTTAGTTGTGATAATGTCTAATTTATCAGTTTTCTTTTATAGTTAATGTTCTTTGTGTCCCATGTAAGAAAACTTTTTCCATTCCTAAATCTGCATTGTTTTTTCCTGTTTTCTCTCAAGCATTTCATAGCTTTAGAATTTATATTGAGTTTATTATTTGGATTTTAAAAGGAGAAATTAATGCTCAATTTTTCATGTTTATCTAGTTATAGCAACATTTGTTGAAAAGATTGTTTCTTATTCAGTTATGTAGCTGAGAACTTAGGCCACTGATCTATAGATTTGTTGGTTTTGAGTCCAATTTTGGTATTGGTACTAAGTAGGCTTGGTAACTGAGTTGTAACATTTTTCTTTTTCTGATTTCAAGAAGTTTTTTAATTTTATTTTTTAATTGCTACTAAGTTTTTCTTATAGTTTTATAGGGTTCACCAGTGAGCCCATATGGGTCTAGAGTTTAGCTGTTAGAAACTTTATTATCAATATAATTTCTTGCATACATATAGGACTGTTTAGATTTTCTAGTTTTCTTAAGTTCATTTTATTAAGTTTTAGTTTTAAAAATTAATTTTCTCATCTTGCTTAAATTGTCACTTTACTGGCTTAAAGATGCTTATAATATGCTCTTGTTTTTCTTTAATATCTATAGATTCCATAAAGATGCTATTTTATTCCTGTTAATTTCCAATGCTTTTAGGTGTGTTTTTTCATTATTCCTGTGAAACATTATTAATTTTATATAGGAAACATTTTGAGTTTTGTTAGCTTTTCTTTCTTATTTTGTGATTTCTACTTTGATCCATATTGTTCCTTTCTTGATATTTACACTGGAATTAATTTGTTCTTTCTTTTATTTTGACATATTGATTTCTCTTTTGTATATGTAGGCAGCATGGGTTTATGATTTTGAAAAAATCATATTCCACGGTGCCATGTCAATGATGTACCAACAATGTTGGTTAAACATTTCCTTTTCTCCTCTCGTAAATGCTTGTTATCCCATGTCCTTCTGATAACACCCATTCTTACACAGAGGGGATTCAGTGCTATGGGTGTGGTTTGTACTGCACTGGTGATCAGTGACACTGTGCATCCTGTGTGCTTCTTGCTGTCAGGTTGTTTAAATCGCTTGAAACTTAGATAGTAAGTTCTTAATAGATGTAGGGCTTGTAAGGATTTTCTCTTTTTCTCTCTTGTGGTTTCTTTCTTTTCTGAAACTATTTATTTTTCTGTAATCCCATTTGTTTATTTTTGCTTTTGTTGCTTTTGAGATAATATAAAAATGTGCCACCCAGACACATGTCATAAAGCATTTCCCCATACTTTCTTTCGGTAGTTTATAGTTTTAAGCATTATATTTAAGTTCTTAGTCATCTTCAGTTTATTTCCATATATGGCATGAATTTATAGTCCAACTTAATTATGAAAATGTATACCCAGTTCTCCTTCCTCTTCTTATCCAAAGGTCTTCATTTCCACGTTGTTGTCTGGAAACCTTAGAGAATATTGACTGTAGATGTACTTCTGGGCTCACCACTCTGTCTCATTGGCCCATCTGCCATCTTATTTTATCCAAGTAGCATGTAGTTTGGATTTTTTATATTTTGAAATCAAGTAGTGTGATTCCTAAGCTTGCTTTCTTTTGATTAAGATTACTTTGGGCATTTAGCTTCTCCTGCAGTTCAATACAAATTTTAGGATTTCTTTTCTAATTTCTGTGAAGAATGTTATTAGATTTTGGTATGGATTTTGTTGAATCTGCAGAGAACTTTGCTATGAACATTTTGACTGTACTCTTCCATACCATGGCCATGAAGTCTGTTCCCATTTTCTTTACCTTCTTTCATCAGCATATGAAAATTTTCTCTCTGCAGACCTCCTCACCTCACTGATGTCTTTCGTTGCTCATGGTCTTTTGTGGTGCCATATAAATTCTCATGTTCATTTCTAAACTTATGGAATTTGACAATGGATTTTCAATATGTAATACATCTTTTTTTCTTTGCCTTACTCTTCTGGGTAATTTCAAATGTTCTGTTTTTAAGAATACTGACTCTTCTGATTGCTAGAACTTGTATTAAAAATTTATATATTATTTAAATTTTTAGTCTCTGTATTCATCATCTCAGGAATATCTTTTAAAGTCTTGCAGGGAGAGATGGTTTAGCAGTTAACAACACAGTCTTTGCGTTGGTTTCCAGCACTCACGTCAGGCAGCTTACACCTTCTTATAACTGTTGTGATTGATCTTTGTACTCCCATATAGATGTCTATATATTTGTATATCAAAAGTATAACCACTTTTGATCTTTTTGTAGTCTTTCTTAATTCAAGAAGGGGCAGTTTTTTTTTTTCATCTATGTATTATGGCTTCTGATTCTAGATAGATCAGCAGGCAATGCCCATTGCCCCAGGTAGGCTTCTGGCTGGCTCTTCTCCCCACTAAGACTGCTGGTGTCAGGCTTCTGCTGCCTATGCACTGTGGTTATCTATGCTTGATCCACCATGGGCTATATTTCCTGGCCAGGTGGTATTGCTACTTCAGTTCTTCATATGAGCAGAATCACAGGCTGGGCCCAAAGTATAGGCAAAATTTCTGATTAGGATGAATGGATCCAGCTGTTATACTTAGTAGAAATGTTAGATTGAGTTTTATCTCCTGGTCTAGGTGGTGACACATGGTGGAATCTGAGATTGAGGTAAAGGTTTAAACTCCTGATATGGTAGAACTGTTCTCTGCTATTTACTGAAATATGCTTAGAGGCTGTTTCCTTTTGTGGATAGAGTAATTTTTAAACTGTGAGTGACAGAATTCCACTTATACCTTTTAAATTATTTAATTAATATGTTGATTTGTTTACTGTATGGGTAGTTTTTGTTATTTGCTAAGCTGCACTGTGGTAACCAAGTCTCTTATAGTTAGAGGCTGTGTTTGTTGGCTAGTTACCTAGGAATTCAAATAGATAGACCATCTCACCATTTATGGGAATGAGCATAGAGGCTTTTGGATGGCTTCTGCTACTGCCTGGCCACTGCTAGCAGGAACATGGAGCCCACCATGAATATCTCCTGCTCATTGTTGGAGTCTCCCCCTCCTTGCTGTTTCTACCAGATCTCTGAGCTCCTGTGCTCTTTGTGAGCTGATACCAGGCAGAATGTCCTAGGAAGTGTGCCAGAACTTTAAGTTAACTAGATGTCTGCTGCAGAGTTTTTAGTCACTTGTAGACATCTTAATCTTATGACATCAAGCTAACTGAGGAAAAGGAAAGGACCACTTTGTTTTACTCTCCTAATGTGGCCTAATTTTACTATAAGATCCATTCCAGTATGTCAATCTTTTTCTCAGACTTTAGAATTTTCACAAAAGCATTTTTGTCTGTGGATAGTTATTATTTGAACTTTTGGTGGAAGAGAGAGAAGCCTTTGCATGTCTTATTTTGAAATAAACATCCTTTAATACACCCAACTGCAGGCTTCCCTCCCTCCAATCCTTCCAGTCTATCCCCACAACCTCTTCTCTCTCCTAGATCCACTGCTCCTCCTTTACTCTTCAGAAAAGAGCAAGCCTCCCAGAGTGAGTGAATGCAGCAAGATGCAGTAAGAGTAGGCACAAACTTCCAGGTTTGGACATAGCAACCAGTAGAAGAAAAAGTATCCTGAGAGCAGGCAAGAGTCAGAGACTCCCACTGTTAGGAATTCTTCAAAAACCCCAAGCTAAACAACCACAGCATGTATACAGATGACCTAGCACAGATCCATGCAGGATCAAGATTGCTCCTCCAGTTTCTGTGAACCCCTGTGAGCCCTACTTAGTTTATTCTGTGGGCTGTGTTGTCCTGGTGTCTTTGACCCCTCTGGCTCCTATAGTCCTTTCTCAACCCTCTTCTAATAGGTTCCCCAAGCTCCACCCAATACTGGTTGTGGGTCTTTGCATCTGATCCTATTAGCTGCTTGAGGTAGCCTCTCTGATGACAGTTGGACTGGGAACTTATCTATGAGTATAGCAGAATATCATTAGTGTAATGTACCATATTTTCTTTATTCATTCTTTGGTTAATGTACATCTTGTTTGTTTCCAATTACTGGCTATTCTGAGTAAAATCACTATGAACACGGTTGAGCAAGTGTTCTTATTTATTTAATTTATTTATTATTGTTTTATAAATAATGCCATTCAAAATTTCCACTTTCTTCCCTCCTACCATTTCACTCCCGCTTCCCCACTCCCCTTCCTCTCTCCCCCACCAGTCCTAAGGGAGGGCAGGGTATCCTGCCCTGTGGGAAGGCCAAGGCCCTCCCTCCTCCATCCAGGCTTAGGAAGGTGTGCATCCAAATAGACTAGGATCCCCCAAAGCCTGTACATACAGTAGAGACAAATCCCAGTGCCATTATCATTGGCTTCTCAGTCGGCCCCAATTGTCAGCCACATTCAGAGGGTCCAGTTTGATCCCATGATCCTTCAGTCCCAGTCCAGCTGGATTTGGTGAGCTCCCATTAGAACAGGCACACTGTCTTAGTGGGTGGACCAACCCCTCCTGGTCCTGACTTCCTTGCTCATATTCTCTCTCCTTGTGTTCTTCAACTGGACTTTGGGAGCTCAGTTCAGTGCTCCGATGTGGGTCTCTGTCTCTGTCTCCATCTGTTGCTGCACGAAGGTTCTATGGTGATATTCAAAGTAGTCATCAGTCTGAATACAGGACAAGGTAAGTTCAGGCACCCTCTCTTCCACTGCCTAGGGTCCTAGCTGGAGACATCCCCGTGGACACCTGGGAACCCCTATAGAGCCAAGTCTCTTGCCAACCCTAAAATGGCTCCCTTAATTAAGATATCTTCTTTCCTGCTCACATATCCATCCTTCCTCCATCTCAACCATCCCACTCCCCCAAGTTCTCCCCAACCCACCTCTTCTTCCTTCTCTCTCCCCCTCTCCCTCACCCCTCACCCCACCCCTGTGCTCCCAACCTTTGCCTGGCGATCTTGTCTGCTTCCAATTTCCAGGAGGATCTATATATGTTTTTCTTTGGGTTCACCTTATTACTTAGCTTTTCTAGGTTCGTGAACTATAGGCTCAATGTAATTTGTTTATGGCTAGAATCCTCTAATGAGTGAGTGAGTACATACCATATTCTTATTTTTGGGTCTGGGTTATCTCACTCAGGATAGTGTTTTCTATTTCCATCCATTTGCATGCAAAATTCAAGATGTCATTATTTTTATCGCTGAGCAGTACTCTAATGTGTAGATGTGCCACACTTTCTTTAGCCATTCTTCCATTGAGGGGCACCTAGGTTGTTTCCAGGTTCTGGCTATTACAAATAATGCTGCTATGAACATAGTTGAACAAATGCTTTTGTAGTATGATTGGGCATCTCTTGGGTATATTCCCAAGAGTGGTATTGCTGGATCCTGAGGTAGGTTGACTCCCAATTTTCTGAGAAACCGCAACACTGATTTCTAAAGTGGTTGCAGAAATTCGCATTCCCACCAGCAATGGATGAGTGTTCCCTTTATTCTAATCCTCTCCAGCATAAACTATCATTGGGGGTTTTTATTTTAGCCATTCTGACAGGTGTAATATGGTTTCTCAAAGTTGTTTTGATTAGCATTTCCCTGATAGCTAAGGAAGTTGAACATAACTTTAAGTATCTTTTGACCATTTGAACTTCTGTTGAGAATTCTTATTCAAGATAAGTGGTAAATGGTAGAAAGCAAAAGAGTGACAACATGGGCGATGAGATTGAAATAACGCCATATTTTTTATTTTTAGCCTAAAAATATTTTTTGGAATTTTATATATGATTGCTGTATTTAGATCGTTCTTCCCCTTATCCCTCCAATTTGTTCCATGTTCCTTCCACTCCTTCTCAACTTTATGGCTTCTTATTCTTTAATCATATTGTTTTACATACACACAAATATTTATGTCTATAAGTTTATAAAAAACTGCTGAGATCATTTTGTGGCATTCAGTGATGAGATGTGTTTATGAATGACTTTTTGGGACTGGCTAATCTACCAGGGGGCTGTGCCTAGAGAAGACTCGTTCTCCCTCTCCTAGCAACCATCAACTGCTTGTAGTTGATGGTAAGTTCTTCTATGGAGGAAGATCAATGAGAGTTTCCAAACCCAGGTTGGCATGTCAATTGGTAATATCATCTTTTAGGTCTTATTTAGGTATCCATCTTGTTGAAATGTACTTAGTATAGTTTCCCTGTTATATAAATAGAATGTATGATCTTGCAACAGATATCCCATTCTCGTTCTTACAGTCTTTCCACTCTCTCTTCTATGATGCCCCCCCAAGCCTCGAGTGTTGGATTGTGTTGTAGATGAATCAACTGGATCTGGGCATCCCAAGTCAGTTGTTCTTTGCCTTTGGCCAGATGGATCTTTCTGTAATGGTCTCCTGTTACTGCAATACATTTCTTTGGTAAGATGTGAGAGCTACACTTATTGGTGAGTATAAGGGTAGTGCTTAAAATACAGTTAGAAATTATACTGGTTTGGTGAAGTTGTAGTAGTTGGTTCTTTTCTAAGGTACTTGACCTTACCAGCCACAGATGGTAGGCTAGGTTTGTATTGCCATATATGAATTCCATACAATTGAGTGGGCTTTAAGTTCAGTTAGATGGGTGCTGGTTACCCCTGGGATATACATGCTTCTTTTGCACCCTGTGGATGTTTTTCTATTCTTGTCATTGTTGTTGATGATAGATGTTGCAGCTGTGTGGGACTATTTATTGCTTTTCTCCCTCGGCAACTTGTATAGCTCCTGGTACTATGAGAGTTAATCCTCAGGTAGGAGGTTTCCAGGTTATTTTCAGCTTGGTTCCTCCATGTTTTGTGCTCAAAGTGTGTTGTATCCTCAGTAATAGGGCCTTAGCTTCGATTTTATGTGTCAGGGGAGTCCCCAAATAAAAGCATAAAAGCACAGAGAGTGAAAGAGTCCTGGAAGTCATGAAGTCCGTCCTTCCTTCCTTCCTTCCTTCCTTCCTTCCTTCCTTCCTTCCTTCCTTCCTTCCTTCCTTCCTTCCTTCCTTCCATTAGCTTGCAAAGAAATAGTTCTCTTGGTAGGATTTTCATACATACTTGTTTTGATTGATTCTTCCATCTCCTATTGCACCTTCCTCCATCTAGGCTGAATCCTTCCACCCCAGTATTATCCTTTTTATTTTCACATCACATGTTCTACTACCCTCTTTAGGCTATTCCTTTAAGGCTTGCATGTTCTCTCTTCTATGTAGACCCTGAATGCCAAATCCGTGTATATAGAAGGGAATAAGTTTGAGCAGAGGCCAGAAATGTAGAAAGTGATTCATGAGACAGGAAAAGAGATTACCCAGAGTTTTTTTTTGTTGTTGCTTTAACCAATGTCCCCTTTGTGGTCCAGAATCATATACAGAAAAAGCCACTGGATTTATTTGTCATGTCTTATTAGTATATTCCAATACCTGATGGTTCCTTTAGTCTTCCATTCTTTCATGATCTCGACAATTTTGAAGGTTACTAATCAAATGTTTGAGAAATGTCTCTCAAATTTGGGGTTGTCTTGTGTTCAGACTAGAGTTATAAATTTGGGGGATGTATCACAGAGGTGGTATGTCTTTATCATTCTATCATTTCAGAAGATATATAATAGCAATAATTCTCATTTATCAGTGATATTAATCTTTGTGTTTTAGGTTTTGTGGTGGTTGCTAAGTTTTTAAAAATTAATTAATTTTACATCTGGACCGCAGTTTCCCTCCTTCTTCTTCCCTATTCTTCTGGAAACCCCCATGCTCCCTTCCCCATCAATTCGTACTCCATTTCTGTTAAAAAATGGCAGATGTCCCATGGATATAAATAAAATATGGCATATCAAGTTGTAGTCTTAAGCACCACCCCTTGTTATATGGCTGGCCAAGGTGACCCAAATGCCAGCAAAAGAGTCAGTGACAGTCCCTGCTCCCACTATTAGGAGTCCACCATAAGACCAAGCTACTGTCCCTTATATGCAGAGGTCCTAGATCAGTCCCATGCAGGCTCCCTAGTTGTCAGTTCAGACTCTGTGAGTGCCTACGAGGCCAGGATAGTTGTTTGTGTGGGTTTTCTTATGGTATTGTTGAACCCTTTGGGTCAACAATCCTTCCTCCCTCTCTTCAGCAGAATTCCCTGAGCTCATCCTAATGTCTGGCTTAAGGTCTCTTTTTTCTGTTTCCATCAGTTGCTGAATGAAGCCTCTCTGATGACAGTTGGGCTAGGCACCAATGGATGAATATAGCAGAATATTTTTAGGCATTATTACATTAATATTTTTTCTCCAGTCATGTTTGGTTTTATTCTAGGTCCTGGATCATCCATCCTATGGATCCTTGTGCTCCAGGCAGTGTCAGGGGTGGGCTGACTCTCTTGATGTTGGTCTTAGGCTAGACAAGTTATTAGTAAGTCACTCCCTCAAGTTCTAGGCCACCCTTACCTCAGCAAATCCCATAGACAGGACAGACTAGGTCTAAAGTTATGTGGCTGGGTTGGTGTCACAATCCCTCCACTAGAGGCCTTTCTTGGCCACAGGAGATGGCCAGTTCAGGTTAGATAGGCATAATTGCTTGGAGTCTTAGCTGGGGTCATCCATGTAGATTCTGGGAGATTCCCTTGCACGAGAGGAAACATTTGTTGTTACGTGTTACGAGGCTGCTAACTTCTTTTTAGTTATCTGTAGGTAGATCACGAGTACTCTGTCAGTGCTAATTAATTTTAATATATTTACCAGTAATTTGTTTAGGAATGGCCAAAGAAGTAAATTTACAAGACTTCTGTGGGGTTTCTGGGAAATTTTTCTTTTTTAAAAAAATATTTATGTATTTATTATGTATACAATATTCTGTCTGTGTGTATGCCTGCAGGTCAGAAGAGGGCACCAGACCTCATTACAGATGGTTATGAGCCACCATGTGGTTGCTGGGAATTGAACTCAGGACCTTTGGAAGAGCAGGCAATGCCCTTAACCTCTGAGCCATCTCTCTAGCCCCTGGGAAAGTTTTCTATACTTTTGAACAAATGCATTAGAAGGAAAAGTTCCTTTTCAGCATAAACAAGCAGTATGTGATGAGGTGCTCCCTAGAACTGCTAGAGTCACCCTGCCACTACTGAAGGCTAAACCTGAAGACAAAGTTATTACTTAAAGAAAAGTGGCAAAAAAGTTGTAAAGAAATTCACATCATAAAACATATTTGCCTGGCAGTGGTGGCACACATTTTAATCCCACCACTTGGAGGCAGAGGCACGTGTGTGTATCTCTGTGAGTTAAAGGCTACCCTAAGCTACAGAACTAGTTCCAGGACAACCTGGGCTACACAGAGAGACCCTGTCTAAACACACACACACACACACACACACACGATAACAGCAAATACCACATCACTGAGCCATTTAATTAAAACACCTTACACCATGTATTCTCTTTATTTACAAAACTATACTTACGTATTTTTATTTAACATTTTTCCTTCAAGTGTCTTAATTAAATTCAGAGTATGAATGTGTCATAAGAAAGTATTTATTTTATCTAAAACCTCAAGGAAGCAATAAATCTGATAAGCAGGAGCAGGGGATTTTAAGTGAGTCAGACCTGGGTTTAAATCTTTGCTCTGTCTTTCATTAGTTGACTAATGTTCAGTGGGTTATTTCATATCTCTGGGCTTTCTTTTCTCTTACCTGTGAAATGAGAACACTATTAGTTATCTTACAGTATAATTAGGATTAGCACAATAATAAAAATGAGAACTTAACGAATTCTTACTACTGGTGTTCATAAGTGTAGCCTGGTGCTATTGCCTCCCTCACTTATGTATTCACTGATTAGGTACATAGTTTGTAGATTAAGTACTGAAGACAGTTTGTGTTTCCCTTGTGGAGACAGAAATATAAGCTGTGAAATGAGTTGTATTTATGGGTGGAATTTTAAGGTTTGCAGGAAACTGTTGAGCTTTCAGTGGAGGCATAGGCATCTCTGAATTTTGAAACAATGATAAATATGGCCTGGACTGTACTCTTATGGTCATGAATCATCTTATGTGGTAGCTGAGTGTGTTGTGCTTCGCCAGGCCATTTTCATAGCTTTTGTACTTCCTGGCCCTTAAAAATTTTGAGATTATCATTTCATTCATTCATTCATTCATTCATTCATTCATTCATTCATGTATTTGTCTGTCTATTTATCTTTCCTTATCGATTCTCTCTCTCTCTCTCTCTCTCTCTCTCTCTCTCTCTCTCTCTCTCTCTCTCTCTCTCTCTCTCTCTCTCTCTCTCTCTCTCTCTCTCTCTCTCTCTCTCTCTCTCTCTCTCCATACCTACCTGCCTACCTATCAGTCTATTGATCAGTTTGGTTTTTCAAGATGACATTTCTGTGTGTAACAGCCCTGACCGTCCTGGAACTCACTCTATAGACCAGGCTGGTTCTGAATTCACAGAGATCCACCTGCCTCTGCCTTCCAAGTGCTGGGATTAAAGGTGTGTGTCCACGTCACCCAGCCCAGATTATCATTTTAAAGCAGTACTTAAAACAAATGTTAAAAGTGATTCTAGAAAATCATGTCTTTCTTTACCTCCTCCCAGATGTACTTCCTTTTCTTTCTGAAAAGTGATCATGAAAGGGGGCACTTCTGTCTTCACTCACTAGCAGAGCTTAGGCAACCTTCTCTATGATGTATACCTCAAGGAAGCAACCATTTCCACAAAACATGAATGCGCAGATATGACACCTTGCTTTTCATTCAACTATACCTCAGCGAAGAGTAAGCATATTATTGTTGTAATAGGTTGCTTAACACTTGGAAAGCCCTGGCTTTGAGAACCTGCCAACAACCACCTTGGGAATAGAATATTCAGGAAAGGCTTGCATCAATGCAGTGGAATACAGAGTAAAAGAGAACTGGGCTAGGAGTCATGTGACTAGTATTCTGTGACATATTTCCTTCTACACCTGAGAATATTCTTATGATTTCCTATATTTATTTGCTAATTCTCAGTTAAGGAACATGGTTGAATATTGTAATATTTTTGTTGTTTAATTTATGAATTGTTTGATTATTTAATTCAATGTCTATAAGAGATGAGAGACCATATCTTCTTACTGTTGTAATTGCTTGGGACAATTCTGGAATATAATAAGTGTTCAGTAGATAAACACAGGAAAGTTATGACTAAAGTTATAAAGACTAGGGGACTTTAGGGGCAGTCCTTAGGGCCCTACTGTATAATAAAAAGAAAGTTACATTCTCTCGCACCTTCTGTAGTGTAAGACTGAATAAATCTTTTTAAATTCTGTTTCCCTTGAAAAGTGGCAAATCCCCTCAAGATAGAGGCATTAGGAAGAACTTTCAGACACTATGGCCATTTTAAATTTACAAGAATGGGTTTGTCAAAACTTTAAAGTATATACATGTAATTATTTTAAAGGCCAATAGAAGAGCATGTGAGGGTAAGACCATTAACCCAGATGATTTGGTCTCAGTGAGGAATAGGAAAAAGCTCACTTAGGAATCAAAAAAGGTTATTTCTTTCTGTGTTAAAATAAGCTTAGGGGTTCCCATAAAAGGTTGTTGGAAAATTGAAAGGTTTTGCAAGAGAAATGCAGTCTTCCATTTGAGATGCCTCTGATGCTGAGGACATCTTGAAGTAATATGCAGCTCTTGATGACACCTCTTCAACACTTAGTAAATCTGACCTTTCCTTTCATCTGTCATTATGCTGAATCACATGGCCCAGCAAGCAGCAAACACATTGCAACCAAATTTCACAATTGCAGCCTGGGAACATGTGCTCCTTCAAATTGATTAGTGATATTACCAGTGTTTAAACCCATTTCCTGTCACCTTGGAGAATGGGGGTTACTTGACAGGAAGTCATTCTGCTGTCATCCAGCAGGATTGCCAATGCAATTTTTAAACTTGTCAGTGAGTAGAAAGGCAGCCGGCTTGATTCTGGGTTAAAGCTTTTGCACATGTTGAACAATGCAGTGTTTAGAATATCATAGAAGCACCTAGTTTTGAACCAATAGAATGTGCATTTCCTTAAGATTTCTAAGTTCCCAAGGGTTTTAGAAAATGCAGACATGGAAACTTTTAGTTTTTTTTAAATGACCTTATTTTATGCTTAAAGAATCATTTTGCATTAAGTGTCTCTTCAAGTCTATTTTGAGAAATCACCACTTTGGGGAGTGGGCAAAAAAAGAAGTCCCAAGAGGCAGTACATTTCCTCTAATAAATTCAAACAACTCATTCTTTATATTGAAGATATTATTTGTCATATGTTTCCCTTGTCATATTGAGCATTCCCAGACCATCATTTAAAACAGATTGGTAATTTGGACCTTAATTTTGGCACCTGTGCATCTTTTAAAGCTGTGGGCTGTGTTTGGAGACTTTACTACTCTGTAAGTTAATACCCTTTCAGGGCCTAAACGCCACCATTAACTGCAAATTGGCCTCTTAGGATGCTGGATAGAACCATTTTTTATATTTATTTGTTTAATCTTTATTAGACAAGGGCTGTCCAAGAGCTCAAAGGGAATTATTTGCCCATGAGACTTGGAGGCAAGTTTAAATCTTTCCTTGTAACTCAAGGGTTAGGTGAGAGTTTGATATTTGTAAGTACTTTAGGCTGGTTATGACTCTAACCTCTGTTTCTAGGCAGCCTTGAAAACCAAGCCATGAGTTGCTTCCATTCCCTGGCATGTAAGCCTAGTGAGTTCTAGACTTTCATAGCTAGAGAGGATCACAGAGATCATCATCTGGTCAAAAACATTTATTTTACAATTGGGGAAACTAAAGTCCAAAGAAAGGAAGTGATCAAACTGCTAGAGTTTTAAGTTCTTTCTCTTCCCAGGTGGTATATGCTTTTTAGTAGAATTTTATAGCATAAAACCTTTATGATTCAGGGGAAAGATTACTACTGATGAGGGTTCATGGACCAATAAGTCAGGAGGAGCTATTCCTAGAAGGGGTCTCTTAATAAGGTGCTTTTGCCTTCTACATTTCTTTCTCTTTTTTTTTTGTGGTTTTTCGAGACAGGGTTTCTCTGTGGCTTTGGAGTCTGTCCTGGAACTAGCTCTTGTAGACCAGGCTGGTCTCGAACTCACAGAGATCTGCCTGCCTCTGCCTCCCGAGTGCTGGGATTAAAGGCGTGGGCCACCACCGCCCGGCTTACATTTCTTTCTATTACTATTAAGTCTCCCTCTGCTTAGAAAATTAGTCTGAACTTTAGCAGGCTTAATTACACATTATGTCAGGTGTGTATATTTCTAGATACATGTAAATACAATGTCTGTTATGAAGTAGGTTTTTAAAAATGTTTCTCAAAAGCAGAGACTAAAGCGACTTTAATAAGGTGCGTTTTTAACATTGTTATTGTGTCTAAGAAGGATAAAGATTTCTAAGCAGGTGTTTTCATGTTCATTTTCTTTCCCTAGTATGTTTTATTTCCCTTTCATAACACTTTCTGCTAAAATATTTTCAGAGAGGTAGCCAGTGAACTCAGGCTGGAGAGGTGGCTCAGCGGTTAAGAGCACTGCCTGCTCTTCCAAAGGTCCTGAGTTCATTTCCCAGCAACCACTTGGTGGCTCACAACCATCTGTAATGAGATCTGGTGCCCTCTTGAAGAGGAGACCTGATCAATGGTCCTCATCAACTTAGACCATGAAACCCCATATGGACAAGTTCAACAGAACCACCATATACAGACTACCCATGCATGTTTCAGCATTGCCAGGGCATAAATTTCATTTCAATATTATTCAACCAATCAATTCACTTGGTTTCCTTCTTGGTCTTAACATAATTGCATTATGTTTTTGTTTGTTACTCTAGACAAGTCATTCAATGTCATCTTAAAGTAAAGGATGCCATTTCCGAAGACCTGAGTTTTAAACTACTTCAATTTTGACTAATAGTTTCAGTTCCACAGAATGGAGCCTAAGGGTCTATAGTAATGAAATTTGGCTAATTTCATTTTCAATTCAAAATGAGTAAATAAATATGGATAATAATATAATGTAGTATTTCTCTGATCAAAAAATTTCAGAGATCACAACTATCCTGTATATTCTCTCTCTCTCTCTCTCTCTCTCTCTCTCTCTCTCTCTCTCTCTCTCTCTCTCTCTCTCTCTCTCTCTCTCCTCCTTTATTTGAGGAAGGGTTTCTCTGTGTAACAGCTCTAGCTGTCTTGGAACTCACTCTGTAGACCAGGCTGGCCACAAACTCACAGACATCCACCTGTTTCTGTCTTCTGAATGCTGGGATTAAAGGCGTACTCCACCACCACCTGGCCTATCCTGTATTCTTACCTGAACATTATTGTATGTTACAGTACCATTCAGAGTTGTCCACAGTGTAGCAGCATCAACATCATCTGGGACTGTGAAGTGAATTTCTCAGGCCCCACTGTTAAATCCAATGCATTGGAGATGGTCCCAAAAATCTGAGATATGATAACTTTTAGGAGATAGTTAGATACGTTAAAATTTGAGCTGCATTGGTGTTAGCTTTTAAAACTGGCATTATTATTCACTTAACTGCTCCCAAATCTTTCTTTTTTCAGACAGTTCTGGGTTATGAGTGGGATGCTTTTACTGACTTTCCTCAAGATTCAATTAAAATTAAAAACAGCCTCATTTATAATATAACCTCACGTACATCTCTCAAAGTTTCCACCTATAAGTGGTTTCACCTTTTTCTACAACTCATAAGATTTGTATTTCCCTGTACATTAAATTTATCTTTAAATTAGGGGTGTTGCTTTTTTCCAAAACTCTACCGACCTCCCTTCCCTGACTGAGCATTATTAATAGTATTTGTGGAACTGAATCTCAAACCTAGGACTTTGTATATGCTAGGCAAGGACTCTACACTGAGCTACACCTCCAACCTCTAACTATACCATTAGTAAACAGATTTTTCTTGTTTATTCTTCATAATCATGTAGTTAGCATCAAGACATGCTTCTTGAGTAACTGAAATAATTTGTTTTTGGCTGAAAATAACATACTCAGACTTCAGTGGGTTTTAGTATAAGCTCTGCCATCGATCATTTTGATTTCTCTTTTGTTTGTTTTTTGTTTGTGCACATATGTATTTGTGTGTTTGCAGACCACATAAATGTGCATATGCATGTGTGTATCCATGTGCATAGAGTCCAATGGTCAACGTAGGGTGTCATTTCTCAGTTTTTGTGTATATGTATGTATGACTATGTATGTGTACATGTATGTGCAGATGTATGTACATATGTGTTCATGTATGTATGGTCAGAGGTCAACCTCAGGTGTCTTTCATCAGAGCCACCCACCTTGTTTTCTGATACAGCCTCTCTAGGTGTTGAACCTCACTGATTAGGCTAGGCTGGCTAGCTAATGAGCCTCAATGATTGACTTATCTCCACCTCCCTTGTACTGTGTTTACAGGCACCGCTGTGCTTGGCTTTTGTTGCATGAATACTGGGGATTAAAAGCAAATTCTTTTTTTCCTTTTTTATTGATTTTTATTGAGCTCTACATTTTTCTTTGCTTCCCTCCCTGCCTTTCCCCTCCCCTTCAACCCTCTTCCAAGGTCCCCATGCTCCCAATTTACTAAGAAGATCTTGTCTTTTTCTACTTCCCATGTAGATTAGATCCATATATGTCTCTCTTAGGGTCCTCATTGTTGTCTAAGTTTTCTGGGATTGTAAATTGTAGGCTGGTTTTCTTTGTTTTATCTTAACACAAATGAAAATTCTTATGCTTGCGAATAAGTACTTTACTGACAGAGATATTTTCCCAGGTCTACCTCTTTTTTTTTTGAGGCCGCCCTTCTTACTAACCTTAAATTTACCAAGTAGGCTAGGCTGGCTGGCCATGAAGCTCATTATATCCACCGCTTCATCCTCCACACATCATGGGTTACCACCATGCCTAGCTCTTACTAGGCTCTGGGGATCAGATTTATATCTTCATGCTTGCATGACAACTTCATCTACTGAGCTATTATTACCTGAGCCCCAACTTGTTTCTTGAGACCAGTTCTTTCATTGGCCTATCATTTGCCAAGTTTGGTAGCCTGGCTGGCCAGTGACTCCCAGGATCCATCTGTCTTCATTTCCCCATTGGTGGAATTAGACACATGTGCTACCATTCTCAGACTTTGATTTTTGAAAATGTGGGTTCTTCAGGTTCTTAAGCTTACAGTGGAAGCACTTTACCAAATAAGCTACCTCTACAGCCCCCAATCTCTTCATCGTCTAGAAAGTTAGTTTTTGTATCAGTAAGCTGAAAGAGTTAAAGAAACTGAAAATTCCTAAACAGTGGTCTATCAGAGACTCCAATCTATGATGAAATTTTCAGTAGCTTAGGGTGGAAATGACAAAATAAAAACAAAGTTAAATTTACTAAATTTATTTAATTTTGGCTTCAAGATTATGTCCTAACATTTTTGTTTATTAAAATGTCTATAGTGTTATGATAATTGACAATAATTGCCATTTTAAGAGTCTTTGCCTTGCAAAAGTAAGTGACTGGAGAAAAATACAAAATTATTTTGATGTTTTATCCAAAGTATATATTTTAAAGTGTTACCAGCCCATGGAATCATCTTGTGGATGAAATTTTGACTTTGATGTGTTCTATTTCCTTCCAAGATCAGTGTCTTACAGTCTGTGAGTTTTAGTGCAGTCAAATCTGGAGATGATATGGTATAGAAAATCAGATGCTAAAGAAACGGAAGTTTAGAGTTCTACAAGAGACTGACTTCTTTGCCTCTTTGGTCCACTGTTGAAGTAATACTTCTGGACAATGGTAAGCCATGTGGCTGCCAGTTACCCTGTTCTGGGGGAGATTCAAAACTGGGCCTGGTGTTCAGTTTTTTTTATGAGCCTTCAAACAGCTCTAAAAGGCTTTGCACTGAAACACTGCATAATTGAAGCAAAATGGAGATTTTTTTC
Organism: Arvicola amphibius; assembly: GCF_903992535.2. Lineage (NCBI taxonomy): Eukaryota > Metazoa > Chordata > Mammalia > Rodentia > Cricetidae > Arvicola > Arvicola amphibius. The sequence goes on along the minus strand of NC_052047.1, from coordinate 182,924,779 downwards.
TTTTAATTCTTCACAACCCTTGCAAAGTCTGGTTCGCCCTTAATAGGGAGGAACTCTCAGGTACTAGTTAAGAAAGAAGTATTAGTTAATAGTGTATGGCAATTCTTATAAAATGTGCATGTTTCAGATACAGGACTAGACTTTATTGCAGCAACAAAAAGATTCCTTAAGAAAAGCTTATCGAAACTGAGCTGAAGATTGCTTCATTCTGCTTCACTCCCTTCATGCATTCCCAGGCTCTAACCACAGAGTTTGGCTGGCTGAGTATTTGAACAGACTGAGGCTTTCTGAATCTAATTTTACAGTAGCGTATCTTTCGATTATTAACACATTAAAGTCAATATACTTCTGGCTTAGAAATCTGATGCTAATTGTTTTTGGAATATTTTATTTAAAAATCTTTTCCCAAATGTGGCTGTGAATTCTTTAGTTTCTTGATTCAGAACTAATGAAAACATTAATTCTGCCAGAAAAAGATTATCTGATGGGGCAGAAATATTTTGCTTTTGGAGGCTACCTGTCAATTTTGTATTTTCTTGTCCTTTGTCTAGAAACAAGCCTACAGCTAATTGACTTCTGTTCCTTTCCTCTTGACTTTTCATTTTTCTGAACATAGAAGACTCAAATTAAAACAAAGATAAAATTCCAAGAGAAGCTGGCATTGATCAAGGTTTGGGTTAAATTGAATTAAGTGCTTTTTATTGAACTCAGCAGTATTAGTTATTAAAACCAGAGGTTTTTACCCTCGCTAGTGTAAAAAAAGAAAACAATGACTCACACAACGGCAAGATTTTATTGGGAAATTAAAGCACTCATTTTCTCTTATTCCATTAAAACGTTTGCAGACAAACACATGTAAACAAGAGCAGAAGTTGCAGGGCAGTGCGGAGAGCCTGTGGCCCTGTGCTGCAGAGGTGCTGGCTCTGGGTTGGTTGTAGGGACTTGGGGGAATGCTTTCTCTGGGATGAAAACAAGAAGGCATCCTAACGGTTTCCTTTTCTTGAGGCTTAAGTTAGTTGAGTTTACAAAGTGCTTCGATTCTTCTGAATTGACTTGAATTTACACATACAGCAAGAGCAAGGAGACAATAATGTAGTACAAGTCAGAAAGTTAGATCCTGAGTCTCAGTTTTAGATCTATCACAAGCTGCTTGGCCTTGGTAAGAAAGACAAACTGTACAGTTTCTGCTTTTCAGCTATAAAATAGGGGCTCAGAGTAGCTGAGTCTCAGAAGGCTTTGTTCTCATTTTGTCATCTATTTCTCTGTTTGGTTTTGTGCCTATGGGAGGGAGACCATTGTGACCTATAATGAATATGGAAGGTTGTCCATGCTGGAGTGAACAAACTATGCCCCTTGGGCAAAAACCTTAGCTTGGCATCTACTATTTCTTTTACAAATGAACTAAAGTCTGGACTGTTTTCAGTCAAAGGTCAGAATAGGACTTTTCAGTGTTCATTCTCCTATAGAAACATCAGTCTGAACAAACCACTCATGCATGGGCATATCTTCACAAGAGTCAAAGAAACTAGGCCAGAGGCTATAGCACCTAGGTATAACACAGATAAGAAAAGATTCACGGAGGAAAGTAAGATCAAGGTTTTCACTGCCCATGTCATTCTGCAAAACACGGAGAGAAATAACCTTTCCTTGGGAAAGGAGAAGGAACTGAATATTAGATGATGTCTCAGACCTGAACACCATGCCTGCTCCAGTAAATTCCCCTCTCAGCTTCAGACTACCATGATGTTATGCACAGACTAAGCTTCTGGCTCAATATTCTACCAGGTTGGTACTAATTGAATGAATGTGAGCTTTGAATCTTTATGTTTTATCTTTTGTGATTCTACTATACTTTTTTTATTATGCAAATACCATAAAACCTCTTAAAGCAAGTTAGGTTAAGCTGATAATTTTATTTACTTAAATACAAAAGAAGATATAAAGGAAGGGGCCAAAGGATCTGAAAGACAACTGGAAAAACTGTTACAAAACAGATATAATAACCTCATTCCTTTCAAAATTACCTTGATTGCAAGCAGACTAAATTTTGCAATACAAAGGTATAGTGGCTGAAATGGTTTCAGAATATTCTGTCCAACAATAGCAGAAAACACATTTTTTGCAACATTCTCTATTATAAACAATTTGTTAGGCAAAAAACCCCACCAAACCAAAACAAGACAAAAACCCAAAAACTAAACACAAAGATTTAAATAATGTCAAGTGTTTTTTTTCTGGATCCAATGATGTCACACCAGAAAGCAACAATAAAAGGAATTGTAAAAAATTCAAAACTACATGAAAATAAAACATCATACTCCTGAACAATCAATAGTACAAAGAAAAAGTGAAAAATTCAAAAAATTAAAATAATCTTGAGTCTAATGAAAAAACATACATATATTATCAAAATCTAAGGGATGAAACAAAAAGCGTTCTATGAAGTTTATGCCAATAAATAACACAAAAAGAGGGGAGATCTTCATTTACCACCATGTGATTGATCAAAGCCAAAAGGTACAGAAAAAGTAAATAGTTGTCAAAATTCAACATCCTCTAATAATAAAACTCTCAATATAATCAAATGTGTAAGGAATGTACTTCAGCAAAGTAGAAATCATAATTGTCAAACTCATATCTAATAATTATAATAAGCTAAATGTTACTCCAAAACTACATACCCATACCTGCCACCTTTATGCAGTAGAGTTGTGGCTTGCATATGAAAAGTCCCCATAAGCTTGTGTGTTTGAACATTTGGTCCCTAACTGGTAGTTACTTTGGAAGGCTGTGCAACATGTAGGGGGTGATCTCAATGGAGAAAGTATGGGGAAGGTCTTGAAGTCTGTAGCTGGGCTCCAATTCCCGTTTTATTCTGTTTTGCGACTGTGGGTGCCATGTGACTATTCATTCTCCAGTTCCTACTCCCCACCTTCCTTGCCATCATGGAATGCCTCCCCTAAAACTGTAGTCTAGAATAAACACTTCCTTCTTCAGATTGCTTAGTGTCAATTTTATTGTTGTTGTTATGGCAATGAGGGAAGCAGCAAATAAAAAGTAATGAGAAGTGGGGCCAGTGTTATGAAAAACCTATGTGATCCTTAAGCCCTTGGAACTGGTATGTGGGAGAAAGGTGGAAGAGTCCCATGTTATAAATGCTATAGCCAGAGACTAATGGACCATTCTAGTGGGAATTTAGAAGCTAGAATGCTGAGAGATATGCAGGTTGTGGAGATCTAGCTCATGTTTCTTAGGGAGCAACGACTCTGTCAGGATCAGGGAGAGAGGCCATTCAGCTTATATTCTGACAAAGAATATGGCTGCATTATACCTGTGTTCTGAGAACTTGTAGAAGGCTGAATTTAAAAGCAATAGAGCTGGAAAGGAAGGACAACTCACACTTTTCTGAGTGGAAACGATACCATCATGCGTTCCAAATGACAGAAGTAGAGCTGCAGGATTTGTTAGTTTCCTTTGTGTTTTTGCTTTACTTTAGTTTGATTTTCCTTGCTCTGTGCTCATTCCTCCCTTTTGGAATGGGGATGTTTCCTCTGAGCTATTGTATGTTAGATATATTTTGTATTTTGATTTTACAAGGGCTCACAGGGAAGAGTTTGCCTTGAAACTCAGGAGATTAGGGCATTTGTACTCTTAGTATTGTGGTGATATTTTATTTGTATTTTGATAAATAAAACTTGCCTGAAGTTCAGAGAGTAAAACAGCTGCACCGAACCACCTTACAAACCAGGTACTGGTAACACACACCTTTAATCGCAGGAGCCACACTAGTTTGCCATGGAACCCATGCAGTAGTCATGCAGGCCTTTACTCCCAGCACTACAGAGGAATATAAGATGGGAGGAGACAGCTCTCTCACAGTCTCACTTGAGGTTCCTGGAGGCAAGATCGCCATTTCGGACTGAGGTGAGAAGAGCCGGTGGCTGGCTGTTTTGCTTTTCTTTCCTTCAGGTTGGACCCCCATTTCTGTATCTGGGTTTTTAATTGATTGTTATACAGTATGTTAAATATTATAGGGACATTTGGGGTTGGAACAAATGTAGTTTGTATTATAAGACTGTAATCAGCCTATGGGAGCCAGGGCACGATGTTGTGATTTAAATGTAAAATGCTCAGGCTTTTGAACAGTTGACTCCCCACCCCCAGCTGTTGATGCTTGTTTAGAAAACTGTGAAACCTTTAGAGCTAGAGACTTAGTGGAGGACACTTAACACAGATCTTGAGATTTATGATCTAGTCCTAATTCCCGTTCATTCTGTTTTCTGACTGTGGGGATTATGTGACCACTTGATCTTCTGATCCTGCCGCTACACCATTCCTGCAGGCCTGGGACCTATTCCTCAAGACTTTAAACTGGCATGGGTACTTCTTTCTTAAATTACTTCTTGTCAGATATTTTGTTATAATAATGAGGAAATAAACTAATGCAAGAGTAATGGAAACCTTTCCTAGAGAGATTAGACAGGCAAGAAAGAATAAAGCATCATCATAAAGGAGGAAAGTAAATCGTCCCTTCTCGTGTATGGCATGATCTTATATACAGAAAACTAACAACCTAATCAAAAAGCCATTTGAACTAATATAAAACTTCATTGTGCTATATGTCAAAACAATAACAAAAATAATTTCAGTCTAGGTTACATAGCAATCCAGGAGATCCTGAGCTACAACATGAGGCTCTGTCAAAAAACCAAGAGAAATATCTGAAACAGAAAAAAAGGGAGATATTCTCACTCACTATATATTTTTCCAAAGAAATATTTAGGAATAAAAGTAAACAATGAAGTTGACTAAAGAACCTGAAAAAGACAGAAATAGTGGAAAGATGTCACATGCTTATGTTTGGAAGAATTAACATTCTTTAAATGTCCATATTACCCTAAAGTATGCACAGATTTCATATATTTTCTATCAAAATTCCAGAAACATTTTTCACAGAAAAATAAATGCCCAAATTTACATGGAACTACAAAAGGATCTAAATAGCCAAAATGTTCAAGAGTTAAAAGAAGAAAGCTGCAGGCATAACACTGATTGATTTAAAATACTATAAAACCATAGTAATGAAAACATCATGATGCTGGAATAGAAACAGGCATGTAAAGCAATGTAACAGAACATAGATGCTAGAATCATCATATATTTATGAATTTATTTCTGCCAGAAGTATTCAGGACACAGGAAAGAATAAATATATACCCTTTAAAACACACACACACACACACACACACACACAGTCAAAATGGACTAAATAAAGATTGGAAATGAGAAAAATAGAATAAGCAAATAAACATTTTTTTGAAAGTAGATGCCTAACAGCCACATGATTTCATATGTATATGTGTGGAATCTAAAAAAGTTGAACTCATGGGAGTTTTGAGTAAAAAAGCAGTTGCCAGGACTGATAGTGTTGTGAACCAATAGGTTAAAGTACACAGAATTTCAGCTAGCAGATTTGTCAAGAGATCTAATGGTGCATAGTTATTGTAGTTAATGACAGACATAGAAAAAGTGCTTACCATCACTAATTATCAGATAAGTACGAATTAAAACCACAATTAAATATCACCCCATACACATTAGAATGCATTATTTTTAAAAAGATGTACAGAGAAAGGAATGCAACACAGCATACTGGTGTGCATGTAAAACAGTGTATTATATCCATTATAGTAGGTAACATGGTATCTTCCCTCCAACAACAAACAAAACACCACACCTTGGTAAACAAAAACTAAGAGCAACAGAGTGATCCAGCAGATCCAGTGCTGAGTGTAATTGAAAGAAAGTGGCAGCAGTGGGCCTCTCGTGTTTATTGGAGAATACTCACAATAACTAACATATAGAATTAACTAACTATTTATAACGGATAGATAAAGAAAATATGATGTATTGACACAAGAGAATCCTATTCAGACTTAGAAAAAAAGAACATTTTATCCTTCTTTTCCGAAGATGTTTATGAAGTATATCAAAATAAAGGCTAACCTGTCAACCAACAAAACAAAACACACAAAACCCAAATAAAAGCAAACAAAAATATTACATGATTTCATGTGTAGACTCTGGGAAAATTGAATTCAATGAAGTACAGATTAGGATGGTGGTCACCAGATGCTGAACATGGTGAGAAGTATGGGTTAAAGTATACAGAATTTCAATCAGGAGCCATAAGTTAAAGAGATCTCATTTATACATAGTTTTTATAGTTAATAACAATGTTATTTATTTTGAAAATTACTAAGAAAAGAGATGTTAAGTGTTCTCCCCCATATTAATTAACCCAACTGAGACATTTCACAAAATATATGTATATTTTAACCTAGGTTATGATGAATATATACAAGTTTTACTTTTCACTTGAACAAAATTTCAACCTAAAAATTAATTAAAGCATATAAATGTTCTTAATTTCTTACTTTTTATAAGTGCTATTTTTCTGGAGTGTATCTAGCACGATATGCATCACTGAGTTGTCATGCCTCTTTTTGACTATTCACTTATCAGTGTCTTGTTCTTAGGATCTTGACAGTTTTTAGTATTAGACTGTTATTTTATAGGACATCTATATACTGGTATTATTTTAACACTTACATCATATTTAAACTAGAGTTATAAATTTTAAGAGGGTAAAGGTCATAGCTGTTAAGTCATATGAAGATTCTGTGATGTTACTTTGGTATATCACTGTTAAAATTTCTGTTTATCACCTTGGATTTGGTATTCTTTGCTGAATTTCTTCACTTGTAATTTTGCTTTTTTTCTTCCCCTTCTGTGGTGGTTTCTTCCCCTTCTGTGGACCATAGGTATGGTCCTCACAAACTCATGTGTTTGAAGCTTGGCCTATAGAGAGTAGCACTATTTGGAGGTGTGGTCTTGTTGAAATAGGTGTGGCATTGTTGGAGAAATGTGTCACTTTGGAGGTGGGGCTTGAGGCTCAAGCCATGTCCAGTGATACAGTTAACTTCCTGTTGCCTGGGATCAAGATACAGAAGTCTTAACTCCTTCTCCATTCAGCTCCATGTCTGTCTGCACGCCACCATCCATGATGATAATGAACTTAACCTGTGAACTGTAAGCTAGTCTCAATTAAATGCTTCCCTTTATAAGAGTTGCCATCGTCGTGATGTCTCTTCACAGCAATAGACATCCTAACTAAGACACCTTCTTATATTGTACTTTTTAGAAGGAAGTGCCACGTATACCACACTTAGACGTAAAGAGTTATTATCTACTTCTCTGGGGATGAATTAGTTACATAAGGTGTTTTTATTATTAAATATGAGAGATTTATCTCCTTCACATTTATGATTACCTATCAATATATTTATGGTCTATGATGCTTATTTTATATTTTAATACAATAAATATTACTTTATGTACATTTTTGTTCATCATCTCAGCTTTGATGAGACAGAGCTCTTATGGTTCCCATGTCCCTTAGATACACTTCATCATATGTGTGGTTTTATTGTTGAATAATTGCTTTTGCCATCTTGATTTATAAATAATGTTTATTGGAGCACAGCCATGTTCATTCTGTTGAATATTCTTTGTGGCTGCTTCTGCATTACAGTAGCAGGCTTTAATTATTGTCACAGGGACCATATGACCTATAAGACATGAAATGTTTACTGTGGGGTTGATTACATAATGTTTGATGACTCTTGATCAAGGCTGCTCTATAGCCGTTCCCACAAGGCACTGTAGCTGTAACTTGCAGGAATATAACTTTCAGAATTTTCAAATTTAAATTTATGTCATGTTTTCTTCAATTTATATCGATATTGTTCCTAGATTGTAATCATCAATTGTGCCCTCAGCAAGGCTATTTGAAATACTTATGATTTGGGGTGACTTTGTTTCTTTCGACTATGACTGTCAGTTTCCTTGCCTGCATACCAATTAGTTAGTTTCAAAGTAGCATTCCTCTCAGCAGTTTTTCCTAATTGAAAGGGGAAAGACCCACATCAGGTCTATTGTGTCTTTATTTCTTTTACTGACTTAGATTTAAAATGTCCATGTAATCATAACCTAAACTGTTTAAATGGCTGTACAATTGAGAATTCCTTGTTGATAGCACTAGGTCTGCACAGTGGGAGCAGTTAGGTATAGAGTTTAATACAAAGTGAAGAATGGTGACTAGAGTTTTGTGTAAGTCCATCAAACTTCATTGGTAAATTTAGTCAAATTAGAGTCAATAGTTCCAGCAGTGAAATGTGAGCACATGAACCCACTTTTCCTAAGTGTTCTCCAAGCCATATGCTATGACCTGCATGAGAGAATATAAATCATCACACTCCATAGTGTTGTAACATGTTTAAACATCTGGATTTAGACATAAAGCTGATTTCAACATGTTTTTTACACTCCAACATCATAATCTCATCAAATTAGTAAAATTGTCACTAGAGAGTGATTAGAAAAATAAGGTGATTTATTTCAAGTAACAAATGCATTAAAATCCCAATGAAACAACATTAGTTTTATTAGTTCAGATTACAATGCAGTCCTGTAATAACACAGATAGTGGTGTGAACAAGGTTAGTGCTCATATGCTTTCTCTGGTGTGTTGAGATCAATATCCTATACAATGCACAGAAACAAAAGGCAGGATTTGACCTATGGCACATTCAGATTATAAGATTATAATATAATGATGCTGTACAAGAGAATTTTGCTGTAAAGATGCAATTGCAATAATTGAGAAAGCTAACATTCTCTCAGACATGTTGTCAAGTCTTAGTTCTTTCAACTTGTACTGCAGTCCTTTAAATGAGAATCTGTTACATATTCTCAGCTCACTCTCCCTTTAGCTATCAGAAATAGTCCTTCCTTCCATTACTTGTTTGAGCCTGAACTCTTGAAAGTCCCTGTCTTCCTAGTTGTCAAATTCAGATGTCTTTTCATGCTGTGGTCTTCTGGATCTAAACTGATGCAGCATTAGATAATGTTTTGCCCCTCTGAGTGTTCATCTTATTTTATATCTCTATCTGGTTCTTAGTCTTGGGGTCACGCTATTTTCTTTGGTGATTGTTCTCTACTTGTTTGCAATTCTGTATAGGGGAAGGTGATAGTTAAATATAAACTTCAAGACTGATATTACTTCTGGGTAATTTTTTCCTAAATGTCTTTATGGAGCCTTTTGATTTGGCTTCATTCCAGTGTACTTTAATCTTATTATATTTTTCTTTCTTAAAAAGTTCCTGGTTCTTAAATTCTTTCTATTACTGGTTGTACTATTAACATGGTTGTCTGGAATCTAACATTGGAATAATATTTGAAACAATTTTTTCCTGTTTTCCAAAGTCAGTGAGTTAATAAGTTTTGAAAATTCTTTTCATTCTTGCATTCTCTCTCCCTTCCCTATCTGCTAGAAACATTTACTGAGTAGTGGCCACTATGATACAAGGATTTTTAAGAGACCCTTTCTTCCCTGGTCTATCCTTGTTGGCATTTCTTTGTTGCATTGCTGTATCGACATACCTGTTTATTCTCATTCCACCAATCAACCTACAATATCTCCTGACAGATATCTTCCTTAAAATACGTTTGTTTATATCATACACAGAGCTGTAGATACCTCTCTCTGTTAAGAGAACAAGAAAGAGAAACTAACATAAGTTCACTATTTGAAAGAATGAAACAGGAGAATTATGAGCTAACCTGGTCTAAATGGGACGAAAAGAGGGAAGGAAAGGGAAGAAGGGAGGGAAGGAGAGAGAATATAGGAGAGGATTCCTGAATAATTGTGGAATCTTTCAATGATTTAACCAAACCTATCATCATAGTGCTATTCATTTTTTTCCTGTGTAATTCTTTATTACTTACTGAAATAATCTTTTGTTTGGGCTTTTCTCCCTGAAAATAGTTTAGCCTGATTACCCAAAATACTTTGCCCATATCATTCTAGATTATAACTTTCAAGTCTTTGTTCGTGTAATTTCCAACCAAATTACATCAGAATAGACTGTCAACGTGAAAGGCTGCATGATATGCAGCAGTGGTTCTCAATCCATAGGTCACATAGCAGATAATCTGTATGCCAGACATTTACATTTTCATTCATAATTGTAGCAAAATTTAAATTGTGCAGTAATTATGAAATAATTTTATGGTTGGTGATCAGCACAACATAAGGAACTGACTGAATTAAAGGGTTATAGCATTAGCAAGGCTGAGAACCACTGATATACCGAAAGAAAATAAGAGCTTTGAACTCAAAAGACTTCTACTGGCCATCACATGAATTAGTTTTCCTGTCCAACCCTTGATTCCTCATTTATAAATGTTAAGAGTATATATACAATTGTCTTTACAAGGATGCTAGACAAATCAAATAAATGGAAGTACTTTAAATTTCAGATTATAGTGTCTGGCACATAGTAATTTCCACAAATATTTGTTGAATTTGAGTTTCCAAAGCCAAAATTGCTTGAACATATCATTTTTCTTTCATATATTTAATGTCTACTATGATAGATTGCTTCTTAGTGATCTTCCTATCTCTTCCCTTAAGTCTTATGTAAAATAGAAGGTGTATCATGTAGTCAGTGAATGGTATGTTTTTCACCTGCTGATATGGACATTTAATGTAACTACTTTTCAACATTTCTCCCATCTCAATAATGTTCAAACACTCTTCCCCCATATGTATTTGGATCCAATCATAGATAATTGTAATTCCAGCCTTAATTAGAATTCCATCCCTGATTTGATTTGTCTTTTGGGCAGAATTGAAGGGAAGCAAACTTCTTTGATAGTAAGTTTTCAAGACTGGTGTTGCATTTAGTATCCATTGGTATCCAGAAACAGCCACAACAGCCCCACTAAAGGTCAGACTGCATCTTTTGAATAGGTGTGCATCTTATTATAGCATGGAACGTGTAACTACTGGGTTATCTGTACCTGGACTTTAAATAGTACATGACTGTCAACAGGGAAGCATTGAAATGCAAGGCACACATTCTTATATAATTCTGAGATAGTTAGGGGAATTACTTTCAGAAGGCTGTGAGCTCTCATTCGATTCCTTGGTAAAAATGATTTGAGGTCTAGCATCCAGAACAGTTTAGATGAAAATAAAGGATGATCTGTGTTTCCAAGGAGGTGAAGCTATAGTGTCATGATTGTGAACAGGCACAGTCATGCCCTTTCTAAGAAAAGCTTTTCTAGGCAGACAGAACTGACCAAAACAGTGTGAAGAATCTGTAGTTTTGTCTTATTTCTTCTATATTTAGAATTTTCCTCTAGGCTAAATGCAAGCTAGCTGAAGTTTCTTCATCAGGTAGATGCTTTAACACAATGGCAGAAAAATATCATTCAAAACTTTGATTAATTTTGCAAAACAAAGTTTTCAAAAAATATCTAAAGGAAAATGTTTGGATGACAGTGTGTGTCTAGTCCTTTGACTTACTTCATAACTTTCTCTGTTCTGTTTTGCTGTGATGAAATATACTCAACTAAATGCTAGCTTGACCTCTAACATCAGAATAAAGATGCTGCCAAATTTCAGCACAGTTAAGCTCGTTTGCCTTGTAGTACCTGCAGAGGAGCTCTCATCAGGAGTGCTTTGGGTAGATGGGGCTGGTGGGAACATGTTTCCTGCTGTGTTATAAATAAACTGCTGCCCCCGATGGAAGGGAAAGGTCACTGTGCTGTGCACCACGCCTTCTGTGAGATGAGGCTCTGACCACTAACGACACTTGTGCTTTTCATTACGACAGACGTGTTAACCACATCATGCTGGCTGTGCTCCAACACCAGCCATTGCTGCCTTCTGCTTCTGCCGCCTTCCTCATCTTCGCCTCAGTTGGCTGCAGAATTCTTCACTTCCTGTCCTAAACTTTTGTGAGGTGTCATGACTGTTAAACAGCTGCCATGTTGCAGGCCAGATGTGGTTGTACTTTAGTGTTCATGAAATGTTCCCTCTATAAAATATTAAATAGTTTAAAAATCTGTTTTGAAGGTTTGTAAAACACTTAGGATTCCTTAAGATAAGAGGGCTATTTGTATATTCTTAAATTGTGTGTAAAAATGTGCCAAAGTATAAAATGCAATTGTGGTAGTGCTGTATTTCCCTTATTCTCCTGTTTATAAATATAGATTTGCAGCTACTTTGAGGGAACAAGTAGATATAATCCTAGTAGACTTTCAAAATTTTATAACAAGGTTTCTAATCTTTTAAAGTGATGCATTGAGTTTAGATTGGAAAGGGTCTGTTTGAAATATGGGCATTATTTAGGAGCAGAAAACAAAAGGAAGGAATATCCCCACACTTTAGTTTTTATATACAGTGAAATATGAAGATCTCAAGTATGGATTTGATCAGTTTTCACAAATGACTAACCCTGTAGTATACCAACTCCACTAAACCTAGGACCTTAGCATGAGCCATCATCTTCTGTTCCTTCTGAGTGCCCGCCTCCAAACAACTGATGGTTGAGTTTTATCACTGCTGATTAAATTTGACTATTTGAAAACTTCATGTAAACATAGTCTTATAGTATTGCTATATGTATCTAGTTTCTTTCACTCAGAATAATGACGAGGTTTTTCTGTGCTGTTATTAATATAAAGAATTCATTCCATTTTATTGCTGAGTACTATTCTAATATATGAACGAATCACAGTATTTAATCCACAGTCTTGTTAACGGATATATGAATCACTTAGAGTCTTTGCTGTGATGAATAAGCTCCTGTGACCATTTCCTAAGGTGTTTTTTGTCTGTTTTGTTTTTAAACAGAAGTTTTCAGTCCTTTTTAACTGATTTGGGTTAAGTGCTGTTGTGTTGGCCCGAGAGAGCTGTAATGACTGACACCTGCAGCAGGTATCATGCATTCTGAGAGTCAGCTATTCTTGCATGGATGCATGCATTTGTTTCCCTGGGTTGAGCAGTATCCCTACTAAGGTTCAGGTATATTTATGTGTCAGTACATTGATGATTGTACTTACATAATTCAATTAAATGGCATGTAAATCAATAGTAACATTTAGCTGCTGCGTAAAAGAGCAGAAGGTGTTCTCTTTAATGTTTAAGAAACTGTGGAACTCTTTTTCCAAGTAGCTTTCTCTGTTTACATTCTTACCACCATCTGAGAGTGCGATTGTTTCACAATTCCTCCAACATTAACTCTTCCCATATTAGAAGCCTAGTGTGTATGTATAGGTATCTTATTATGTTTTTATGCTTTTTATTTTAAAGTGATTTTGAATTTACAGTTAAATTCCCATCTCATAGCTTCCCCTATGATTATCCCCTATGGTTATCATCTGACCAAAACCAATAAATTAACATTCTTACAATACTATTAACTAATGTACAAATTTTATTAGAGTTTTCACATTAATTCTCTTTTATTGTTTTTTAAAAATCCAATTCAGCACTCCACATTGCATTTGAAATCATTATTATTGCACTTTTCTGGTGACTAGCGATGATCATCTTTTCACAGATCCCATTTGTAAGGTGTCTGTCAAATTCCTTGTCTGTTTTTGTTTCATTTTTTGTTGTTGTTGTTGAGTGGTAGTACTATTATTTCATTCTTTGATAAATTGTAAGCATTTATTATTTGTTCTGGATAGCAGTGTATTGTCATATACATGTGTAGTGAATATTTCTAGTCTATGACTTGCATATTTTCTTACTGCTATCTTTTGATAATCAGAAGTAGTCTTAGCTTCACTAGCAGGTATAATATTAGCATTGTCATGAATAAGAAAGAGAACTCAAGATTTAGTGTTGAAAATTAATTTGGAGAAAATATAGTGATGTCTTCAAAGACCTAAGTTGAACTAAATTATCTTGACATTTAATATAAAACTAGAGGATGATATATCAGAAATTGGCCCATATATATATAGATAGTAATAATGATAATAGCTACAGCAGTTCCCAGTGGAAAGTAGCAGACTCTTTGTTTACAGTCATTACTGTATGTGCATCGTGTACAAATTTAGTTAAATATTAGATAATATTCTCATTTGCATAATTTCAGAATATTTAAGCTATTATAAACAATGTGATTTTTCAACTCAAAACCTTCCCGTGGATTCTCATGTGATTTAGCCTCCCAGACTGAAATCATAGTTTTAACAATGGACTACAAGGCTCTCTGGTTGGCCATCTGCCTCCTACTTCACCCTCCCCTCCATTTCTGGCCTGCTTCTTACTGTTCTTAATCTCACTGGCCTCACTGTACTGCTTTGAGAAGACAGAATTGAGTTTATATAAAGAGTTTTTCATTAACTCCTTCTTCTTGAAATTTCTTCATTGAGATTACTGTGTGGCTAGGCTCCAGTTCCTTGTCTGTTCAGATGTTACAAAGGATTGTCTTGGTCATGTGTGTCAAACACCAGTCCTTACTCTGACCTCAGCATTTTCTAGTCCCATGATTATTCCTCTCCAAATTTTATTTATGATCATCCATTAATTCTATATTACTTCCCATTAGAATGTAATGGAGTTAATTTGTTGTTATATTCTTGGAACCTTTGTGTTATAGTCACTAATGATTGAATAACTTTGATAACTTGAAATAGTTAGTCATTTGAAAGAAAAGGCTAGGACATTTATTCCCTATTAAGTATACTGGTGAGATTTTTTGACAACTTGACACATGCTAGTGTTGCCTAGGGAAAGGGAACCTCAACTGAGAAAATGTGGCCATCAGATTGATCTGTAGGCAAGTCTGTGGGGAAGCATTTCCTTGACTGATGGTAAATATGAGAATGCCCTGCTTATTGCTATCCATGCATAAATGGTTTTAGGGTATATAATAAGAGAAACAGAGCAAGATAGAAACAACAGTCAACAAATACCACCTCTTCATGGCTCTGTGCTTCGTTTATAACTGCAGGTTCCTGCCTCAAGTTCCTGCCTTAACTTCCCTAGTGAAAAAGTATGAAGTGTAAGTCAAATAAACCCTTTCTTCTCTAAGGTAGTTTTGATCACTGCTTCATCAGTCACATTGATAGAAAGCAAACAAGGGCATCAGGGAAATTCTATGAGAAAAACATGCAAGTTAGAAGAAACAATCAATTATAGAGACAGTAGACAGAGCAGTGTTATTGGGGTGTGGATTTGAGATGGTAAGTGATCAGAAATGAATTGGAAAATAGTATATTGTAGAATTTTCTGAGTAGTGAACCAGGTATTTTGAATATGTTGTGAATGTGAAATTACTGTAGAAGAGTAAATCTTCCTTTATTTGAAATGTAGCTTAATAGATTTCAGTTAATCTTTATTATTATTATTATTATTATTATTATTATTATTATTATTATTATTTTGGTTTTTCAAGACAGGGTTTCTCTTTAACTTTGGAGACTGTCATGGAACTAGCTATTGTAGACCAGACTGGCCTCAAACTCACAGAAATCCGCCTGGCTCTGCCTCCCAAGTGCTGGGATTAAAGGCATGTGCCACCATTGCCTAGCCCAGTTAATCTTTATTTTTGAGTTGAGAGAAACAGTTGACATTGTAATGTTGAAGTTACTAACATGATATATAGTAAGTGCTTTTATGACAGAATAAAACATGTCTCAAAATTTTTTGAATGTCTTACCTTAAGCTCAGCTAGCAAAATGTTTTCCAAGCTTTCATCTTTTAGTAAGTATTCTTTGCAGTTTCTTAAAAATTGGAAAGTTCTAATTATAATATCCCTTTTTATTCTAGTTTAGTTAGCTTTCGTATGTTTTGAAAACTTTTGACATTTCTGTTGCTGGTGGTCAATATTCCTCTGGAAAATAGGAAGAATGCTTGAAAGTTGGCATCAACAAGAGAGGACTTCTTCTTTTTGCTGTTTTAGGTTTATTTTCTCATGAACTGTTACAGTGTAGTAGGTGCATCTTCTGCAGTTGTGAACACCACGTCTTTATTTCTGAGGGAGAAAAGACTACATTTTTATCAAGTCACAATTTTATCAATGGACTAATACTTAGCCTGCTTTATATGTGTTTTTACTTAATAACATATTATTTAATATATAATAATGCATCAAATATAATTAAATAATCAACCATATACCTCTCCTTATAATTAATAGCTGCTGAGAGTAGTGTGGAATTTCCCAACCCTTGCTGCTATGTACTAATGTGAGAATAAATTTTTTTTTTGGCTTTCAGTCTTAGCACAATGCTGTTTGATACACTTTTATAAAAAAGGTGATCACCTCTCAAAAGTAAATATACCAATCTTGAAGCATTTTATAGCCTCATCTTATACTGTGGAAGTTATTCTAGCATATTCAGGCAGACTGCAGAAAGATTTTTCCATTTTTCCGAAAGTGTGTTATTAATTCCTCTCCATTGCAGTCACTGCCCACTGCACTCCAGCTGATCGAGAGGGGCTTTATCTACCAGCTGTGTCTTCTCTACAAGGTTCTCACACCTCCTGGAACTTAAGAACACCAGACAGCAATTACACACTATGCTTATGATCCATTGTAAACAGCAAAACCACCAATTAAACACAAAAACGTAGCAGATGTGAAACTAAATATGTCAAGAACAAAGCGATTGTTTACATTTTGACAACACAGAAGACCATCCCCTAGTTTAGCTGTATGTCCTGTGACTTCACAATTTTAACCCTTCTGCAAATATGATAAAATTGCCAATAATACACTATAATAAAATACACTTGTATTGACTTTGGCATTAAAAATAAAATTCATAAGAAACCAAACTTACAAAGATAAATTTAAGGAAAGATGATTAACAATAATAGGATTTATTACAAACTACAACTTGTTATGCCTTGCAATTTTCAGGCCTTTTATGATGCTTTCAGTGAATTGGGAAGAATATTAAAGTTGCCATGTGTTTTATTGCTATTTATTTCTCAGAGTAGCCATGTGAATGAGACTTTTGGACTAACTGAACAGAAGCTGAAGTTACCAAAGAGGGTATTTTTAGTAATAGAACAAGGTACTGGTTAGTAAAAATGCAGCTATGTCAAAATAGCCCTGTATACCAGGCACTTTTGCCGCTTATCTTGGTACTATCTTATGCTCCACCCACATTTAAGATCTGCTGGTGAAGGGTGATTCCTTTGAGACTATTACTTTGCCTAGCCCACTCAGAAGTGCATATTTATTTAACAAATGCTTATCTAAAAATACTTTCTTAGAATTTTGCCAATTAAAATTTTGTGTATCAAGTCTGAAGTTCTGGTTAAAACCTTAGTGTGGAGGCTGGGGAGATAACTCTATTGGTTCAGTACCTGACACACAATCATGATAAGAGGACCTGAATTCAGATCCCCAGTACCCATGTATAAAGATGGACATGGCAGTGTATGTTTATAATCTAATGCTGGGGTTTTGGAGACAAGAAGATCCCCTACAGCTCATTGGTGGTATATACTACTCAAATTGATGAATTTCAGGATCAAAAACACTGTCTCAAAAAATAAGATGAGTAGAGAGCAGTAAACTTCAATGTTTAGTCTCCATGAACATGCACATATGTGCATACACACACTTACACATACATGTATGCATAGCTACATGAACACATACATGGAACACACATACTACAAAACCAAACCAAACCAAAATTGCCTCTTATTAGCTATGGGTTTTAGACCTGATATTTGTGCCCTGAAGTCTAATTCTCCATTTATAAAACTGATTAAATAATGAATGGCATATTATATATAATATATATACGTAAATATACATATAACCATATGTAAAATATACAAAGTATGTGAATTCTATGAGTACATCATATAAATAGAATATAATTACTTTAACAAAATTTAGATTGTTTAAGATAATTTACACAAAATGTATATATCACAATTCCAAGTAAATATAAGCATCTTATAAAAAGTATGTATTATGATCATGAGGAAACTCTTTTAAATGAGAATGTAATAATTATATATTGCAGACTTTATTTATTTTTGTTTGCTTATTTTATAATGAAATCACAGAAAATTTATTTGACTTGTTTTTCCAGATTCTACTATAATTACTTCTGAGTTATTTGTTCCTCTTAGGAACTTATAATAAATCTTGTTTTGCTACTCTTAAAGTACTAATTACATGATAATGTAGTAATTCACTTGACATAACATGTGGACAGGGATCATACTTATTGTTAATTTGGTTCTTGGTTATAACTGAACACATTGGATTCTCCTCTTGGTGAGTACAGAGAGAAGAAAACATGACTAGAAGATGAGAAACTGAGTGGCGATTTTACCTCCCTTAGCTAAGGAGGACATTGGAGTTACTCCAACGGCACTGAGCCCCTTGAAAAGGGCAAGATGGATGTTTTAGTCAAGAAGCTTACATGTATTCATATATGAAAGCATTAGGGTGGCAGGCGCAGACCGAGCAGTAGGAGAACTGATGCACGAGCCTACCATGCGCTAGGAAAGCCCTTTGCCACTACACTTTCAGCTCTTGGCTTTGGGAGGGACATTTGCACCGTGGACCTCAGGCTGTTCTTGAACACACTATGTAGCCCAGCTGAATTTGAATTTGTAATTCTTCCTCCACAGCTTTTTTTTTTTTTTTTTTGGTGGATAGTTTTTTTTTTTAAATTTCTTTTATTAAAAATTCCCAACTCCTCCCCTCCTCCTCTCCATTCCCTCCCTTCCCTTCCGCCCATACCCCCACTCCCTCCCTCTCCAGGCCAAAGAGCCATCAGGGTTCCCTTCACTATGTTAAGTCTAAGGTCCTCCCAACTCCCCCCAGGTCCAGGAAGGTGAGCAACCAAACTGACAAGGCTCACACAGAGCCCATCCATGTCGTAGAGACCAAGCCCATCGCCATTGTCCTTGGCTCCTCGGTCAGCCTCCACCATCAGCCACCCTCAGAGAGTCCGATTTGGTCGCATGTTCCATCAGTCCCATTCCAAGTGGACTTGGTGGTCTCCCATTAGTTCTGTCCTGCCGTCTCAGTGGGTGAATGCATCCCTCATGGTTCTGACTTTCTTTCTCATGATCTCTCTCCATCCGCTCCTCATCAGAACTTTGGGAGCTCAGTCCGGTGCTCCAGTGTGGGGCTCTGTCTCTATCTCCATCCATCGCCAGGTGAAGGTTAAGGCTCACAGTGAGCCTGTCCATGCTGTAGAGTTCACATTCATTGCCGTTGTCCTTGGTTTCTCAGTCCTCCTTCACCGTCAGCCACATTCAGAGAGCCCGGTTTGGTCCCCTATTCCATCAGTTCCATTCCAACTGGACTTGGTGGTCTCCCGTTAGATCTGTCACACCGTCTCAATGGGTAAACGCACTCCTCACGGTCCTGACTTCCTAGATGCCCTTCAGTGGAAGAATGGTTGAAGAAAGTGTGGAATATATACATGCTAGAATACTACTCAGCGGTAAAAAACAATGACATCTTGAATTTTGCATGCAAATGGAGGGAAATAGAAAACACCATCCTGAGTGAGGTAACCCAGGCCCAAAAAGATGAACATGGGATGTACTCACTCATAATTGGGTTCTAGCCATAAATAAAGGACATCGAGCCTATAATTCGTAAAAATCCTAGAGAAGCTATATAAGAAGGTGAACCCAAAGAAAAACATATAGTTATCCTCCTGGATACTGGAAGTAGACAAGATTGCCGGACAAAAAATGGGAACATAGGGGTGGGGTGGGATGGGGGGGGGATGGGGCGAGAAAAGTGTGAAGTGGAGGATGGGAAGAGCTTGAGGGAATAGGATGGTTGGGATATAGGAAGGGTGGATATGGGAACAAGGAATTATATATCTTACTTAAGGGAGCCATTCTAGGGTTGGCAGAGGCTTGACTCTAGAGGGGTTCCCAGGTGTCCAGGAAGACGCCGCCAGTTAGTTCCTTGGGCAGCTGAGGAGAGGGTGCCAGAAATGTCCAGATCCTATTGCCATACTCATGAATATCTTGCATATCACCATAGAACCTTCACCTGGCAGTGGATGGAGAAAATGACAGAGCCCCACATAGGAGCACCGGGACTGAGCTCCCAAGGTCCCGATGAGGAGCAAAAGGAGGGAGATCATTCCTCCACAGCTTTTATGGCTAAACACTTTATAGGTTCAATTTATATTTTAAAAGGAAATAAGGCCTTCCTCAGAATTTAATTGAAACAGTTTGGCATCTGCCTACATCTTTCTTTGCCTTGTCTCTTTCTCAAGTACCATGAGTTCCATGCCTTAGCAAACTTTTTTCATTTCACAAATATGACATGCTCTTTGATGACATATGCCTTTCTCCACCTATCTCCTAATAATGCAACTTACAGGACCCTTGACACAGTACATCAAACCCACTTTTCCTAGACTCAAGGCATGCAGGGCTAAGAGAAAAGGACCCCTCCACTCCCTGAGTCACTGTGCTCTTTTAGCAACAGATCACTCTGAGCATGACTCTGAATAATTACTTTCAGAGTTTTATTTTGCTTCTTATCCAACCCAGTCTTTGTTTCTATTTGAGACAGAAGAGTGTCCATAATTACACAATGTCTGAGTTTCAAGGGACCTTTGAAGTTACTTTAGTGCAAACTCTTAGGACACTGATTAGTGACTAATAGAGTATATGACTGGCTTGATATTGATATCACAGTGCATTCTGTACTTAAGGGTGCTTTATAGTACATGTACTATGTAGCCTCCCAGTTATACTGAAGCAAAGACTCAGTGTGAGCTATTATTATCTAGGAAGAGAAAACAAGAAAGAAGAATAATAAAGGGTTAAATCACAAACTCCATTTCCTATGTGGTTGGTTAACCTTTTTTTTCCCTTACTCATTAGAAGTTGGGTGAGTTGAGAGAGGTGGCAGAGGGACAAGAGAAGGGGAGCAAGGTGGAGTTGATATATAAAATGAATTAAAAAATTCTTAAAATGGGCCATGTGTAGTGATACCACCTTTAATACCAGCACTTAGGAGGCAGTGTCAAGAGGATCTCTGAGAGTCTGTGACCAGCCTGGTCTACATAGTGAGCTCCAGGACTGCCAGATCTATGTAGAGGGAATCTGTCTCAGGAAAAAAAAGAAATGAAAAACCCAAAACATGTTTAAAATGTGAATAAAGTATGTATATTATTCTCCACTGGGTGTGTTTATTGCATGATGAATAAGAAGATCAGACATGGGTTTCTTTGGGATATTATATCTTCCCTGTTTTAAATTACAGATAAACATTTAATTCTCTAGTAATATAGATAGAGCATTCTTTTATTCATGTGATAGACTAGTTATCTAATGTTTCTGTAACAGTAAGTTTTAGAATTTCAGAAAAAGCAATGGTCAGAAACCCAATGAATGTTGCTGTGGAGATCCACTTAGTGTAAATCACCAGAAAACAAGCAATACCTATGCCTTGGGTGTCATCAAAGATTGAGTTTTTAATTTTAAAGAAAGAAGTTGATTTTTAAAACAGTATTAACGTGGCAACCATGGGAAAATAAGAAATAGGTTTCCTTATACTAATTGTTTTTGCACTTGCAAGTTAGTGTTCTTTTACTTATGTGATAGGTCATGTGGTGGGAAGGCAAAACTCTGTAATTTTTATTCCTATAAAAGTCTAAGTGTCATTAATCTGAGCAGTTTATAATTTAAGCCAGGAATGAACCATGCATCTGTCAGACTTTCCCCCAGCATTTCCCAAGACCTCAGATTTCAATCTTGACAGGGTCAGTACTCCTTTCTTCTAGCCCCTGGTCAATTTGGAAAGACACCCACCATAATTGGGTTGTTTCTAAACTCTCCCAACTTAAAATCTTTTAAGGCATCTGTCCATAACAAGTGGCAGTTGGGGGTCACTAGTTGTTACTCAGCTGAATCGTCTTCCAAGTATTTCACTTTATTTGCTTTGCCAGTTCATTATTTAAGTTATAGTTTTCTAAGCTCAGCTTAGACTGTGTTTAAGGCTTGACCACATGTGAAGTCTGACATTTTAAAGGTCAGCTGGTTTGAATTATTTGTATGTAAGAGTCAACAGATTTATTTATTATTTTTAAATAGGGAACCATCTATTGTTTTTTCCACTTGAAAACTTAAATGAAACATATAAATATCTCATGAGATTGCCTCGGACTTTCTCAGATACAGTTTATATTTGTACTGAGATAAATCACAGGGAAGTTGCAATCTCAGATGGACTGGAGACAGTTCACATTTTAAAAGCTGATGGGTTAGATAAAAGTAGACCTGTGCGAGGGGTCTTCCACTGGTCAGGTGCCAGGAAGAGAACAGTGTCTTTGCTTTTGTGGCATTAATACTCAGCAGTACCTTAAACTCCAACATACAACCGCATCTTGGGTATAGTTTAGGTGGGGCTGATATCATAGTGTGTGGTATGGTACTTCTGGAATTTTCTATTGCCTCTGAGCTTATGCCCAGTATCAGTATCACCTCAGCTTTGAACTGGAGCCTCTGTGGAAAGTGGCAGCTACATGCTCAAAAAAAAGTTAGTTGGAGTCTACCACTTCCTTTAATCTGCCAAACCCTCTCCATCTTCGCTCAAATGTGGAATAGAATCTTAGAGTGCAAAGTAGACAGTAAGCCTTCTTGCATGAAGCCTTAATTAACTGATTAATTAGTCAATTTCTGTGTATCTGTTTGCATGTTTGCACATGTGCATGCAGAGGAACTGAATGCTGGTCCTCTGAAAAATCAGTAAATGCTCTTAACTGCTGAGCCATCTTTCCAGTCCCAAAACTTTAAATTTTTAACTCAAGACTAGAAAAACATGGCATGATATGAGACCAAGTCATGAAGGATTTTCATATCAATTGAATTGAGAGGGATGGCCAAAGAGGGAATGGAACATCTGGCCAATGTTTAGTAGAAAAACAATAGAACGATAGTCAAAATAAAACACCAATGTTTAGCTTCTTTTCTTGTCATCCTGGCAACATCTCTAAAGTTGTTTCATTATAGTATTAGTGGTTCTCATTCAATATTGTTACTGATACTTTTACAAAGAAGTATGATTTTGCTCTGGAAAACAAGCTGTTTTTCCTTTTATAACACCTAAGCTTTTTTCAGTTCTTTAATTTACCAAGTTCTTTAGCATTTTCAGATTTTTATACAAGCTGTTTCTTTTGCCTGAATCGTCTTTTCCCCCTCTTTATCTTACCAATTTATATTCATCTTTTGGCTTGGGTTATCTAAGTAAAATGACATACCTCCATTAAGAGAGAAGGAAACCAGAAAGTGCCACTGATTTGGGAGAGGGGGCATGGAAAAATTGGTTTATTGACATAATGATAGCAAGACATTAATTAGAGAGATTCTGCAGGCATAGTAAGATATTATTGGAGCTTGGAGAGAATGCAGAGCTTTATTGAAATGACTCTTGTTCCTAGCTCCACAAACACTGACAGCAAATGCATTGTGTGTAACATAAAGGAGTTCTTCAAAACATGATGACTGTCTAACTTACAGGTCTTGCATAAGGTTTGGGGAAAATGAGAAATATGCTTGACAACCACAATTAAGAGAAAAATAATTTGTGATCTGTAGAGGTACAGAGTCAGCTATGGAAATATAAAGGATGCAAAGAACATTTCTGACTGAGTTATAGAGTGTCTTAGGGTTTTTGTTGCTGTGAATAGATACCGTGGCCATGGCAATTCTTCTAAAGAAATATTTAATTGGGGTGGCTTGCTTGCTGTTTCTGAGGTTCATTATCATCATGACAAGGATCATGGCAGTGTGAAGGCAGACATGGTGCTGGAACAGCTGAGAATCATACATCTTGCAGGCAACAGGAAGTTGCCTGTCACACTGAGGGAAACTTAAGTAAAAGAGACCTCAAAGTCCACCCCCACAGTGACACACTTTCTCCAACAAGGCTACACCTCCTAATAGTGCCACTTCCTTTGGGGTCTATTTTCTTTTAAACCACCACAAGAGTAATACATTTAAAAATGTTTGCTTTTAGATTATCACCATTTCCAACATTTAACTATCCCACTTTCACATTTCCACTTTCTTATAGAACATTTGTATTTGATCTGCATTTTAACCTTAATAGTTTAAATGGATTTAGAAAGTAAACCATATTTTACTTCTATAAATGGAATAACAGTTCACTCACCATGAATAGATGGTAACTAAAAATAAAGACAGTATAAATAAAATGGTGCTATTAAATTCTGTCTCAGTAGTGTTGCCTGTTCTTTGGCTCTGAGACTGAATCCCTATAACAAGAAAGCTTTGTGAGTGTTGGAGATGTGCTAATGATGTATTAACATGGCATCAAGACATGCTTCCTAACAAGTCAGAATTCAGCAAAAAGAACTGATACGTTCACTCTATGTGAGTCAATGTTATTCAGTGTCTTTCTCTATATTGTGGTACTAATCTCTATTTTTGTAAGGACTTTGATGAATCAACTGTCTAATTTTTAGGCTTGATGCAGACAATGCAACAGAAAAGAACCTGAGCTCATGGAAGAAGCGGTATCTGGGGCTCTTGTTTGGCAGAATTTGAAGCAAGAATATTCCTGTAAAAACTCGCAGGAGCACATAGGATTCTGCCATGGCAGCAGAAAGAGAAGAGATGAGTGGAGATTGGCTCTTATTTGTACTCTTACTTTCTTTTCATTTGGTCAAAGAAAGAATGAGCTGAGAATCAGCTTTCCTGTCTTCTTTTCAGTTGTCTTCATCTCGACAAATGCCAACACCCCAGTGCCATGGTGTGTCTGCTTAGAATGATAAAGGTTTCTGAAGATGTGAATAATAGGTGCCCTTTCAAATACAGACAAAGTATACGTACTAAAAGTAAACTTTACTAGTGAGGTTTGCTGGAGTTTATCACTTCAGAAATGCAACCTCTCAAATATAGATCATCAAACACATCAGTATCATTTTATAAAGTATCTTGGGCACAGATAGTGCTTTGATGCTGTGTAATCCAGATTAATGCTGTCAGACGAGATAGAACATGTTCTTTTTCTATGGACTAAACCCTGAAGAGACACTGGTGTTTGAATTTGGCAGGACATCAGCAGCCACTGGACGCCTTTCTCATTGGCTCCCCTCCCCCACTTCAGAGATAATTTTGACAAGAGATTGGAGAGAATCCCTCTGAGTTCTGTGAGGAATGTGGAATTATTTGTTCTGTAAGATATATTTTGTTTGTCCTAGAAGGGCTCTGCTATAAACTTAAGAATGATAATTTATAACAGAATGTAAAGCAATAACTAAGGCACTCTTAGAAAGTCTAAATATGCATCTCATGCTAATGCTTGCAAAAATGATCAATATCCTAGTCACGCACTTCTTGGAACAAAGGCAATAAATGCTGTGCTTTCCGTGCTTGCTACATATCAGGCATATCTTCATTTTATACATAACATCTCTACTCAGGTTTACTCAGAAAGGTAATATGTTTCCTACTTTCAGATGGCAGAAATGATGTTCTTATTCACCTGGTCAAGGTCAAATAGCTGCAGGTAATGAAACCCATATTTTCTGAAAGTCTGTGCCTTTAATTTTTTTCTTAATTTAACATGTAACTACAGGTAAACTATAATAGAAATGTAATCTGGGCTTTATGAACTTTGCATATTTGCGTAGCTTACATTTATGTTTTCTTTGCTCCTCTTTTCTTTCCTCTGTTGCATATTAGCACCACTTAAGTATAGGAAGTTTGTTAGAGTACAAGACCTAGAACTAAGAAGATTTGATTTGAGTCCACCTCTGTCATTTACAAGTTCTAGACACTGGCAAGAAATTCAGTTTGTCCAATTGCACACTTTCTTTCTACAAGTCAAATGTAACAGTAACTTTCTTTAAATGTTATAGCATGCTCAATAATAAATATTATCATCATTAGCATAACACATTTATTTAATCTACATTCCTTCCTATTGCCACTAGATTTTCTTTTGTTTCACAGGTCTCTGTGTGAGCTTTATATTTGCATTTATTTATGCCCCATTATATGTTTAATTCTTTAATTTAACTTGATATTTACAATCTGCTCTGCTAGATTCTACATATGTATCAGAAATATGTTATAAACAAATTATTTGGCCTAAAGGGTGTGTTTATGTCTGTGTGTGTGTGTGCATGCTCATGTGTATTAGAGTTTGATATGTAGAGAGACATGGAAGGCCCTTTGAGACATTACTAGCCTTTATAGGGCATTATTTTATTAACAACGCTGCTGATCTCTAGGGAATCTAGATTCTTCTTTAAGCAGCTGAACTTTCCTGGAAGATCAGAGACTCAGACTGTCAGGGTTTATAAAGAATAAATGCTGGAAGTAGACATGTCTGCCAGCTGTTCTGTGTCTCAGTTCTGCAGATGTGCACACTCCCATAAGCCTCTGTATGGAATCTAGGGGAAGTAAAATGAAAACTGTTGAGCCTCTCATTTTATTGAAACAAAGTTTGAGAGGCTTTCCTGAATATTTGTTTTGGAAGCCAACAATGAAATCTTATTTTATTTGACTGATATGTTTACTTTGGGAGAATTTAACTACCTTAAATTGTATCTATGTTCATGACATGCTTAAATAATCTTCCTAAAACCCAAGCACTCTAAAGTAACAATTGGGACAAGCTGCTGAGGAAATCAAGGGGGAGCACTGAGACTCAAGAAGCAGAGCCTCTTTAGTGATGGTGTGTGTACAGTCAGAAGGCTACTGTATGGACATTGTTTGCAACAAGGGGACTTAGGTAAAATACATGCTTGATAATCTCAAGATGAAGTATTTCATCCATTTTTATCCTAGGATGGAAGACTCTTTCAAGAAGACTGCAAATACTCTGATTTGTCCTTATTATCACCATCCACTGTAAAGTCTAAGGAGCCAATTTCATGACTTTATGCTCTACAATTCTCTTCCTCCTTCAATTTATGTTGGTGACCTAGATGTTTGTCTTTCCCAGTTGGGATATTTTTACCTGCTTTTCACTCTTAAGGAACGTGTCTACCTCAAGGGTTTCTCAGGGCTGCTTTTTATCTCTCACCGAAGCCTCGGGTCTTGTGTTAATGTTTCAGAGAGGCCCCGTCTAAGCACGAATGGTCGTTATTTCCCACTGTCCTCCTTTTCACCTGTTGGATTGTCCCATGGCTGAACAACCGTATGGGTTGAATATGTTGAATGTACCCTGTAACTGAGTTCTGGCCCACAAGATGTGAACCACTGAAAAGAAGAGATACTTTCTTTCCCTCTTTTTTTCCATGAGCCCTGTAACAACCTAATATGGACGGAATACGAGAAGCCATCTTGGGCCACCAGGGAAAGGGTGTTCACTAGGCATGGTGGAGCAGGACTTTGAGCTACTGGGGTGTTTGAGAGTCTAAAATGTCTCTGGTCTGTCTACCACCAAGATTCTTCCACATGAGAAAGAAAAAATTCATTTCATTTAAATCACTGCTGCTTTGTATTCTTTCATTTGGTAAGTCATGTCAAACACAACAGTTTTGATTGCTCTCCTCGGCCTGAATGTGCAGTGCTCTGTGAGCTCGTTATTCTTTTTGTGTTTTCTATATGGCATTTTCAATGACTAGAAATTCTCATTTCATCATATACACACACACCTAAACCAGTGTTAGAAATGAAGACAAAATTGAGCATTAAGTACTTAATAAATCAAAATATCAGTAAGTATAAAACTCTAATGCTACTAAAATCTACATATACACATGACTCTGTCCAAATAAGAAAAATGTAATGTTCATGTCAGCCAAAGACATAGGCCACAATGACAAATGTTTATAGAGAAATGAGTAGGGGCATTTTAGGCTACAGCTTTCATTCACCTAGCAATTAAAAAAAAAAAAAAACAATGTCATGAGACACTATTTTCTCTCAGGACATGACAGCAAACATGGAAAATGAGGTTCCTCCCTCCAGAACTTATATTCTAGGTAGAAAGAACAAATAAAGAATCAATGAAGCCAGGCAGTAGTGATGCACGACTTTAATCCCAGCACTTGGGAGGCAAGGCGGGCAGACCTCTGTGAGTTTGAGGCCAGTCTGTTCTACAAGAGCTAGTTACAGGGCAGTCTCCAAAACTACAGAGAAACACTATCTCGAAAAACCAAAAATAAAAAAAAGTAATTCAAGAAACAACTAAAGCCACTTCTGATATGAGAAAATACTCATTTAGGTTACCTTGCAAGTAGTGGAAAACCAAGGATATTGACTAACTTTTAACCATTCTAATATTTTAAGGAGGAGGTAAGGATTGCTTAAAACCAATGCTATAGATGTGTGTAAGGGAGTATTAGAAAAGGGGTGACTCAAGTATGATATTCTGGTCTCATTAAGTTGGGAATCAGACTTTTGACTACCAGGAAAAAAGACTGATTACAAAAAGATAAGAAATTTCAGAGTTTTGTTGGAGAGACTATGGGGCAAAGAAGACTATGAGACCAGAAGTAAATATAGAGACTGATATAGTGTGAGGGAGTACAACACTTCCCACTAAAGACTGGGTCTCCCTCTTTCAGTGCTCTCAGTATTTACACAGGGTTGGCATTACAGAATGATCAGAAAATGTTAAATTGAGTAGGAAAAATGGAGCATTTTGTGTAAGTGTTGGTATCACCAATTTTATACTTAATATCAAGTCATGATAACATGAATCAGCAGGTTTTCTCTATCAAAATTTTTTTTAAAAAAATCTATAGGAAATTCTTAGTGGATAGACACACTTGGTGTGTAAACAAAAGGACTTGAGTTTGGATCTCTAGCCTCCAAGTAAAAGCTGGGTGTGACGGCACACATCTGTGATTCCAGTGTGGGAAAGGGACGAAAGAACAGGCAGATTCTGAGCGGTCATTGTCAGCCAATCTAGTTAACAAGGTGAGTTCTTGGTTCAATGAGAGACCCCATTTTAAAAACTAACTTAGAAAAAAGTGGAGAGTGCTATGGGATAATGCTCTTGAACACTATAA
This sequence comes from Arvicola amphibius, assembly GCF_903992535.2. Lineage (NCBI taxonomy): Eukaryota > Metazoa > Chordata > Mammalia > Rodentia > Cricetidae > Arvicola > Arvicola amphibius. Next base: position 182,895,898 of record NC_052047.1, on the reverse strand, counting down.
AGATTTGTCACTCATATTGGTTTAATAAAATGTTGATTGGCTAATAGCCTGGCAGGAAATATAGGTGGGGCAACCAGACATTGGAGAATTCTGGGAAGAGGAAAGGCAGAGATGCAGTTGCTAGCCAGACACAGAGGAAACAAGATGAGACTGTCTTACTGAGAAAAGCTACCAAGTCATGTAGCTAAATATAGACACACACACACACACACACACACACACACACACACACACACAGAGGCAGGTGGAGAAGACTGACTGACTTGCTAATCTGAAATTTTCATTTCATACACAGAAAAGTAGAAGTATAGTAGATAAAGATTTAAGAAATGTCAGGAAGTTACAACAGAACAGTTGCATGTATATTCATAGCATTTGAGACAATACGCACAAGACCTATACAAGCATGGAGAAGGAGGTGGGCACAAAGTGTCACCCTTAGTTAAGGAGCTACTAGCAATTGATAATGATGGCAGAGGAAGAATCAGTTTTCTTTAAGGGTGCAGCTCCTAGTGTGTTAACTACCCTCTAGTGAAGGTCCTACATTTAAGAGTCTATAGGTAGTACAAATTGGACTGGACTTGATGGCTAAAGAAATAAAGAGGACACAGTTGGGTGTTAGGGATAGACTTGGAACGAATGTTGGGAGGAGTTTAATATGATCAGTGTGGTAAAGATACTATTAAAGTGTAATGAAAGCAGAAAAGGAAGCAAAGGTGAAACAAGAAAGTGTTGAAGTACATGCACCAGAGGGATGGCAACTGAACTTTTTGGCTTTTATCTTTCCTATGGTTGGCACTGGTGTTATGTCTGTGTTGGACACGTGTCTGATGTCTGCCAGGCTGTTTTCACTTCACAATTTCTTCTCTTTGGAAACCAGGGCAAGTACTCTCTCATCCTCCAAATATTTTCCAGCACACACCTTCTTGGGTGGCTACTGGTCTACCTGGGACTGGTTTTCAGTTGTATTAGGAGTATGGGAAGTTGATGACAGTCCTGGTATCAGTACAATGGAGGAGCTCTCTTTCTAGTTCTCCTGCTAGAAGAATGCAGCTCACAGGACAGGTAGGTCAATGAAGCTTCAGTTCTTGGTCATTACAGCAGTCAGTGGCAAACAAGTGGCTTCAGAGGCTGATTGCCTCTGTCTTCAGCCTCAGATCTGTCAAACTTTAGTTGCTCCCAGGTGATGAGACCTGTCCCCAGCCACTCCATGCACTTTCAACCTCTGTCCTGCCCTCTCTCCACTGCCTTCCTAGGCTTCCGGCTTTGCCTCATGGTTGTTTACTGTTCTCAGATCCCCAGGATGTCTGAAACTGTAGGTTCTGTCTCCAGGTGGTGCCTAGCCCCCACCCCATGCCTCATACGAAATGTCAGAAGCAGACTCTGAGCACTGCTGTCCTCTTTACCAGAGGACTCACTGTCTCATCCAACCACACCTGATCTTGAGGCTTGTGAGGGCAGTAGAATTGCCTTGAGGTGGAACTGCCCTGTCTTTTGTTTTAAGCCAGCCACCTAGCTTACCTTTTGGAACAGTCTTCCCTCTCCGGGCTGGTGAGCACAGTGGCCTACTTTTTCTTCTGTTTTGCCATCTATTCCTCTATACTTTTCAGATATCCTAGGTTTAACTTCTGTAGCTCATCTTTTCTTTCTCTCTTTGAAATAGTCTTATTTTATTTTCTTATTTTGACTTTTTTCTTCACTGGGTCACACGGAAGCAGCTTTTAGGTCCCCATCTCACCCAGAAGTGAAGAAATGATTCAAATTAACTATTCTGAGATGTGTTGAAGTTTGGTGAAACATCTCTCACTGTTTCACCGCCTTCCAACCCTGACACATCTGTGCCTGTTGCCCCCTCCCCGCCACATGCACCTTTTGATGAGGGAATTCTCCTTAATCGTTCTTGACTCTCTGCACTAAACCCCTTTGTGCACATCTCTCAGGTAGCACAGAAAAAGAGGGGACCTATTTAGTTCTTTACTTGTGAAAGAGAATTTACCTCTAATAGTAGATGATTTTCTTGTCAGAACAAGTAAAAAACAAAATCTTGTAACATATAACCATTCTCCATCTGTTTCTAAGAGTAGCATTTCAAGTCAGCCCTCCTTGGTGTGGGTTCAGAGGAGCTGTGCTATTGGAGTCAGCCATCTGGATCCCATGGTGTAGTATAGCTGCACGCACACGGCCAACCCATTTTCTCTCTTCAGACTTATACAATAAGATTCAGTTGAAAAGTCCATGTTAAGTTTATAGCAGAGATTCTAATGAAGTAGTCAGTAACTTGTATGTGAGGGGTGCAGTAAAGAAACCACACAATAGCAGTTCCATCGTTAAGGGGGAAGGTTTTATTGTAGATAAGAGAATAGCCAGAGGCATCTGGGGGAGTCTTATGTAACTACTTGTAGGGGACACAGAGGAGCCTAAAGAAAAGTCAGGAGAGGACCAGACTGGCAATTTCCAGAGTTATCAGAACAGAGATGACAGCAAAAATGGCAAGAGAGTCCTGCCAGTTACAAGGTGTGACGCTGCAGCAGGAGGAGGGCAGGATGTCTGAAACAGCCCTGTAACTAGCATGGGGCTCTGATCTGTTGGAGCCCTCTTGGAGCTGATAGAGAACTAAATGACCATCTCTGGGGGTTCTGTGGTTGGATGCGGTTGGTGGTGGAGGGTTCTGGGGGAGGTTCAGGGGTATAGGAACCGCTAGGAAAGTCATGACTTTTTCTGGCAAAGCAAAACCTACTCAACAAGTTTTTTGAGGAATGCTGAGTATTTACCAGGTCAGAGTCCAGACTGAGCTGAGCCCAGACCACCATCCTGGGGGTCGGGACCCAACTTAAAAGTTAACTTTTTATTTTTTGCCGATCATTTCCTGTAAAGAACATTATACTTGAAAATAAAGAGAAAGAGGAATATAATGTTCCCTCCCTGCCCTCAGGGAGCTTACATTATGAAAAACAACTTGTAAGATCTCCATGAAATTCAGAGAACTACACTGAATCTTTTAAAAACTTCAAAATTCTTATATTCTAGTAACCACTGTCAGTTTTTCCTGCACACATATTTCATCTGTCTTTTTAATTCCTTTGAAGTCAGTCACAGAAGACTGTCTTGAGTCTTTCTTCCTACCTTGTATACGATACAGTCAGATATTCTACCCCATGGATTGCTTGTGTCATTTCTCTGTGCTCCTCCCAAACAGACTCTCTTTACATGCAGTTCAGGTTAGTCACTTGGAAGAACAGATAGTCCAGAGTCTGAATTTCTTGCAGACGGCATGTTTTCTTATAATAGCAAAATGAAACAACTCTGTAAGAATGATCAGAATATCATAATGGTACCAATTAGAATAAAATATGCTTCCTTCCATCCTTCATTAGATCCAGGCCAGGAATATTTCTGTAGTCATATGGTTTTCATCCAAAAAGGAATATTTCAGTGTGATTTTTTTTTATTTTAAAAAGGAGAAAAAAGGCAAGAGTTTCTTTTCTGCTGTAGATGGATCTTTTGCACCCCTCAATCTTATATTGCTTCCCTTCTCTAGTTAAATTAGCACGAGGAGGAGACAGCCAGCACTTTTTGTCACCTGTACTTATAGACCTGACTTTATTGTAGTCTCTGGCATGAGGTGGCACGGAAAGCTACAAAATGGGTAGTGTTTGTATAAACAGTGATGCCAATATCCCAGAAAGTCAAGGGGGATGCTTTTCTTACTACTTTTTTTAATGTATGAGTTGACCAGCGTTCATGTGTGTGTGAGTGCACAAGTGTGTGGAAGCTGGAAGGTGTCATCCTTTGGTACAGGTCTCTCATAGGTGTGGACTGACCAGAGAGCCCTAGAGATGTCCCTGTCTCTGCCTCCCCGGCTCTGACATTACAAGCATATATAACCATGCTGAGATTTTTATGTTGGTTCAGGAGATTCAAACTCAGGTCCCCATTCTTGCAGGCAAGTACTTTATCTATTGCTCAGTCTCCCATCCCTTACCTCTTCTCAATTGGCTGAACAGTGCAATGGCACTATGTGTTTTTGGAAGAGATACGACCATGCTGTCAGCTCATACCTTGATACTTAAATTATTCATCTGTTGGATTAGTTATGTTAGAGGCAGATGCTTGTTTATCAAGGATGTTAATTGTTCTATAAAAATGTACTGATGTATTCTACCATTATGTAATATACCAATAAAATTCTGTCAATTATATTGTTTCTATTACTGTCCATTAGGAAAATCAGTATGAGAGAAATAACTACAGTTATGGATATGGTCAGAAATATTTGAAATAATTACAAAACAGAAAAAATATTTCACAAAGACCAGCACAACTAGAAGAAGGGAAACACACAAACTCTAAAAATGACTGAAGTCATTTTATTCTTTTACTCTCCTGTTTGTGTGCATGGAATACTGTTCATTTTATTTTAAAAATATTATGTTTTAAATTAAAATATAATTACATATTTCCCCTTTCCCTTTACTTTATTGAATTCCTTTATTAATTTTTAAATTGAAAATAGATTCTTTTTTAATATAATAAATCCTGGCCACAGTTTTTCCTCCCTTCATCCTAGAACTTCCTGTAGCTCCCCTATTCTCCAGATACACTCCCCCTCTGTCTTCCGTCAGAAAAGGCCTCTAAGAAGTAACAGCCAAACAGAAAAAAATCAAAATATAATAAGACAGGGGAAAAGCCCTCACATCTAAGCTGCATAAGACAATGCAAGAGGAGGAAAAGAATCCCAGTAGCAGGCAAAAAGAGTCAGTGATATACCCATTCCCACTGTTAGGAGTCCCAGAAAATCACCAAGGCAACAGCCATGACATGTATGCAGAGGACCTGGTACAGACCCATGAAGGCACCATGCTTGCCACTTCAGTTTCTGTGAGCCCATGTGAACCCTGCATTGTTGATTCTCTGAGCTATGTTCTCCTGATGTCTTTCACCTCCTCTGACTCTTACTGTCTCTCTGACGCCTCCTCTGTGGGATTCCTGAGCTCTGAGGGGACCTCTAGTTTAGACTCTCTCTGTGTAATGTCTACTGTGGGTCTCTACATCCCCTCTCATCTGCTGAAGAAGTTTCTCTGATCACAACTGGACAAGGCACTGTTCTACAAGTGTAGCAGAATATCATTAGAAATCATTTCATTGGTTTTATTTTTATTTATTTATTTGCTTGTTTGTTTATTTTGCCAGTTTGGTTCTATCCTAAGAGAAATAATATAGCCTAGAAGGGAACACTAGGAAATCAGAGAGATGAAATGACAGGGACCTGATTAAGATCCTCATTCTAGCACTCTAGTCTTTTTTTTTTTTTTTAAATTATGTATACAATATTCTGTCTGTGTGCATGTCTGCAGGCCAGAAGAGGGCACCAGACCTCTTTACGGATGGTTGTGAGCCACCATGTGGTTGCCGGGAATTGAACTCAGGACCTTTGGAAGAGCAGGCAATGCTCTTAACCACTGAGCCATCTCTCCAGCCCCTTAGCACTCTAGTCTTTTTCTTAATTAAAGTAGATTCTAGTCAGTCAGTGGTGGCACACACTAATTCCAGCACTTGGGAAGAAGAGACTGATAGATCTCTGAGTTCAAGACCAGCCTGTGTGCAGAGCAAGTCCCAGGACAGCCAGGGCTACACGGAGAAACCCTGAGAGTGGGGTAGGAGGTAGGGGTATCGATATTTCCTCATACAATATATCCTAGTTATAGTTTCCCCTCCCTCTACTCCTCCAAGTTCCTCCCCACTTCCCCTTTCATCTTGATCCACCATCTTTCTGTCTTTCCTTAGAAACGAGCAGGCTTTTAAGAGATAACAAAGAAACAATAAAATAGAATAAGATGAAGAAAAAAATATCATATCAAAATTGGACATGGCAACCCAACAGGAGGGAGGGAAAGAGTCCTAAGAGCAGGCACAAGAGTCAGAAACCAACTAGTTCTCACAGTCATGAGTCCCATAAAAAATACTAAGTTAGTAGCTATAATATATACTAAGAGGATCTGGTTCAGCCCCATGTAGGTCCCGTGCTTGCTGCTTCAGTCTTTGTGAGAACATACATGCCTTGCTTAGTTGATGCAGAGGCCTTGTTCTCCTGTGTCCTCCATCCCCTCTGGCTCCTACACTCTTTCTGCCTCCTCTTCAGCGGGTTTCTCTGAGCTCTGAGGAGAGGGAGTTGATGGAGACATCCCATATAGAGCTTCTATTATCCCATATAGGCTTTCTATTAAACTATTAAACCCACGTCCAGTGCCTGAACCCCCCCCCCTGCAATGTCTGTCTGTGAGTCTCTGTATTTGTTCCCATGTCCTATAGGAGGCAGTTTCTCCGATGGTGACTGACTAGGGCACTGAGCTATGAGTATAGTGGAATATCGTTAGGAGTCATTTTATTGATGCTTAAAATACAAAACAAAACAAAAACAGTGTGTTCAATTTTACCCTAGGTCTCCTGAACTATCTAGTCTTTGTTTCTTGGTTACCCAAAATGGTCCAGTATGGGTTCCTTCTTGTGGAGCAGGCCTTAAGTTAAATCAGACATTGGCTGTCCACTTCCCTCAAGTTCTGTGCCACTATTGCTTCAGTGTATCTTGCATGGAGGACAGATTGTAGGTCAAAGGTTTTGTGGCTAGATTGGTGTCTAGGTTTCTCTTTTGATAGCCAGCAGAATACCTTCCTGCATCAAAGAAACTAGAATGTAGGGGTAAAGGCTCCATGCAGGCACTAGCTCAGCCTTTCTGCATTGAATGAACTGTGTGGACATTGTCTTCAGAAATGGGGCCCTATTCCATTTGCAGAGGACAGCCCTCTGTCCTATCATCAGTCTGGGATATCCACAGGGCTTGCTTGGCCAGCAACTCAACCGAATGCAACCCAGTCCCTCCACTGGGAGCCTTGCCTGGTATAAGAGATGGCTAGTTCAGACTTTGTATTCCCTTCCCCTTCCCTTCCCCAGTCTACCTGCAAAATCTATTCTGTTTCTGCAGAGATCCATGCATCCCCCTAGAACCCTCTATTCTTTACCAAACTTCTCTGGGTCTGTGGATTGTGTTTGATTATCATTTACTTAACAGCTGATTTTCACTTGACTGTGGTTGATTATCATTTCCTTAAAAGCTGATATTCACTTATAAATGATAAAATTTGTATTTCTCAGTCTGGGTTTCCTTACTTGGGATGTTTTTTTTCTAGTTACATCCATTTGCCTACAAAGTTCATATTGTCATGTTTTTTTCTTTTTTTAACAGTTAAGTAATAATCCATTGTATAAATGACCAAATTTTCTTTATCTATTTTTCAGTTGAGGGACATCTAGAACTTTTCCAGGTTCTGGCTATTATGAGTAAAGCTTCTTTGAACATGCTTGAGCAAGTGTCCTTGTGTTAGAGTAGAGTGTCATTGAGGTATAAACCCAAGAGTGGTATTCAATTTCCCTGAAGGCTAAGGATGTTGAACATTTCTTTAAGTGTTTCTCGGCCACTTGAGATTCCTCTGTTGAAAATTCTTGGTTTAGATCATTACCCCATTTTTAATTGGATTACTTGGTTTGGTGATGTCTAGATTCTTGAGTTCTTTATATATTTTGGAGATGGGTTCTCTGTCAGATGTGGGGTTGGTGAAGATCTTTTCACATTCTGTAGGCTGCCATTTTGTCATATGTTTATTCTTTCTTTTATTGAGCTATACATTTTTCTCCACTCCCTTCCCTTCCTTGCCCTCCTCTTCTACCCTCTCCTGTGATATCCCATGCTCCAATTTACTCAGGAAATCTTGTCTTTTTCTCCTTGCTATGTAGCTCCATGTATGTCTCTCTTAGAGTCCTCTTTGTTGTTTGGGTTCTTTGGGGTTGTAAAATATAGGTTGGTTTTTTCTTTGTTTTTTTTTTGTTTGTTTTGTGGGTTTTTTTTGTTTGGAAGCCACTTATGAGTGAGTACATATTATATTTGTATTTCGGTGTCTGGGTTACCTCGCTCAATATGTTTTTTTTCTAGATCCATTCATTTGCCTGCAAATTTTAAGATGCCGTTATTTTTTACTGCTGTGTAGTACTTCATTGTGTAAATGTACCACATTTTCTTTATTCATTTTTTGGTTGAGGGGCATCTAGGTTGTTTTCATGTTCTGGCTATTACAAATAATGATGCCATAAACAGTTGAACACATATCCTTGTGGTATGAGTGGGCATCCTTTTGGTATATACCCAACAGTGGTATTGCTGGCTCTTGAGGTAGATTGTTTTTTTTTTTTTTCTGAGAAATCACCATTCTGATTTCCAAAGCAGCTGCACAAGTTTGCACTCCCACCAACAATGGAGGAGTGTTCCCTTACCCCACATCCTCTCCAGCATAAGCTGTCATTAGTGCTTTTTAACCTGGCCATTCTGACAGGTGTAAGATGGGATCTCAGAGCTGTTTTGATTTGCACTTCTCTACCGGCTAAAGATGTTGAACATTTCCTTAGGTATCTTTCAGTCATTTGATATTCCTCTGTTGAGGGTTCTCTGTTTAGGTCTATACTACACTTTTTATTGGATTATTTGTTCTTTTGATGTCAAGTTTCTTGAGTTCTTTGTATTTGGAGATCAGTACTCTGTCTGATGTGGGGCTAATGAAGATCTTTTCCTGGTCTGTAGGCTGCTATTTTGTCTTGTTGACCACGTCCTTTGCTTTACAGAAGCTTCTCAGTTTCAGGAGGTCCCATTTATTGATTATTTCTCTCAGTGTCTGTGAGTGGTGTTATATTTATTTAGGAAGTGGTCTCCTGTTTCAGTGTATTCAAGTGTATCTCCCACTTTCTCTTATGTGAGGTTCAGTGTAGTTGGTTTTATGTTGAGGTCTTTGATCCATTAAGAAATAGATTCTTATCTATGGCCATGCATTTTGTCATGTTGACAGTGTCTTTGGCCTTAAGAAACTTTTCAGTTTCATGAGGTTCGAATTATTAATTGCAGATATTACTCTGTTCAGGAAGTTGTCTCCTGTTTTCTCTATTTTATGCCTTTTTAAAAGCTGATTTTTTTTCCCTTTTATAGGTCACATACAGCGAAGCCCTTTTTAAACTTGATGTTTTGGTTGTGAACCTAGCCTTTACTGGATTAACCATCTCTCTAGCGCTGACTTTGTAATCTTAAATTTTTCTAAACCTTAGGTTTCCTGTATGTAAAACAGGAACAATGGTAACATGCTATTTCAAGATTTTTTTTGAAAAATAGTATAAAATTTATTCTAAGCCACCTAGAGTTCTATATAACCAGAATCAATATAATTTTCAATAGCTAAAATAACTCATGATGAAGTTCTAAAATTTATTTTCAGTACAGTATTCATTTACCCTTATTCTGTTAGAACAATTTAAAAAAGAAATTTTATACTCAGAACTACTATTTCTCAACCTTCCTAATGCTGTGACCCTTCAATATAGTTCCTCATGTTAATGTAACCCCAAGCATAAAATTATATATATTATTGCTATTTCATAACTATAATTTTGCTGCTGTTATGAATAATAATGTAAATACCTTTGTTTTCTGATAGTCTTACATTAACCCTTGTTAAAGGGACATTCAACCCTCAAAGGGGTCATGATCTACAGGTTGAGAACATTTGCTCTAAACAAATGAGATATAAAGGAAAATACACAATTTCCACAACTATTTTTATATCTATGCTTCCATAATAATACATTTAGATGTGTTTGCTACATTATAGAGAAATCATGTACAACTGCTGTGCACCAAAATTTAGCTTAATTCGATCTTTCAAGTAATATTCAATTCCAACTCACAAGTATTCAAGTGTTGCTAGGAAGTGTTCTATATAAGCAAACATGTCAATATTGATCATGCATTAGAACCATCATGACTATAAGACTGTCTCTTTCCCTTTTACATGATGGAATGCTTTCCTTAACTGTTTCCCTCATATGTGAAGAACTGAATCAAATGTTTCATGGAATTTTAACAGCACTTTTTACAAAAGTATTTCAGTTAATGAGATATGTGCAAAATAGGATGGCAAGAGGTGAAAATCACACAAAACAAAGAAACAGTGCTAACAAAATAAGTAACAAACATATTCCAGAGGACTTGGGTAGAGCCGAGAGGCCTCAGGACTGATGCTTTCTGTCCTGGGAATTTACACTACCATGTGTCACTGTGGTAAAAATCTGAATGCTTTACCCCCACTAACGAGAACCATTCTGCCCATTCCTGTAAACCAAGTCAATGGTATGATGTGTGTTCTCATAGTAGACCAGAACATGAGGTAAGATGTGTCAACTAGAATTCATTTTGATCTTTCTGCTATGGATCATGTAACTTTCACCTTATGGGATTCTTCATGATGTTCTAGTAACCCAAACAAGATTATCCATCCCAAATGTTTTATTTCAAATTGCAGAAATTTGTCTCAGACCAACTTAAATAGATCAAGAATAGAGATTTCTTGATTCAGATAGAGGTAAAGTTGAGACTTAGTATTAGTGACAAAAGGAATTTACATGTACTAATATCTATTCCTTTTTAATCAGTAAACTCAGCCACTCTCCGATCAAATGAATTTTCTTAAATTGTTTACTTTTATATGACTGGGAATATGGTTATCAGAAGTTCCTATTTAAGTCTCTGAGGTGGCTATGACACCAAAGAGGCAATAAATTTCTGTAAAGCAGTTTACAAAGGTTTACATATTATACATTTTATAGATAAAATGATGAATTTTCACATAAGTGAGTTCACAGTTAATTGGACAATCATTGCATTATGGCAACAAAACAATCTAAAGCAATCTCAAACCCCATCAATATATGTGTAAAGTCCATAAAAGAGAAATAGTACCCCCTCCCACTGAAAATGATAGTGTTCAGGAAAGTAATCAGTTGTCAAGTGCCTTTTCTTATCAGAGTCAGATTGTTGAATAGGGAAAATATAAAATGACTATCTTTGTTAGGGTTTTGTTGCTGCAAAGAGATACTATAACCACAGCAACTCTTTTTTATATTATGTATTGATAATATATAGTACTCTAGTTTAATATTTTCATCTCACAGTATGAGTCCTCAGATTTACACATAAACTTATTTTTTAAATAATTTATAAGATTTTAAAAAAATACCAATCCAAGTTTCCCATTCCCCCCGCCTCCCATTCCCTCTGCAGCCCTCCTATCCCAACCCCATCCAATCCTCAGAGGGCATAAGCCACTTATAAAGGAAACATTTAGTTGTGTCTAGCTTACAGTTCAAAGGTTTAGTACATTATCTTCATAGTGGGAAGCATGGCAGCATGCATACAGACATGTTGCTGCAGAAGTAGCTGAGAGTTCTACATCTGGATCCACAGGCAGCAGGAAGAGAGTGACACTGGACCTGGCTTGAGCACCTGAAACTTTAAAGCCCACGCCAGTGACCAGTGACACACTTCCCCCTAAAAGGCCAGACCTACTCCAACAAGGCCACACTTCCCATAAGCTACTCTTTATGAATCAATAGGGTTTATTTTAATATAAATTAAAACAGTGACTAAACTTGAAAAGGTCAAGGATGAAAAAGCTTGAAGGTGTTTCTGATGTGGATGTGTATACAAGTGTCCTGGAAGCTTCACAGAGCTACTGTTATAGGCTGTTGTGAGTTGTAAGACATGGGTACAAGAAACCAAACTTGGGTCATCTAGAAGGACAACAAGTGCTCTTCACTCCTGAGCCATATCTCCTCTGATGTTGACAAAGGAAAGAGGTCACTTTGAGCCTTTGGAAGAATTGTGATTGAGTCAGACTAGGCAGAGTTAGTGGTGTGATATACATTTTCTGGGGAATGGAACGGCATTTTACTGAATTTAAACTCTCTTCCCCTGTCTAATGCCTCAGATACTGTACCTAGGTTTGAGGAAATAGTCAGTAAACAATTAAGGAACCAACAATAAAGGCATGTCGTGAGATGATTTGCTTTCTCGAGTGAGAAGATGCTTTACCACACCCCTGTCACTGAGTTCGCTGAAACTAAGCCCACTCACCTAAACAGTGCTGTTATATCTAGCATTGTGTAAAGAGGATGCTCCTTTGGTAGAGTTTATAGTAGTCATTTTACACAGTTCTTCCCTTTTTAGATTAGAAAATAGAAGCCTCAGAATCCAAGGGATTTTTCCAGTATCTCTTAGAAACACAGTTGCCTCATAAGATGCTGCTTCTTTACCCCACTGCAGCAGGTATCTTTCCTTGCCCTCCATCTCATGATTCCACTCTCTGTTGCCTCTAGCACAGAACTGTGCTTTGGCCCTCAATTATATTCTACCCTTCTTTTATCTTAAAGGCAAAAGGTGGGGCTGAGGATGTAGCTTAGCTGTGGGGTACTTAACCAAGTGTGTGTGAGGCCCAGTCTCTGTGACAGAAAAAAGGCTAAATATGGTGATATTGTTAGTTGTCTTTTACTGTATAGTAGACTAATCTAAACTGATAGGCTTAACTGTTTATCATCTCTGTTTCCATGGGGGAAAAATCCAAGAGTTACTTCAGTGGGAGGGTTTGACTTGTGTTCTTTTGCAAGGTTTCAGTCAAGCTACTGCTGGAGACTACAGCCTTATCTGAAGGCTCAAGTTGTAGAAGGTGTTTTTATAATCCAATTTACATGAGTTTTGGAAGGCTTTAGTTTCTTACTGCACGTGTCTTTCTATCAGTTGCCCAAGTGGGTTGGAAATCATTGACTTTTATGGCCATGCCACCTTGAATATGCCCAGTCTTTCTTAGAAGCTAATCAGAGCTGGGTCTGGTTAGTACTTGGATGGAAGACAGCCTGTGAGTACTGGTTTCTGTAGTCTTAAAAAAGAGAAAAAGGAAATCATCCATTTCTGTCACCCATCTTGTAATAGACCACCTATCAATGTATGTGTTACATAGACATCCTGCTACAATGTGGGAGGGTGTAAATAACATGAGTTATGAATTACTTATAGACTGCTTTTTAAAGAAACAATTAAAATTTGTTATTATTTTATGTTTTTGACAAAGGGGTTTATTATGTAGCCCTGGCTAGACTAGAACTTAATATGTAGACCAGGGGAGCCTTGAACTCACAGAGATCTGCTGTCTTTGCCTTTCAAGTTCTGGGATTAAAGCTATATACAACTATAGCTGACTAAAAAAAATTTAAAGCTGTTTTAATTGGTAACATTTATGTATTCCAAACTTCAAAATAATATAAAAAGGTATTTAATACAAGTTTACCATTCTTGTCCTCATCCTTCCCCTCTCACAGGTAAACATTTAAAAATAACTCTTAAATACTAATTTAGAACAGGTTTGAAATCTTTCAAAATGGTCAGTTGGCAAATACTCTAGGCTTTATTGATAATGCAGTTTCTGACAAACTACTCCACTTATAGCATAAAATTGCTGACACAGCGAATAAACAGGAAAGCATGTCTTTGTGGCAGTAAAATTTTACTTACAGACATGTTTAAAACTTAAAAAACAATTTATCCTTCATGAAGCATTTTTAGTTATGAAAAATGTGAAAGTTACATTATCTCATGGCTTTTATTTGAAACAGGGCGATACTGTCCACTGGCATTACCTTTCTGTTTAGATTTTATGTAAATAAATAAAAGCAACCATGTATGTGTAATTTTACTTTTTCTTCATTATGAGGCTCTTATCTATTGTACTAAATTTTTGGTTGTTGGAAAATCTTCCAGAAACTTCCATAGGTAAGTATATGAATACATGAATATCTCTGAAAGCCAGGCTTCCCCTCCTGCTGTTGAACTAACTCGGTTTGGGAAATAACCAGGCTAGCTAAAAGATAAAACAATTGTATTTTTATTTATTATAAGGGGAAAACTCACAAAACAGGAACAAGATGTCCAAGCTTAGCAGTGCATGAGGGAACCACACAGAGAGAGTGCATCTGGGCTGCATGCCCATTTTTCTCTGGTCCCAGAAAGCCACCCTAACTTGGTCCCACCACTTAAAGATAATTGGTTGACAAAGCTTCCCCATCACCTCCTCCTTTTGTCTAAACAAGAACGATCAAAACCCAATACAAAACTATATACAATAGAAACAAATATCAATTATAAAATTACAACCAACATAAACAATATTAAGTAAGGAAAGCACGATAAATGTTTTAATAAACATTTATTCCAAAGGGTCTAAGTCTTACATCAGAAATAGTCTTGGCTAAATCATAAGAGGAAGGTAACTATGACTAATCTTCAACTCCATCAAAGGCCTGAGAAGTGAAATAATATATATTACTTGAGTCAAGCAGTATATAATGGAGACAATTGGCTACCTGAGCAATCACCCAGTCTCATTTGCAGCGTTGAAGCAACCAACTTTGGCTAAGGCTTAGCATAACTGAGAGACCATTTTCAGAGGCAGGAAAATTTTCAGAACTGTCTTACCCTGTCTTGGCAAGGCTTGGCAGACCTTTTATCCTCCTTATCCAGTCCTGCCTATCCAGTCCAGAGATCATGAACTTTGTCAGTGGTTGAGGCATGGGCAGTTTCTTGCCCAAAAGCCAATTGTGCCAAGAGGAAAACAAACTCCAAGTAGGGTGTCTTTGGTGCTCAACATTCTCTTGGGAATAGATTGGTGCTGTCAGGAGCAATCATGTCTTATGTCAACAGAATCCTAAGTTATTTAAATGCCATATTCTACAAATTCTTGAAGTAGTTGAAGATTACCAATCCAGGCTGGATTGAACCCGATTTTAGCATTAAATACTGAAAGACAAGCTCAAATTCAAAACAATTATTCAGTGTAAATCATAGACTATTTGCTTTGCAGAGGTCCCTGACTGCTCAGCAGCCTCAGGAACACAAAGGATAATAAGGCTGCATGGCTGACAGAGATATTCAGGGAAGCCCACATCCCTTCTGAACTTTCATGGTGTGCAAAAGCTGGACCCAAAAACCAGCTGAGGAGCTGGAGCAGCTCCAAGATGTTTAGTGAGAAAATATGAAGGACATTGGCTAGCAGCTACTCAGGGCCACTGCATGGGAATCCTATACCCAAATGCACCTTGCAGAGCCTAAAGGTGGCGGGCTAGATCCTCTGGAGACCCAAGACCCATATTGGGCACCTGCTGTTGAACTAACTTGGTTCAGGGAAATAACCAGGCTAAAAGATAAAACAATTATATTTTTATATATTAGAAGGGGAAAACTCACGAAACAGGAACAAGAAATCCAAACTTAGCAGTGCTATGAGGGAATCACTCAGAGAGAGCACATGTGGGCTGCACACCCATTTTTCTCTGGTCCCAGATAACCACACCCTAACTTGGTCCCACCTCCTAAATATAATTGGTTGACAAAGCTTTTCCATCACCCTGCCATGTTTTTTGTTTGTTTTCAGAATAAGAAATATATATTTTATACTTAATATATAATATCATGTGTCAATATAGTGAATGTTTTCTTGCATGTCATATTGTTTACCTCTAGAATTTTCTATTTTATTGACAAAGAATCTGAGATCTATAGTTTAAATATTTTTCATTTTATACAAGATACAGATATTATAATTCTAATCAAGAATATGTTTCTCCTCTGTGGGCCAAGTGATAAAGGTCAAAATATGAAATAAAAATTTGAAGATATGTGGTACTTATTGTTATTGAGGGGTCTCATTTCTATTTCTTTGCTTGGGATATTGACAGTGGCATTTCTATACATTTTTGTTTTCCCTTTGCATTTACAAGGTCATGTTTAATGTATGGATGTTAATGATACTGTGTCTGAAATGATACCTGTTATGGAGCATCAGAAGCCAAAGATGACTCAGAGAAGGGATGGGTTGGGACAGAGTAATGGGATTTGGTGGTAGCTGGATATATAAAGTCTTATATTTATATCCAGTTTTTTTCTTTCTTTTCTTTTAAAAGTTTATAGTTTAGGTCAGGCAAGGTTTAGTGGCTTGAAAAATAATGGAAAGTATAAGGATGAGCTAAAGACAAGATGTATTATAACTTTTCTTTATGTGTCCCAATTACTGCCTTTCTTTCTACTATTAGTCTTGTGGAAAGAGCATGTCTCATGTTTTATAGTGCCCCAAGGACATGACAGTTTTTTTGTTGTTTGTCTTGTTTTTTCCTTGTCACAGCCACTGTTTTCAATGCTGGGAAAACTGGGGTTAGATAAGGAGCATGATGAGAAAGTATTAAGGCAAATAGGTTGGTCACAAATTGACGATGAGACCTATTTTATTTTTCTTCCAATTCTCCAGAAAGCTAACATGAAGCTTGCCTTTTTTAACCTCATGCTTCTTGTGCTTCTGATCACAGATGTGTGTGTGTATGTGTGTATATGTATGTGTTAAATATATGTATTCAAGTATGCTTGTACAAATGAAGGTCAAAGGCTTTATGTAAAATGTTACTAGCATGTATGTCTGGTGATGTTGGAGTTATAGATGTGTATAGCTCTGATGCAGGATTTTACATGGGATCCACGGGGTCTAAACTCAGCTTTTCATATTTGTGCAGTAAGTACTTTATCTGTCAGGCAATTCCATCAGCTCTAAAAGCATGTCACTTTGAGGTTCATTTTCTAGCAGCAGAAGATAGACAATAAACATTGTAACTGAACAGAGTATTTTGAAAGGTAATGTCTTCCACTTCCAAGAAGATAGAGTAGACATAATTTTTCTTTTACTCTTGCTAAGAACAACTAAAAATTTGGCTATTATGTGTATAATATAATTATAAGAAAACCCAAGGAATGGTACCATGTAAGTTCCCTGGATTTTCTATTTTGCTTTCTATATTTTTTACTGGAAGATTAAGAAGCTTAAAATCTGGAAGTATTAATGAATATAGACCAAATAGCTCAAACAAAATTGAGTTTTTTTCCTTTGTCAGAAGGACAATAAAGGCCTAACCTAGCTTGCCAGAAAACTTTTTACAAAAATCACTCTTTACCAACCCCCATCACAGAAATATTGTGTCCTACCTCTCATAACTAAAAAAGACCAAAGTGGAAGGAGCTTATACTTTTACTTTCATGAGGCTTGGCTATGGTTCCCCTCAGAGATGATATTTAAGTAGAGAGACCTGGCACTCTTCCCCTGGGTAGTAACGATGTGACTTCATCCATCTTGCTGCACTGTAGCTTACACCCTTCAGTAATAACAAGAAAGCAGCACATTTTCTACTGTCTAGAGATTGTAGAAAACAAGCCTCTATTGGGCATCAGAGAAAGCTGAGGGAGCAATATGAACTTTTACCTGTACCTGGTGGCAATGACTCAGCAACTCCCTGTCTCCACCAGATCAATGTCTCAAAATACAGTTATGCAAAGATGGTATGTACTTTTCATCTCCGCTAGGTGGGAAACTGAGGCAGAAAGCTAGATTTTGCCTAGGAGGTCAAGATCACCCTGGACAACAGAAATACCATCTCACAAAACAAACGGACCAGTAAACCAACCAACAACATTAACAAAACCCTAGCAGTTTAAATAACATGCAGTTTCATAATGACGACAATGTCCATGTTTCAGTAGAAAATTAAATCAAGAACCAGAAATATCTCAAACTGAATAAAAAGATAACTGATAGAGAATAAAACCAAGATGAAAGAAATATTATGATCATCTGTCATTTTTGTGTTTTAGTTACTTTTTGTAGGGATCGAGATTTAACTTGGACCCTTATACATGGTAGGTAAGCACTATGCGGCTAGTGTGGAACTCATGGGTTCAAGTGATCCTCTTTTTTTTCTCATTTTTTTATTAAAGATTTCCATCTCCTCCCCTCCTCCTCCCCCTTCCCTCCCCTCCCTTCCACCCATAACCCCACTCCCCCCCTCTCCAGGTCAAAGAGCCATCAGGGTTCCCTTCACTATGTTAAGTCCAAGGTCCTCCCAACTCCCCCCAAGTCCAGGAAGGTGAGCAACCAAGCTGACAAAGCTCACAGTGAGCCCGTCCATGCTGAAGAGTCCAAGCCCGTCGCCGTTGTCCTTGGTTTCTCAGTCCTCCTCCACCGTCAGCCACATTCAGAGAGTCTGGCCTGGTCGCCTGTTCCATCAGTCCCATTCCAACTGGATTTGGTGGTCTCCCATTAGTTCTGTCCCACTGTCTCAATGGGTGAACGCACCCCTCATGGTCCTGACTTCCTTGCTCATGAACTCCCTCCTTTTGCTCCTCATCAGGTCCTTGGGAGCTCAGTCCAGTGCTCCAATGTGGGGCTCTGTCATTTTCTCCATCCAATGCCAGGTGAAGGTTCCATGGTGATATGCAAGATATTCATGAGTATGGCAATAGGATCTGGACATTTATGGATCCCTCTCCTCAGCTGTCCAAGGAACCAGCTGGGGGCATCTTCCTGGATACCCGGGAACCCCTCTAGAGCCAAGTCTCTGCCAACCCTAGAATGGCTCCCTTAATTAAGATATATAATTCCTTGTTCCTATATCTACCCTTCCTATATCCCAACCATCCTATTCCCCCAAGCACTTCCCATCCTCCACTTCACACTTTTCTCTCCCCATCTCCCCATCCCCCCATCCCACCCCACCCCCAAGTACCCATTTTTTGTCCGGCAATCTTGTCTACTTCCAATATCCAGGAGGATAACTATATGTTTTTCTTTGGATTAACCTTCTTATTTAGCTTCTCTAGGATCACAAATTATAGGCTCGATGTCCTTTATTTATGGCTAGAAACCAATTATGAGTGAGTACATCCCATGTTCATCTTTTTGGGCCTGGGTTACCTCACTCAGGATGGTGTTTTCTATTTCCATCCATTTGCATGCAAAACTCAAGATGTCATTGTTTTTTACCGCTGAGTAGTAAGTACTCTAATATGTATATATTCCACACTTTCTTCATCCATTCTTTCACTGAAGGGCATCTAGGTTGTTTCCAGGTTCTGGATATTACAAATAATGCTGCTATAAACATAGTTGAACAAATGCTTTTGTAATATGATTGGACATCTCTTGGGTAAATTCCCAAGAGTGGGATTGCTGGAGTTGGGATTATAGGTATCAATCTATACACTCAACTAAAAATTTTATTTTATTTTTTTATTAAAAATTTCTGCCTCCTCCCTGCCTCCCATTTACCTCTCCCTCCCCCCTCCACTCCCCCTGCTTCTCCTGTTCGAAGAGCAGTAAGGGTTCCTTCCCTGTGGGAAGTCAAAGGTCCTCCTCCCTCCATCCAGGTCTAGTAAGGTGAGCATCCAAACAGACTAGCCCCCCCCCCAAAGCCAGTATATGTAGTAGGATCCAAATCCAGTGCCATTGTCCTTGGCTTCTCAGCCACCCTCAATGTCCACCATGTTCAGGGAGTCCGGTTTTATCCCGTGCTTTTTCAGTCCCAGTCGAGCTGACTTGGTGAGCTCTGATTAGATCAGCCATCTCAGTGGGTGGGTGCACCCCTCATGGTCTTGACTTCCTTGCTCATTATCTCCCTCCTTTTGCTCCTCATTTGGACCTAGGGAGCTCAGTCCGGTGCTCCAATGTGGGGCTCTGTCTCTATCTCCATCCATCGCCAGTGATATGCAAGATATTCATCAGTATGGCTATAGGATCTGGACATTTCTGGCTTCCTCTCCTCAGCTGCCCAAGGAACTAGCTGGGGGCATCTCCCTGGACCTGGGAACCCCTCTAGAGTCAAGTCTCTGCCAACCCTAAAGTGGCTCCCTTAATTAAGATATATAGTTTCTTGTTCCCACATCCACCCTTCCTATATCCCAACCATCCCATTCCCCCAAGCTCTCCCCATCCTCCCCTTCTCACTTTTCTCTCCCCATCCTCCCTTACCCCCATCCCACCCCATCCCCAAGGTCCCAATTTTTGCCCGGCAATCTTGTTTACTTCCAATATCCAGGAGGATAACTATATGTTTTTCTTTGGGTTCACCTTCTTATTTAGCTTTTCTAGGATCATGAATTATAGGCTCGATGTCCTTTATTTATGGCTAGAAACCAATTATGAGTGAGTACATCCAATGTTCATCTTTTTGGGCCTGGGTTACCTCACTCAGGATGGTGTTTTCTATTTCCATCCATTTGCATGCAAAATTCAAGATGTCATTGTTTTTTACTGCTGAGTAGTACTCTAATATGTATATATTCCACACTTTCTTCATCCATTCTTCCACTGAAGGGCATCTAGGTTGTTTCCAGGTTCTGGATATTACAAATAATGCTGCTACGAACATAGTTGAACAAATGCTTTTGTAATATGATAGGGCATCTCTTGGGTTTAAAAATTTTAAAGTAATCATGAAAGAAATGCTTCACTATGAAATTATGAATCGATTTTAACAAAGAAAAGATAGAATGGGGGTGTGCCTTTAATCCCAGCACTCAGGAGGCAGAACTCTGTGAGTTCAAGGACAGCCTGATCTACAAGAGCTAGTTCCAGAACAGGCTCTAAAGCTACAGGGAAACCCTGTCTCTAAAAAAGAAAAGATAGAAAGCTCTAAGTGTAACCAAATGGAAACTTAGCGTGCATTCATGCATGCACACACACGCGCGTGCGCGCACACACACACCCCCCCCCAACACACACACAAATGCATATGCTTAAGAGCACCATATAAAAGCTCAGTGTACATATTTCAGAGGAAAACTAGGAAACAAAGGAAAGAAATAGGGAGATAGAATATAATGATAATAATAATCTAGAAAGAGAGCGAGTAGAATGCATAGAGGTGTGAAGAAGAAAAACAGGAGGAGGAGAAGGCAGGCCTGGAAAGCGTAACTACAACAAGAAAGCTAATATTCCTTTCACTAGATATAGAAGGAAAACAATGGTAATAAAGCACTTGAAGTTTGGAATAGTTAAAGGGTTGGGAAGAGATGTGAACATATAGAGTAAAGAAGCTGAGTGAACTTCAAATAGGACAAGTCTAAATGAATGCATACCAAGACATAACACAATTAAACTGAAAATTAAGAACAAAGAAAAAAATAAAAGCAACCAAAGAAAATGATCCTTTACCCAGAAAGAAGGACAATTCAAACACAGCAGATTTCATTAGAAACCACAAAGGTCAGAAGGAAGAGGCATAAAGCTTTTCAAATTCTGAATGAAAAGAACTGTCAACCTAGAATTCTGTCCTTCATGAAAATGGGGCAATCATGACATTCTCAGACTAAGGGAAATGAAGACAATTTTAAACAGTTACAATAGAGGATGGTAGAGATTTATAAAGGGAAGAGACGTTCCTATCTTTTGTTAGTTGGTAAGATGACGACTCTCATAGTTGCATACATATGATATAAGTAAGACCTAGGACAACCACTAAAAATCTGTGTGGAGAGATACCACATCTGTGCTTTAAAACAACATAGATAAAATAGAATCTTAAAAATTGTTGAACACAAAAAAGTAAAAATAAAACAGAAGAATAAGAAATAGAACAAATAATGGAAAATAAAATAGAAGGCTTAATTCATAAGATGTATCAATAAATATAACAATTAAAAGATAGAAAATGTTAAGTGGGCCAAAATATGACCTATTAATATATTTTCTCTAGGAAACTCATTTCAGATATATATTGTCAAGTTAAAACTACAAGAGTAGCAAAACTATACCATGAAACAGTCAAATGAACTCAGGTGAATCTATAATAATTACAGTTAAAATTTTAATGCAAAGAGACTTGCCAGAAACATAAAAGGTCATATAGAGTGATACTATATCAAGTGATAGTACAACATCATTGCTCTTGTATACAGCAGGGTTCAATGAAGTAAGAAAATACAATAATCCTAGATCTATATGCACCAAATAATCAGACTTTAAATGTATTTAATAAAAACTGACAGAGCTGAAAGATGAAATATATTAATTCACAATTGTAATTGAAAAATTCAGCATCCTCCCTTCAACAATTAATAAAAACCTAAATAGAATCATTAGTATATAGAATTCAACAATATCTCAGCCAAAGACTCCTATTTCATAGGCCATTCTACCTTACAAAAGAGTAAATGCTGTTTCTGGGGTTCAGAGAATAGTTACTAAGACAGACAGATTCCCTGGCCGGGAAAGAAAATTTGCAAGTCTAAAAATTGAAATCACACAGAATGCATATTTAATCACAATAGAAATAAATTAGTTATCAATAATAGAAAGATAGCTAAATATTAAAACCCTGAAAACAACAACAACAACAAAAACCCACTTTAACAAGTCATGGGGTAAAGAGGAAATGTCAAGGGAAATAATAAATTCACTAAAAGCAAGTAAAACAATTTTTGGTAAAATTGAGAGCAGAAATAGATGACATTGGAAACAAAACAGAATAAATAAGTGAAATTAAATAAGTGAAAACAGAGAAATTAAGTCTTTGAAAAAGGCAATAAAATTGATAAATTACCAATACAGAAATGAAAAGAAAAATTTGCATATACAAACTGTATATCAGGATGAATAGAATGGCACTCCCTTCCCACAGATATGAGAACTTTAGTAAGGGCAGGTTTGTTCCTTATAGCATGTGTGTGCTCACATATGCACACGAAACATAGTATCTGTGGAGGTCAGAGAACAGAGTTTGTTCTCTCATTCTACAAGTCCTGGGACTTGAACCCAGATGGTTAAGCTTGACAGTAAGGACCTTTACTCCACTTACCTATCTTGCTGGCCCTTACATAGCATTCTTTAAAAATATTATATTTTTATTAATTCTTTATCTTTTCATATATGCATATAATGTATTTTGGTCATATTCCCCTGTTTCTCGAGATTGACCACTCAACTCCTTGCAGATTGACAATGCCCATACCCAACTTCATGTCCTTCCCCTCCCCCACTGATTCCAATTTGTGCTGCTCATATACTCGTGAATCTTGGGCTGCCCGGTATAGCTTGGTCAGTCGACCAGTCGCACGTGCTTAAAGAAATTTCTCTCTGCCTCCTTCAGAACTCATCTGTCAGTAGCTCCTCAGCTAGGGATGAGGAATTGTGAACCTCCCTGTCACTTTGAAATTACAAAATTGTAGAAATTGAGACCATTCTAGAGGTTTCCAAAAGTGACATTTCAGGTGGGGAGCATAGAAGGTAAAGGAGTGTGGCTACAGCAGAAGAGCCTGAAGCATCCGTGAGATGATGAAAACACATGCACGTCACACCGCAACACTGCCAATTTCCTGGTTATGATAATGTCCTATAACTTAAAAAAATATTACCCTGGGAGAGCATATGAGGCTTCACTGTGCCATTCCTTTCAACTGCATGGGAATCTGCAATAATTTCAATTAAAATGTGATTAAAAATCACTTACTGCTATAGCTTAATAAAAGTGGAGTAAGAGACAAAGAACTTAATTTTGTATTTTCAGAGAGTATGTATAATTTTAGAATACTCAAAACTTCCAAATTGATACTATGACATATAAGGAAAGATGGACCTAATCCATTTTCTGTGGAATATAATCCACTACTACAGATGGAACATTTTAAAGAAAGGTTTATATTTGGCTCCTGGATCTAACAGTCCAAGTTGAAGGCTACTGTCAATAGTAGTCTTGCCAACTCACTGTGACAAAATGCCTGAGACAGTCAACTCCTGAGGAAATAGTTTTACCTTCAGTCCAGGGCCCTGAAGTATATTGTCCTATTTTGAAGTCACTGATAGTGACATACATGTGTGATTTGACTGGTTGGTCTAAATTGAGGTGTGTGGCATGTCTAAAGTATTCATGGGATTTTGGAACAGTATTAAACATTTAAAAACTCATCAATAATTTTATAGTGATTACATGTTGAAATGTTTTAGATATTTTATAATTAAGGAAATAATCTTCTTAAAATTGATTTTACTTATTTTCCTTCTTTTGATAATTAGACATTAAAAGACAGAGATTTATTTGTATTTGTGACTCACATTGTAATGCTTTGGATACCAAAAGTCTATAGTATATCAAGAATATGTTTACTCTAGACTTGTGGTATCTAACACAAGGACAGGATATAAAACATATCAGATATCTCACCCTCTTCTTAGCATTGATAAGCTGTATCTAGCACACCAGTCTTCCCCATGAATGTCACCTACGAATTTTTAGTTACCAGCCTTTACCTTAAAAGAAGAACATGGCAAGAGGTAACAGAAAAATATGAAAGGTAGTGACTTAGAAAGATTTCCTAGGCCAAGGACTGGCTCCAACTCCTGGGGAACAGACTTTAAAAAGAGAGTCTGTGCTGATAAGTGACGTCACAATTGGGCAAAGAAGTATGTGCTAATGAACCATGTAAAACTCCAGTCACTAAAGCTGGGGTTTACAGATGTGTTTTTATGGATACTTATTTACCATGAACATTTAGATGGTAATTGGAGTACAAATCGTCTGTTAAAATAGTTATTTCAGCTTTCCCCTGACCACCATAATCTTCTGGTAATCCCTCCTTTGGCCTTTTCCAGCTGTCTGTCCCTTTTCAGAGTGAGGCCAGTTTCCCCTTTGCTGCTGTGAGTGAAGGCTGAGCCTTAATGTGTGGCCACTTACATAGCTTCTCAGCTTTCTCGTCAAAAAAGAAGCCAGATCATTTTATATGACCATTGGCTTCTCCAAGTGTGGATAGTAACTCTGTCCACTTTCAGAGCAGATGCTCCCACTAACAATGATGACATAAATAAATAAGTCCGAGTTACAGAGTTCTTACTACATGCCAAGAATTGTACTAAATGGATAACCAATCCTGGCCCATTTCACCCCTCAACAAGCATGAAACAGGTTCTATTAGCTTAGTTTACAAAAAGGGACTGAGGTTAAGAAAGAGGAAAAAAAAACACACCACCCCGCTGGTCACTCAGGTCGAGCACCTAATGGAACCATTTACGTGCAAGTGTGCAGAAGCCCCGAGCTTACACACTGAGCCTTTGTGCCAGATTGCCTCCCTCGACTAGAATTCCTATGTGTTGACTTTCAGACAGTCTTGTCCAAATATTCTACTGGCAGCTGGATGAAGCTGTGAGCAGCAGGAAAGGCAAATTCTCCTGAGAGGGAGATGACCGCTGTACTCAAGAGGAGACTATGCTGTCTGCCTGAATTGCTTGTGCCTCTGGGGCTCAGAGAAGAGACTGTGATTATTTAAGTTGAGAATTCATTCTGTTCAAAATAAAATTCTTATGGATAGAATTTTCACTATTTTTAGTTCAATTCAGTTTTTATGGGAAGTTTAATCTAATTTAATTCAATTACATGAAATGTTAGTAAAAGATGTTCTGGAAGTTAGAATGGAACATATGACCCAAGGGAGGTGGGTAGGCTAGGAGTAAAGTGTCTGACTATGTGGGCTGTTAAACACTAGGCTAGGTTGTGTCAGCTCAGAAAAATCCTCAGGGTCAGCTAGATTTGTGTCCTCGGGTAGCTGAGGTGTGAGACTCTCTTAAAGAAGATTCCCTGTGATTGTTGTTCTTAATAAACCTGTTTAAATCATTGTATCAGCTTAGGAATTTTGAGTAACAGATGCTAAAAGGGAATTAGGTTTTGTCTTGAGACATACCTTTGCAGGATAAAGGGGAAAATCACAAGTGGGCAGCAAGAGCCTCCAGCTGGTGTTGCAGACACTTTAAGAAAGGACAAGATATGGGAAGAGAATTAGATGAAGAGCAACTCTGTGAGAGTCTTGCCCAAGCTGCTGGGGAGTCACTAAGTAAAAGTTCCCCATTAGAAAATCATACATTATGGGTCTGGGTTTAAGAGGGAGGGGTTGGGTAGTGAATGCAGAGGATTGGAGGGATAACAACAAATGCCCCCCCCCCCCATTCTTCTAGCAACAAGTTCTTTTGCAGGGAGCTTCGAACAGGGAACCTCTGCATCTGCTGTTATTTATGGTCTTACCAAGTTGGAGTACTTTCTTAAAATTTAAAGCAGTGTCAAGTGAACCAAAAAGCAAACTTTGCTTTCCTGTGTTTTTTTTTCCTCCCTAAAACTAACTGCCCCCTTCAAAGAACATTTTCTCTAAAAATTCCTCATTCTTTCTATTCAACCAAGGTCTCTTTTTCTTTGGAATATAGTAAAACTACAAC
Source organism: Arvicola amphibius (assembly GCF_903992535.2). Taxonomy (NCBI): domain Eukaryota; kingdom Metazoa; phylum Chordata; class Mammalia; order Rodentia; family Cricetidae; genus Arvicola; species Arvicola amphibius. The sequence goes on along the minus strand of NC_052047.1, from coordinate 182,869,916 downwards.
TTTTGTTTCTATTTTTTCACTTATGTGTTTGTATATGGGCTGGTTCACATGCTCACATGTGTGCTTGTGTGTCAAAAGCCTGAGGTGACATTAGATATCTTCCTTGACAGCTTTCTACCTTGTGTTTTGAAATAGGATCTCTCCCTGCACCCCGAGCTCACCAACTGTGGCTAGCTATATTTTTGGGGGGATGCCATCTTCCCCTCTAGAAAGACCACTGGGATTACAGGCAGGGTGTCAGCCACACGCACCAGGCCTTATGTTGTTTCTAGGGACTCTCTTTTCTTGATTTCTCAACAAGTGCTTTGTCTGCCAAGCCATTATCATTTTAATGTTTCCCTACTTTGTTGACTCCCAGTCTCTGTAGATGAAAGCTGAAAGAGCACTCTCACTGTACTTTCCTTTCCCTTAAACACTGATAATCTAAAATGATTGTTCAGTTTGCCTCTTGAATATATTTAAACTTTAATCCTTTTGGTTGTCATTCTTTATTTATCACATTGAACCAACTCTCTCATCTGCATGCTTTTGGATTATATTAGTAGCTGTCTGTTCTCTATGCCTTTAGGCTTCTCTCTGTTTAGTTTGCCTTTTGCACAGGTACCAAACACAGCTTTACTACAGAGACCTCAGTAACTTACCAGCATAAACTATGTAAAAAGCACCAAGTAGATTTAGTAAGGTGAAAGTTACAGGTTCTCCTACAAGTCCATGGCTTCACTAGACTAGGGTGGCTGGTTATGTTTTGTGGAGCCTAGGCCCATCTGATATATATATATATATATATATATATATATATATATATATATATAACAAAACTACTTGACCTATGTCTCAGGGATCATTGCAAAAGACAAAAGGCTGTAAGAGCCAGAGGATCAGGGAGTTGGCTGTGAGATTGTGTCTCCTAGAAATGTCATGAACTACACCCATGAAGTCTTATCAATGTGGCTGCCTAAACAAGGCCTGAATAAGGATAACACCAATAGACATGGATGGGCAAAAACTTACCAGGCCTCAGCCTAGACAAAGAACTACAGGCAATTAAGGAATGCTAAGAATGAGAGACATAGTCTTCCAAGGGAAGGACATACTAGTTGCTTATCTAGTGCCAAATGGTCAGCCCTGAAAACATACACAAATAACATTGTAAAGATTGATACATTTGGGGAAAAGATACATACATACATATATACACATATATATGTATATATATACATTCATATATATATATATTCACAAATACACACATATATTCAACAATAATTGAAGAAAGAAAGGCTTAAATTTGAAAGTGAGCAAAAGGAGGTGCATGGGTGAGCCTGGATGGAGGAAAGGGAAGAGGAAAATAACAACATAACTGTAAGATAGCATATAATTGGGGCCTTGCTTATAGTTTTAGAGGGTTTAGTCTATGATTTTTGCCATGGTGGGAAACGTACCAGCATAGCTCTGGAGCAGGCACTGAAAACTTTGCATCCTGTTTCCCAGAGAGAGAGAGTGTGTGTGTAAGGAGCAGAGACAGAGACAGAGAGACAGAGAAACACACACAGAGACAGAGATACAGAGAGACAGACAGACAGAGAGACAGACAGACAGACAGAGACCTAGCATGGCTTTTGAAACTTCAAACCCTACTTCCATTGACATACTTCCTCCAACAAGGCCTGATCTCAAATCATTCCCAAACAGTTCTACAAACTGGGAACCAAACATTCAAACATATGAACCTATAGAGACCATTCTCATTCAAACTACCACAGGGAGGAAATATTATTTTCTTTTAAAGATGAGGAATTGGGTACTTATGGATGGTAAGTGGTAGAGCTAGGGTATGAGAGTATGATCAGTATTTGGGGTAGTCCTATAAATTCTATAACTGATTTCAGAATCATTCTCACCTTACCTCAGGTTGCAGACATAATTTATACTGCTGATCTCACCCCCTCCAATCCATCCAGGAATCTGATGATCAACTTCCACGTTAAACAATGATGTATAAAGTAAAATCCTGGATCACCACTGTATTTCCTCACTGCTCGGTATATAGAGCTACAGTGATGGAAGTTTGGCACTTATTTTGCACTTGGATTGTTTCTATAAAAAATGCTCAGGGTTCTTTCTGAAGTCTTCAAATTTTCAATAGATTAATGGTAAATTTTGGTTAGAAGAGTCTCTATTTAAATTGACAGTGATAAAATAATCACGGGTAGATCTATTTGTATGGCATTTACAAGTGACTTCCTTCTTCCCTACTTCTCCCACCAAAACATCAAGACTCTGAAAACTTGGCATGATCTGGAATAGTTGGCAATTCCCTATATAAGACTTACTTTGCTTTAATAAAGACAGACCACAATGTAGCTCAAGGGAAACTTCAGTCAGACTATAGCAGCCTCATTTCCTCCCAGCAGGAGGTCTTGTTTGGAACAAAGGGCTTTGAGGGCAGATGCTATAGAGATGCTCTGATCAACACTAATGAGGAAAAAACTGACTAAAAAAATGTCTGGGTGGGGTTGAGATGTGCAGAGGCAGAGGCCAGCCTGTGTTAAGGTTAATTAGAATAGATGAGATCTGATTATCTGCCAGAATGTAAATGTTCTCCAAACTCAATCGGTCTATTTATGTTGATGGAAATCAAGAAACAAACTTTGTTATGCTATTTGGAATAAATCTGTGTGCACTGTGAGCAGAACCAGACACCTTTTGAAGTTTTGTGTCAACCCAAAAGCATACATGAATGTGATAACTTTTCCTTTTTGAAAACACTTGATTTTATCAGCTTGTTTACCTATCTGTCACAAACCAACATAAGACCAAAAAATGAACAAAACAAAGTACTTACATTGACTGATATCTGAGAAACAAGGGAATCGTATACCAGTTTTCTGCACTTCATTAAGTGCAGTAACAAATGAGTTCTTTGAAAATCACCTAACTAGATGTCAACTAGAGTGTGACAATGGACAGATTTTTAGCAAAGGTAGACAAGGTCTGTGTGACAAATTGCTTCTGTGCACCACTATTTTATGCCCTCAGTAGATAATTCAAAAACTACTTGTTACATTCTCAAAATTTATTTTTATTAAGTGGTTAAACAAGGCAAATAATTTTGGTACAATTTCCTGCTTTTCAGTTTTTAGGGGAAGGATACTAGTTAGAGTTCGGACAAACCTAGATGCCTCCTGTAGCTGGAGCAGAACTGGTTAAATCGTATTCTGTCTTCCAACAGGGAGCTAAAAGTAATTGCAAAATATTTCGTCCCCCTTGGCTCTGCATGTAGATTTAAAATTAAATTGGTTCTGGTTAGCAAGCTAGAACGGGGCAACTAAATTGAATTTTCTGAGGAATGTTGTGAATCCTATGTGAAAATAAAGAAACATTCAAGGTTTGTATGTTTCCCGCTCTCCACTCCTTATGCCAGCCGTTTCTCCTTCCACTGCACCCTCCTCGTGCTGTCTAGCTTGTTAGCAGAAGAGCTGCAGTTTTATCTCACTGGAGTGCTAGGTGCATTTCACCTATTCATACATAGTTCTCCTTTTGGTCATTTCTTCTAATGCATCTTGCTTCAAGTGCATATTAATCACTTTCTCTTTTCATTTATGATTTTCTATGATATAGAATTAATGTGGATATTTTATCAAATCTGCATGGAGGAAAAACAAAATAGAAAAGACTAAATTCTTGGGAAGTAAAGTTTTAGGCTGCTAAGGTTGTTACAACACAATCATATACTTTAGATGATGCTAATGTTCAGAGGATATGGTGACATAAAAGCTATTGTAGACTTATTCCCTCGACACTATATAGTTCACTCTTATTGTTTTCTCTTTTAATATTTTCCTTCTATAAAACTAATAGAGAATTGCTGTAGGAATTATAGAATAATTTACAGAACAATATAAAAATTGTGTAAAGTTCATTGAAATGCACTCAAGTATGTAGAAGACAAAATAATCTTACTAACAAAACAGAAGCAGTTCAGGATTTTGGCATCTTTTCCTCTACGCTGTTTTTGTTTCTTTTTCTTTTTTTTCCTTTTTTCTTTTTTTGTTCTTCAGAACACATTACTTGCTAAACTTGTTGAGATATTATTATGCATACAGTTTTGGATATTGCTTTATCTTTGAAATTTTATAATAGAATTTTCTTAAATTTATCTTGATATAGGGACTGGCCTTGGGATGAGGCCCACTCCATGCCCCCTGCTTCAGTTTTCTGGCAGCTTAGGTCACAGCATTTGGAACAGGATAAAGCTGGATAACGTTTTGCAGCAGATGTATGATGGTCTTCAATTTTTCTCTTTTCCCCTGAGCACAGAGTGCAGGTATCTTAATGTTTCTGTGGTTAAGCCTTCTTAGCTTGCACTAGGGTGACTTTTTCATAGAACCTGGGCAACTTTTCCTATTAAGCAGTCATTATGTGTGTAAGAAGATATGGGCTCAGACATACATCTGATGTAGATAGTTACTAAGGACGGCTGTCCTGGATTAAGAAGTGTTTGCTATTTGGCCTTTGGGCAACACATTTGAGCAATCTTACTTTTTATTTTATGGTTCCTCCTGGAAACATAAATACCACAACTGATTCTATATTGTGTGGGCTTAAGAAATGCATGGTGGTTTTTCTTTTGTTTTGCCTCTTGCTTTTGTTGAAGAAATTATACCACTTCTCAAAGTACTTAAATTTCCCATTTTCACCTTCTAAAATTTCATTTCCCTCAGCGATCTTAAGGGAAAGCAGCAAAACAAAATAAAACAAAACCATAGGTGTTCACTTTATTCCCCACATTTAATTTTTTTTTTTTTTTTTTTTTTGGTTTTTCGAGACAGGGTTTCTCTGTGGCTTTAGAACCTGTCCTGGAACTAGCTTAGCTCTGTAGACCAGGCTGGTCTCGAACTCAGAGATCCGCCTGCCTCTGCCTCCCGAGTGCTGGGATTAAAGGCGTGCGCCACCACCACCCGGCTCCTACATTTAAATTTTAAATTCAATTTGTATTAGTCATTCAGTTGATATGTAGATTTTATTTAAAAGAATTTCTCCTTAGTTTTTAACTTTTTAAATGTTGCCTTTTAAGAAATATTGGAAAACCTTGTTATTATTAGTGTTGGAGAAAGAGGAAGCATGTGCTACGTGTGGAGGTCAGAGGACAGCTTGGGAGACTTGGCTCTTTCCTTCCATCATGTGGATCCTTGGGATCAAACTCAGGTCATCAGGTCGGCAGCAGGAGTCTTTACCCACTGAGCCATTTTTCTGGCCCTGTTTATAATTTTCTTTTCAAGATCCATGTTAGATACCCACTGCATGAGATTGACTTCATTTGATTCAATTCTGAGTTAGCCATTTTCAAGCTGTAGTGTTCAGTAAGTGGCCTACATCCCTGCCATGTTCATTAGTCGTTACGGTTCATTTGATAGCTTTTCAGCCTTTTTTTTTTTAAGTGTGTGTGTGTGTCACAAATTAAATTCTTTAGATTGATAGAGAATCCCAAAGAGAAGAGCATGCCAGTGTCCTATGTGGCCATTTATAATTTCCAAATAATGTTAGACTCTGCCTCATCTCTCCACTGTGTACTCATTGGAATATTCTAGATAGGAATTTGTACAAAATTTATTTTGCTATGTGAAGAATAGTTTACAGTGACTCTTTTCAACAATTAATTTCAAGAGATATTCCACTCAAGAAATATCTTTCCATTTGTCTACCTCTTCCTCAAAACTTATAGCTAATTAGTGTGCTAATTCTATCTATGTTATCTCCTACATGCCCCTTGAATGGGTCCCTTGTGCCACTGAACACCTGATATATTTGTTACTAGTATTTATTACCTAATATGTAGCTAGATACTTCAAAACATGTTATCACCCAAGTCACCAGTGCACAGTCAGCTGCAGGAGTTTAGCAGCTGCTATAGGCTGCTTGGAGAAAGTGCCTGTAACCTCAAAGGAGACGAAACAGAAGTTGCAAGTAGCCATTGCCGCTAAAGCTGAATTTGAACAGAGCCACCTGTAGAAGGAGAAAGAGGTCACAGCCAAGGAAGCAATAGCAGTAAGGTCCATGTGCCCTACTTCTTTGTCTCCCAGATTCTTGGGCTGAAGCTGCATCAAACCCATTGTCATTTTCTGAGTTCTTAAAGTCTCTGTGGCAATTGGGTTGCCTGGAACACTCTCCACCTGCCATTTTTGGTATATGAACTCTTATTAATCTTCCTAGATCCAGCTCTAATATTCCTTCTCTTATGAGACCTTCTTTAGATAGATTGGTCGTTCTGATTTTCTGCCCTTCTATTGCCACACAGAGAGCCTTGATAATGCTTATGTCTATCTCTTTCACAGGCCTTCAAGCTTTAGGACCAGGAGTCAAGACATAATTGTTCTTTTTCCTCCAGCTATTAACAGTCTTAGAGTGAGCAAAAATTAATGTGGAATCATATCATGTCTTAGACAAATATAGCTCAAATACTACAACAATCTTTGTTGAAATCTTCTTTCTCTTCCTACTCTAGGCTCAACAGACTTGCTTCCCATCTACCTTACACTTGATCCTGTTTACGGCTCATCCTTAGTTCTCCTTTCTTCCTCTTGGGCTTAATTCTTCCTTCCCATTCTAATTTTTGATATTGTATATTACGAACACAAAGATTATTTTATGACAGAAACTTTTTAAGATAGAAACTTTTGTAGATGTAGGGATGGCCCGTTGAAGTTAAACAGGCAGAATCTCAGTTCTTTTCAGTTAAGCAGGGTTTTAGAGGGACACACTGAATATTCATGCCTTAATATCATTAGATGCCTTTCCAATCCACAATGTAGTTTGTATGGAATTTGGTATGGTGGAAGGTAACTGGTATTACTTTATCCTTAGTTTAAGTTATTTGTTCTGGGTCATCTAGAGCCTTAAATTAGTTACATGATGTAGAAATGTAACAGTGAACATGTTTAGTATTGGCCACTTGAAAAGGCTAATGATTCAAGCTGTTTAGTAAAGGAAGAAATTTATTTGAAAACTAGAAAACTAAGGCCAAAAGTGAATGAAAAATAAAAGAACTTAAAAAGGACACAACTGCCCCTAGGTATGGTGGAAGAGAAGGTTCATTGTAGATATGAGGGAGAGCATAGCCAGAGGCAGGGACATCAGGTAGAGTCCAGAGCAGACATGACCCTGAGCCAGGCCATGTGAGAAGAGGGAGGAGGGGAGAGGGAGAGCCAAGAGAATAAAAGGGAGATGAGATGAAAAGGGAACAAAATGGCTGCATTATATAGGGAAGGGCAGTTGGGCAAAGGCCAGCCCAGCTCCTGGGCGGGGGGGGAGTTTAGGGTATAGAGCAGGATATGCTAACCATACCCTATAGCAAACAGGTAGGGACTGAGGAATGCTGGGAGAACTGGTAACCAGGTCTGCTTTGGTATGTTAAATAGGCACCTCAGTTAGCCATCTGTCTGGGGTTTGAGACCTAACAGACAGACTATTAACAAGACTGTCCTGCCTAGATGCTGAGGTTTATAGCTTAAGTAAGGAGTTATGGAGCCAAATATCCCAGGTACACAGGCAGCAGAGTAGTTGTTTTCTATTTCAGGCTTACTGTTGTCTTGACACATAAACTTCTCTCTTTTTTTTTTTTTTTTTTTTTTTGGTTTTTCGAGACAGGGTTTCCCTGTAGTTTCTAGAGCCTGTCCTGGAGCTAGCTCTTGTAGACCAGGCTGGCCTCGAACTCAGAGATCCGCCTGCCTCTGCCTCCCGAGTGCTGGAATTAAACTTCTCTTATTCAGAGTATTAAATGTTCTGGACCCTGTAAATCTAAAGACATGCTCCTGATTAGAAAAACGTTTTAATCCTGTTTTTTTCATTATTATTTTTTTTTTTGAGACAGTGTTTTACTGTTTAACTTTGGCTCCCTGGAACTTGCCTTGTAGACCAGGCTGGCCTTGAACTCACAAAGATCTACCTGCCTCTGCCACCCGACTGCTGGGATTAAAGGTGTGTACCATGACTGCCTGGCTCTTTTTAGTCATTTTTTCCCCTAGAAATAGTTAATTCTGAAATTCACTATTATGATATAAAAGGTGCCCCCCCCCAAAAAAAAATTAAGAGCAAGCTACTTTTGTTCTGGAGGACTGGGATGTGGAGAGCAGCAGCCTTGCTGGGGTACACAGGGTAGGTAGTGTTCTCTGGAGCACTGTTCTTCCCCTGCCTGCTGCCTTCAGTCAGATGTAGTCTACAACAGCGCTGCCTGGTTTATATTTTCCTGCTTAACTGGAGCGCTTTTCAGGCATTTGCCTGGGCTTGTTTTCAGGCCTGAATGCCTGCACTGCCTTCTTGGCTGTCAGCTAGAAGGATATGGTTGATAAAATCTATAAAATTTTCTTTTTAACTTTAAAAATTAAAGTATCATTACACTTTCCTCCAAGCCTTTTCGCTCCATATGCATAAATACATAAATAAAGCCTGCTGAATCCATTCAGTGTTGCTTGTGTATATGGGATTTCAGGGCTGGAGAACTTGGCATTGAATAACCACTTGAGGGACTTTTAGATTCTCTACTATCAACATTCCTAGTTGCCTGTAGTTCTTTGTCTAGGAGTGCCCCCGTCCCGGAGAGTTCCTCCTTGCACATCAGCATGTCCATTGTGGGCCTTGCTTGGGTCTTCTTTAGCAGTCATATAGTAGAGGTGCCATGGGTGAAGCAGCCCTGTCATGGTCATTTCCAGGAGACACAGTCTCACAGTAGATTCCCTGGTCCTCTGGCTGAGATTGCTATTAAATATAATTTTTAAGGTGAAAGATCTATAAAACATTATGTTATGTTTAACAAATGAAACCATGTGAGTATAGAAATAATATCGCCGTCACCCAGAGCAGTCCTCATGCGTCCTGCTGTTGAATTTTCTAACTTTTCGCACTGGCCTCTTTATTGGTTTTAATTAAAATTTTCCTTCCTGGTGATTCAGATTCTCTTGGAGCTGGAGCTGTGCTGAGGACGGCAGAAGCCGAACAGGGAAAACTTTATCTAAGAAGCCGCTCCAGCTCAGTGCCCACCTCCTGCCCTAGAAGCCAGGGCAGCTAACCTCACAGTAGTCTTTGCCATGGCTTTGGGCATGAATAATGCTGCTGGTGCCATTTTCCCAGCACTGTTAAATATTTCTATACTTTTTTCTTCAGTGGCACTATAGTCTTCTCTTAGGGAACTTCAAAAAGATTATGAAGTGGTAATCATAGAGAAATCACTTATATTTCTGATTTTTCTGTATTTGAACAACTTTCATTTTCCTTAATGAATTTATTTTTCTTGAAAAGCTTTTATTCATATGCTATATTTTTGTTATGTTTTCCCTTTCCCCAGTTCTTTCCAGATCCTTCCCACCACCCTACCCACCCAATATTATTCTTTTTCTCTTTAAAAACAAAAGAAAAACAAAACAACAACAAAGAAACACAAACACACAAACACACAAAAATGGAAATCAAAATAAGCAAGCAGAAGACCAATAAGACAAAAAAAGCCCAAACAAAGAAAAATGACACAGTTTACAAAAATATGGTTAAGTTCATTTTGTGTTAGTAAACCTTTCCTAGGCCTGGGGCTTGCCTTAAAGTGTGGTTGATATACCCAGTGAGACTCTGATGGGAGAAAACCAAGTATTCCTTTGCCTGTAGATAGCTCTTTGGTTAGGAGTTTGACTAGTACACACTTTGGCTAGTATGTTCTCATTTTTGAGACTTTATCGCAGCATGAACATCAACCTGTGTAGGCCTTGTGTGTGCTGCCACAGTCTCTGTGAATTCATATATGCATCAGATCTGCTCTACCTGGAAGACCATGTTTCCTTGATGCCATCTACCACCTTCGGTTCTTAAAATTTTTCTATGTCCTTTGACCCTGATCCCTGAGGCTTGAGTGGAGAGGTTTGATGAAGACGTCCCATTTAGGACTAAGTGGTACAAAGTCTCTCACTTGCTGAACATTGTCCAGTTGTGTTCGTTCCTGTACACTACAAGAAAAACTTCTCTGATGAGGGTTGAGTGAGGAACTTATCTATGGGTATAGCAATATGTCATTGGGGAGAATTTTATTGCTCTTTTCCTTTTGCAGAACAAGAGTAGTAGATTTTCCATAGTCTCAGGTTCTTAGCCACTTTAACAGTATTAGATATGGGTTCTGTCTCATGGAGTGGGCCTTAAATTCAGTCAGAAAGTAGTAAGTTATATAATAATATTTGTGATACTCTTGTACCAGTATCCTGATTTATCACTTAACATGGTATTATAGACCTTTGCTTATGCCATTAAACATCCTCGTTACAAATTTTTGAGTGGTTACCTAATATTCTGTCACATGGGTCTGGTTTTTTAATGCATCTGTATGATTAACATTTTTTCCTGCTTGTTTGCAAATTTTAACTCAAGAAGTAGTCCGTCTCTCTCTGCATACATTTTTGTATGTGCTTCAGCATATTGAATAGGTGAAATTTCCCAAACTGAAATTACCAAGTTAAAAATATTAGATTCAAGAAATTAACATATTTTACTAATCACAAAATTAAATATTCTTTAATGATGTTTTGGAAAATAAAGGAAAAGAATAAAAAAGTTTATTGTGCAAAAGTTGTCAGCTAATGAAGTGCCAGATCCTGAATACCAATACTTGACACATTAGAAGCTTCATTTCCTTTTCATAAAGTGAGCTCAAATATTTGACTCTCCCCTAAGCATCAGGGATATGCACGGATTCTTTTGAAGGGTCTGTTATTTTGTGCCTCAAAGTCACTTTGATGTCACAATTAATAGGAGAAAAAGTGTTGAAGGTCATGCAGCCTGGGTTTAGTATTGATCCACTCTTCTCCACACCCACTGTCTGAGGATTTGTGGAAACTATCCAGAAACAAAATGAAAGTTTCTAACACACCACTCAGTGCTTTTTAAAGTTTTTACAATATGGAAAATTAAGCAAAATAATAGAGACTGGATGCACCATTACATTTCATGCCTACAGCATATTACTCAATATTTTATATTATTAAATAGTTAAACTTTGAGATTTTTGAGGTTCTTGGTATATAATGACAATTTTTCTCCAAAAATGTGACATTGATGCTGCTGGGAATGACAAAAGTTATTCTTTGATATTTGACATACTGCTTAAATTCTTGAGCTTTTAGTTTCCTCATCCGTCTCCTTCCTCCCTCCCTCCCTTCCTTCCTTCCCTCCCTCCCTCCCTCCCTCCCTCCCTCCCTCCCTCCCTCCCTCCCTCCCTCCCTCCCTTCCTTCCTTCCTTCCTTCCTTCCTTCCTTCCTTCCTTCCTTCCTTCCTTCCTTCCTGTCTTTCTTTCTTTCTTTTTGGTTTTCCAAGACAATGTTTTTCTGTAGCTTTGGAGCCTGTCCTGGAACTAGCTCTTGTAGACCAGGCTGTCCTCGAACTCACAGAGATCTGCCTGCCTCTGCCTCCTGAGTGCTGGGATTGAAGGCGTGCACCACAACTGCCAAACCTACATCATTTCTTTAAATTAAATTTAAAGTTAGCATACAAAGTAATGAGTTCATTATAATACACACACACACACACACACACACACACACACACACACATATATATATCCTTTGATCTTATTCATCTGTCTCCCCCATTGCCATCCACATTAATGCTCTTTTCTTTTCTGTATGTGGTTCCTCTCTTTTTTTCCCATTAGCTCTAAATTCTTTTTTAATTTTTATTATCATCATCATTATTATTATTATTAAAAATTTCCACCTCCTCCCCACCTTCCATTTCCCTTCCTCTCCCTTAACTCCCCTCCCCCTCCCTTTCCAGTCCAAGGAGCAGTCAGGGTTCCCTGCCCTGCGGGAAGTCCAAGGTCCAACCCACTCCATCCAGGTCCAGGAAGGTGCACATCTAAACAGACTAGGCTCCCCCAAAGCCAGTACATGCGGTAGGATCAAAACCCAGTGCCATTGTTCTTGGCTTCTCAGTCAGCCCTCATTGTCCGCCACATTCAGAGAATCCGGTTTGATCCCATGCTTTTTCAGTCCCAGTCGAGCTGGCCTTGGTAAGCTCCCATTAGACCAGCCCCACAGTCTCAGTGGGTTGGAGCACTCCTCACAGACCTGACTTCCTTGCTCATGTTCTCCCTCCTTCAGCTTCTCATTTGGGCCTTGGAAGCTCAGTTCTGCATGCCAGTGTGGGTCTCTGTCTCTATCTCCATCCATCGCCAGATGAAGCTTCTATGGTGATATGCAAGATTTTCATCAATACGGCTATAGGAAAGGGCCATTTCAGGCTCCCTCTCCTCAGCTGCCCAAGGAACTATCTGGGGACATCTCCATGGATACCTGGGAACTCCTCTAGAGTGTAGTCTTTTGCTAACCCTAAAATGGTTCCCTTAATTAAGATATCTTCTTCCCTGTACCCTTATCCACCCTTCCTCCATCCCAACCATCCCATTCCCCCAGGGTCTCCCCATCCTCCCCTCCTCACTTTTCTCTCCACATCACCCCATCACCCCATCACCCCTAACCACCACCCCACCACCACCCACAAGATCCCAATTTTTACCTGGCAATCTAGTCTACTTCCAATATCCAGGAGGATAACTATATGTTTTCCTTTGGGTTCACCTTCTTCTTTAGCTTCTCTATGATCAGGAATTATAGGCTCACTGACCTTTATTTATGCCTAGAAGCCACTGATGAGTGAGTACATACCAAATTCATCCATTTGGGTCTGGGTTACCTCACTCAGAATAGTGTTTTCTATTTCCATCCATTTGCATGCAAAGTTCAAGATGTCATTGTTTTTTTTACCGCTGAGTAATACTCTAAATGTGTATATATTCCACACTTTCTTTATAGCAGCATTATTTGTAATAGCCAGAACCTGAAAACAGCCTAGATGCCCTTCAATGGAAGAATGGATAAAGTGGTTCCTCTTCTACTTCCATTTCACATATATTCGATTAATATCTATTTTCTACTTTTCTTCCTTCCTTAAGATCTCTTCCTATCTCCTGGTCCTCTTTCTACTGTCATCACATTCCCACACACACATGCACACACACACATACTCATGTATATGCTCCAATACACTGTGCCATATACATTCATACATGTACACTTAAACCTAGTTTTTGTATATGAGAGAAAATGCATTTGTTTTTATGAGTTTGGCTTATTTTGCCTAGCACAATGTTGTCTAGTTCCAGCCATTTTCTTGCAAGTGTCATGATTTTTTTTACAGCTGACTACAATATCAATATGTATATATACCACATTTACCTTATTCATTTATCTGGAGACAGTTGGTTCTATTTATTGACTATTGTGAATTGTGCCATATAAACAAGGATGAGCAAGTACTTCTGTGGCATATTGATTCAGAGTTCTTCTGGCACATATCCAAGAATAGTATAGCTGAGTCTTATGGTAGTTTTAGTTTTTAGAGAAATCTCTGTAACTAGAAGTTTTTCTCACCCATCAGTTTGTGAATATCCACTCTAAGGTTTAATATTAATTATGATTTCTTGGCCGATTGCTCAGGCTTCTTAATGGCTAGCTCTTACATATAAATTAACCAATTTCTAATAATCTGTGTATTACCACATGCCCCATGGCTTACCAGCTTCTTTCTCTTCCAGCAGCTGCTGGCTTATCCCAGTCTCTGCCTTTGTTTTCCCTTTATCTTTGTTTGGATTTCCCACCCAGCCCTATTCTGCCTGGCTATTGGCCGAATCAGCCAATGTTAACCAATGGTAATAAATGTTAACCAATGGTAATAAAATGTATTCACAGCATACAGAACTGCATCCCACATTAAATCTCCATATAGATTTTCATAGTGGCTATACTAATTTATATCCCCACAGGCAGTGGGTAAGGTTTCCTCTTTCCCCACATCATTGCTAGCATTTTTCTTGATGATAGTCATTCTGACTTTGAGATGAGCTCTCAAAGCAGTTTTAACTTGAGATTCTGTGATGCCTAAGAATGATCATTTGTATTTTTTTCATGTAGAACTGTCTATTAAGTTCAGTAGCTCACTTACTGATTGTATGATTTGGGATTTGGGTGGTTATTTTTTTATATATTCTATATGTTAATCATTTTTTATATCATCAGCAAAGAAAGCTGTTTTCTCAGTCTGAAGGTTATTTCTTTATCTTGGTGATGTTTCCTTTGTTGTGTATCTTTTGAATTTCATGTAGTCCTATTTGTCAGTTCTTGGAATTGTTTTTTGTGCTATGAAAGTTCTTTTTAGAGGGTGCTTACATATACCTATACCTATGTTGAAATTTGTGTTGCCCGTTTTTTTCCCCTTAGTAATTTCAATGTTTCTACCTTACTTTAAATTCTTTGGTCCATTATAAATTTATTTTTATGCAAGATGGATCTGATTTTATTTGTCAACATGTGGCTATAAACAGTTTTCCTAGTACCATTTGTTCATTTCTTGTGCTGAGGCTGTTTTTCCCCCACTGTTGGAATATGGTACAGAAATGGAGCTGTGTGAGGAGAATTCTGGGTGCTTGTGAGAATACTCCAAGAAAACAAGAGTCTTGGGACTTTAGTTTATTCAAAAGACAGAATTGTTCTTGGGATGTATTTCTGTGCTCCTCCCAGGTGTAGTGGAGAGGAGTGAGTTTACTTCAGCTGCTGTGATTCATATGCTTCTGTGGGAAAACGTATTTCTGCTGTTCACAGCTTGTCTTGATGATTGTGTACTTTTACTCATGTGATCTTTATTATCCCTCAGCATATAAACTGTCTGATGCTCCGAATAAAATGGGCTATGGCATGAGACTTTAGTTTGCCTCATATTTAGGCCTCATTCTTCTGAATTCACACTACCAACTAAAGTGGTAAACACTCAGTGTATGTTTTTTACTGTATTTTTTGGAATCTAGGTGACTATAGCTGTGTTGTTTTACGCTGTGTACTTGATTACATACTATTGATATACATGTTTATTTTTTGTGCCAGTATCATATGAAATTTGCTACTCTCATTCTGTAGCATAATTAGAGATAAGAATCATGATACTTCCACCATTGCCTTTTCTATATTGATTAATTTGGCTATATAGGCTATGTTGTATATCCATATAAATTTTAGGATACTTTTTCTTTAGATTTAAAAAATGTAACATCATTGGAATTTGAGTAGAGATTGCTTTGAATATGTGGATCTCTTTCAGTAATATAGCTATTTTCACACCATGAGTGTCCATGAGCATGTGTGTGGGGGGGTTCTTCTCTTTCAGTGTATTAATGTTCTCATTGTAGAGGTCTTTCACCTGTTTTACTGCTTTATTACTAGTATTTTAAGCTACAGAGTTTATGTATGATCAGTTGATAACTATAATTATATTAAATGGAGGAAATACTGAAAACATTTTCTTTAAAATCAGGGGAAAGACAAGGATGCCCAGTCTCACTGGTTTTATTCAAATTATTATTTGAGGTCTTAGTGCAGTAAGACAATTAGAAGACATTAAAAAGGCTACAAAGAGGAAAGAAAGAAGTCAAAGACTTCCTGTTTGCAAGTAACATAGTTTTAAAAACCCTAAAGGTTCACCAGAAAACTCTAAGACCTTATAAACTCTGAGCAAAATAGTAGGGTACAAAATCAAATTAAAAACAAAACAAAACTGGCATCAAGAACCTGTGGGTAGAGAGGTTACAGGCCCTGAGGGAAGACTTTTGCTTCTGTTTTGCTAAGTGGACAGAATATTAAATGAACTTTAACAACTTCTCCTTATATTCATAGACTGTACTTCATCAGAGAAGCTTCTGTTTGCAGTAGATAGTGGTTAATGCAGAGATCCACAACTGGACCAGGGCCAGAGAATAAAAAGAGATCCTGGAATGCTCAGTACTAATGAGACATCTGCATGATATTACTTCTTTCCAAGGCTCCAGGATCATCGTAGAAGAGGGAAAGAAAGACTGTAAGAAACAGAGGCTGTAAATGACTACCAGAGTACAGTATTTTCCAAACATAGCGAGGCAGCTCCATGTATAAATTCAGGGTGGTTGGACAGCATGTGCAATAGCTGTGCAAGCTTAAGTCAGAGCGTATTTAGGCACGAGAGGATGTTGGTGTGAAGTCCTACCCCAATCAACTGCTACTGGCCATGGTCGCTTCTAGGAGAGGAGGAGTCTGTTTGGTTTAAGAAGTCCCTATGAAGACTGAACATACTCCAGTAGGAGACCACACATCCGACAATATATGTACAGCACAAGTTGGATTCCCTGGGTATTTTTTTAAAAGAGGTCACAAAATTGGATGTGTAGGGAAGGGATGGATCTGGGAGCAGTTGTGGGAAGAGGCTGAATATAATTAAAATCACATAATTTTCAAGGCTAATATGTGTGTGTATTCATATACATGTTTGCAATACATATATTTCAAAAGTGTTTAGGTGAAATTTTCCAGTCTTTTATACATATAACACAAATATCTCTATATACATGTACATATACATATAATTGTATATCTACAGAAGTCTCCAACTCAGTAATACATTGTAGATGTCTTAACTTATTTGTGAATGAAATATTTAAATTATTATAATAAAATTATAACTATGTCATAATTATAAAAATGGTAATGCAAAGGCTGAGAAAATATTCCAGAGGGTAAATCATTTGCTGTATGAATATGAGGATCTGAATTTGGATTCCCAGAATCCATGTAAAAATAAATCTGGTGCTATGGCATGGTGGTACATTCCTGCAACTCCAGCACCAGAGGGTGGAGACAGGGTCATCCCAGGAGTTCATTGGCCAGCCAGTAGAGATGAAATAGCTCACTCCAGGTTCAAATGGAAGATTCTGTTTTAAAAACACAATGTGGGAAAGTGATTGAGGAAGGTATCTAGATGTCAACATTTCTTCCCATATGCACCAGCACAGGTGAACAGGTGAACATACACATATACATATAAATGCTGTAGGTATGGCTCTGGCAAGTGCAAAATGTATTCTTGTGTCTTCAATTGAAAAACTTTGCATAAAACTGATCTAGGCTGGTCTCTGGGCTTCATAAAGGATGCTGTTAAGTTTTCCCATGTGGTGAAATATATTCCTTTCTTTTTCAAAGACTAAACTTCCTTAAATAGGCCATTGTATTCTTAATGTTACTCATGATATTCTGTCTTGCTTGAGTGACCTGCCATATTACCTCACATCTATCCTGATGTTAACAGTCCTCTGATGCTTATTTTTATCCAAGGGTACTTTCTCCTGGGAACCTTCACATCCAGTTTCCTAAGCCTAAATTATTCTACTTTCAGAATTTCTATTCATAATCTTCTCTGGTCTCCAGACATATATGACTTGCCTTTTATAAGGCCTGCTTATAAGGATATTATATATGTTTTCTAAAATATTATACACTAAGAGACTTCTTTTAAGTAAGACCATTTAGCTCTTAAAAAATATAGAATATACTGAAAAAAAGAAAAACCAATTCAACAAGATATTTAACCTTATATTTTTATTGATAAATAGAGCCTCAGGTAATCATTTGCTTTTCTGAGTGTCTCCAGGCAAGAAAAACACATAAATATCTCTTTTTAACAGCAATCTGTGTTCCAAAGGATTCTATGATCTCTTTGTTAAAATGTTATACTTCTTTTGCATTAAGGAGATCCTCTCATCTTCTTAGCTTCTAGCACTGTATTATGTAAACACACACAATACACACACGCACACATACACACAGAGAGAGACAGAGAGAGAGACAGAGACAGAGAAAGAGAGAGACAGAGAGAGACAGAAAGAGAAGGGGGAAGAGAGAGAGTTTGAGATTTGAGTATCAGAGTCAGAAAGTCCTGGGATTGAGATCTTACTTAATCACATTTGACCCATATAACTCTAGACAAGTTGCTGTATTTCTTAAGCCTTATTTTTTTGTAATCTGTTCAATTAACATGAAAATAATGGCCATTTCACAGCACTATTGTGAAGATTAAGTAAGAGGACAAATTTGACTCAACATGAGCTCAAGTCATTTCTCTTATAAATAATGTTAAACTTAATAATCAAATTGTTCTAACAGCCTAGTGTTTGGGAGAAATTTTTGTTTAACCCAAATATATTTCCTATTAGTCACTTATCTTGTTTCTGTGACAAAATACTTGATCAAAAGCAAGTTAAGGAAGAAAGGGCTTATTTGGGCACATGGGTTAACAAGGGTTGTAGTTCTTCATGGTGGGAAGCTGGTGGCACTGGGAGCTGATCACATTGCATTTAAGACAGGAAACCGAGGGAGTTCACTTCTGCACTCAACCCTGTCTTCTCTTTGTTCCTTCTTATTCACTTTTACATTCTGCCCAGAGGATAGTGCTGCTCACCCACCAAGTCTTCCTTCCTGCTTTAAACCTCTCTGGAAACACTTACCTAGCCAGACAGGGTTTGTAGGTTATTTTAAATTCAGCCAACTTGACAATAAAGATTAAAGTCATATTTCACACTTTATATTAAATTGCATACCCATCAGTGCATGCGTGAGTGCACCTACACACAAATCTGCACACACTCAAATAACCAAACATGTATCTACATACTATTTGCACACACATATATACACCAAACATGTACCTGTGCACATATCTGCACACACTCACATACACCAAACATGTACCTGCATACACATATCTGCACACACTAACATCCACCAAACATTCACCTACATACATACCTGCACACACTCACATCAAACATACAAAATATAAGAAATGATGTATACACCTATTGATTTTTCATATGAGTAAAATTTTTATTTATACAATAATCAGTTTTAGAATAGCTTCACTTACTCAAAAAAGACTACTTGCACTAATTAGTGACCATACCCCCCACACCCCCAATTCACTCACTAATCACTACCCCACAATCTCTCAAACCCTGCTGGACTTAGGTAACCATAAACCACCTACTTATTTCATGTACTTGCTTTATGGGCATTTTATGTGAATGGAATCCAATAAAATGTGATATTTTGTGACTAAGTGATTTTATTCACTTAGATGTTATACTTTAATTTTTTTCCTATTGTTAGGATATAAATGTGCATCATTACTTTTAATTTGAATAATATACCTTTGAATTGATAGGCCACATTTTAATTGATCAGCTACTGATTAACATTGAAGTTACTATTATTTTTCAGTTGTTATGAGTAATCCTTATATGACCATTATGTCTAATTATATATATATACATATATATACATACACACATATGTATATGTTTTATTTCTTTTCATTATATATCTAAAGACTAAACATTTTAGAAAATATAACATATATATACATATATATGTGTAACTATTATATATATATCTATTTATTTTATACCCATGCCACAGGCTCCCCTTGTCTTCCCCTCCCAGTCCCTCTTCTCCATTCTCCTCTCCCATCCCCCAATTCCCTCCTCTTCCATCTTCATCCAGGAAAGGGCAGGTCTCCTATGAGTATCAATATAACATGGCATATCAAGTTGCAGTAAGACTAAGCACCTTATTAAGACTGGACAAAGCAACCAAGTATGTGAAGTAAGGTCCCAGAAGCCAGTAAAAGAGTCAGAGACAACCCATGTTCCTGCTGTTAGGAGTCCCATAAGAGGACTAAGCTACACAACTGTAACATACATGCACAGTACCTATGTCAGTCTCATGTAGGCTCCCTGGTTGTCAGTGCAGTCTCTGGGTCCCTATGAGCCCCGGTTAGTTAATTGTGTGAGTCTTCCCAGGGTGTCTTTGACCCCTCTGGCTCCTGAACACCTTTCTCCTCCTCAGCAGGCTTCCCGAGTTCCTCCTAATGTTTGGCTGTGGGTCTCTACATCTGCCTCCATCCGCTGCTGGATGATGTCTCTCTGATGATAACTGGCCCAGGCACCAATCTGGTCATAGGAGATGACTAGTTCTGGCTACCTAGCCACTATTGCTAGGAGTCTAAACTGGGATTCTCCCCATAGACTCCTGAGAGATTCTTCTGTATCAGGTTCTGTCAAAATGTACCCCTAGCAATCCCACTCAGCACTCTCCCTCTCTTTACCCCCCAACTTGATTGCTCATGTTATCACCTCCACCTGCCCACAGTCGGCTCACAAAATCTCTTCCATTTCCCCCTCCCAGGAAGAGCTTGGTTGACCCCCCACCCACCCACCATGAACTCTCCTTGTTATCTAGTTTCTCTGAGTCTGTGGGTTGGAGTATATTTATCCTTTATTTTACAGCTACTATCCATTTATGAATGAGTACATACCATGTTTGTCTTTGTCTGGGTTACCTCACTCAGGATTATTTCTTTTCTAGTTTTATCCATTTACATTCAAATTTCCTGGTATCCTTGTTTCAACAACTGAGTAATACTCCATTGTGTAAATGTATCACATTTTCTTTACCCATTTCTAGAAAGAGGGATATCTAGGTTGTTTCCAGGTTCTGACTATTACAAATAAAGTTGCAGTGAACACAGTTGAGGAAATGTCCTCGTGGTATGACTGAGCATCCTTTGGGTATATGCCCAAAAGCAGTATAGATGGGCTTGTGATAAGTTGATTCCCAGTTTTCTAAGGAACAGCCACCCTGACTTCCAAAGTGGCTTTACAAGTTTGTACTCCCACCAGAAACAAAGGAGTGTTCCCCATGCTCCACATTCTTTCAAGCATAAGCTGTCATTTGTGGTTTTGATCTCAGCCATCCTGAGAGGCGTAGCATGCGATCTCAGAGTCATTTTGATTTGCATTTTCCTCATGACTAAGGATGTTGAACATCTTAAGTGTTTCTTGGCCAATTGAGATTCTTCTGTTGAGAATTCTCTGTTGAGATATGCACCCCATTTTTTAATTATATTATTTGGTTTGTTGATATCTAGTTTCTTGAGTTCTTTATATATTTTGGAATTCAGCCCTCTGTTGGATGTGGGCTAGGTGAAGATCTTTTCCCATTCTATAAGCTGCCCAGAAAACATAACTATTTTTAGAGAGAAATATCTTCTGTTCATCTGCTCATCTATTAGTACATATTTTTTCATAGTTTATCACAAAACTTGAAAAAATAATTATGCTTAAGTCTTAAATATTTTAATGTACATATTATTAATTAAAGGCTATTTTTTGTGTGCTAATGAGATGACTCAGCAGGTAAAAGTACTTGTGGCCAAAACTGAGGATGTGACCCTGATCTCCAAAATTCACAAGGTAGAAAGAGATAAGTGACTCCTACAAGTTGTCCCATGGCCTCCATTTACATGCTCCATTTACATTTACACATATGAACAGATATAAACACACACAAATATTATTGTCATATAGAGTGTTGGGAGCTGGGAACCCCCCAGATTCTGAGTTTCTTGTAAACAACTTGCTTTCCTCTGCTCTGAGACAGCTTGCAGCTGTTCTGAGCACTCCTGAGAACCCCCAGGAGTTCCTGATGACAGGGGAGTGCTTTCCGGTAGGTTTGACTGGGGCATGGCTATCAGTTAAGGATCCCTATATAAGCTGGCCCTGGACACACTAAAGGGGGCTTTCCTGTTTCAAGGATGACCCGTGTCTCTGGCTGTGTGTCTTTGTGTGTTTCAATCTCCAGCCCCTTACCTGGTTCATGAACTGTATGGTAGCGCATGGAGCACAGACGGGCTTGGTGCGCTACATAAAAGAGTGTAAAAATTTCCACCCAAACTTTCCATACATGAAAACAACAGATATCCATTCACTGCTCCAATAAATACATACAGATATCAAATTGAGTTTTATGACTTTAAGTTAGAATTTTAGAACCTCCATTTTGCATAATAAGACTGTGGTGTTCAAAGAGGGACAATAATTTGTTCAAAATTAAGCAGAGAATGAACCATCCACTTTGTCTCACATCATCCACAACTTAGGTAATGTGATTTCTCTGATTCATAGTACCCAGACCTATCAATAAAGTCACCCGTATTGTATATACACTTAAGCAAAGCGAGATTTTATACACTTAGTGATAAAGTATACTTTTTGATCATCTCTTTAAACAATGAAAAATCTAGCCAAGATCAAGAGCTGTTCTTACTTCTTTATTCAGTTACGCTCATTTATTCATGTATTTTTTAGTTTGCAAAATAATATTAAAGTTCTATTTCCACTACTACTTTGTCCCTTCATCCTTATCACTTGTCTTTCAAAGGGCAGTATTCAGACTGTAAGATCTGTAATGCTGAAAGAAAATAGTAAAACAATGACTGTTTGAGTTGTGGCTCCATTAACAATTTAAAGATTTTCAGGCAAAATCTTCTGGGAATTAAAAGTGTTAGAGACTACTGAGTATCTGCTGTTGCTTAGACTCAGTATGAAAGCTAAGGTGAGCTGATAATACTAATTTGAGCATGTGTTCTATGCCAGAAATTGTATGACGTCCTTTATCCTGATTATACGCTCAGTCTTCTTAAGTCTCTCACTACTGTTGTTGTGAACATTTAACCACTGAGGAATCTGAGGTCCAAACATGATTAAGAATCTTTCTCAGGATCAATCATAAACGATATAGTCAGAATTCAATTCTAGACCTGTTAGATCTCACAAGCCATATTACAAGTCTCTTTGCTGCACTGTCTTCAAGATACACATATTTTTATATATTAGGCTGTCAAGAAAAATTATGTTAGGGTAGCTCAGAAGGCAGAATTTGGATCAGAAAATGGCCATTAGAGGGAAGTTGGTTTAGACTCAGCTTGGGGAGTTTTTATAACAGAGCTGTCAAGAAGTGGGCAAGGCAGCACTGTGGAGCAGCAAGCTTCAGACAGGAGTAAATGTAGTCAAAGATTGGACTTCTCAGGAATTCCCCCAAGCTGTCATCACTCAGAGAAACTGTATGAGTTACCAGAAATTCTGTTCTTTCCAATTGTATGTTTTTAACAATTTATACAATTAAATGCCACACTATAAAATGAATCTAAAGCATTTCTATAAGCACCTAAGATACTCTTGTGCTTTTCTCCAACCAACAGCCCCCATCCCATCCCAGATATCCAGTGCAGAAATGAGGTGAAAGCGCTAATGCTTTTCCTAGGGTTTCTCTTTGTTTTCCCCCGAGTTCCATGTAAAAAGAATCATAGTAACTGGGTTGGTTCTCAGCACAGTGATCTCAAGTCAGTCCTGCTGTTGAATGCATCCAGCACTCATTACATTTTGCTGCTGAGTAATACTCTATACCAGCACGACCTTTTTCATAATCTACTGATAGACAATTAGATTGTTTCCAGATTTTAGCTACTGTGAATAAAATTGCTATAAATATTAGTGAAAAGATTTTATGCAAACCTTTATTTCAATAAAGACATCAGGATAGAATTCATGTTAAATGAATGACATTTCCAGAGTTTCCAAAGTAGTTGTACTATTTCACTTTCTTTTTTTTTATTTTTTTGAGCTCTACATTTTTCTCTGCTCCCCTCCCCTTCAACCCTCTCCCATGGTCCCCATGCTCCCAATTTACTCAGGAGAGCTTGTCTTTTTCTACTTCCTATGTAGATTAGATCCACGTATGTCTCTCTTAGGGTCCTCGTTGTCTAGGTTCTTTGGGATTGTGATTTGTATGCTGGTTTTCTTTGCTTTGTGTTAAAAAAACACTTATGAGTGAGTATGTATAATAATTGTCTTTCTGGACCTGGGTTACCTCACACAAAATGATGCTTTCTAGCTCCATCCATTTGCCTGCAAATTTCAAGATTTTATTATTTTTTTATGCTGTGTAGTACTCCATTGTGTAAATGTGCCACATTTTCCTTATCTATTCTTCAGTCGAGGGGCATTTAGGTGGTTTCTAGGTTCTGGCTGTGACAAACAATGCTTCTATGAACATAGTTGAGAATGTGTCCTTCTGGTATGGTTGACCATCCTTTGGATATATACCCAAAGTGGTATTGCTGAGTCTTGAAAAAGGTTGTTTCCTAATGTTCTGAGAAATTGCCATACTGATATCCAAAGGGGCTGTACCAGGTTGCACTCCCACCTGCAATGGAAGAGTGTTCCCTTTACCCCACATCCAGCATAAGTTGTCATCAGTGTTTTTGATCTTGGCCATTCTTAAAGGTCTAAGATGGAATCTCAGAGTTGTTTTGATCTACAGAGACACTAAGAATAACAATTAATAAATGGGACCTCCTGAAACTGAAAAGCTTCTGTAAAGCAAAGGACACAGTCAATAAGACAAAACAATAGCCTACCAAATGGGAAAAGATCTTCATTATTTCACTTTCTTATCAACAATATATGAAAGAGTTCTTGTTATTCCAAATATTCAACAGTGTTCAGAATTCAGTTTTTTACATTTTATCCATTTTGATAGACATATAGTAGTAGTCTATTATACATTTTTATAACTGTATTGATGGATGTAATTGGCATATAATAAACACTTCAGATACTCAATTTGTTGAATCATATATACCTATAAAGCCACTACCATCACTTATATCTGCTTTCTTTTTGGAGCCACCAACCAACTCTCATGATATGGAGACTTCTTATTAGTTATGAATGCTCAGCCTAACTTAGCACTGATTTTAATCTGTTTCTCTTCTTTGTCTCAGTGCTTTTTACCTTTCTTTCTGTATATCTACTTTCCTGCTGTCTTTATGTCTGTCTGTCTGGCATCTTCTAGCCTCAGGTGTGTCAGGTCAGACATGCAAAATCTTTCCCAGTAGATCACAACCTCATGGTGAACACAGATTATTAGAAATGGATTAAATTAAGATGTAAGAATTAGCTAATAAGAGGCTAGAGATAGTGAGCCAGATGGTGTTTTAATTAATACAATTTCTGTGTGGTTCTTTTGGGAGCTAAGCTAGCTGGATGGCCGGGACAAAAAGCAGGCCCTCTCCCTTCCTTACAATAGATTGGCTGCCCAACGTGGTCAACTAACTCCACGTAAAACCTAAGAGAGTATATACCCAAGAGTGATATAGCTGGGTCTTGAAGTAGATCAATTCCCAATTTTATGAGAAACCACCCTAATGATTTCCAAAGTGTCTGTACAAGTTTGTACTTTCACCAGCAATGGAGGAGTGTTCCTCTTGCTTCATATCCTCTCCAACATGAGCTGTCACTTGTGTTATTTATCTTAGTCATTGGGACAGGTGTCAGATGGAATCTCAGAATTCTTTTGATTTGCATTTCCCTAGTAACTAAGGATGTTGAACATTTCTTCTCAGTCATTTGAGATTCCTCTGAAAATCCTCATTTTAGATCTGTACTTATGGTCAAGGGCAAATTGTGTAAGTTGTGTCTACTGGGTTTATTTCTTTTCCACCACCTATCCACATACCAGTCATTCTGTCATGTGTTAGATGAGGAACTCCTCTGCCCTCTCACCTGAGTCTCTGTCTACTGTATTTCAGCATATTCTCACAGTCACCCTCCATCTCATAAAGATGAGATCAATACTAGCTGCTCTTAACCAATCATCACCTGTCACTTGTACAACATTTTTAAGGTCTAAATATTGCCTCTCACCATTAAGGCATCATTTCCTTTGGAATTTTCTTGAGACTCGCTCCAGAACATTTTAGCCTATCACATCACCTCTTCTCTTATATTTTACAGTTTTTTGATTGTGTATGAATGTTCCTAGATACTTTCTTTAGCTTTTTCTTCCATTTCATCAATCCTTTTCTGCCTTGTTGTATATGTCTGTATGTGCACACATGTGTGTCTGTGTGTGAAGGTACATATGTATATGTACACATGTATGGAGACCAGAGGGAAACCTCAAATGTCATTCTTTAGGTAAGGTAGACCATTTTGTATGGGTTGGTTTGGGGGAGGGAGTTATTTTTTGAGTCACGGTATCTCACTGATCAGGAGCTCTCTGAGTGGGCTAGGCTGGCTAACCAAGGAGCCTCAGGAACCTGTGTATCTCTGATTTCCTCAGTAATGATATTCAGTCATATGCCACTGCACGTGAGGACTGAACTTCACAGTTGCACAGAAAGCACTTTATTGGCTACACTGTCTCACCAGCCCCTACTTCTGCTTTTTAAATCTGCTTAATCATTGATTGAGTTTCATATTTGAGTGGTTCCATTTTTCTCTACTTGAAGTTCTGTTTTCCTTTTCAAATCTGTCCCAATTTTTCCATGTATAAGATCTATTGCATTTCTTCTTTTGAATAATTGTTTTCTCATATTTTGTGAATGTTATTTTCAAATGTGATAATATCCTTTGGATCTAATTATAATACATTTTTGGTCTTGACAAGGAAAAATAGATAGGAATTGGCCTGTCTTCTGTTGGTACTTAAAGAAATTCCTTCAATTTTTAAAGGTTCCTTTCTGCTAAGATTGCATATTGCTTTTGCTCAGTACCTGTTGAACCATAGTCTGCTACTATTTAAATATAACTATATACTAATGATTCTTTTTAGCCACCAGTGTAAGTTTAGGGTATATATTCATTTGAAGGCCAATTCCTATCTCTTTTTTTTTCCAGAAATTTTTTAGCACCTCTTGTGAATGTCAAGAGATGCAACTTCCATTGCTACAATTTTTTATGGAAATGTTATTTGTAGGTTTTATTGTTTAATAGTTTAATGTTTTCCTTGCTATAGTCTTTGATAATCTGGTTTTATTCGGGATAGTCTATTTGATTTTCTGTCCTGAGAAGTTCTTGACTTAATTCCCTGTTCTTATATTCAGTATACTAATGCCAGAGCCCAAGATTTCTCGGCACTGGTGAATATATCCAAGGTTTTGAACTTTAGTACTTCATTTTTATGTTGTATTCCCTAATTTCTTTTATTATTTGTTTCTCTTACTTTCTTGCTACCTCATTGATATCCTTATAGGGTATTATATCCAGAACTTAATATTTGTACATATGTCAAGTAGTATTTGTAGAATGTAACTTGTTCTTTGTCTTGAAAGTGTGTAGACATTTTCTTTTAATGTCTATTCTTTTAGCTGATGACTTTCTTATTGTTATCTGCCTATATAAAAACAGATGTTTAGATGGAATTGTAGCCTTTTATTTTAAAGAGAAAGGGACTATTTGACTAGCTTTTTGAGTGTATACCAATTACTTAATCATTTTAACTTCATTCTAAAACTAAAAGTGATAGCATTGTATACAAGAATTAAATGGTATACGTAGCACCCTTAATGAGTAAATGAACTTGGTAAGTTCACATTAATTTCTAGTCTGTTCTGATATAGAGGGAAACTTTACAGCAGCTTAATATTGCAGATAAAACAATCTTAATAGCATTTTTCAACAATGTACTTCTGTCACAGAAGTTAGTCACAGTTATTGGCTACAGAGATAATTAAAATCATTCAGGGAGATGGAAGTCTTTTCACACAGCAATTAATTTTAGTTGTCAGTCAGTCAGCTGGTTGATGAGTCAGCTTGTGGTTTTAGGAAGTGGGAGCTGGGACTCAGTGGAAGGGGCACTGGAGCAATGTTATTTGTCCTCAGGGTATCTTGAAATGGTTGTAAAGATCTTAGGAATGTTTGAAGTTTATAGATTATGAGACCTGGAGTATAAGGTTTACATTTATTGATTATTTTTATTGTTTTCTATAGTTATTAGGATGATAAATACCCAATAAATAGTTGTCAAATTATGTAGAAGATGGACTTTATGTCAGAATATACTGAAATATTTTTGTTCAAATTTGTACCCAAACTCATTTTAGATACTTGTGGTTGAAGTTCTGGGAACTTGACTATCTGCTATCTTGAAGTCTGACAAGAATTTGGATATTACAGTAGAGATATAGTGCCCCTAATTCTGAGGGCTTCTTATCTTATAATGGCGTTGTATTTCCTTATGTTTTTTTCCTCATACGCTAGTTTAATTTTGATATACATTTACTCATCATTTTACATATACTCACTCCCTAGTTTACTTTCTAATAGATATGTAACCAAGTGTTGGGAGTATAAATAATTTGCTCACATTCTCAATTTAAGACAGTAACTATTAAATTGTTAAGAATTAAATACTACTAGTGTAATTCTATTGTTTCACAAATCAGAAATGGATGTTTTACAACTCTGATCTTCAGCCGAACCTGTTCAACAGGGATTGGATTATTTATATTGTCAATCCTTTTGTACTAAGGATCATTCTGAAGCTTTGATAACTTGTTAGCAAATGGCGTTAAGTGGTTGTTGCTACTATTGAATATATTTTTCATATTTAGGACAAGACATTGAAAATAGAAACATTTATTTATGTTTTAATTAATTAATTAATTAATTGATGACTTCTCAGCCCAAACACAGTTTCTGTTCCCTCTGCCTTCTCCTCTCAATTCCTCCCCCTAAACTACCCCCATCTACTCTTCCATTCTATTCAGAAAATGGCAGCCCTCCCATGTATATCAGCCAGTCACAGCATATCAAGCTACAGTAAAACTAGGGCACCACCTTGGAGGAGGTAACCCAGTAAGAGGAAAGGGTCCTAAAAGCAGGTGACAGAGTCAGAGACAGCTCCTGGTCCTTCTGTTGGGAGTCTCACAAGAAGACCAAGCTACACAACCTTAATATATGTTGCAAAGGGCATAGGTCAGTCTCATGCAAGTTCTCCGGTTGATGGTTCGGTCTCTGTGAGGCCCTGTGAGTTTAAGCTAGTTGATTTTGTGGGTTTTCTTATCATGTCCTTGGTCCTTCTGGTTCCCATAATCCTTCCTAACCCTCTCCCACAAGATTCCCCTAGGTCCACCTAAATCTGGCTGTGGGTCTTTGCGTCTATTTCTATCAGTTGCTGGGGGAAACCTCTATGATGACAATTGGACTGGGCAATGATTCGTGAGTATAGCAGAATATCATTAGGAGTCATTTTATTGACTTTTTCTTTTTCTGTTTGCTAGTCATGTTTGGTTCTACCCTAGGTCTCTGGGCTGCCAGCCTCTGGGTCCTTGCCCTCCATGCAATGTCAAGTATGGGCTCTGTCTCATGGTATGGGTCTCAAGCTGGACCAGTCATTGGTTGGCTACTCCCATAATTTCTGCACCATCTTTACCCCAGTATATCTTGTAGGCAGGGCAAATTGTAGATCAAAGGTTATGTGGCTGGGTTGTGGTCCTAATCTCTTTACTGGAAGTCTTGCCTGGTTACAGGAGCTGGCCAGTTCAGGCTCTATATCTCTCCTTGCTAAGAGTCTTAGCTAGGATCATCCTCATAGATTCCCTGGAGTTTCCATTACACTAGGTTTCTATCTCATCCCATAAATGTCCCTGATTCCAGTTATCTTTATCAATACTCTCTCCCTCCATCCTCCCCTCACCTGATCCCTCCTATTTCCATACCCAGCCCACTGTCCAGCTCCCTGTCCACTTGTGATGTTTATTCTATTTCTTCTTCACAATGGCAGTCATGTGTGTCTTGTCCGCTCAGATCAGATAACCCCCAACTCATTGAGCCCTTTTTGTTACTTAGCTTCTTTGGGTCTGTGGATTGTAACATGGTTTTCCATTACTTTATAGCTAATATCCACCTATAAGTGAATATATACCATGTTAGTATTTCTGAGTCTGGATTACCTAATTTGGGATAATCTTTCCTAGTTCCATCCATTTGCCTTTAAATTTCATGATGTCATTGTTTTTAACAGATGAGCAATACTCCAATGTATAAATGTACCATATTTTTATTCATTTTTTGATTGATGGACATCTAGGTTGTTTTCCAGTTTCTGGCTATTACGAATAAAGCTACTATGAACATAGTTGAGCAAGTGTCCTTGTGGTTCGATAGTGTGTCCTTTGGATGTATGCCCAGGAGCTGTTATAGCTGGACCTTGAGGTAGGTTAACAAGTGACAGCTCATGCTGTCAAGAATGTGGAACACTGGGAAATATATTAATGTGCT
Organism: Arvicola amphibius; assembly: GCF_903992535.2. Lineage (NCBI taxonomy): Eukaryota > Metazoa > Chordata > Mammalia > Rodentia > Cricetidae > Arvicola > Arvicola amphibius. The sequence goes on along the minus strand of NC_052047.1, from coordinate 182,840,071 downwards.
CTGTACCTTATATCATAGATGATTTAACTAAAAAAATCTCTGATTTATAAAAGAACAAGGTTCAATTCTGATATTCATACATTTTAAAGTGCTTCCAAAAAGTTGATTGACAATGAAATTAATGTGCACGTGTATATTTATGGGAGTCATATTACATCAATGAAGTTCCTAATCTTTATTAAATAAATTTATAGAATCAGTGATTCAATAGAATGCCCAGAGAAAATTGAATTCTAATCTTATTACTAAAATAGCCTTATCAAAAGCATCCTTTCTAGTCACCTTATGCATTTAGCACAGCTATGTCTGAGGCTACAGTTAGCTACTCAAATTGTTGACCCTTTTCCAACACAAGGTATCCAAAAGTGCCACTTATTAGTATTATCCTTTAATTGGACTTTTTGTATACTCAGCTAATTATAAAAATATATTATATAATGGTAATAAAACTTGAAAAAAAACTTCAAAATATATAATAATTAAATTTACCTGGGCATAAACTTATTTTAATTTTCCCATGTTACTTCCTTGCATGCATATTTTAATGTGATTGAGTTTTATGGTGCACAAACAATTTGTGTCCTGTTTCCTTCACTTAGACCCATATTATAAGGTCATCCACACTTTGCAGTGATTCTTGCAGTGACTTCTCAATTCTCTATCAGGCTTTTTACCACTTTTTACTTATTGAGAATTTTTATTTGGGGATTTTTTTCCTCTTAAGTTAGTAACACATTTTAATTAAGTACCCTTGTCTTGTCTTTACAATTAAAACTTAATAACTAGTTCCCAAGAGTAGAATGTTAAGTCAAAACATAAAAAGACAGATTATAGATTATATAGTTTTAATACTAAACAGGTATGGAGATCTATGTGAGTAGTACAGACCTTCATCTGGATTTAACTCAAACTTAACAACAACTGTTTCAGACAACCGTATCATCTCCTTTACTTTAGAATTTATAGCTGAGCTAAACAACTTAAACAAATGGGTTTTGGAGCCTGATTCTGAAAATGAGGGTGTGCACTTTGGAAACATTGCATGAATTTCTTGTTCTGGATATATTCTATCAAATTGCTCTTTGATAGTATTTTATCTCTAGAGTTGAACTCTGGCTTATCCTTACCGGTCATGATGAGGATATAGAATGTAAAGACCTTTAGAAAAAACTGTATTTTCCTTCATCTTCCTACTCTTTTCTCTAACATATCTATTGTGTTTAATATAAAAGTAAGAAGTGTCCTGTAGCTAATAATAGACTTGTTGAGCTGGCAGAGAACTCCTGGAGTATCTCTTGAACACTTAATAAAACAAGGTTCAGAAGAGAGAAATTATTTGTTCAACATCAAACCAGTGTCACTTGATTCCAGAACCTTTTATAGTATACTTTGCTACTATGCAGTTGCTTGTCTCTCTTACACTTGTATATAGATACTGACCATAAATTTTGTCAAATGAGCTCAACTTTAAAACTTTAAAAACTTAAATAAACCTCAAATCTAGGACTGAATTTATTTTCAGTTCTTATTTCTTATGGTTAAGGAAAAGAAAAAATCTAAATCAAGCATACATGTATGCCTTATATAAGAATGTGATTAACCCGATACTGGCAAGACTGGTATGGTCACTGATTCTGATACTGTGAAGACTGAATTACTAGTCTCTCTCTCTCTCTTTTTTTTTTTTTTTTTTTTTTTTTTTGGTTTTTCGAGACAGGGTTTCTCTGTAGCTTTGGAGCCTGTCCTGGAACTAGCTCTTGTAGACCAGGCTGGTCTCGAATTCACAGAGATCCGCCTGCCTCTGCCTCCTGAGTGCTGGGATTAAAGGCGTGCGCCATCGCCGCCCGGCTGAATTACTAGTCTCATAGACCCTTCAGAAACCCCACACAGGGAGGAGTCTCAGGTTTGTTTGGGTTCTCACAATTACTTGTTTTTGGTGGGGAATTCTGTTTATAGTTAACAAGAGACTTACTAAGGCCTTATGAACTGTACAGAAACACTTTTTAAAATAAATTGACATATGCTTGATATTTTATGCTAGTCAATCTGAAGAGAAGAGTGAATGAGCATTTACTGTATTGCAAATTTATGTATAATATATCTTCATTTATATAATCTCCAAACAGAAAATATTGTTATTCCTATTTTGCAGAGGATTTGATAGCCTAAAACCAAGTGTCAGGTATGGGTTGCCTCTTTTCCAGTTGTTGGTCAGTGGATTCCCATAAACAACCACCTCAAAATATTACTAGCTATTGCTATTATGCTTAATTGCCCTCTAAAACTTGAAAGTGAGACCCTGTTACTGAAGACACCACACACTGGAACTATTGGTTGCAGAAAAATCAAGATGGAGCTGACCTAAGAGATTTAATCCTCACTGACTATTTTTCACAGTGCTAGATGTTGGATACACTTCAATGACTTAGACAAGTACTCACGACTCTCACACAATTATGATCACTGCAAGGTATGATAAATGACTGGACTTGCAAAATATGTTCACTAGTCAAACAGTGGCACAAGTATTAAAGGAGTAACAAACCACTTTCTGCTTGGGTTTACAGCCTGTTCCACAACAAATCCCATGTCTGATGCTGTTTATCTGTGTTCAACACCTGAGACTTGGCTGGGACCTATGCCATAGGGAAGAAGCTAATATTATTACTCTACTAAATGGATATAATATTAAACCAACCCCAACACTAATCTTTTATACTCATAATTAGGGTCTCTCAAACCTGTTTTTAATTCATTCAATTTTTTTTAAAAAAAAATGCCAATCCAAATTCCCACTCTCTCCTCTCCTCCCATTCCCTCCACATACACCCTCTTTTTGCAGTGACACTCAACTGGCCAACATGCATTCATTAGAATTTGCAGAGTGTTCAGCTCTAAATGAGACATCTATAAAACCCCTCCCTGCAAGGTTCAAGGATCATCACAGAAGATAGGGCAGGGGAATTAAAAAGGCCAGAATTGTGGCTATCTCCAGCAATAGCACATATCAGTTCATAGTGGCTGTGACCATAAGCACAAGACATGCACAAGACCAAGCCAGCCAAAATTCCAGCATGGATGTTTGAGGGTTTTTTAAAATCCCACCATGAGTTGTGAAGCTACTGTCAATGGGTGGCTACTGGTGAAGGGGGAATGTTTTCTTCAGGGATATGCCCTCTGAAAAGCTACCCATGTTCCAGTCGATGTCCCTATGTCTGTGCACATGCAAATAGCAGCAAGAGGACTCAGGAGTTTAGAAAGTTGTTAAATTTTGAACTTTTGTGGGATTTCTATGTGTTCAAACATGTGTGTCTCTGTGTCTAAATGTGTTGCTTGTGTGCTTTCCTTAGCTCTTTTTCTTCTGTATGTTTGTTTTGTCCTATAGTGTGTATGTTTGTTTTGTCCTATAGTGTGTATGTGTGTGTGTGTGTGTGTGTGTGTGTGTGTGTGTTGTGTGTGTGTGTGTGTTTAGCTGCCAAGGATATGGGTGTTTTTATTTTATTTTATTTTTTTAAATTTTTTATTATTAAAAATTTCCGCCTCCTCCCCACCTCCCATTTCCCTTCCCCTTCCCCTACTCCCCTCCCCATCTCTCTCCAGTCCAAAAAGCAGTCAGGGTTCCCTGCCCTGTGGGAAGTCCAAGGTCCTCCCCGCTCCATCCAGGTCCAGGAAGGTGTGCATCTAAACAGACTAGGCTCCCTCAAAGCCAGTACATGCAGTAGGATCAAAACCCATTGCCATTGTCCTCGGCTTCTCAGTCAGCCCTCATTGTCCAAGACGTTTCAGAGAGTCCGGATTGATCCCATGGTTTTTCAATCCCAGTCGAGCTGGCCTTGGTGAGCTCCCATTAGATCAGCCCCACCGTCTCAGTGGGTGGGCGCACCCCTCACAGTCCTGACTTCCTTGCTCATGTTCTCCCTTCTTCAGCTCCTCATTTGGTCCTATTGTGTTTTTAAATTTTATTATTTTTATTTAAACAGTTTTCTAATGAGAGGGGGCATATATGGGTAGGAGGGGAGATGGGAAGGATCTAAGAAGAATTGGGGGAGGGAAAACCATAGTTAGAATATAGTGTATGAAAAATATATCTTCAATAAAAATAAATTCACATGAAATTGGGAAGAAAATGATGGGGGAAGAGAAGAAGAATTGAAGAGGAAAGAATGGGGCTATTTGATCAAAACATTATATGCATGCATGAAATTCTCAACAAAAAACAAACTTAAAAGTGTAGATAATGAAGAAAGAGACCATGAATTTGAAAGAGAGCAAAGAGGGCTATGTGGGAGAAGTCAGCAGGAGGAAGGGGAATGGAGAAATGCTCTTTGCCCCATCCACTGTGAGAATGAAGACCATTCTCAGCAATCAGACCATCAACATTCCAGAAAATGTGGACATCACTCTGAACCCGGGGCGCACAGTCATTGTGAAGAACCCCAGAGGAACCCTCCAGAGGGACTTTAATCACATCAATGTAGGGCTGAGCCTTCTTGGGAAGAAGAAGAGGCTCCGGGTTGACAAATGGTGGGGCTACAGGAAAGAACTGGCCACCATCAGAACCATCTGCAGCCACGTTCAAAACATGATCAAGGGTGTTACACTGGGCTTCTGCTACAAGATGAGGTCCGTGTATGCTCACTTCCCCATCAACGTCGTTATTCAGGAGAATGCGTCTTTGGTTGAAATCTGAAACTTGTTGGGTGAAAAATATATCCGCAGGGTTCGGATGAGGAAAGGCATTGCTTGTTCTGTCTCTCAAGCCCAGAAGGATGAATTAATCCTTGAAGGAAATGATATTGAACTTATTTCAAACTCAGTGGCTCTGATACAGCAAGCCATGACAGTTAAAAACAAGGATATCAGGAAGTTTTTGGATGGTGTCTATGTGTCTAAAAAGGGAACAGTGCAGCAGGCTGATGAGTAAGACCTAAGTTACCAGCTCCAGAAACAAAATCCTGAATTTTAATACGATCTGGGGTGTCTTTTGGGATAATAAAGGACTTGTATTGAAAAAAAAAAGACTGATACCTATTAATTTTGTTAGGTTTATTTTTTTGTGTTTTCACATTCTAATTTTAAATTGATTTAATTGTTTAATATTGTTTTTACCAAGGCTTACACTTTCTGTTTTTCAGAAAGGGTACATATGAACCAAATTTGGGAAATGCTTATTTTTTTATCTCTTCCCCATGAACTTCTCTTATTTTTCTTCAGTATTGTATTATTTATGCCTCTCCTCAGATTCTGCTCTCTACGATGTCTTAACGTTGTCTCGGTAAGACACATCTTTCTATCTCTGGTTAACTGTCTTTGCTTTTGAACACCCTCCTCCTGAACCTTGGATGCTGTTATTTCTCTGACCTTACAGTTTTTAACATGTTTATGTCTACCCTTCTTGTTTACCCATTTACTAGAGTTGCTGATCCTGTGTTGTCTATGTGGTTTACATTTTTAAAACCAGAAACATCTGTCTGGGGAGGAGATGCTATTGATAATTAAATTTAGATTTTTTTCATGTCTTAAATCTCTTTACCAGTGTAATTTTGTTCTTTCACACAACAATCAAGCTAGTAGGTAATATAAATTTTATTTCCCTGTAGAAATAAGAAGTTAATAATTTGAGGAAATGGTAATGAAGTTCTTGAGATCCAATTCTGGAATTCTCATGGCATTAAAACTGTTATTTTGATCCTTTTAAGTCTTGACCAACAAAATTACCTTATACTGGATGTTTTTGTAGTGTAAAATCCGAGGTGATGATCTAAACTTTGTGATTCAAGAACATACAGTTCTTGATATTTTAGTCACTTAAAATTTTAACATTTCACAGCACTGAATTTATTCCTCTGTATCTTTATAAATTACAGAGAGCCTCAAATAATTACATTTTTGCCATTTTCTTAAGAAATTAGAAGATTGGGGTAGATTGTTATAACATCATTGTCTTTATATGTATATAACAGATTGAAAATGATCATTAAAATTAATTTTTAAAAAGTCACCACACAAAATAATGAGTTACACTATGCCATTAATATACATGCCTATGTGTGTGTGTATATGTGTGTGTCATTCTGCCTTTCTCATATTTATTCCTCATAACCTTTTTTGTTCACTGTTCCTCTCTTGCTTATCCCCTGCCCACCTTTAAATAGTCCTTCTACTTTCCTATCATTCATTCCTTCTTATATTCTAGATCCTGCATATGAGAAAAAGCATGTAACATATTTACCTTTCTGAGTTTGGCTTATTTTGCTTAACATGATGGTCACACATACCACTATCTGCAAATGACTTAATTCTTCTTTGTGGCTAAATTAAAGGTCCATTGTGCTTATAGGTTGTATTTTTAATTTTTTTATTGTTTTATTGAACTATATATATATATATATATATATTTCTCTCTTCCCTTCCTCTACCCTCCCCTCCTAATCCTCTCCCATGGTCCCCATGCTCCCAATTCACTCAGGAGATTATTTTTCTACTTCCTATGTACATTAGATCCATGTATGTCTCTCTTAGGGTCCTCTTTATTGTTGTCTAGATTCTCTTTGATTGTGAATTGTAGGCTGCTTTTTCTTTTTTGCTTTATGTCTAAAAGTCAGTTATGAGTGAGCACATATGATATTTGTCTTTCTGGGTCTGGGTTACCTTACTCAATATGATGTTTTCTAGATCCATCAATTTGCTAACAAATTTCAAGATGTCATTATTTTTTTCTGCTGTGTAGTTCTCCATTGTGTAAATGTACCGCATTTTCCTTATCTATTCTTCAGTTGAGGGACATTTAGGTTGTTTCCAGGTTCTAGCTATGACAAGCAATGCTGCTATGAACATAGTTGAGCACATGTCCTTGTGGTACAATTGAGCATCCTTTGGGCATATACCCAAAAGTGGTATTACTGGGTCTTAAGGAAGGTTGTTTCCTAATGTTCTGAGAAATTGTCATACTGATATACAGAGGGGCTGTACCAGCTTGCATTCTCACCAGTAATGCAGAAGTGTTCCCTTTACTCCGCCCCCATCCTTTCCGGTATAAGTTGTCATCAGTGTTTTTGATCTTGGCCATTATTACAGGTGTAAGATGGAATCTCAGAGTTGTTTTGATTTGCATTTCTCTGATGACTAAGGATGTTGAGCATTTCCTTAAGTGTCTTTCAGCAATTTTAGATTCCTCTGTTAAAAATTCTCAGTTTGGGTCTGTACCCTATTTTTTAATTGGTTTATTTTTTCTTTTGGTGGCCAATTTCTTGAGTTTTTTGTATATTTTGGAGATCAGCCCTCTGTGTAATGTGAGGTTGGTGAAGATCTTTTCCCATTCCGTAGACTGCCATTTTTTCTTGATGACCATGTCCTTTGCTTTACAGAAGCTTCTCGGTTTCAGGAGATCCCTGTTTCTCTCAGTGTCTGTGCTACTGTGTTATATTTAAGAAGGGGTCTCCTGTGCTAATGTGTTCGAGTGTTCTTCACAGACATCCAAAGAACATTACACAACTTCATATGGAAGAAAAACAGTATAGCCAAAACAATCTTGCACAATAAAGGAACTCCTGGAGTCATCAGAATCCCTGACTTCACATTGTACTATAGAGCTACAGTACTCAAAACAGCCTAGTATTGGCATAAAAACAGACAGGAGGACCAATGGAACCAAGTGGAAGGCCCAGATATCAATCCACACACCTACGAACACCTAATTTTCGACAAAGAAGCAAAATATATGTATATAAAATGGAAAAAAGAAAGCATATTCAACAAATGGTGTTGATATAACTGGATAGCAACATGTACAAGAATGAAAATAGATCCATATCTATCACCATGCACAAAACTCAAGTCCAATTGGATCAAAGACCTCAACATAAAGGCAGCCACACGGAACCTTATAGAAGAGAAAGTAGGAAGTACACTTGAACACATTGGCACAGGGAATCACTTCCTAAATATAACGGCAGCAGCACAGACACTGAGAGAAACAATTAATAAATTGGACCTTTAGAAACTAAAAAGCTTCTGTAAAGCAAAGGACACGGTCATCACAACAACACGACAGCCTACAGAATGGGAAAAGATCTTCACTAACCCCACATCAGACAGAGGTCTGATCTCCAAAATATACAAAGAACACAAGAAATGGACACCAAAAGATCACATAATCTAATAAAAAATGGAGCACAGACCTAAACAGAGAACTCTCAACAGTGTAATCTAAAATGGCTGAAAGACACTTAAAGGAATGTTCAACATCCTTAGTCATCATAGAAATGCAAATCAAAACAACTCTGAGATTCCATCTTACACCTCTAAGAATGGCCAAGATCAAAAACACTGATGACAACTTATGCTGGAGAGGCTGTGGGGAAAAGGGAACACTTCTGCATTGCTGGTGGGATTACAAGCTGGTACAACCCCTTTGGATGTCATTGTGGCAATTTCTCAGAAAATTAGGAAACCACCTTCCTCAAGACCCAGTAATACCACATTTGGGTATATATCCAAAAGGTGCTCAATTGTGCCACAAAGACATGTGCTCAACTATGTTCGTAGCTGCATTGTTTGTCATAGCCAGAAACCGGAAACAACCTAAATTCCCTTCAACTGAAGAATGGATAAGGAAAATGTGGTACATTTACACAGTGGAGTACTATACAGCACAAAACAAAAACAAGATTTCGAATTTTGCCAGAAAATAGATGGAGCTAGAAAACATCATTTTGAGTGAGGTAACCCAGACACAGAAAGACAGTTATCACATGTACTCACTCATAAGTGGTTTTTAAACATAAAGCAAAAAAAATTAGCCTACAAATCATAATCCCAGAGAATCTAGATAACAATAAGGACCCTAAGAAAGACATACATCGATATAATCTACATAGGATGTAGAAAAGGACAAGATCTCCTGAGTAAATTAGGAGCATGGGGTCCTTGGAAGAGGATTGAACGGGAGGGGAGATGTAGGGAGGGGAGCAGAGAAAAATGCATAGCTCATTAAAAATAAAAATAATAAATTAAAAAATAGAACATACACACATACAAATCTTTTTCCACATTTTTACTCTGAGGTAATATCTGTCTTTGAAGTTAAGCTGTGTTTCTTGTATACAGCAGAAGGATGGACCCTGCATTCATATCCATTCTGTTATCCTGTGTCTTTTTATAGATTAATGGAGTCCATTGATAATAAGAGATGATTAATGACCAGTAATTGTTAATTCCTGTTTGAATTTCTAAATTTTTCATTTCCATAATTCCCTCAGTTTGTGTTTTCTTTATTGTTCCTATTTCTATTTCTGTGTCTTGAGTAGTTTTACTCATTTCCTTCAAGTATATTTTCTTTCTTCTTCCTCCCTCCCTCCCTCCCTCTCTCCCTCCCTCCCTCCCTCCCTCCCTCTCTCCCTCCCTTCCTCCCTCTCTCCCTCCCTCCCTCCCTCCCTCCTTCCCTTCCTCCCTCCCTTCCTTAAAGGATTTATTCATTTTCACTTTAAGGACCTCTATCATCTTTTTAAAGTTGGTTTTAAGGTTGTTTTCTTGTGCTTCAGCTGTATTAGAATATTCAGTGCTTGCTGTGGTAGGATAACTGGGTTCTGGTGGTGGCATAATGCCCTGGCTGTTGATTCTGTTTTTAAGCTGGCGTCTAGGCACCTGGTCTTGGGGCAATTATAGGTCCAGGTGCAGATTTCTGCTTTTTCTTTGTTGGATAGGTGTTTGTTTCCTTGGTTTCTGTTTCCCTTATGATCTTCTGGCCAGAGTAACCTATGGCTGAGCAGGAGATCTCCACTGGAGTTCTAGTAGCACTAGATTTCTAGTAGCAGGAGTAGCCTCTTGTCTGGCCAGGTGTCCTCCACAGGAGATGGGGGCTAGCATATAGTGATGGTGAGGGGTGGAATGATTAAGGGTGGACTAATTGGGCAGTGAGTGGGGGCAGTGATGAGTTGGGTTGGCCGCCTGTGTTTCTGGTAGCTGGTGTGTCTTATGATACAGCACGATTTCCAATTGATCTTAATAATAAAAAAACAGAGTAAGATATTAGTGGGTGAAAGCTGAAAGATCATAGAAGCAGAAAAGTAGTCAGCCACTAGTTCTTAACTCTGCAAAGTCTTCAGACCAAAGGAGGCAACATCATATTTCCATGAATCCTCAGGCTGAATGCCTTAAGTTTCTTTCTCCTCCTGGCTTATATTTCTCTCTCCACCTGTATCCCTTCCTGTCTCCACCTTTCCAGTGCTCAGATTAAAGGTGTGTGACTCCCAAATACTGGAATTAAAGATGTGAGCCACCACCACTTGGCTCTGTTTCTCTTTCAGGCTGAATCAATTTCATGTAGCCCATGGTGGCCTTGAACTAATAGAGTCTTCCTCTGTCTCCCAAGTGCTGGGATTAAAGGTGTGTGCCACCACTTCCTGGCCTCTGTGGCTAACTAGTGGCTAACTCTGTACTCTGATCTTTAGTCAAGCTTTATTTGTTACAGCACAAACAAAATATCTCCATGCTCTGGTCCGGTAGGGGGGCTCTGCTGGATTTGGGGGCTGGAATATTGTGATGAGGAGAGGAGGGCTGGTTGGAGGTGGGCTGGATAAGACTAAGTGGGGACAGTTCACAGGCAACCAGCCTACAAAGGGCTCTGATGGCCTGCCTGGCCTTTGGTGAGGCAGTGGGCTTCTACCAGAGTTGTGGGCCAAGGATGGTGACAGTGGAGGATAGGCATTTGAGGGGAGGTTAGGCAGGCATCAGACATGGTTGGAGTATGGCACTGTGTGGGTGGGGGTGGGCTTACCTGTGGTTCTGAGTGTGGCTGTGGTCTCTGGTAAATCAGAGGGCTTCCTTAGTAATGCTTTTTGTTTTAATTATATCTATGTTTACAGAGAAGTATAGTCAAGATATATAGATAGATAGATAGATAGATAGATAGATAGATAGATAGATAGACAGACAGACAGACAGACAGACAGACAGACAGACAGACAGACTTTGGTGATGCTCAGATGAATTTAAAAAATTAAAAAATTTAAAAAATACCAAGTCTGCTACCTATTGACTATAATGTCTTGGTTAGATTTCTTGCTTTCTCTGTCTTTCTTTGATGTCCTGTGTGTCTGTCTTTTATTGTAGTACCTATATCTTGGAGTTCATGTGAAGTTCAAAATGCTTAATACATGTTATTATATTTATTAGTAGAGAAATTATGATAAGATGAGATTTGAAAAGCAAAAAGGTAATCTACGTGGAGAAAAATCTATGTGGAGAAAAATAGTAGCAGGGGATATAGCTAAAATCATGAAGATTCTGCCAACTTGGCACCATAGCAATACTATGCTAGAGTATTAGTTACAAGTGAGTTAGGTTCTGGTAGGGCCACTCAGCTGAAAGGGGGGTTTCCTAACTAAGTGCGTCATGGTAATATGCCAAAGGTTCTTTGTAGTTAGTAAATTTAGCACAGAGACCTGTATTTAGTAAACACTCCACAAGACTATGTTGAATACTTAATGACTGATTTAACTGGTGCACTAACAATTTTCTTGGCTAAATCATTTTTTATATTTTACTCTTTGTGGAAAATGTTGAACCTATTTCAAGCCACCCTGTAGTTCGCCTCTGTTCAGTCCTAAGGTAGGTTTTTCTAGTTACAATAAAATAGTAATTTTGTCAGTTGTATATTAATATTCAAAGCATATGGATTTTATTGTAAGCAGCAGCAGCAATAGAAAATCTTTACTGTAAGCAGTCACTGGAGAGCAATGTCATTTAGAGAACTGAGTTGAGACCACTTATAATAGAAGTTATAACATACTCCCCCACTGGGTAGTAGTGGTGCATGCACTTGGCAAGGGGGGCAGAGATGGGCGGAGCTCTGTGAATGTGAGGCCAGCCTGGTCTGCAGAGTGAGTTCCAGGACAGCCAGGGCTACGCAGAGAAACCCTGTCTCAAAAAACAAAAAACAAAACAACAACAAAAACATACAAGCAACAAAGAAACCAACAACAACAACAAAAAACATTTCACCACTCTCTCCATGTATTTTTATTAATTTGAAGTTCTAAATTCTAGTTTATTCTAGACAAAAACAGCAGATGACTAGATATCATTATTCTACCTTTGTAGATAAGCTTTCATTAAGAGTTTTGTTTTGTTTGTGGGTTTTTAAAGATTGTTTTGGCTTAGTGATAATATTGAGCATGAGTTTTTTATGGATGTGAATATTTGTTTAAAAATCATGCTAAAAGCATGGCTTATTTTATTATGATTTAACATTTAATAAGAACCTACTATACACATGTTTCTTAGAGGTAACATCATCATTTTATTATAAAATAAAATGGATTTGAGCAACTTTTCTTTTTGCTTCTCAGTGATGAGGGGTTTAGTACCTTTAGCAGTAACACTTACTAGCCTATGTTTGTAAGGAAACATACATTGTCTCACTATGACTTTTATATTAAATAAAATTTAGATATATTTTCATAAAATATTGTGTAGATGTATAGTAAACCATTTTTAATCTTATTTGAAAGTTGGAATTACTTGCAAACAGTTTATATTACTTTAAAGTGAACAACTCTAACTCTGCTTATTTTGTAGTTGCCTTGCTTCTCCAGTTTTTATTGCTTTATTTTGTTTTAACTTTTTATAATTTTCTTTTTTATCTTTTTTTCTTTTTTATGGTTTATATTTTTATATTTAAAAATTTCCATCTCCTCCCCTCTTCCTCCCCCTTCCCTCCCCTCCCCTCTACCCATACCCCCACTCCCTCCCTCTCCAGGCCAAGGAGCCATCAGGGTTCCCTGCTCTATGTTAAGACCAAGGTCCTCCCAACTCCCCCCATTGTTTGAGAATGTCATATGTGCAAATAATAAGTTTGGATCAAACCACCCCATTCCCTCTCCTCTAATTTTACCTTTATTTCCCCACTACTTTTCCCTCCCAACATTTTGTGTTATTTTTTATTAAGTCCATTGAGTGCACTCAGTACTGCACGTATATACATGGGTTTAGGACCCCTCTAAAAGAAAACTTACTTTCCATCTCTAACAACTATCAGTTGCCAATGACTTCAGAGATAGGAGTGGGACTTCATGAGTCCATCCCCACCCGTATTGGGTTTGGCTCGCTTGATCTTGTGTGAGCAGTTCCAGCTTCTGGGAGTTCATGTATGGGATGGCACTATCATTTCTAGCAAATACTGTTTCCCTACAGATATCCATTGCCTCTGGCTCGTATAGCCTTTCCTTTCTTTTCCTTCCTTCCTTCCTTCCTTCCTTCCTTCCTTCCTTCCTTCCTTCCTTCCTTCCTTCCTTCCTTATTTTTTCCTTTATTGAAAATAGATTTGTTTTCATACAATATATCTGGTTATGCTTTTCCCTCCCCTAACTCCTCCAGGTTCTTCCTAATCTCTCTTCCTACTGGATCCACAGTCTTTCTCTCTCTTGTTAGAAAATGAACAGGCATCTAAAAATCATAACAAAATAAAACACAAAAATTGGAATAGGACAAAACAAAGCAGAGAAAAATGAAGAAAAAAAGCCCTAAACCTCAAAACAAAAACAACCACATACAAGTAACACACATAGACAGAGACACACAAGTTCAAACAGAGAAATCTCATAAAAAAAGCCAGAAGCCATAAAAGACATTTAAGGTTAAAAAAATGCACAGACAAAATATGAGACATAGAAGCTTCAGAGTTGCCATGTTTCGTGTTAGCATTCTACTGTTGAGCTTGGGCCCGATCTTAAGTGGTTTGTATCCTCACTGAGACTAAACTGTGGAAAACTAATTTTTGATTAGGAAGTTGTAATTAATTAGAAATAGCTTCTTAATTAGGGATGGGGTTTGTGTTCACTTCTTTTTTTGGCATTGGGACCCTTACTTGGTTACAGTGAATTATCTTTTTTTGTGTATTCTTGAATTCAATTTGCATGGATATTATTGAGGATTTTTTTTACATATGTGTTCATAAAAGATATTGTCAACACTTTACTTTTATTTTATTTATTGTTTTGTTTTTATATCCCAACAAAAGTTATCTTCCCTCTTCTTCCAGTCCCCCTCCATTTCCCCTGTACCCCTCCTCCCCTATCCACTCCTCCTCTGTAGAACGAACGGCAGGGCTGTTTCCTGCCACCCGGCTAGCTTTACCCAAAATAATTACACGGAAACTGTATTCTTTTAAAACACTGCCTGGCCCATAGTTTCAGCCTCTTATTGGCTAATTCTCACATCTTCCTTTAACCCATATTTAGTAATCTGTGTAGCACCACAAGGTGTGGCTTACCAGGAGAGATCTTAACCTGCATCCATCTTGGAGAGGAGAAGCATGGAGACTGCCTATGGCGACTGCCTGAAGCGTCTCCCCACTCTTTCCCAGAATTCTGTTCTGCCTACTCCACCTACCTAATTTTCTGTCTCTTAAAGGGTCAAGGCAGTTTTCTTTATTAATTAACCAATGAAAGTAACATAGACAGATAGCTCTCCTCCATCATTTCCCCTTTTTCTGTTTAAACAAAAAAGAAAGGCTTCAACTTTAACATAGCAAAATTACATATAACAAAACAGTTATCAAGCAAGTATTACAGTTACAATATTTAGATCTATTTTATCTTAACTAAGGAAAGCTATAACTATCTATTTATTCTTCAACTCCATCAAAGACTCCAGAAGGATATAATATTACCTAAGTAAACAAGCCATATGCAACTTTCAAACTCTAGAAATGACAGAGACAACTCGCTGCCTGGACAGTCACCCAAAGTTCCTCTGTACCGTTGGGGCATCCATCTTCAGCCTACAGGCCCATAAGTATCCAGCAGACATTTTCAAGAAGCAGGAAATTCCAAAGACAGTTCAGTCACTTTCTGCTGTGTCCTTCAGAACGTCTCGCAGACTCTTTCATGAATCAGGAACCATCTGATTCCTGACCATCTCACCTTTAGGCAAGTTCAGCAGTCCTCTTTCTGTGGGTTCCTTGTGTCCAGTTTATGCAACAGTCCAGACAAGAGCAGTTTCTTGCCCAAATGGCTAACAAACTCCATAAGTAGCCTCTTCGATGCCCATCTTCCTCTTGAAGTAGATTGGTGCTGCGAGGAGCAGACGTGTCTCATTGTCATGAAAACCCCAAGTTATTAAAACATTAAATGCCATATTCTGCAGTCTTTGAAGGATATGAAGAATGCCTATCTGATATATATATATATATATATATATATGCACATCTAGAAAATGACTAACATGACTACAAGCTTGACTATTAATCCATGATTATCCATTAACAACCTATATTTCCTAATTATACATTACATTCTTTAAAATGAACTACAATCACAATAGCTTAATCAAGATCAGAAATACATATACATATAACAAAATTGACCTTAAAATCCATACCAATGCAAATAATTCATATCTATATCATCTCCCCCTTTAAATGTAAAAGAACATTTATAAACAATATTTGGGAAAATGGGCGCAGTTTTTTTCTCTCCATACTACTTCCTGCTGAATGGAGGCGCTGTTATTCAGATCTTTCATAGTGTAACCTGTGTGCCAGGTTCATCTCAGTCAGCAGTTGAGTGAAGTAATTTTTTGAGGGTGTTCACAGCAACCTTTCAGGAGGGCGTGGTTTATCATACCATATTGGGATAGAAGCAATCCACAGAGTCTCATTCTCTGTGAGAACAAAAGAAGAAACTCTTTTCCAAAGCATGATATCCTTAGATCCAAATTCTGAAGTCATACCGTTAAGATGTCCATTCTGGTCTAGCCTGGAAGCCCATATAATGAAATCTCTCTCTGTATTTAGCTCCTTTACAGTCAAAAATTTCATAGAAAACACAATAAAATACACAATCCAGATTCTCTGTGAATTTTCCATTTTTACGTGGCTTATTTTTACTCTATCACTTTACTTTATTCTGTCTCTTTAAAGACTTTACCCTTTTTTAAAGGCATTAACTTTATTTTCTATATTTTTTCTTCTCTCTCTCTCAAGCCTACATACATTCATCCAACATTGTGACCCATATGGGGGTCTTCTATGTCTGAATCTGTCCTATTGTGAATCTGTAATTTTTTTACTGTCCAGAAACATGTTTGATTTGCGCCTTTAAATCGCTAAGCGCTTAAGACTCTAAGCTGTGACATTCCTGGGTCAAAAACAGATACTGTGAGCTTGCCCTGCCCAGTCCAACATGGTGGAGCTGCTTGTGACTGAATCAATTGCACTTCTGGGCTGCAGAGTGGCAAACTGTTCTGGATGTTGGCTCCACCTCTCTCCACTTTCAAAATGGAGGATGTACCATTTTCTAGTATCTCTGGGGCCGCCAGGTAGGAGCCGCAGTCAGCACTTTAATTCTGAGACTGAGCGTGCAGCACAGAAACTCTTTTCATCCAAGTTACAGCCAAATCTGATGCAGAGCACCGCGCAGCCTGGAAACATTCTCTCTGTATGGCGGCAGAAATCCGCCATGTTCTCCCGCTCACCTAAGCCTGATTCTGCCATCTGCCCAGGTGCAGGCAGGGAGCAGGGAGCCATTGGCCTGGTCTCAGTGCACTCTCCTTCCTATCCCAAGCGGGAACACAAATATCCAGGCCCATAAAAGCCACTGAAATGCTTTATAGCCAGAGTTTGCAGTGGCGGCACAGCACCAGGAAGCCGCATTTTAAAATGACTCAGCTTTTTCTCTGCTGCTATTGCCGAAACAGGAAATCTCTCTATGGCACGTCCTAGCAAACAGCAAAAAGCTGTGTTAAACTCTCTCTCTCCTTTATTTAAAGCCCTCTCAGGTTGTTAAGTGGATTTAGTCACCATGTTGGAGCGCCAATCTGTAGAACGAACGGCAGGGTTATTTCCTGCCACCCGGCTAGCTTTACCCAAAATAATTACACGGAAACTGTATTCTTTTAAAACACTGCCTGGCCCATAGTTTCAGCCTCTTATTGGCTAATTCTCACATCTTCCTTTAACCCATATTTAGTAATCTGTGTAGCACCACAAGGTGTGGCTTACCAGGAGAGATCTTAACCTGCATCCATCTTGGAGAGGAGAAGCATGGAGACTGCATATGGCGACTGCCTGAAGCGTCTCCCCACTCTTTCCCAGAATTCTGTTCTGCCTACTCCACCTACCTAATTTTCTGTCTCTTAAAGGGCCAAGGCAGTTTTCTTTATTAATTAACCAATGAAAGTAACATAGACAGATAACTCTCCTCCATCACTCCTCCACTATTTCTCTTCAGATACAGATGGTCCTCCCATGGGTATCAGTGAGAATAGGCTCTTCCTCTTCTATTAAGGCTGGATGAGGCAACCCAGTAAGAGGAATGGGTTCCAAAAGCAGTAACACTTTACATTTTTATTGGGTCTTTGTATCGTTTTGGTGTCGAGATAATAGTGGCTTCATGAAAAGGATTAGGTAATATTTTTTAGGTTTCTGTTTTTATTCAATAACTTTAAAAATATTGGTGTTAGTTCTTTGAAAATTCTGCACTGAATCTGTCTGTCTAACCCTGAGCTTTTTAGGGAGCTTTAAATTACAGGTTTTGTTCATTCAGGTTTGTAGGTCTGTTTAAATTTTTTATTTAATCTTGATTTAACTTGGTTAGGTTATATATATCAAGTAAATATATTATTTTAGATTTTCTAGTTTGGTGGCATTTAGCTTTTTAAAACATATATCTTTATGATTCTCTGAATTTCCTTAGTGTCTGTTATAATGTCTCCCTTTTCATCTCAAAATTCATAGTTTGAATTACTTTTCTGTCTTTAATTTGGCTAAAGATTGTAAATCTTGTATTCTTTATTTCACTAATTCTTTGTATTCCTTGTTTTAAATATTAACCATTGGTTTGGTTATTTCTTTCCATCTGCTCTTTTGGGGGGCATTACTTCTTGTTTTTCTAGATTTTTAAGTATGTCATTAAGTTATTTTTTTCTCTATGAGTTTTCTCTAGTTTTTTGATGTAGGAACTTAGTGCTATATGTACTTGCCCCTAGAACTGCCTTCATTGTGTCCCATAGGTTGGATGTGTAATGTTTTAATTCTCACAATTCTAAGTTTTTTTCCTTCTTGATTTCTGTCTTGACCCAATTTTCATTCAGCAGTTAGTTGTTCAACTTCCATGATTTGTATATTCTCTGTTTCTTCTGTTGTTGATATCCAGTTTGGGACATAGGATGCATGATGTTATTTGAATTTTCTTTTAACTGTGGAAACTTACTTTTTGTCCTATATGTGGTCAGTTTTGGAGCTCTCCTGTAAGGGTCAGGGTCAGCTTTCTTGCTGCAGCATCTAACGAGGAACAGGGTCAACTATCTCAGGGCCAGCAAAGTACAGGACCCAGTCAGCATGGCCCTTTGATTCCATTATGCATGGTTCTCGTGGCCCCCAGAGGCGACACAGGCCACAGACATCAACACAGATCCCAGATGCAGCAGGACCACAGATTGGACCCAAACATATGGCCCTAGGCAGCAGCTTTGGCCCACCTCTGACACTCCCTGGAGTGCCAGACCTCAAAAGCTGGATTGCCCTGAGACCTAGGAGATAGAACCAAACACAATTTGAGGGAAAAAAAGAGCTAAGGTAATGATGCCTAATTAATATTCTGCTATACTCAAAGATTGGTGACATCCCAATTGTTATCAGAGAACATTCATACAGAAATAGATGAAAGCAGAATCAGAGACCCACAGCTAAATATTAGGCCAAATGCAGGTAATCCTGTAGAAGAGAGGGACGAAGTATTGTAGGAGCCAGAGGGGTCAAGGACATCACAAGAAAACCCACAGAAACAACTAACCTGATTCATATGAGCTCAGAGGTCTGAGCCAACAGCTAGGAAGCCTGCATGGGACTGACCTAGGCCCTCTACATATGTGACAGCTGTGTAGCTTGGTCTAGTTGTGGGACTCTCACAGTGTGAGCAGGGGTTGTCCCCAACACTTTCCCTGGCTTTTGGAAACCTATTTCTTATAGTGGGTTGCCTTGTTCAGCCTCAATAGGAGGGGAAGTACTTAGATGTACTGAAACTTTATATGCCATGTTTTGTTGGTTGCCCCTTCCTGAACGTAAATGGAGGGGGCACAGAAGGGAGATGGGAGAAGGGAATAGGAGGAGAGGAAGGAGTGGAAACTGCAGTCGGATGTAGAATAATTAAACAAATTTAATTTTAAAAAACTGATCTGGAACTTCCATTTTCTGGAAAGAAAGAATAATAGGAACCAGAACTATTATCTTCACTTAAACTAAAGAAATGGTCAAAACTAGGCTTTAGATTTTATATAACATCAGAGGATTATGATCATTGAGCAAAGAGAAACAAATTCCTCTAACCTATTACCTGAAAGTAAGTTCTACATTACAACTTAGGTAGAGAATGCTAAAGGGTTTGTGTATAATACAAACACTTTCTATCATATAAGGCCTATTTGAGGACATGACACCTCACTAATTCATTCAATAACTATTTATTAAGCATCTATCTTATGAATACAATATGGCAGAGTTGAACAAGACAGAACAACAGATACTTTCTGTAAATGGGCTTTTCTGTCCCACCTGCCAGCTCCCAAATAACCACACCGAGACTGCTTATTAATTATGAAAACTTGACCAATAGCATAAACTTCTTTCTCACTAGTTCATATAACTTAAATTAATCCATTTTTTGTTAATTTACTTTCTACCTCGTGGCTTAATTACCTTTACTCTGCCCATGTTGCTTTGCTGCTTCCTCTGTGTCTGACTAGCGACTCTGCCCTTCTTCCCAGCAGTCTCTCTGCCACCAAATCCTGCCTAGCTATTGACCATTTAGCTTTCCAATCCAGGTGACACATATTCACAGTGTACAAAAAAGATTATTCCACAACTTTCTTCAATTACATTTTCATTTATTTATTTTTTTGGTAAGTGAATAGAATAATCAGGACAGAGGAGTAAAATAATGTCCCACTTTAAAGAAAGAGATTAAAAATATTTTTATTTATTTATTTATTTATTTTGGTTTTTTCGAGACAGGGTTTCTCTGCAGCTTTAGAGCCTGTCCTGGAGCTAGCTTTATTTTTACCTGTTCTTCAGCATATCTTAGAGTTGAATGGATGGGGGGTGTTGGAAGGATCAGGAGGAGTTTGGGGAGGGGAAAGAAACCATGAACAAATAAACAGTATGAAATTTTTTTAAGAAAAAAGAAAGATGTTTTAATAACCCTGAAATTAGAAAGATTATAATGTGTCCTAGTAACTAAAATATTTCTTTTTGTTCAATTGGAAAAGAAGTGATTATTGTTGAGGAGCTGCTGCCATAAAGGTAGGTGTTGGTGTAAGGTTTGGGTGAGAGCAGTCAGAGGGTGATAGGTTAGATTAAGAATATATGGCCAGGGAGATGGCTCACAGAGGAAAGACGCAGTCCTCCAAGCCTGACAACCTATGGTGGTCCTCGGTTCCTTGTCGTAAAGAGAACTAACTCCTTCCAAGTTATCTGCTGACCTCCATTAAGTGTATCAAGTGCATGCGCGTTACACGCACACACACAGAATTTTTTAAATGTAACATAAAAGATAAGATAAAAGGAACATGATGCTTTATCCTAGTGTCAATGGAAAGTAATATTGTATTTCTTAAGTAAGATACTGAATCAATTTTGTACTGTTAAAGAATCACTCGATCCAAGTCAGGAGTGTTGTGGAATAGAAGTCTGTGGAATAAACATATTTAGAGGAGTCCAAAATTGGTCTTAATTTATATGTATTATATTTGAGATGCTTTTGAAATATACAAGTGGGATTTTCTAAGCCATGGACATATGGATCTAGAGTTTAGCTGTCAGGTAATCGGAGAACACACTGTGAAGATGATAACAGTAACATGCATGAGCATTGAACTAGTCCTGTATCACTGTTGATGTCTAAATTCTTGTAGAGTGTTTCATGTCATTTTAATATGTTTCATGCACAAGTTAAAGATATTCCTCACTTTTTTATCTCATTCAGGGCACTTCTACATCTTTCCAAATTATGGTAAAAGCTTCTACACCTAGTACACGCACCTTGAGTTGGGTCACAGGCATGAACCTCCTATAGTGCATGTTCCATGAATGCTGGGTTATAGATGGAAGTTTTTTTTTTTTTTTTTTTTTTTTTTTACGTTACATGCAATATAATGTTTTGGTAACAAAACCAGGAATCAGTATTCTTTTCCCATTTGTAACTGTTGAGGATTCATTTTTCTCTCTCTCTCTCTAATAGTATGACGTTCTACATTTGAGGCAATGGATTTCCTAGGAATTACAGGAATTTTGAGGAATTCTTTTTCTTAACATGGTGTATATTCAGGGAAAATAAATGTGCATGCTCTTATTGCAGCAGGCAGCCAGGAATGTAGAGCTCTTGGAAACCCTAAGTAATGAGCTGTTCAGTGTAAAGATGCATGTAAATCATTTCTAGGGCAAAGTTGATGGAGCTTATTGTTAAATTGGCATGGTTTTTATTCACTGACATCCATGGCCTTGGTGTGCCTTAAGAGCACAGACATATAGTTAACAGTTGTTAATACTGGAGAAAGCTACAGCTCATTGTGTGCACGTATGTATGTGTGTAAGATGCATTTCTGCAGAAACTGACTCCAGGAAGGAACATGAGTTTTACATTATGGTTGTTTGCCTTTCTATACATGACTTTGTCTTCAGGCTTTTTCTTGCTGGAGCTCAAGTTCTGGTCTACTCTGATGTTCCTCAGTGCAGCTGGAGGCATGTCTTTGGCAAGGTTCTGTGTTTATTATGATCTCTGTGATGTGCAAAAGTAAATTTCTTCTTTAACTTTCTCCTTAAATACTTAGAATTATGAATGTGGTTTTAATTAAGGATTTTAAATTGAAACATTTCCTTTTTCTTAGGACAGTTAGAATACTTTAGGGTTTTGAGAAATACCAGATTCCCAACCCACAAAGTATATATATGGATGTATTATGTATGTCCATATATATTAGTCACTCATTCCAGCTGCTGTAGTGTGGATATGGCTGTAGGGCATAGATTTGAGTCATATCACAAATAAAAATTCTGCAACTCATTATACCTTCTTTAAAAATAACCACAACTGATACACACATTTAAAAGACCTTTCCCAAATCATGATGAGTTTTTCTTCTTTATGTAAACTCTTACCCTAACTTGCTCCTCATATCAGATACTGGTTTTTCCTTTTATGGACTTGCAGCTTTGACAAACCAGTTTTCCTCTACAGACCTCAGAAGCTATGGATAACTTAGCTGTTCAGTGCTTACCACAGGCAGAATAATTGCTTAGTATGAATACATTCCATATGCTTTGCTTCCTTTGATTATGAAACATATATGAATGAGTTGATATTTTTATATGGCAATGATTCTGTAGAACTATTATAGAATCTGAGTAACAAATGTTGAATCTAACTCGATTCAATTGAACACTACATAGATTTTTATACCATTGGTCCCTTCATCTACTATGGTCCAATGTCACTTTTTTAAAAACAACAAACAAAAATCAGTATGACTGTCAACCCCACCAGGTAAATTATAAGAAATATTTTATCTTCTTGGAGTTTGATTTTTAAATAATGCTACCATTGTTTTCTCAGTCCTAAGCAATCAGCTCTCTATAATGTCAACTGAACGTCTGTCATGCTGCCAGAGGACTTATATTTTACTACTATTTCTGTGGTCTGTATCGAATAGTGTTGCTCCTTTGTTTGTGGATACCTTCTAGAGCCACTTGTTCTTCTCCAGAAATACAGTTTTGTTTACCGGCATACTCGAGCCTTTCCTCTCCCTGCTCTGTCATCTCACTGCCCTCAGTAAAGGCTGCAAGCAGCTGCTTAATATGAACAGAGAGAATGATGAATTCAAGGAATTATCAGAGCTTTCAAGATGTCTACTTCTTTCTGGAAGCCATCAGTCATTTTTATGGAAAAAAGTTCTACAGTTGTCCTTGGTTCATATAATCCAGGTAATTTAGTCCCTCCCGTGCTTGCAGCATAACATTTTTAAAGTGACTTGATATGAAAGTAGAGAATGTGTGTGTGATGGGCAGGTAGAAAATTGCACTAAATGATAAAATCAGGATCCAAAGCTATGTGAATAAACTATCCCTAAAATATAACAAGATGGGCTTAAATATGCATGTATACAGATAATGAGTTACTTAATGAAAAGAGGTGCTTGTGGGCCAACGCAGCAGGAAAAAAATGACATCTTAAAATTTGCGGGCAAACAGATGGATCTAGAAAACATCATATTGAGGTAATTCAGACCCAGAAAGACAAATATCATATGTACTCACTCATAAGTGACTTTAAAACCAGCCTACAATTCACAATCTCAGAGAACCAAGACTACAATAAAGACCCTAAGAGAGACATTCATAAATCTAATCTTCATGGAAAGTAGAAAAAGACAAGATCTCCTGATTAAATTGGGAGCATGGGGACCACGGGAGAGGGTAGAAGTTTAGGAGAGTGGAAGGGAAGGAAGTGGAGAAAAAAAAATATATAGCTCAATAAAAGAATTTTAAAAAACAAAAAAGAAATAAAGTATTTTAGGGAACAGTGGTGGGACTAGTAAAATCATTAAGCTTCTGTGGATTTAAAAATATGTATTTATATATTTAATGTAGGGGACTGTGAGCTGTCTGATGTGGGTGCTGAGAATCAAACCTTAATCCTCTGGCCAGTGGTCCTAACTGCTGAGCCATCTCCTCATCTTCTACTTATGCTATTTTAAAATAAGAATAATGGGTAGAGGGAGACTTTAGTAAGTTCATTCAGTAATATCCCATGATTATTTTCTCAATTGATGTACTATTGTGACAAGGAAAATTAATAAATTGTCTTTAGAGAAGACTATTGGATGCTGAAAGCTTTAACCACTGTGGTAATGTTTAATTTATTTGTTTACCAGCATTTATAAACCAAATATTCTGTTTGGAAGTGTATTAATTTTGTTACATAACTGTGTTATGGTAAATGGTCACATTTCCTCTGAAATCCACTTGAAAAAAATTTTAAAAATTTTAAAAAATAACAAATATGGCTTGTGTCTTGGTACCTTTTGGGGGCTCATGGACTAATGGACTTTATTTCTTCCCCACTTGAGTTTAGACTAGTGTTCATGACTTTTTGACCAGAGTTAAGCTAACCTATGTGGCAGGGAAAATTCCTCTTTTTATATGTTGGGCTTGCGCTTTTGATAAACTGCCTTTTACCAGCAGATGAGCATGCTTTGAGCAGCTGGTGACCGGAGGAGGACATGGCTGGAGTGAACCAGACACAGTTTCCATCTTTGGGTGAAAGAAAAGCAAGTCAGTTGAACCATCAGCCTGTAGGCAGTGTAGCTGGAGATATACTCTGATGCTTATGTACCATTGAGTGTGGGTGATAACTCTCTAGGTAGCATTATTGTAGAAATATTGATCAGTATAACAGTGTCTCAATGGACTCACATCAACAGAAGCCCGTGAGTCATTCTAGCTCTCCTAGGGTTAGTTGAGATTGCTGAAGTTGGCAGCAGACAATAGGTTTGGTTCAAATAAACTGTGTGTGTATTAGAGTTTTTCTTGTTCTGTTGACTGTCTGGAACATATTTTTACAGAAAATGACCAAGAAAAAGCAAACTGCACAAGTTTTTTTGAAGCCTCTGGTAACTATACTTCTGCTGATTTTCTATTGGCTAAGGCAATTCAAATGGCTAATTTTGATATCTCAGAGACAGAAATATGTGATTCAAACACAGTGGTAGACCCTGGCTAGATGGCAAAGAATGTGAATATATAATGTGAACTCATGGAGAATATGAGGGGCCTGGGTGAGTGTTGCCCAGTTCAGTTCAATGTTGTACACAGATTATTTATCTGCATCATTACAATAACACGGTGGAATCAATACCATTACTAATTCTCATAGGGATGAAGGATAAAGGTGCTGAGAGGATGGCAAGTATTCACATATCATACAATAAGCAGGTTGTTGTTATAAGATTTGAACCCTAAGAGTATGGAACCAAACACTGCATTCTTTCTCACAAATGATTCAGTTCTTCCCAAACATGCCTTCTAAGCTATATTTAAAACAGTCACAACTGCTTTGCTTGGAGAGAAGCCATGTGTTGACCATCCTCCTACTTCTAAAGGGCTGTCATATGGGAGAGAAAGATAAGGGTTTTTTAATGTGTCATAAAAATATAGTATCCTTGGTGTAAAAGTAGTGGAGAGACAGATCAAAGAGATATACATTTTGGCAATATTGAAAAAAAAAGCCTTTAATACTCAAATCTCAAAAATGGGAATGTTTCCAAGTAAATAAATAGGTGGCCATTAGACATGGGTTATAGATTCTAATATCATATGGAGAGCCAAATTGATTTTAGAGAAGGTTGAAACTTTAAGGATCCTTTCGGCCAACAAATTCTGTAATTCTGTGAAAATGTAAATTATTTCCAATGTAGACATTCACTCTGTTAATAGAAATTTTATTACAATGGGAATGAAGCAGACTTTTCTAGTCTTCATAATGACTAGATAAGTTTTAGAGCTAGTTAATAATTAGAAACCTTATATTATATTTTGAGTTAGCTATGCCTCGTTCTGTCTTATTCGAGACATATGGAACAGATAGCTTAGACATAGGTTGTTTATGACAGTGTAGTATAAAGATAATAGAAGTCACTAACTTACTTCCTTTTCCACTCTGAAGCCAGTTCTTCTCATGTAAATGGTAGCATTAAGGGAGATGCTTGTAAGTGCTTTCAGCTATTCTCAGCCTGTGATTCTACATATTAAGCATATAGAACTTAATGACTTTAAGCTTATTTTAAAATGTAAAAGTAAGTTAACTATTCTTAAATTCACACTGTTGTTCTTTTAAAAAGATGCAACAGGGACTAAGCCAATGGCAGCACATGTGTGTAATGCCAACACTGGGAAGGGGGTCAGAGGCAGACAGATCCTGATGTTTACTGGCTAGCCATTCTAACCAAAATGACAGGTTGCAGGTTCAGTGAGAGACTGTCTCAAAAAACAAAGTGAATAAATACCATTATCTGGCTTACATATGCATGTGTACCCACACATACACACACACACACATACACACTACAATTATTGAAAAATTTTGACTTTATTGTTTAAAATTTCCAAATCTTAGTAGAAGGAAAGGAATTCAAGAGAAACTGCATTCTGCTGTATCAGTAACATTCTGATAGTAGTTCTCTAACATTCTTTACTTCTTTACTGCATTTAATCCTATCTAGTTTTCTTGGGTTTTTTTGGTTTTTTTTCGTTTTGTTTTGTTTTGTTTTTCGAGACAGAGTTTCTCTGTGGCTTTGGAGCCTGTCCTGGAACTAGCTCTTGTAGATCAGGCTGGCCTCGAACTCACAGAGATCCGTCTGCCTCATCTAGTTTTCTTGAATGAAGTTTTTAGTACAAGTTTCAACACTAAGTAAGCAATAGGCTGACATTATTATAAGTGTAAAAACAATGTTTAAAATATCACTTTTTGTTACAAAGAGAAGTTTACTTGATGAGGGGTGATGACTGTACTTATCCGTGAGTGCAAGGACAACCATTTAGAATGTAGTTAGGGATTATTATAGTTTAGTAAAGTGGTAATTGTAGGTTCTCCTCCAACACCCCAAGACTTCACTAGTACTGGGCAGTTGGCTAGGTAGCCAAAAAGTAAAAGAAATGACTAACAAATATTCCTTAAACAATACTTACTAGATAACGCAGGTTTTCCAAGTTTTAGTAAAAATCTTGTTCTTAGCTTGCTGACACTAATGCCTATTTTTTTTTCTGTTAATCAGCTTAAACAGCATTATTAACAAAGTTTTGAGGACAAAACTTGGCATTCCAGCTGCTCCAGTGGGCTAGGTTCAGCCGTCCACTGCAATACCAATGAAAGCGACAAGTTAAGGTGAAAAGCAGGGAGAAGCGGCTTATTCAACATGGCCGCACTGCGAAAGGAAACGATGAGGAACCTGGGAACCTCCAAGTCTCCAAGTTCCTCCTTGGACATTAACATGAACTTTAGCGTTAGTTGAGAAACAGTAGTAGGCCGGTGTTGTGCATAATTAAGCTTCCTAGGGAATGTGCCATCTGCCTGATCATTGATAGCTGAGTTCTCATTTCACAAGGTGATGCTGAGAAAGCTGTCACTGCCATGCCTGTCATAGTTTTGAGGAGAACAGTCTGGTCCTCTTGGAATGATTAGTTCTGTCTAGGGTGTGGCCTGGCAACCATGGATAAGTGTCTCATTTGCATGTAGAGTGTCCTGCAGACCTGCCTCTTGTTTTATTTGACTCCCCAGTCACAAAGATGTGTAAAAAGATGGATTTAAGAACTTGAGGAAGCAAACGATAAACTATCTACAGTTCATTGGGTCTTCCAGCCTTAGAATTGTTTTCATCACAATTTAAAATATTTTGCACATAAACTGAAATTCCTTTTCCATTTTATAGAAAAGAAATTTAAATGTCAACAGTCCAAAATTAGCATAAACTGTAATGGCTGCTAATAAATTAGTAATGTAGTTGCATTTTTTAAAAAAATTATTTTTATCCATTTTTTAATCTTTTATTTATTTTATATACCAATTGCAGTTTCCCTTCCCTTCTCTCCTCTGGTTCCTTCCCCCACCTCCTTTCTACTCTCTGCCCCATCTACTCCTCAGAAAGGGTAAGGCCTCCCATGGGGAGTCAACAAAGCCTGGCATATTAAACTGAGGCAGGACTTAGCTCCTCCACCCTGCATCAAGGCTGAGCAAGGCATCCCACCATAGGGAATGGGTTCCAAAAGGCCAGCTCATGCACCAGGGACAAATCCTGTTTCCATTGCTAAAAACCCCACAAACACACCAAACTACATGATTTGAGATTACAGCTGTGTTTTCTCCCTTCCCTTTCCCCATACCAACTCTTCCATTTCCCCTTCCTTGCTCTCTTTCAAATTCATGGTTTCTTT
This sequence comes from Arvicola amphibius, assembly GCF_903992535.2. NCBI lineage: Eukaryota > Metazoa > Chordata > Mammalia > Rodentia > Cricetidae > Arvicola > Arvicola amphibius. The sequence continues at coordinate 182,812,092 of NC_052047.1, read as the reverse complement.
TTACTATTAATTGTTATTGCATGCATGCATATGTGTGTGTGCATATATGTTTCTAAATATAACCTGCTCAATCTGTATAATGTTACTTGTATGTATGTTTTCAGAACTTAATATTTGTTATTAGACAACCATGAAGATCTTTTAAGAGATAGTAAATGAGTTTTTAAGTTTTTTTCTTTTTAGTTTAAAAAACTTGATACTTTTTTAGGGATGGGGTATAGGCAGAGACTATGCTTGCATTTCTAGCTGCCCAGACCTGAATTATAACACAGAAACTATATTAATTACAACACTCTTTGGCTTATTTCTAGTTAGCTCTAACATTTTAAATTAACCCAATTCTATTATTTTATATTTTACCACGAGGCTCATGGTTTGTTACCTCTTCCTTCTTGGGCAGCTGCATGGCATCTCCTCAACTCTATCTACTCTCTCTCTATATCTTTGTTCAGACTTCCTGTCTGGCTTTACTCTGCTAAGCCATTGGCCAAAACAGCTTTATTCATCAACCAATAAAACGAACACATATGCAGAAGGACATCCCACATCATCTCCCCTTTTCTGTCTCATTAAAATGGAACATTTTGACTTTAATATAGTAAAATTACATATGACTACATACATTTATTTAACACTGTGACTCATTTAGATGATCTTACCATCTAATTTGTCTTTATTGTGTACATATCTATAATAGGCACATTTTCCCCTTTTAAATGCTAAGCAGACATGGCTAGGACCAACTCCGTGGCCGTGCCTGTTGATGCCACACAGTCCAACATGGTGGAGGCATGTTCACTGCCTCTGAGAGCTATTTATACTGCCCCAGCTCCAGGGTCACAGCAGATTTTTAAGTCAAGATATCATATATATATATATATATATATATATATATATATATATATATATATATATATATATATATATATGAGGTTTGTTATCTCTTACTTCTTGGGCAGCTGCATGGCATCTGCCTCCTTCAGCAGCTACATAGTGTCTCCATGACTCTGTCTCCTCTCTATATATATCTCTGTCTGGATTTCCCACCTGGCTTTACTCTGCGAAGTCATTGGCTGAAACAGCTTTATTCATCATCCAATAAAAGCAGCACATATACAGAAGGACATCCCACATCACAGGGCCTGTGTGTCATAATGCACGTATGGAGATCAGAGTGTAACTTTCAGGACTGTATTGTCCCCTTCTACCATGAGTCAGAGAGCTGTACTCAGAATATAAGACTTAATTGCAATCAGTTTAACCCACTGAATGTTGAGTCATCTTGCTGGCTCTTTGTGAGGTTTCTATAAGAACTGCGGGGTCATTTTACCTAGTTTATTTCACACAGTGAACATCACTCTCAGATTAAAGGAGAACACATTTATATTTTAAGATAACATACTGAAGAATTTATATTTTTACGATCAAAAACCAGCTTAATTAATAATCTGCTCAAAAAACCAGAAGTTCATAAATGTACTCACTCTGATTCTTTCTTTTTGATTTTAAATTCTAAAGAACTCTATCCCTAGATTTAAAAACCGGAGGACATAATGTGGAAATTTTCTATATGTGATGTAGAAAGGTGTGAAGAGAGTCATTCCTATCCTAACAATTATAAAAACCAGGTATTATATGAAGTCATAATGCATAGAAACCATTCTTTCTGGCAGAAAGATTGGTCTCTAAAGAAAGCTCTGTTTTACAAGATGAACTAAGGTGAAATTTTGAATTACTATTTTGGAATGTTGAGTAAGCATGCGTGTTCTGAAGCTTCAGGCAAAGGAGGGTCCATACTTAGCATTGTTTCCACAATAAGGATTCCAGGGAGATTTGAGATGCAATGACATGGAGACTGAAGAGTCTTCCTTGATTGTGCGTGTGTGGATCTAGATGTCATTGCAGGAAAGGCGAATTCCTGGGTGGTCACCATTTTCCTATGTGGCAGAAGATGGAAGCCCTCAGAGGAAGGATAGAAAACTTTGTCACCACAAACTGATTATCAGAAAATAAAATGAAAAGGATAAATGCTTCTTGGTGTGGGAACAGAAACTAGGTCAGGCCCAATTATTGGGGTATTATATCCTATCGCAAAGTGTAAGGTCACTGAGAAATTTCTCTTCTAGGAGCACAGGACATGCCTAATGTGATGCTAGAAAAAGACAACAGATAAACCTACTCTCAACCTCCCATCATTGGTGTCAGCAATTATTTACATAATAGTGACAATGGTCTACTGCTTCATGAATGGCAGGAGCAATGGCAGTCTAACTTTATAAATGTTTTAGAGATATTGATGTATAGTATTATAGAGCATGCCAAAGATAGAGAACCATGGGTACAGAAGGGACATTGAAAAACATCTTTATGCCTAAGTAAAGAGATAAGACTACAGTAATTTCATCCTGTAACAATAATTAAAACCAATTTAACTTGATTCTTGATCAGAATAACTTATCTTTTCACAATAAAATCCCAGGAAAGAACAGACATGCTCATTTCTGTTCTGTATACTACAGACTACTCCATCCTGTACATATGTCTAGAAATCACTTCAGCATTATGAGATGCACACATGAACCAAGGCAACACGGGACCTCTGTCAAGAGATAAATAAACCAGCAGCACCTGGCACAAAGAGGACTCAGATGTTTGAACCATCAGACAGGAAATTAAAAATAACTACAATTAATATTTCTAAGTCTTGATTGGAAATGGTAGATTGCATGTATGAAGCAGATGGGATATTTTTAGCAGAGAAGAAAAACTGTAATAAATAGTCAAAAGGAAATGCTAGAAAGAAAAACTCTCACAAGGTAATCTAAAGTAATAAGACTGAAGAATAGTTTTAAAAGGCTCATCAGCAGACTCCTTGCAACCAAGAAAAGAACTAGTGAACTTTAAGGAAATCAGCATAAACCACTTGAGATGGACTACAAAGAGAAAAGTAGTTTTAAAAGTTCAGAGCAAAACACTTGATAGCTAGGAATGCTGGACAGGCCAGCAGAAACACAATCAGAATCTGACTGAGGAAGGGGAGCTATCTTGAACACACAATGGCTGAGGATTTTGTGTTTTAAAAAGAAACAAAACAGTTCCATTTTAATGCAGGATGTTGTATTAAGAAGGGACACTGAATACTTACCTGGCAAGAAAGATCCCATGATCACCAAGGTGGTTTTCCCAGGGAAAGCCTTATCCATTACACTTCGCGTGTGCTGACTCCTGCATTTCCTCTAATGCAGAAAATTGAGTGCATAACTTGTAGTAGTGGACTGTGTTTGTGCTTAAAAGAAAAACAGAAGAAGAGACATCGAAATCATCAAATGTCTCAGTCACTTTCAGAATGAAGTGGGAGGGATAGTCCCAAAGAGCCATGAGAAAGAAACATGGAGAAATGTCATTGCTTGAACTATATGGAGTTTTCTAGGGCCCAGACACTTCAACTAATGTCCTGTTACATAGTAATTCATGTCTTTGAGTCAGTGTATCTTTTTCCTGCTACTAAAAATTGAAATATTTAACTCGGCGATTTTTAAAAATTCATTCATTACTATATATATAGGCCAATGCTATGGCATGGAGGTGAATCAAAACTGAATGAATCCCAGATTCTGTTCAATAGAAAATTTCACTCAACCCTTTGTTTTCGATTCATAAATTCAACCAAACACAGATAGGCAATATTCAACAAAAACTAAACCCTCACTGATTACTTAAAGAGATTTCCTTGAAATTTTACTTGAATAATATTATACAAGAGCTATTTAAATAGAATATACTTTATATTCGACATTGTATGTTAGCTAGAGACAATTTAAAGTATATGGGAAGGTGTGTATAAGCTATAATCAAATGCTGTATCATTTTTGTGCAAGGAATTAGGGTGACTATAGATGTTGGCAGCCTAAGGGAATCTAAGGGATGTATTAGTGTACTTGAGAAGAATAAAGCATAGCATTTTTTTACTCTTTAAACACTTGAGGAAAAGCAATAGTGTATTTCTTTTATTGGATATGCTGTGTCAGACGTTGACCATTCCATCCTGCCATACATGGATGAGAAGGCCGAGAATAAAGCAGAGAAATTACTTGCTTGATATCTTCTATGCATGCCTTGTTCGTTTAGTACTGAGCATCTAGCATCACCTATTTATTCCTATGACCATGTTGCTGACTGGAACTGAAGCTTGATGAGACTGCCCAGCATCTTAGGAGAATATTCTCATTGGATTTTTCTAGCCTGGGGAAAGATCAAATTCATTACAAAACATGACCTCTGTGTATATCTGAGCTCTACCATTTATCAGTTGTGTGGTCCTATGAGTTCTGAAAGCTCATCCATAAGTGAGATTAATAATATTTGCCACATTTATTGGGTGCTTAAGAAATATAACAGGAAAAATGTTGATCATATTCGTTAGTCCTCAAATATATTCATTATTGATTTAAATCATGTAACTCATTCTGAAGAGACACTTATTTGCAATTACACCTCTTTTTTGATATTGACTTATCAGGAACCAAGGTAACTTTGCAGTTGTGTTTTGGTTTCTTACTAAGAGTGGTCTGTAGTGTTACTTTAGCTACTTAGAGAGTATTTATACTATGTAAGTATAAGAAGATACATCTTATATAAGACTTGCATGAAAGTTTGACCTGATTTGAAAATGCACCACAAATAACAAACATAATAAACAATGTGTTCTAAATTTATTCCTTTTGCACATCTTAAATTAAAATTACACTTAAACATTAATTCAACTTATATAGAATTCCTATTAAAATAGGGTGAGGTCTGCAAGATCCTGCAGCTTTTGGGAATATCTCCTGGAAATGATATTTTTAGTCTTATTTCTAGAAATAAAAGCCATTAGAAGTTTAAAAACAGTTAAAAACTTTCTTGTCATTGATAATATAAAATATTGATTTTAGAGGAAAAATTACTATAACCCCAAAGGTCTAGTGACCCTCAATAAAGCTATAGAGCAAGAATTAATCTTATTAAATAATTTCAAGACAGATTAATTGTTCTATTGATTTAAGATAAGGGAGTTTCCTTTGCAAACATTATTTAACTAATTCCAGAGTTTTCAATGGCTTTCATTAATAAACACATACAAAAGAAACCCTTATTACTTTAGCTGACTTATAATTGTTGCCCAAGTGAACAAGCCTACTAAAATAAGAAATACTAAGCTATGTTGCTATGCTTTTGGCTGACCATTTATCTGCTTCTTAATTTGCTCTATAGACTTTTAGCTGATAAGTTATTCAAATTTTTAAAAACAGATTTTTGAGATATATTAATTGACACAAATATCTGAAGCATCTAATTTGATAAATTAAAATATGCTTAATCGAGATTGGGAATATATCTATGATTATCGTACATTTCCTGATTCTTCCTTGTTTCCTTTGAAATTCTTCTGCTTGGCTTCAATCACTGTTTTAAAGGCAGCAATCTTATTCTCTAATGAATATTTAAGAACTTTCTGAGTGGGTGATGTATTTCAGCCAGAATTCAGGGTCTGTTCAGAGGAAGTAAAATAATAACAATAAAGGAACCATTTGAAAAAAAAAAAAAAAAGAACTTTCTGCAGGTTTATTTTTCTCTTTAGCTCTCTTGTCCTGTGTACCTTGAAATAGATCCTGCCCTTGTTCTCTCTGGATTTTTATCTCCATCCTTTTACGTCAAGAAGTCTACCAGACTCCCTCTCATTTCCTCTCTGTGTTGTGAGCTATAAACTCTCTTAAAGTAGAATCCTGAGAAATTATAGTACTCATCTTATTTGGTTTTCATACTTCTAATTTCACTGTCATTTGTTACCTAATATGTAGTGTTTTGAAACCATGTAGTGAATTTGATATTCTGTGTTGGTTGGAAGCAAAGTCTCCCACATTTTACTTAAACTACATTCAATTATTTAGAAGTATCATAAGAATCATTTAATATATTCTTTATTTTTAAAACATGTAATTTTAGCGAGGCATAGTAGCCCATGCCTGAACTTCCTAGAACTGAGGGTATATAGGCAGAAGGTTCATGAGTTCAAGGCCAACCTGGACTATGAAGTTTCACCACTAGATGGATGGGTGAATGGAGGGATGGATGGATAGATGGATAGATAGATAGATAGATAGATAGATAGATAGATAGATAGATAGATAGATAGACAGACAGACAGATAAAGCAACTGTGATCATATAAATTATATTAATTCTTCTGGTTGATAAAAGGTTCTTTATTAATTCAGATTTTTCTTCTACATCTAGAAGCATGATTGTTGAGTGTCAGTCCTTGTGTAGACCTGGTAGATTCTTAAAATTAAATAATTATGTTCAACCACCATATTAATCTGTTTTAAATTATCATACCAAAGTGCCAAAGTTAATCAATTTATAAAGAGAAAACAAATTTCCTGAACTCATTACTCTGAAGACTCCATTATAAGACTGAACAGTCTCATTGATCGTGGCCTCTGGTAAGGGTGTATAATGGCAATGGTAGAGAGTTTGTGTTAGAAAAAACTTCACATCATGAACCAAGAAGCAGAAAAATAAGATACTAGGATCCAACAGTCATTGTCAAGGGCATGCAGCAGTGTCTCCAGGACCTCTCAGAGGCTTCATCTTCTGTAGGCCCACAGCAGCTCCCAATATCAACAGCCTGGGGCACTCAGTCTTGGTGTCCATGCCTTGGTCTGTTCTGTGGCTAGTAACTGCAGTGTAAAGACTAAATAGGATCATGAATAAAAATCATTAGTTCATACATTCTCAGTGAAAGCAATACAGTCCTCAAGCTGATTAAAACTTGGTTCTGGGGAATTGTATATGGGGAAAACTTAGATATTATAATAGTTTGTGACCCTACAAGGGGCTATGATACACAATAGAAATCAGATATATAGAATATGTGTGGTATTAAAAGGTAATGGACAGGGAAAGAGTCTAAGAAAGCACAGTATCGCTAAGGCCCCTTACAGAAAAGTTAGTAATTTTTTTAAGTTAAGATATGTTGCTTTAGTCCATTAGACAATGTGTGTCACCATTAGTTTGATCGATTAAAATCCCAAAGACATTTTCTATTTTTGCTATCTACTTTTATGTTGACTAGTTTTATATTAAGCTATAGTCAGCTGAGAGGAGGGATTCTCAGTAGAGAAAATGCCTCTGTAACATCTGGCTATAGGCAAATCTGTAGAGCATTTTCTGTTTTTTCTTTTCTTTTCTTATCTGTCTTATCAGTGATATTTTATTTGTATTTTCATAGTTTCGCTTTATTTCCTGTCAGTTGCTTAGAATGTCATCTTACATCTAAGAATCATATCTCCCTGGACTCTTTCTGGCTATAATGGTTTCTTACTCTTTCCTTGATTTTATTCAGCTTGATATAGTCAGGACATTATGGTTCAGTGGCCCTCTACTGGAATTTAGCTGGCTTTTCCCCCATGATTGGAGATATAGAGTCTGTATTAGTCAGCTTTGTGACAAGCAACTGAGGGAAACAATTCAAGAAACAAAGGTTTTCCACTAACAGTTTTAGAGGTTCAATCCACAGTTGCTTGGCTGTGTTATTTCTGCCCATGGTGAGTGGAGGGCATCATTGTAGAAGAGCTTTGTGGAGGGGGCTGCCAGGAAGCAGAGAGAGTAACAGGAAGGCTTGAGGGTAATATTGGGTAGGACGTTTTCCTAATTAGTGATCAATAAGGGAGAGCTGAGTCCGTTATAGATGGTGCCACCCCTGGGCTGGTGGTCCTAGGTTCTATAAGATGGAAGCAATGTAAAGCCTGAGAACCAAGCAAGCAGCACTCCTCTCCTCTGTGGCCTCTATGTCAGCTCCCACCTCCAGGTTCCTGCTCTTCTTGACTTCCTGTTCTGACTTCCTTCAGTGAATAACAGTGATATGGAAGCCCTAACCCTTACTCCCCGAGTTGCCTTTGGTCATGCTGTTTCATCACAGCAACAGTGACCATAACTAAGACACTATTTAAGTCCAGTGTTGTGGTGCTGAGGAAATGGTCCGATGTGTAACGTGCCTGTTGCACCAGTGTGAAGCTCTGAGTTTGAATTCCTCATTCCTAGGTAAATGACAAACATGGTGGCATGCATCTGTATCTTCAAGCTGGGTAAATGATCTTGGGAGGCTTACTGACCAGTCAGTCTAGCTGAAAAGGTGAGTTCTTGAGTTTGTGACTGACTCTTAGTGTTGTACATTAGTGGTTTGTAATGTAAACTAAAGCTTATAGGGATCCGTGGAAATAGAAAAGAACTTTGGATTTATTTGCACATAAATCATTAACTAATACTATGTGAAACATAACATATACATTAGTATATTTATATATTATAGTGTGAATAACTTCTTAAATATTATTTTACTATTATAATTAATGAAAATAAAATTTTCTTAAAAGTTTTGGAGTTCATAACAACTCTTATTATATAATTTCTCAACCAAAGGATTAAAAATATCTAGCTATCATTATTTGAGATCATGGATATTAGATATTTTTTGTATTTAAAAAGAATCCTCATATTGCCAGTTTGTGGTGGCTCATGCCTTTAATTCCAGTGCTCAGGAAAGTGAAGAAGGTAGAACTCTGAGTTTGAGACCAGACTGGTCTACAAAGTGAGGTTCAGGAAAGCCAGGGCTATACAGAGAAACCCCAGCTAGAAAAACAAAACCAAAAAAGAATCCTTACAATGTTATTAAATAAACTTCTTATTGAGAGTTATTCTTTTAGGGCAGCCATTCAAATAATACTTACCTATAGGTCAGCCAGTAGTTTATCATCTGCAGATGTGAGCACATATGAGATAAAACCTTTCCACACTTGAAATGGGACGCTGCAGAATGCTTTCCCATTATCTATTGCATGACAGTCTTCACCTTTGGATGTTGGACAGCACTAATTGGACACCTGAGTTTTCAAGGAAGAGAGATGAGGAGAATATGAAGTTGGGAATGAATGGACAGAGGCTCCAGGTAGGCATTGGAAGGATATGAGCAAAATACATTGTATCTATATATGAAGTTACCAAAGAATAAATACAAATTAAAACAATAACAACAAAACTTTATCAGCAGACACTGGAAGTTTAATTTCTGTTCCGTAAATAAATTTAATTTTTAATAATTTCAATATTTTTAGCTTTGTGTCATAGAACAAACAAAACTCAATAAACAGATAGGTGTATTGTACCCATGTGCCATGTAGCTACTCCCTGGTTTGTGCTGTTATTCTATGTGGCAATGAATTTTGAAAATAACTGGCTTTAAAATAAACTTTTGCAATAGGTTGGACTGAAGCAATTCTCAGCTTCCTGCATGTAGCAGGCACTGTTAATAGAGCGAGTTGACTCTGGAACTTTGAAGGGTGTTAAATGGGTTATTTTTCCCTTTGTTTGCCTTACTGGTTATTACAGATAAATACGATTTATAAGGAGAGTATCTCAGAAAAGTGTTCTAAAAATAGATCAAATACAAATACAGAAAGCTTATTTCCTACTTCTCAGCACATAGTGAGTGTCTTCTGTTAGGTAGGTGGGTCCTGGGTTTCATGTCCTTCTTAGCATTTCTTATAAATTACAGTCTGGATGAGTCTCTACTAGTATGTTGGTCCTTGAAACTGTTGCAGTTGTATCCACTGTCTGCACGTGTTCTTTGTCACCTCCCTGGAGGATATGCCTTGTATGTAATAGGTTTACATATGTTTGCCAAATTCCAAATAAAGTAACTCATTTTCATTGCAGATCATTCCATTGCTGTGCCTTTAGAGTCTCATTTTTTTCCTGAAAGGAAAGTTGTAAAGTTATTATTTGACCTTGAAAAGCAGAGATGCTGACCTGTTATGATTTTTTTCAGTTTTTTCAAAACTGAAAAGAAAACACATTTCAATTTTGCTGTGTGAGCAGCACATTTAGAAATTCATAATTGAATTTCTTGTAACTGAACCTTAAGACAATGCTCTGTCTGCATGATTGCACAGTAAGCCATTTCTCATAAAATATCATCAACTAATAAAATAGTCATTACGATGCAAAGTGAGCATGAAACATGCAGCCTAAAGAAAAGCAGCCTAGAAGAAATTAAAGCAAAAACAGAAGTCATTTAAAAACATCTTCACTTTTAGCAGCATGTGTTAGTTCATGCCTGTGATTGCAGCACTGGGGAGGCTGAAGAAGGAAACTGTATCATATATTTTTCAGTCTATATATAAAGCACAATTAATAAAAACTCAGGGTCAGAAATTAGGGTTCAACCTGAAGATCTGAAAAGCAAAACAGCCAGCCACTGGCTTTTACCTCGACCTCAGTCGAAAACGGCGATCCTGTCTTCAGGAATGTTAGAATGAGACTGTGTCTGAAAGCTTTCTCTTCCTCCATTTTATATTCCTCTCTAGGGCTGGGATTAAAGGCGTGCACCACTGGGATTAAATGTGCATGTCATTGTGGCTACTGGGATTAAAGGTGTGTGTTACCATAAACTAGTCTATAAGGCTAACCAGTGGGACTGTTTTACTCTCAGATCTTCAGGCAGCCTTTATTTATTAAAATACAATTGAAATGCTACTACATATATATGTATGTATATATATATATATATGCTCATATAAATTTATATAGTTAGTCTATATTCACAAATATATGCACATATGTCACATATATTTTAGTATGGCTGGTTCTTAGGTGTTATATTTAATATATAGTATTATGTACATATATATACACATACTTTTTTTTTGATTTTTCGAGACAGGGTTTCTCTGTGGTTTTGGAGCCTGTCCTGAAACTAGCTCTTGTAGACCAGGTTGGCCTCAAACTCACAGAGATCCGTCTGCCTCTGCCTCCCGAGTGCTAGGATTAAAGGCATGCGCCACCACCGCCCGGCTATACACATACTTTTAAAGTTAAAATAATGTTTCCATATAGTTTTTCAAACATTCTCTATTGTTTTTAAAACAGTGAACATTGTTGTTTATTCTTCATTTATCCTTCTCCCTCTGTATTTCTTTTCACCTTCTCAGTTAAAGCCCTGCCCTGTTTATTTCTTTTCCCACTTCACAGCTCTTTCATCTTACTGACCACCTCTGTTTCTCCAAAACTCCATGGTCTCCTTTTACTTTCTTGGTTTCTGTGGCTACTCCAGGTTATATACTCACATGTAACTTTTTTCTAGTTCCATCCCTTTCCCTACAAATTACATTAGTTCATTCATCTTTATAGCTAAATTCTATTGTGATATGTCCCTGTGGTGGTTTGAAAGAAAATGACCACCAAAGGGAGTGACAGTATTTAGAAGATGTGGCCTTGTATTCTTTCTTTTCCTATCAACACCATTTGAAGAACTCTTACCATTCCACCCACTGACTTGAGGGCCAGTGGGGCCACTGATAGCCAGGTTGGGATGAAACTGAGTGCAGTAGTGCAATAGGAAGTGGTAACTCCTGTGGGTTCCACAGAGAGCAGAGGTGCAGACAACACACTCAAGAAAAGGAATGGATAATTTTTGAAAAAGAGAAGGAACGTAAAGTTGGGTGGGTAGGAGGTGGAGAGGATATGGGAGGAATTGAGAGAGGGGAATGGAATCAAAATATATTATATGAAAACAATTATAATTAAAAACATTAAAAAAAGAAGATGTGGCCTTGTGAAGTAGTTGTGCTCTTATTGGAGGAAGTATGTTACTGTGGAGGCAGCCTTTGAAGTCTCATATATGCTCAAGATACTGTCCTGTTTCTTAGTCCACTTCCTGTTACCTTCTGATCAAGATGTAGCCAGCACTGTGTCTGCCTGCATGCCATCATAGTCCCCATCATGATGATAAGGGACTGAGCCTCTGAAAATGTAAGCCAACCACCTCAATTAAATGTTTTCCTTTCAAGAGTTGCTATGGTCATGGAGTCTCTTCACAGCAATAAAAAACTTCTAACTAAGAAGTTGGTACCAGAAGTGGGCCTGACCATGTTTTTGTTTGGAAGAATTTGGACTTTCGTACCTTGGGTTAAGAAAGCAGTGGAATTGCCGGGCGGTGGTGGCGCACGCCTTTAATCCCAGTACTCGGGAGGCAGACGCAGGCGGATCTCTGTGAGTTCGAGGCCAGCCTGGTCTACAAGAGCTAGTTCCAGGACAGGCTCTAAAAAAGCTGCAGAGAAACCCTGTCTCGAAAAACCAAAAAAAAAAAAAAAAAAAAAGGAAAGCAGTGGAATGCATTAAGCACTGCTTAACGGGCCATACTTTGTAGGAACATGAAAGACAGTGGTACAGAGTATGATTTGATGAATTGTGTGGATGTGTGGATAAAGAAATTTCAGAGGAAATTGGCCTAGAGGCTGGTCTTATTATATTTTGGTGAAGAATGTGACTGCTATTTTCCCTTGTCCTAAAAGTCTGTCTGAGGCTAAAGTGAAGAGTTTTGGATTAGTTCTGTTTGCAAAGGAAATCTCAAAGTAGCTTAGTATAGACAAGATTTATAATAAAAAGGAGCAATCTGAGCAAAGAAATACAAAATGTACAGATTCTGGCTGGTGGCTGGCATCTTTTTCCTTTGGCAGCTACATGGAGTCTCTTTGACTCCACCCACTCTCTCTATATATCTCTGTTTGGATTTCCTGCCTGGTTTTATTAACTAAGCCACTGGTCGAAACAGCTTCTTTAATAACCAGTGGTATTGAAGCATATTCATAGCATACAGAGGGGAATCCCATATCATTTACCAGTCCCTTGGCTGCTGGATTCGGTTCCAGTTCCCTGCTGCTCATACTTTTTGTCTGCATTTATAGTGCATAAGACCATGTCCAAAGTAGGCTGATATCAGTGAAGGCAATTGACTGAAGGATTTCCCAAAGCAGGGTACCAGAAAGTAGAATAGAACTAAATTTTTGTTCAAAGAGATAAATGGTTTAAGAAACTGAAAAGAGTGTGTGGCGACCTCGGGGCAAGATCCCAACCAGCTAAATTATCTGATTTGTGAAAAGGAATTAAAGACTATCTTAGAGCCAGGAGTGGTGTTATACACCTTTAATCCCAGCACTCCAGAGGCAGAAGCTGGTGGATCTCTGAGTTTGAGGCTCAAAGCCTCTGTAGCCTGGTCTACAGAGAAAGTTCAAAGATAGCCAAGATTAGGCAGTAAAAGTAACAATCAAAAACAGAAAATTGGAGAAGATGTATTAAACATGGGTGCCATGTTCCACCCCCAGCAAGCAGCAGAATTTGGCAGCTTTGGTCACATGATTCTAAAATTAAGGATAGATGAAAGAAGTTATAGAATTTTCCCCTGAGACTAAGGAAAGTCACTGAAGCCAGGCACGTGTCAGTGGTGTCCCTGAATGTAGGCCTAAAGAGACCATTACATGAAGCTGCGAAGTTAAAGCCTAATTTGCCTTGGAGATCCCAGGATGTTAAAGATGCCAGAACTATGGGCTACCTGCTGAGGAGAGCTGCCATTGGGGAATGGAAATAACCCAACAGAAAGCAGTGCCAGTATGTTGCAGTCACCAAAGCAATACAGAGTTGGGGATCTGAAGAGCATTTTGACATTAGACATGGAGATGAAGATTTTGGAGTTTGCCCAGCTGATTTTCAGTCCTACTAGGTCCAGTATTTCATCATTGTGATGAAAGAAGGAAGCCCTTTTCTACATTTTAGAACAATAATGTATATCCTGTCCCATAATACATTGGAAGTATGTGATCTGGTTTTTATTTTATAGGGGATTATAGCTAAGAGATTACAGGAATCTCGGAAGAACTTTGAACTTTAAACACTGTTGAGACTATGACAGACTATGTGGACTTTTGAAGTTGGGTTAAGTGCATTTTGTATTATGATATTTTTACAAGTTTACGGGGGCAGGGAATGAAATGCAGTAGTTTGAATGTAATTGACCCTCATAGTCTCATAGGGAATGGTACTATTGGGAGGTATGGCCTTTTTGGAGTAGGTATAGTCTTGTTGGAGGAAGTACATCATTGTGGAGGTGGTCTTTGAGGTCTCAGATATGCTCAAGCTACCCCCTAAGTATCACAGTTCATTTCCTGTTACCTTCTGATTAAGATGTAGCCAGTACCATGTCTGCCTGCACACTGCCATGCTCACCATTATTATGATAATGGACTGAACCTCTGAAACTATAAGTGAGCTACCCCAATTAAGAGTTTTCCTTATAAGATTTGCCATGGTCATGATGTCTCTTCACAGAAATAGAACCCTATCTAAGTGCCCCATTTTCATTTTCCATATATCAATTGAAGAACATTTAGGTGGTCTCCATTTTCTAGCTATTGTAAATAAGGTGGCAACAAACAAGGCTGAGGAACTTTCTGTAGAACAGAATGTTGAGTTCTTTGGGCATATGCCAAGAAATGGTAAACTGGGGCATACAACATATTCATTTGTATTTGCTTTTGAGACTTCGTCACACTGATGAATTCCATAGTGACTTCAAGAATGAGAAAATTGAGCCATAGGCGTTAAAGCATCACATTGTTTATCTCTGTGTTTATTTATAGTATTTATTTACAACATCTGTTTCTTCAAACTTTCTTGTAAGTTTATGTAACACAAAAGTATTGCCAACCTGAATTTGTATAGATGATTCTATATGATATTAATTATGACATATTAGTTTGTATAAAAGTAGAACTTTGTTCTACAGTGATGCAATTTGTAATTTGAATTTCATGTTTTCATGAACCAAGTTGTAAAAGTTCATTCCGTTTTATTTTTACTAAAATCAGTTTGGTGAGTTTAAGTCTACCTTAGAAGCTATGGGTGATTCTGATTCCATAATGAAAAAGCAGAATGCGTCCTCTCACTTCCTCTCTGTGGCTTCTGACTTTTACTTCTGAAATCTTTTAGGAGCTGTGCCTTAACTTCCTAGTGATTAATCTAGAGTTTTCTTACCTTGGTAGAAAGTGTGTGTGTGTGTGTGTGTGTGTGTGTGTGTGTGTGTGTGTGTTTCTCAAGATCAAACTGAGGGTCTTGTAGCCTGCTGTGCTGTTACTATATATCTGAGCTACTTTTCCTGTTTCTGGCACACATTTCCTATTTGATTTTTCATGATCTCTTTAGTTTCAATAGGTTTCTTGCTTAGCTAATCCTGAACTCTGAAATGATTACCTTCTGCATCTAGGGTGGTAGCTGCCGGTTATTTCAAATATCAGCTTGTGCTTTTGCTTATTTGCTCTGATTTTTTTTTCTAACATACTGGTGTTAACTTACATTTGCTTATCTTTTATAAGGTAAAAAGTATTTTAATATCTATTATCTTTTATCCATATGCATATGTGTATTATTAACAGAAAAAATAGAGTTTGAATTAACAAAGTTTACTTGAGGAAGAAACAAAGGATCTAAAACTGGATCTTGTTCCTGATTGAAGATGATCCAGAATGTGCAATTATAGTGTAGCAAGCTACATGTATAACCAGAAACACAGGAAATAGCAAACAAAGATTACTGGACTAGTACTGTTTGCCATTTTCCTTATTTGGTAATAGTTTGGCAACTGTCAGCCTGGGATAGACTGAAGGGTCAACTGCCATAGTTCTGGAAGCACTGTTGCTTAGCTACAACAACGTATTCTTAGGTTAGGTCACATAGCTCTGGGAAAGCGTTTGAATAACTCTGAGTTTATGTGTCTTGTCAAATGTTATTGAATTTGAAGGTGAATGGCAAACTTGGGAAGACTGTGTCAGACTGTGCAGAGGGAGACATAGACTGACTTTGTCCATCAGTCGTCTCCCCTGCAGACTAAATTCATCTGAAACTTCTGTGAGGTTACAAAGTCACTTTGTGTCTGCCCATGCTCTCTAACTTGCACCTGATAGTTGTGAATTTTATATCATGGACTCCTCAGTGTGGACTCAAGTCCCTGAAAACAATGTGATGGTAGTTTGGTAGCTGAATAATGAGGCTCACTTGAAATAAACATTCACTTCAGTATATCTCATTTAGGACTTGAGATTCAGTGGCATTTTTGTTTGTTTGCTTTAGTGCTAAGAATAGAATCTACAGCCTTGCACATGCTAAGTAACGCCACTGAGCTACACTCCTAGGCAAGCTTTTGGATTTTCATGTTTTCTGAGTTTCTCTTCATCATTGAAGCAGTTATTTGAATTGTGAATCATTTATTCCATAGAGGGTTCAGAAGAAGAAGCCCTTGTTACTGGAATTTTGACACTAAGGAAAGAGATGTGTGCAGGAGATAACAATATAACATTGTGCTATGTGTTCAAATTTGTTCCTTATTTTCAATCTAACAATAAACTTTAAAATTTGCATCTAATTCACTTTTACATTCAAGTAATCATACATTGGATCTACTTAGAAAATGATGGTTTTTAAAATTTCTTTCATATGAGTAGATTTGTATAGGGATTCCTGGATGTGGATAATAATGGCATACATGGTTATCAGAAATGTAAAACTCAGGGAGGGGAGACACCTTGGTTGGCAAATGCTTGCTGCACCATTCAGAGGATCTGAGTTCCATTTCTATAATACAAGCTTGCCAGCCTGCCCTTCTGGTCAAATCATCAAGCTGCAGGTTAAGTGAGAGACTATGTATCAAAAGAAATAAGGTGAAAAGCAATAGAGAAAGATAATTAGCATTAACTTTGAATTCTATATGCACTTGCATAGTCTTGTGTCCCTTTGATATATACATACTCATGCAACACAAAGAGAAACACACTCAAACTTTGACTCCCCTTTTTTAAATAGGTTCCTAAAAATATTTTTCTTTTATTTTGAGGATCATAACTGCATAATTTTCCCTTTCCAGTTCCTCCACCTAAACTCTCCCATATAGCCCTTTTTCATTAATTGTTGTTATATGCATATAATTATATTATATATGTATATATGTGCATACATATTCCTAAGTGTAACTTGATTAGTTTGCGTGTTACTTGTTTGTATGTTTTCAGGGCAGACCATTTGGTATTGATATGTATTACCTGGGAAAAACTATTTTTCTCACTCTCAGCATTTCTCAGTTGGCTGTAGTTCTTTATGTAGGATTAAAGTATTATGGTCTTTGCCCTGTCCACTTTGGAATGTCTGTTGCTGTTGTGTATGTTCATCCGTAATTGGTCCTTCATTTTGGTGAAATTTTATGGATGTAGACTCTGGCATTGCTAGTAGAGACAGTCTCATAATAAAACTTCCTGATGCTCTGGCTCTTACAGTCTCTCCACTCCTCTTTTCCACAATGTTCCTAGAGCCTTGGGAGTGGGAGTTGCTTTGTGGATGTATCCATTAAAAATAGACTCCACAACTCCCTTTTGGTTGATTATGTTTTTGGTTGCAAACAGACGTTTATCTGTGGGTATAAGGACAAACATTAAGAGTATAGTTAAGAATTAATGCTGTCTAGTGTAGTTTCTCCTCCCAAATTCATGACTTCCTTAGCCCTGTGTAGTTGGCTAGACTTCCCATACCAAGCTTGATTTACCACTTGTTGAGTGTATATTAAGTTCAATTAGAGAGCTCTTAGTTACTGCCAAGATATGTATGGCACTACTATATACATTTAGAGTTATTGTATCATGATGACTGTTGTTGTGGCTCATAGGCATCATAGGGTAGAATTGTTGGTTATTTCCTTTCTTAGATTAGGCTTATCCCACTAGCTATCATTAACTTAATTAACCCATTTCTACTTATCTATGTGTTGCCATGCAATTCATGAATTTTACCTGTCCTCTTGCATGTCTGTTCCCTCTGTGTCCACTGACGACTCCTTTTTTCTTCCAAGAACTCTCTCTGTTCAGAAGTCCCACCTATACCTCTTGCATAGCTATTGGCTGTTTAACTTTTATTAAACTAATCAAGTGGCACATCACACAGTGGAAGGAATATTCCACAAAATTTCTCCTGTTCTGTCTAAATAAAAAGGTTTTTAACTCAAACTCAGTAAAACTGTAAACAATAAGAAAAATTATCAGCTAAGAATTACATTCACCATGTCCAGTCCATTTGTATTTGGCATATTCAGAGAAAATACTCTATTATCTATCTTAGCTTGATTAATTTAAAGCTTTATACCTAAACCATTTTTATTATAACTTGTATTGTAGTCTTAAAACTGTCTTTTTAGACCTCAAAACATTTTTAGGTAAACAATTTAAACTTTTATGCCTCTCAACTTTATAAACTTTGCATCTCTTATGTTTGTTTCTCTTCTGAATTTGGTACGAAGGCAAACTGTAAAACTATAACTGTCTAGTCTTCAATACCCATCAGAGACACAAGTAGGATAAAATATTACTTGAATAAACAGAAAGTGCAGGGCAAACAACTTCTGAAACTATAGAAACAACAGAAACAGCTGGCTGCCTAAACAGTCACTCAAGGGTCCTGTCTCACACTGGGGCATTTATCTTTAGCCTACAGGCCAAGAATATCTGACAGACTTTTCTGTGAAGCAGGAATTTTAAAGGACTGTCCCACCTTGTCTTGGCACAGTTTGGCATTCAATTTCTGTTGTATCCTACTTGTACAGTTTGGACAGTATGCTGTCAGCAGTCAAGGCAAATGCAGTTTCTTGCTCAGTGGCTAACATTTGCCAAAAAGAAAGCAAAGTTCATGTGGAGGTTCATTGATGCCCATTATACTTTTTGAAGTAATTGTTGCTGCCGGGAGCAGAAGTGTCTCACTGTCATGTTATTAAAATATGTTAAATGCCATATTCTGTATGTCTTTGAAGTGTTTAAAGATAACCTATCTATTTATAATATATCTTTGTGTGACCTCGAAACATCCCAACATGGTTATAAATTTGGTTGTTATACTTGACTAACTATTAACCTGCATTTCTTTATTATCTTAACTAGCTTTTGAGGGCTAAAACTTTATATTAAATTTTAAAATTTTATTAAAATGAGTTGCACAGTACAATACCTAAAACAAGAACAGAACCATATATGCAGTATAAGAAAAATAACCTTAAGTTTATAGCAATATGTAAAAATCTATACCAATATAAAATAATTAAGATTAGTAGTTGATTTTTTACTGTAAAAGTGCATTCAATAATCTGCTCTTTTATCCTATCTTTTCTGTATTCCCCCTTTTATTTTCCGAATGAAATCCCTAAATCTAGTCTCCTATGTTCAGCTTTTGTCTTGGCCATTACCGATAACAACCTGCCACCAACCCTCTAAATGATGACAAACATATATAACCCACTGAATAACCAAAACCTACCCACCCCACCTCTTGTGAATGTGTGTGTTATGTTCTCTAGACTGCTTCTTGTTATCTGGGGTCACTGTCATCTCTTAGGGGCCCCTGAGAAAACTGGGATAATGGTAAAGTCCTGGGTGAGTTAGCTGTTTCATTTGTTGTCCAGTCTCTGTGTAATGGGAAAAGTGTAAGACTGGCTGGTGTAGTCTCTGAGGCTGGATCATCTCAGCCAGAAGCCTTAAAGCTCTTCTGGATGCAGAATTCTGAGGAAACTGCCATTGATATACTCTGAGAGGCTGAATCAACTGGGCTCCTCGTCTTGTGTTTATTTGTGTCTGGTTCTTTTGTTCTGAAAACATTCAAATTTTAAAGGTAACATACATATCTGTATTAACACAAGTATGGACTATGTATTTTACACAAAGGAGCCAAATATGAATTTTTTGTTTTATGTTTAAGCAGGTAAAATATGTGTCACCTGTCTTGTAGTTTTTCTAGGTTTGTTTCTTTATGTATATAATCAGGATTTTCAGGGAGTTTTCCCCAATTAAATCTGATCTCTATCAGCCTTGAATGAATTCATGGACTTTCATTTTCTGTGGAAACAAAAAACATAACCACCTTCCCAATTTAATATATTTTTGACTTCCATTTTGAAATTAAGACATTTTAAAAATATATAGGTTGTTTTAATTTAGTAGTTTTGATAATCCAGTGTCTCTCAGCAGCTATTGTTTTCTCATTAGCAATCAAATAAGTTAAAGTCAATACAACACTATGCAGATCCAGACTTCCTGTGTATTCCTCATCTCTATATTAATGAAGGAATCAAAATGGGGTCACATTCAGTTTATTAACAGACAAAATTAGGAATCAAAGTACTATACTCACAGGACAGAACAAAGCTGCTGCTGCAATGGAGCCAGCTGATACACCTTAGCTTTTTCTGCCACCAATCACAAGTGCTCCCATGGCTTGCTTCCAGTTTGGCTACCCCAAGAGAGAATGCCCTTTGCCCACCTTGGTCTTTTATTTGGGTATTCATGTCACATACCCTCCAATGAAAATTCTACCCTTTGGTCTACACTGCCCTTTACAATGGGCTAACAGACAATGACAAAATCCTGCAACACTACATGACTTGTTCTATTATTATTATTATTGTTGTTGTTGTTATTATTATTATTTATAAATCATTTACTTTTCTTCTTTTCTTCTATGACTGTCTATACCCCTTTTCTTTTTCTTTCCTAAGCCTGTTCTAAACAAACAAACAAACACACACACACACAGTAAACTGTTTAGAGGTTTTTTTGTGTTTTGGTTTTTTTTTTTCCTGTCTGGATCTGTCTTTACTAAGGACTTGCAGCATTCTTGGATCGTGTGAGACATATCTTAAACTGCTATGTCAGCTGCTGGCATGACTCAGCTTAGTGCATGGTGCTGGCAGCTGGCTCTAGCCTGCAGTCAGTCTCTGTACACCAAGTCTACCCAAGAGACCACCAGGAAGGTGTGTTTGACCCCACATTTTAAACTGGGTTGTTTTTTTGTTTTGTTTTGTTTAGTGTATTTGTTTGTTTGTGTTTGTTTTTAGCTTTCTCAGGCCTTATGCGGATATACATGGCTGGATATCAGAAGCCATGTTTACTCATACTTTCCTTTAGTCCACTGGCTCACAAAAAAAGTCACATAAACTTATTAATTGGTGAATGCTTGGCTTTATCTTAGGCTTGCTCCACTGCTCTTACAACTTAGATTAAACCATTTCTACTTATCTATGTGTTACCATGTGACTTGTAGATTTACCTCTCCTATTGCCTGCCTGTGAAAGATGAATCAGGGATTTTGTTTGGAATTACAAAATCATCATTTTAAAATATTAATTCTACTAATCTGTGAACAGGAATATCTATCTCTTTTCAGTGTCTTTTTATGTGTCTTCAGAGGTTTAGTTTTTTCATTGTAGAGGCCTTCACTTCCTTGATTATGTTTATTTATAGATATTCTTTGAGGCTATTGTGAATAGAATTGTGTCTGTTTTCCCTTTCTCTGTGTTTGTTGGTGGTATATTTAAAAATTATTGATTTGTATAAGGTGATTATATATCCTACCACATTGCTGAATTTGTTCTTTTTTTTCTAGAAGTTTTCTAGTAGAATTTTGGGATCTTGAATGCATCATGGCCTCTGTAACTAGGGAGAGCTTGACTTCTTCCCCTGTTTGTACCTCTGTACTTCTCTTCTTTTCTCTGCTTGTCCCAGCTCATACTTTGAGCACAATATTGAAAAGAAGTAGGAATAGTAGACGATATTCATGTCTTGTTCCTGTTAATTTCATTGAGGTGTGTGTGTGTGTGTGTGTGTGTGTGTGTTTGTGTGTGACTGTATGTGTATATGACTGTGTGTGTGTTCTTTAGTTCTTTGATAAAGTTTATGATTGTTTTTGTTAAATTCTGTCTTTGGGTTCATCTAGATAATTTTCAGTTCTGTATACCTGACCTATTTTGAAGAGAAGACAGTGACTCAACAGTTCATATTGTTGCTATTTTTGTGATGAGACCTGGGCATGTGAACTTCTTTTGTTTGTTCTAAGTCTGATGTGGACAGAGTCGGAGCAGAAACGAGGATGTCTGGGTAATTGGGGCTTGAGGTTGGAAATACCTTGGGATCACTGAAGTCAGGTGGACAGAGAGGACTGTATCTTTTAGTTCGAGCCTGGAGAATGGAACTGGATCTAACTGGGTGAAAAATGGTGGTTGTTGAGTGGGAGGTCCCTGTGGGTTGGTGACAGGTAGGGATGGTTCTGGAATCAGCCTAGAGATTGGTAGTGGCATAGGCAGGAGAGGACAGACTGGGCCTGGGCACTGGCTATAGAACCCAGCATAGATCTGGGAGTTGGGAGGGTCCATTGATGGTGAGAGTAAGGGAAACGTGCAGGGTTAAATCCTTGAGAAGTGTATGGAAGAAGAAGTTATGTGGAGAGGTTGAAAAAACCATAGAAGGGATCCGTATTTCTTTGAAGAAAAAAACATGAAAAGCTCAGATAGACTTTTGACCTAGCTTATTTTCAAGTTGTATGTCAGTT
This sequence comes from Arvicola amphibius, assembly GCF_903992535.2. Lineage (NCBI taxonomy): Eukaryota > Metazoa > Chordata > Mammalia > Rodentia > Cricetidae > Arvicola > Arvicola amphibius. The sequence continues at coordinate 182,789,815 of NC_052047.1, read as the reverse complement.
TAGAATACTGTTATATTCCCCTAAAGTGTTATTTGTGACAAAAATCATGATGGTCAACAAACTGTGACTCTAAAGGGAATCTTAAAGTTATCTCACTTGATAGGAAATAGAAATCTCAAACCATTTGGAGGCCCAAGGCCTCTAATTCTACATCTGTTCAAGGGTTAATACCCAGAATAGAGAATTCCTATTGGTTGGGAAATATAACTATTAATAATGAAAAACTTTCATTTCTTTACTAAGAAGTCCCAAGGTAGTCAGTTGGAGCTTGTGGTCCAAGGACTCCAGCTGCCTTAGCCTTCAAATGACCCAGTCATTTAGTATACTTTTTCATTGTACTTTTTCAACTCACAGGTTAGGAAACAGAGAACCAGTGTGAGCATGTGACTTTGTGCTGTAGAGTAGATCCTAAGTTCACTGTCCAGCCACTCCCACCCATATCCAAAATGCATGCCAGGTGTGACTGGAAAATAATGTGACTTACACACAGTCAAGACAAACAGACCATGAATTTATGAATCCAGTTGAGAATTGTTCCTCGAAATGTTCACTATGGAAGACATTAAAATGCTGCTATTGCTTATAAAGGTATTATTAGACATTGAATGTCTACTTGAGCTTTGAGAGGTTATTTCAGTCCCAGTCCAGCTGGCCTTGGTGAGCTCCCATTAGATCAGCCCCAGCATCTCGGTGGGTGGGTGTACCCCTCGCGGTCCTGACTTCCTTGCTCATGAGCTCCCTCCTTCTGCTCCTCCTTTGGACCTTGGGAGCTCTGTCTGGTGCTCCAGTGTGGGGCTCTGTCTCTATCTCCATCCATTGCCAGATGAAGCTTCTATGGTGATATGCAAGATATTCATCAGTATGGCTATAGGATCTGGCCATTTCTGGCTTCCTCTCCTCAGCTGCGCAAGTAACTAGCTGGGGGCATCTCCCTGGACAACCGGAAACCCCTCTAGAGTCAAGTCTCTTGACAACCCTAAAGTGGCTCCCTTAATTAAGATATATGGTTCCCTGCTCCCATATCCACCCTTCCTATATCCCAACCATCCCATTTCCCCAAGTGCTCCCCATCCTCCACTTCACACTTTTCTCTCCCCATCTCCCCTTACCCCCATCCCACCCCACCCACAAGTTTCGAATTTTTGCCCGGCAATCTTGTCTACTTCCAATATCCAGGAGGATAACTATATGTTTTTCTTTGGGTTCACCTTCTTATTTAGCTTCTCTAGGATCATGAATTATAGGCTTGATGTCCTTTATTTATGGCTAGAAACCAATTATTAGTGAGTACATCCCATGTTCATCTTTTGGGGTCTGGGTTACCTCACTCAGAATAGTGTTTTCTATTTCCATCCATTTGCATGCAAAATTCAAGATGTCATTGTTTATCGCTGAGTAGTACTCTAATATGTATATATTCCACACTTTCTTAATCCATTCTTTCATTGAAGGGCATCTAGGTTGTTTCCAGGTTCTGGCTATTACAAATAATGCTGCTAAGAACATAGTTGAACAAATGCTTTTGTAATATGATAGGACATCTCTTGGGTATATTCCCAAGAGTGGAATTGCTGGGGCCTGGGGTAGGTTGATCCCGAATTTTCTGAGAAACTGCCACACTGCTTTCCAAAGTGGTTGCACAAGTTTGCATTCCCACCAGCAATGGATGAGTGTACCCCTTACTCCACAACCTCTCCAGAAAAGGCTGTCATTGGTGTTTTTGATTTTAGCCATTCTGACAGGTGTAAGATGGTATCTCAAAGTTGTTTTGATTTGCATTTCCCTGATCGCTAATGAGGTTGAGCATGACCTTAAGTGTCTTTGGCCATTTGAACTTCTTCTGTTGAGAATTCTCTGTTCAGTTCAGTGCCCCATTTTTTAATTGGGTTAATTAGCATTTTGAAGTCTAGTCTCTTGAGTTCCTTATATATTTTGGAGATCAGACCTTTGTCTGTTGCGGGGTTGGTGAAGATCTTTTCCCAGTCAGTAGGCTGCCTTTTTGTCTTGCCCTCCTATACACAAAGGATAAGGAAGTAGAGAGGGAAATCAGAGAAGCATCACCTTTCACGAACCTGATAGAGCAGAAAGTGGGAAGTACTCTACAACATACGGGCACAGGAGACCGCTTCCTATGTATAACCCCAGCAGCACAGACATTAAGGACAACATTGAATAAATGGGACCTCCTGAAGCTGAGCAGCCTCTGTATCTTCAGCAAGAATTAGAATTAAAGTAATAGCAAAATTTTTGAAAACTGGATGATAAATATGTATCTAAAATTAAATAAAAAAAACAGGATTTTGTCTGCTTTTTCTCACTAGGCAATAGGCTTATCACAGGAAAGCTTTGAAACCCATATATCCCTGTGTCCTGGTCTCAACCAGGCACAGGGTAGCACACAAGTAGAGCCATTTTTTGAGACGGGACAAGCTATTGCTTCTAAGTGTGCTGTAGGGCACTCGTTTGCCAGGGTAAGTGATGCACTGCCTCCTTTCAGCCCCAGCACTGGCTTGAGAATAGCCGTTAGGAAGTAGGTTAGGGAATTTGAGACTCTTTTCATTTCTCTTTCTGCTTGTCTTTATGCTATGACTAAATTTAATTGTTGAAATTTTATATAGTTCCCAAACCTCTCTATTTTCAAAGACAACTGCAAAATACCAAAGCCAAATACAAGGCACCTTTTTATTTAGTTATATCAGTGATTGACAATATGTTGTGTTTTACATTGGAACCTCCTCTCTGCTCTCAACCATTCCTCATATACCCCAAACTGAATTTGTACATGTAACATGCCATATTGGCATGTCTATAAAATCTTGATGTATATTGTTTGGTAAACTCTACCCAAACCAGTTTATCTAACAGGACACTGTGATTTGTATAGTTATGGAGGCAGATACATCCCATGTCAAATTTGGAGGGTGACTATTGTTATCAATCCTTGAAAAACACAGACATAAAACATAGGATCTTTCCTTTGGGCCACACTGTTTCAGTGTATGACTTTCCTTTGATCTAACATATGCAAATTAATATTTCATGAGCATCAGTTATAATCTATATAAACATAGTTGTGAACAAAGACACTTAATTTCTATTATTAACTATGGAATTTATATTCTGCTGGAAGAAAGTAATGTGTTTTTGCCATATCTATAGAAACTTTGGTGTTAGCTTCATATATTAATATTATTGAAAAGGCATCCTTGCTGATAATATATTTAGGTGAAGTTATTGATGCTCTTACTTCACTTATAGGCTGGTTTCTGAGGCAAGCTTGATATGATTCCATTGATGTATAGCTTCATAATTTTGTCTTTATTCTTCAGAACTGTAAAAGACCCAGGTTATTTATGAGTATAAAAAGTCGGGATATATTATCATAAAGCTAAATATAGATAAAACTAAGAAATAGTCTTTCTAAATAATAGCTATATGATTAGCCTATTTTTAGTAGCCAAATGGGTCATAAACAATAGACTCTTGAGCCCTCCCTACTACTTCTATGCTGAGCAAGGAATACAACCAAAGAGAATAGGATCCCAAAATGCTAGTACATGTAGTAGAGATAAATCACAGTGCCACTGTCAGTGACCCCTCATTCTGCTCCAAGTGTCAATCACATTCATAGGAACCAGTTTGGTCCTATGCTTGTTCCTTCCCAGGGCCTTGGACCTTCCACAAAGCAAAGTGCCTTACCCTCTCATAGGACTAGAGGGAATTGGAGTGGAAGGGTGTGTGGAGGGAATTGGAGGAGGGGAGGGAGTGTTAATTTGGATTGGTTTTTTTAATAAATAAAAAAATAGATAAATAATTAATAAATAAATAAATAAAAGAAATACTCTAGAGAAGTAGTATATTATTACAATTCTTTATTGGTTGTCAAATTTGCATCTTAGCTAGTTTGCCAAATGCCAATTTGGAATGTCATGAATCAAGAATTATGAATAATCTGATAGTATGTGCAGTAGATTAAGATCATAAAAAAAGCATGGCTTCTTTTTACTTCCTTTGTTCCATAATAGAGCTTCATTCCATTAACCCATTTTCATGTATATCATTATGACTGAAATTTGTGTTTTCTTGCTGAACATTCTGTCCTTCTGCATGACATGTTTCACTTTATGACACCATCCTATTTGAGACTTTGCTAACATCTCTGAATCTTCCATTTTGTCTCTTTTCAAATCTGATCAGTATTCAAGTCGTCTGTGATCTAGCTCTTCTGCCTTGCCAATCTGTGTTCCCATTGGTAGTCTCCTTCCTAACAATACTGACAGAGTACCCAGTTACTGTCAGTTTGTAGCCTGTGACCTCCCTGATCCACTGTCCACTGTGCTGTCAGATTTCATCTCCGTTGATGCTTCATTCATTATTCTCCGTAAAACGTTTTAGCCTCTATATGGATAAAGTTTGAACTCAATAGCTTCTCTTTAAGACTTTGCCATCTACTCCAAACTTACAGCTGTATTGTATACTCTTTCTTATTTACAAGCCAAGCTGAAACACTTCTTAGCTTTTTACTTGTAAAGTAAAAATTATTTATTCTTTCTTATAAAGATCTCACAAATTTGGGCCCTATTTAGATAGTTAAAAGATTTTCTTATTGAAATACTAATTCATTCTCTGGGATGACTAATGAGCATAAATAGGATACAAGGAGACCAACAACTTTAAAGTTTTGAATTAACTCAAATTCCCTAAGTCTTACTTACAATAAAAGAAACTCCAAGCAAGAGATTGTCATAAGATTTAAATAAGAATGCATATTAAAAACATTGAAAAATATTTAACGTGTTCATCACTTATCTGCTTCTTAAAAATTATTGTAAGTGCTCCTCTTAGTAATTTTCATTTGTCATCATCCTCTCTCTATTCTGTAAAATCCCAGTAGTATTTTCCCTGTGCTCAGATGGACTTGTATGGACCTCAGGAGGGCTCTGACACATAGATGAGCACTCAGGAGCCGGCGGTGGGGACCAGGGGGGAGCTGACGCCTTCCTGCATGGCCTCAGGAGGGTTCTGACACATGGATGAGCACTCAGGAGCCGGCGGTGGGGACCAGATGGGGGAGCTGACACCTTCCTGCATTGCTCATCATCATTCGATCAGTCTGTAAGGAGTGGATTAGATGCTCGTCTAGCTTTATACTCCTATAAATATTTACACTCATCTTCTGCCTTCTTCTTAAACTGTAAGGATTTGGAGAACTATGCTCCTTATCAGTTCATCTTTGAGTCTCCCTTCTTCAACTTAGTTGATGTCTTAAACCTAGTGGGTATAAATGAGCGAAGAAATTAAGTTCCTGACTAAAAATATTCACCCTCTTATATTCTACTTCTTGTCTTATCCCCATATTTCAAGACTAGTGTACTGGTAAGGCCAGGGGAAGGGTTTGGATCTTTCAGAACGTTTGCGTCATGTAGTAAATAGCAAATGTAACAACAGAATCATGTGAATTGGATTGCCAGTCATAAATAATAGGAGAAAATTATCTCTCTTAACTTTTGCACTTAAACGTTCAGGCTTAATGTTGCATGGCTGTAGGTTTGAGTTTTAATTTATAAAGTTTCCATATTTTAATTATGTCTAGATGAGTAAGTGAATGTTCTTTATATGGATCATTACCTGTATTAGCAAAGACATACTGTAGTAAAACTTGGATCACATATTTTTCACTGGCCTGTTTCTAGAACTGATCTATTACAGTTTTATATTAACTTCCTAGATGGCTTATGAATTTTAAATATAAAGTACATCATAAATTTCTAACCTCTCTTGGTTCCATGAAGCCTATATGATGGCTACATATGTACATTCTCAGAAGGGCTCTACCGATGGAAGTGAGTTAAGGGCCCAGGAGACCAGTACCATGAGAAGATGAGGAAATAGGCATTTTCCAATATTCCTTTACAATTATCCAAGTGTCTAGCACTGTGCTAGATGTTATGGTTGATTATTGCAGTATGAGACAGACTACTGTCTATAGATTAGAAAAATGAAATTAAGCTTAAAACTGAAATCATTTATCTGTGGTTGCAAAACCAGCAAGCTATGAAACTGCAATTTAAATCTAGTTGTTCAACTTGAAAATAAATTACAGAAGATCTGAGCCATAAGTGAGAACTACAATCTATATTTGGGAGATTAAAGAGAAAATTGGTCTCACCTATTTGTGGCATAAATTCAAATGCTTTTGTTCAGGAATTTGAAATATAAGCTATAATAATTTCAATTCTTTTTCTAGAATAAAGAATCATTATAGAGGACAGTATTATGAATATTCCTGTATCTATTTCTCAAATATGTTACATATTAGTTAATTTGCCTCAAATTTAAAAACAAAATCTATAAATATACTTAATTAAAGGTTTGCGTTCTTCAATTCAGTTTCTTTTCTCCCTGGAGGCAACCATTCTTTTGAATGATAGAAAAATAAATTTTTTTAAATTTAAGATTTTCCTTCCTATACATAGAAAACAAAAGACACTTGTAGCGCCCAGAGATGGCAGTGGGTGGTGAATTTAGTACTCTCTGTTCCGGTACCCATCCTCTTCCATAGAACAGGTAATTTGTCTGCTTTATGTACATTGTTGTGCAAATGCTGTTTAAACACCCTTCTAACCAGTTTACTGCCCACAAGCCTCTCCAGCAGAAAATAGTCTCATCACCATAGATCAAAATTTAGTGCATATGTCTTTATGAAGCTGTTTTAGACTATAAATATGATTATGATGTTTTATACTTGAAGATGTTTTTAACATGTTGTTTGCACAAAGCTGAAGTTCCAAGCTCTTTATTTGTATTCTAATCCAGGTATTACTATGAAGGTATTTGGAGATATGGTTCAATTTTACGATTTTAGCATGATATGGGTGGGTCTGATTCTGTCATTTGACAACCTTTCAAAACAGATTTAAGGCTTCCCAAGGGAATAATTATGGTTTTGTGTAGAAGCTTTAGCCTGTGCTTGTTCCTCTGTGTTCCTACTAGTTCCAGTTTCCTCTCTCCCCTGAAGTAGTAGCCTCTGTTCTGTGATGGCCGATGCTACAGACTGGCACCCATGCTTGCACACATCTTGTAATGCGCCTCTTAATGTTTCCCTCTCCTTAGCTCTGACATCCTGACAACTCTGACACTTACACCATAGTAGAGCTCTTGATAGCATGTCTCCTCCCCCTCCCTCCTTGTGTCACTTCTTCTCCATTTCTCTTCTGAATTTAATTCCTTTTAATACAGTTATTAAAATGTTATTTTGAGTTGTTTATCTCCCATCTCACATTGTGGTGGTTTGAATGAGAATGACTCCATGAGCATATATATTGAAATGCTTGGGCCCCAGTTGGTGGAACTGTTTGCAATAGGTGTGGCATTGTTGGAGGAGGACATGGTCTTGTGTCACTGATGGTGAACTTTGAGGTTTCAAAAGCCCAAACCAGGCTCTTTCTCTGTGTCCCCTGCTCTGCTTAGTGCTCAGCTACTGTCCCAAAGTCAAGCCTGTCTGTTTCCCACTATGATGGTTATGAACTAATCCTATGAAACTGCAAACAAGTTCCAAATTGTTTTATTTAGTAAGAGTTGCCTTGGTCATGGTATCTCTTCATAGCAACAGAAGAGTAACTAATACCCACTTTAAAACTGTTTTATCAAGCCAGGTGGTGGTGTTGCACCCCTTTAGTCCCAGCACTCGAGAGAGAAGCAGACAGATTTCTGTGAGTTCAAGGTTAGTCTGGTCTCCAGAACAGACTCCAAAGCTATACAGAGAAACGCTGTCTCTAAAAACAAAACCAAACAAACAAAACCCAAAATGGTTTTAGCTTTTAATAATATAGTAGATTTCAAACACATTGCTGAATTAATAGCCAATAACCATCACCCTTTATTACAGGTTAATTTATTATAAATAAAAGAAGCTTGTAAACCGGATCAAACTGGTTTGTTAGAAAAGGGCATGGACTGATAGGCTATTGTTAAGGGTTAGAGGAGGAGAGCAAAGTAAATGAGTGTCTGTGTCTGGCTTAGAATTCCACAGATTTTAATTAGGAACCACATTTAAGCATCTGTGACCCTGGAAAAGTCAAGGAGACCTCCCCAACCAGATTCATTGTTTTTCTTCAGAACCTGCATTGCATCGGTCTGCTGCAGAAGGGCACATACGTAAAGAGAGAAATAGAACAAGAGGTCCAGATCCCGCTATGGCTTTGAATAAGGGGCTTCAACAGTTTGAAGAAGGAAAAAGATTCTGCCAGTGACCATATCTCCAAAAAAGTGTTTGTCTCCCACCCCCATTGCTGCCATTGCCTGCCTATAGCTCCTCACCTAAGGCTGGGGCCTCAGTAGCCTTTCTCATCTGTTCCAGAATTGCAGCTCGTTAATCCTTTTGCTATGATGGGCAGATAACCACCGCTGCTATGATCTCATGTGTGCAGCAGGTACTCCAGGTACAGAAGACAACATTTCACAGCACTCTCTTCCGTCCTCTGGCGCTTCCATCCTTTCTGCCCCCTGTTGGATGAGACATGTCCTGTCTATAGCTGAACTCTCACAGTCACTTATTCTCAGCACTTTGACCAGCTGAGTTTCTGCATTAACCGCTTTCTAATGTTCAAGAATCTTTTCACCAAGTATGAGTACAACTGTTTAAGAACAATTATTTAGAAGGCATTTTGACAATATGACTGTTTAGGAAAACAGCAATGGGTTCCTCATGAGGACCAATAATCTCCCAGCCATGTCTTTTTTCTGAAACAGATTTTCAGTGTCAAGCGTGAGTTGCCTTTCTGTTGAGTAGGCAGTTCAATCAGAAAGCTGTTGGTTCCCCACCATATCATGTCACTGTTGCACTAGTGGGCACGTCTTGCCTGGCAGGTTGATTATAGTATAAAAGGCCCAGCACTGGGTAGGATCACTTATGTCTTTGACCACCAGGCAGGTTGCATATTACCTTCTGGCACTTTGAAAGCTATACAGCCAAAAGACTGTTGCTGGTCAGTTCAAATTTTGTTTCTCTGTGTCTTGCAACCTGTTTGTTTGTTTGTTTGTTTGTTTGTTTTTAAGAGACAACTCTGGTTTGATCTTCTCTGGGTGGGTCTAGTGCGGGAATTTTATTTTCTAATTTATTGGATATAATAAATTTAGAAACATGTCCTCCCCCTCATTTACTGGTTATTCATTGGTACAGTTAGCATAGGGAAGATGACATAAATGATTGATTCTTTTTTATAAAGATACTGATTTGACTTTCTGTTACCATTCAGAGCTGACCAATTTTTTAAAGTATCAATATGAATTGGGGAAACTAAATATTTTTCATGAATTCCAGTCAACTGTGGTTGTTTTCCTTTTTAAAGCTTTTATTGCCCTATCTTTAATGTGTTGGGACCTCTTGCAGTTCCCCTCTGAGTGCTGATACCGGTGAAGCTAAGTCCTACCAATTCATCATGTTTCAGCATCTCTGGAATATGGGGAAAATGTATTGACTAGTATAATACTCACTTGGGGGTCATTATTTATTTGGGCATTTTTCCTTCCTAGTAGTATTAAGACAAAAATACATAACTAGTCTGTAGTATTTTAGGATTACCAAATATCTAATAAAATTTAAATTTATTTTTAGCCAGGTGGTGGTGGCACACGCCTTTAATACCAGTAGTCAGGAGATAGAGACGAAGGCAGGTGGATCTCTGAGTTCAAGGCCAACCTATTCTATAGAGTGAGTTCAAGGACAGCCAGAGCTACACAGTGAAACTCTCTCCAAAATCCAAAATAAGAAAAGGAAAAGAAAGAAAAAGAGATTCATTTATCGTTTAAAGTCTGAGACATGTTAGACAATATCCTACATCTTATTACATCATCTTCAAGACTGGTCTCCAAGCTCACTATTGTTGGGCTATAAAAAAGAATGTTAGGAGTATACCCAGTTTTTTAAAGTCTAGGCTCAAAGGGGTTTTGTAACTTCTATTTTTAGGTTCCAGGTTCCAACTGGTAAATTTAATCACATGATTTCAACAACTGCAGAGTCTGGGGTATGTGGTTGTTCTGTTATCTTTGGGAAAGGCGGTGGGATAAATGTACTGATGCTTTAACACCTATGGCTTGGTTTCCTCATCCATAAAATGAGAATAATAATAACACTAACTTTATAGGGTGGCATGAAGGATTAAATAGACTAGTGCATGTAATATTTCATACAGTACCTGACATGACTATGGTTTTAACTTCAGGTTAATTATGTGATACCTACCACATGTGACTTAATGTTATCTATTAAACTCTGCCAGATAAGTGTTAGCTATATCATCAACAACAGCCATGTCTCAAACACATTTTAAAATGTTCCAGAAGGCTTATATATGGCTATCCCTTAAAGGTATCCCTCAGAGCATGTACAGATTTAAGAGGCACAGGACACTATGATAGATATACATATCTGTGGTATAAACCATTTTTAAAAAATCACCTTCCTTTCCAGGTTCAAGAATAAGGATATTCAGGAAGAACACTCATTTATAGTCATGACTTAGATTTTGCTTTCTCCTCAAGGAATCTAGTTCCATGCTTGTCCCTAAGAGCTTCGTAGATTGTTAGGTGTTTGGAGAATGGTCTACTTCTTGTCTATTTCAGAATGCTTTTAAAAGTTTCCAGAAAAGTGTTTGTTGATAAATCAGAATAATCAAAAAAAGACTATTAGTGAAGCTGCAAAAGTAAGAACAAGATTTTATGCAGTGATGCCAACTGTCATCCCACTTAGGACCACACATCATAGATTTCAATGCTTTTCAGACATCTGCTCTCTCAGTCATATAAAACAGCCGTCCTGTCAGCAAAAGCACTGGCAGAAGAGCCCCACTATTCCAAACATCACATTCCCATTCTTGGTGCCGCACCATTCTCCACAGCTGTGTGTGTGTGGAAGTCACATAACTCTCTTGCAGGATTAGCTCCTGACCTAGCACTGGAATACAACTTTTCTTATTCTGTGGCTGGAACTCTAGCTTCTTTCTACATTAGCTAACCATAGCACCAGGGCAATGCTATCCGGGCACCAGCACTCCTGATATAAGAAGAGGAGCCATTATCTAAAGCCTTTCCTATGTGAATCATGACTATAATGATCTCTAATGGTCTTGTGTAGATTCTTAGCGACCTCATCTAGACTTTTAGAATCCTTGAAACTGAATTCTTGATGAAAATTATCTAAACCCTTAACATTGCAAGATTGAACCCAGAGCTTGAGCTTATTTTAAGCTGTTTGCCAGCTTTCACTTGAACCTAGAAACCATTGTTGTCATTTGAACTCTTTACCATCTGCCGATTGAAACCAGACTTTAGGCTGGTCTTCCAGGCTTATTTAATGACAAGAGATTGAACCCAGACCTCATTCCTGACATCCAAAACTCTTACCATTCGAGAATTAAACTCATTCCCAAATATCGTCCAACCTCTATGCCATTTGGGGACTAAACTTTAGGTCTTGGAACTTTTATCTGAGTTCCTTACAATTTCTAGATTTAACCCATGCTTCTCAAGTTATCAAAGCATTGTATCAATTGGAGATTGACTGCACAGCACAGGCAGACAGCCAAGCTGTTTAGGAGTTAGATATTGAACCCAGGCCTCACTGAGGATTGTCTTCCAGTTTTTGTGCCAGCTGGATTTCCAGCCCAGTCTATGGCTGCCTTCCAACCCTCTTATTGATGGGGGAGAAACAGAGGTCCCCAAATGATTTTAAGCTTTCTGTCCCAAGGGATCAAACCTATCCGTGGTCATTATCTAACTTATTTACCAGCTGTGGATTGGACTCGGCTGTCAAAAACCAAGTGGAAAGATTGGTTGAAAGCTTATTTATCTTTTTCAGCTGTTAAAGGTCTTGAATGCTGATGGTATTAGTAGCTCTGGGAGCAGTGCTTCTCAAAATGTGGTTCTACCACCCCAGAATCACCTGAGGCTGCTCACTAAAAAGCAGATTTCTGGGTCCTATCCCAGATCCTCTGGCTCAAAATTGTTAGGCCCCTGGCCATGGAACCAGCATTTTTAGCAATCACTTTAGATGATTCCCATGCATACTGAAATGTGGGAACCACTGCCTTTGAGTGAGGTCTCTGATATCTGTTGGAGAACAATCCCAGATCTCTCAGCTGCCATCCAGCTGCTCACCAGCTGGGCTTAAGATGCAGGTTCTTATTAATGCACTCTATCAGTGTATTGCTTTTATTGGCTTGGATTTATAAGCCAAGTTTTTTTCCTAACAGTTATTCAGTTGTGCTAGTTTATAGAATGGGGTTCATTCCCTGTTTCAAAAGTAATGGGTGGAAGGGAGTCTGTTGATTTTGGTACATCATACCAACTTTGCCATGGGGATTTTATTTCCCACTGAGAGAGGACCTCCAGTACTGTGCCTTGCACTGGGGAAAGCACACTAGAAGCCCCAAATGCATGTCATTCAGGAATGTACCCTTCCTCGAACATAGGAAGGTTAGGATTTCTGCTAAGGTGAAAACTAGATTTTTGTTTTGCTTCTCTTCAAGAGACATGCTGGCCAGGGCTAGGGCAATTACTTACTCACTATGCTCACTATGCAGGAGACACTAAGTGCAACCTACCAGTACTGAGAGAGAGTGGGGGGTCAGATTAACATGGAAGCTGGTACTCTAAGCTTCTTGGCCACCCTACCTCTTACTGTGATGGAGGACTTTCATTGGTTAATTAATAAAGAAACTGCTTGGCCCAATAGGTCAGAACATAGATGGGTGGAGTAGACAGAACAGGATGCTGGGAGAGAGAAAGCAGATGCTTCAGGCAGTCGCCATAGGCAGTCACCATGCCTCTCCTCTTCAAGACAGACGCAGGTTAAGATCTCTCCTGCTAAGCGACCACCTCGTGGTGCTACACAGATTACTAAATATGGGTTAAAGCAAGATGTGAGAAATTAGCCAATAAGAGGCTGAAACTAATGGGCCAGGCAGTGTTTAAATGAATACAGTTTCCATGTAATTATTTTGGGTAAAGCTAGGCGGGTGGCGGGACACAGCCCGCAGTTCCATCTACATTACTGTTCTCTTTTTCGTCCCTCCCCCCAATGTAAAACAAAATCTGAACATTTACAAATTATTATTTTATAAGGAGACACAGAAGGGGAGAGAATGAACTAGATGTTAACATCTGGAGCAGACCAAATTAAGACATAAGAACTCATTACTGCAGCAATTACTTACTAAGTCTGGGAAATTTAAACCCAAATATAAGTTGAAATGTTTCAAGCATGCCTTAATATAAAAATAACTTGGAAAAAAATCATCAGGAACTATTGTGAATCAAATTGAATTTATCTCTTCTATTGAAAATGCATGGCCCTGCTTCATTGCCATTGATTCTGAGTTGGAGAATTATCTTCCCTGGGGCCAAAATGTGGCCTTTGTTTTTGGCTAAGGAGTGTTATCAGCCATCCAGTGCAGACCTCATGTTCAGGAACAGTTGACCAACATATAATGGACTGCACAGTTTTTCTGTGTGTGCCTTTATTTGGTTATGGCTTGGTGGGTATTATTATTATTATTATTATTTCTTTTTACATGGTTTTTAATTTTGTTTTCTTGGTTTTGGGAGATTTTGCCATTATATTGAGTTTTTGTCTGATTTATTGAGAAAAAACTTAAAGTTGGGTGGAAAGGGGGCAAAGAATCTGGAAGGACTTGGGTAACAGGAAAAATATGATCAAACTATATTTAAATTTTAAAATTGTTTTAAATATTAAAATATAATTTAAAAAGAATATGTTACATAATTGTCTGATGGAGAAGTGTCTATGTGTTACTTTCATTATTAATAAAGAAACTGCCTTGGCCCTTTAAGAGACAGAAAATTAGGTAGGTGGAGTAGACAGAACAGAATTGTGGGAGAAAGGAAGCAGAGCTGGGGAGACGCTTCAGGCAGTCGCCATATGCAGTCTCCATGCTTCTCCTCTCCGAGATGGATGCAGGTTAAGATCTCTCCTGGTAAGCTACACCTCGTGGTGCTACACAGATTACTAAATATGGGTTAAAGGAAGATGTGAGAATTAGCCAGTAAGAGTCTGAAACTATGGGCCAGGCAGTGTTTTAAAAGAATACAGTTTCCGTGTAATTATTTTGGGTAAAGCTAGCCGGGTGGCGGGATGCAGCCTGCCGCTCATTCTACAATTGTCTTTTTCTTATATACAATATAACTTTTCATCTCTTAATTAAAGAATATTGAATTATAATAATAGGAGTTTTATTAAGAACCCTTATTGATACCCTCATGAGCATTTTTCCTATAGTATTAGATTTTATGAGTTATCAAGACTTATTTTTACAAATTTAGTGCCCAAACAGGAATAAGCAAGTATTATTATTAAAGTTCTCTTGAGAAGCAGATCAAACAGGTTTTATGTATACACACACACACACACACACACACACACACACACATATATATGAGCACATACACAAATATATATATGAACATACACACAAACACACGCACACACACACATATATATAGTCACACACATACATGTACAGAGATAAATTTATGCTTGTTATCTCTTGTCCTTTTGCATGAGTGAATAACATCAAAGATTTTCTTCATGTCTCATTGGCTAGAATTTTATCACGTGTATGCAGCAGAACTAATCCAGAAATAGGAATGATGAAATGACAATAAAAGATTTAGGCCAATTGGTATTCTGCTCTGCGGATGGTACCTGTCTCCTACAAGCAGCATTCTGTCCAGAGAGGGGTAAATAAAATGGATTCTGATATGAAGGAAGTGACTGGATTTTAAGTTGAGAGATTAGAAAAAGACTTTCCAATATGTCTCATCATAAAAGAAAGCTTAGGGGAAGAAGGAAAATAGCCTAGCTCAAGATAAAGGAAACAAAGATGTGTTGCCATCTTACCTAGTTTTCCAGCATTTTCTCAAATATTTATCCAAAAATCTATTCCAGTTCCAGCTTATGATGTACTCTCTAAGTGTTGTGTTCCCTTCTCCTCTCATTCTTTTTTTAAAATTGTTTTTATTGAGCTGTATGTTTTTATCTGCTCCCCTTCCTCTCTCCCCTCTCCTCTTCTGCCCTCTCCTGTAACCCCCATGCTCCCAATTTACTCAGGAGATCTTGTCTTTTTCTCCTTCCTATGTAGCTCCATGTATGTCTCTCTTAAGGTCCTCTTTGTTATCTTGATTCTTTGGGGTTGTGGACTGTAGGCTGGTTTTTCTTCACTTTATGTCTAAAAGCCACTTATGAGTCAGTACATAATATATTTGTCTTTCTGGGTCTGGGTTACCTCACTCAATATGATTTTTTCAAGATCCATTCATTCACCTACAAATTTAAAGATGTCATTATTTTTTTACCGCTGAGTAGTATTCTATTGCATAAATGTATCACATTTTCTTTATCCATTACTTGATTGAGGGAAACCGAGATTGTTTCCAGGTTCTGGCTATTATGAATAATGCTGCTATGAACATAGTTAAGCACATATCCTTGTGGTATGAGAGAGCATTCTTTGGGTATATATCCAAAAGTGGTATTCCTGGGTCTTGAGATAGATTGATTTCCAAAGTGGGTGAACAAGTTTGCACTCCCACCAGCAATGGAGAAGTGTTCCTCTTATCTCACATCCTCTCCAGCATAAGCTGTCATCATTGTTTTTAATGGCTATTCTGACAGGTGTAAGATAGAATCTCAGAGTTGTTTTGATTTGCATTTCTCTGATGGCTAAGGATGTTGAACCTTTCCTTAAGTGTTTTTCAGTCATTTGAGATTTCTCTGTTGAAAGTTCTCTGTTTAGGTTTGCACTCCATTTTTTAATTGGATTATTTGTTCTTTTGATGTCAAGTTTCTTGAGTTCTTCATATAATTTGGAGATCAGTGCCCTATCAGATGTGGGGTTGGTAAAGATTTTTCCCATTCTGTTGGCTTCCATTTTGTCTTGTTGACCATATCCTTTGCTTTACAGAAGCTTCTCAGTTTCAGGAGGTCCCATTTATTGGTTGTTGCTCTCAGTGTCTGTGCTACTGGGGTTATACTTAGGAAGTGGTCTCCTGTGCCAATGCATTCAAGTGTACCTCCTACTTTTTCTTCTATGAGGTTCAGTGTGGTCAGTTTTATGTTGGAGAAAGGGGCTGCTTGTTGGTTCCTGGCTGCCCGGCTAGCTTAGACCCTAAATAATCACACAAAAACTGTATTAATTAAATCACTATTTGGCCCAATTAGCTTCTTATTGGCTAACTCTTACATAGTAATTTAACCCATTCCTATTAATCTGTATATCACCACGAGGTCATGGCCCACCAGCAGAGTGTCAGCATGTTTATTTCTGGTGGTGGCTCCATGGTGTGTCTCTGACTCTGCCTTTGTTTTCCTATTATACAGCCTAGCTTTCCCCGCCTAGTTCTGTTCTTCCCTGCCCAGCCTAAAACTTAAGTTGCACTATTACTATGGTATATATGATACTTCCTGCTTGCCATCCCAGTCCAGCATGATGGAGCTGCTCACACCTCTGAGAGCCATGCACACAGCCCAATTCTCAGGCACATAGCTAGTCTATGCCATTATTAAGCAAGCTGCAGCAGTCTGCTCACAAACCCCATTCAAATGCTTCATCTCCCAAAAAAGCCAGAGGTCATGCTGGCAGCAAGGCCCAGAAAGACGGCATCTCAAAACGGTAGCGACTGAATCAGGGAAACCTCCCTTAAGGGAGCTGCAGCACACCACCAGCAAACAGCAAGAAGCTGTGTCTAACTATGTATTATTGTATCTAAAATTCCTTTTCAAGCTTTCTCAGGTTTTACGTGGATTTTAGTCCACCACATTGGCACCAATTTGTTGGAGAAGGGGGCTTCTTGTTGGTTCCTGGCTGCCTGGCTGCTTAGACTCAAAATAATCATACACACACAAAATAATCCAACTGTATTAATTAAATTACTGCTTGACCTATTAGCTCTAGCTTCTTATTGGCTAGCTCTTACATATTAATTTAACCCATTTCTTTTAATCTGTATATCACCATGAGTTCATGGCCTATCAGAAAAGTTTCAGCTTGTTTATTTCCAGTGGTGGCTCCATGGTGTTTCTCAGACTCCGCCTTCCTTTTCCCATTATAAAGCCTAGCTTTTCTCGCCTTGTTCTGTTCTTCCCAGCCATAGGCTAAGCTCAAAGCATTTCTTTATTCATTAACCAATAAAAGCAACACATAGACAGAAGGACCTCCCACACCAGTTTTATGTTGAGGTCTTTTGTCCATTTGTACTTGAGTTTTGTGCATGGCAATAGATGTGGATCTATTTGCATTCTTCTACATGTTGATATCCAGTTATGCCAGCACCCTCCTTTCATTCTTTATAGGAGTACCTTTTTCCTCCAAATAAACTTGTCACCTATGCCTCTTCTCACATCTTTCAAAATCTTTGAACCTTCTCAGATTTATAAACTTTAAAGAGCCTTGCATCTCTCTTTGTTGTAATTCCCAGCAGAGACTGGGGTGTGATTAGATGAGTGGTGCCTACCATTTATACTGTTGATCTCAAGGACACAGACACCATATCCAACTATTGTCAACCCCCAGTGTGCATCATAGACACATGAGAGTTCTGCTTCATTGAGCATCCTTCAAACAATCAGGTTGACAATCAATCATATCACAGCAATGAAAGTACTATGCAACTGCCTTTTAAAGAACAGCTTTGATATTAAAAGAAACTAATAATAATCCTTACTTCCTGTATTATAACTATATTTGAGATCTTAATATGTATAAGGCAGTGTATTCAGTGCTGGAAGTACAAAATGGAGCAGTAAGACAGGTTTATGATGCAGTTAATGAAGCATAGACTTAGCATCTATTATTCCACAGGTTCTTGTTATGGCTATAGTACTACGAGGTGAAAAAAATAGCCAAGGTGCAATCAGAATGCATTTCTGTGCAAACATTTTTGGTAAATTGTCTAAAGATATTTTGGAAAGTACATGATATTAATCTCCAAATCTGTAATAATCTAAGTTCTCTTCTCATTATAAATAAATATATGAGCTCATATATAATTTGGTATTTGTAATTTTATATTCTTAGCAAAAATTTCCTAAATTGTATTAGTTTCAAGACCCACAAAATCTGGATCCATCCCTGTGTGCAGCCTTCTATAGTCTTACAGAAGAGGTATGTGAGTGAAGTTCAGTACACCTGGCCAAGTTCTACAATGAGAAAGACACCGATCAGCATATGAGGAGTAAAAGATAAGGAAACCTGTACTTGAAGATGCTAAGAATCAGCAGGACAAAAACAAGAACTCTTTAGTGTAAGGGTAATAGGAATGAATGTTTTTAGGCCAAACACAAAGTTAGAACATACTGGTTGCTATAGAAACACAAATCAACTTTGATCATGATTTTATAGAAAAAAAGTATGAATTTGGGCTAAACTAAAAGGAAAGAACTCTTTTATGGTTTTCCTTCATCTGTTCTGACTAGAACAGAAAAGATCAATGAGCTAAATAAAACTTGTTGGGAAGTAACAGAAGGTGGCCCCAGATAAGACTGTTAAGAAAAGCACTTAATTACAGTCAATGACTTGAGAGAATAGGTCAGATAAATGGATTTTGTCTTCTTTATGCAGCATGCTTTGAAAAATAGACATAGAAGTATTTCTTAGCATCAACCTTATAATATATATCGTATAAGAATATAATTTACAAGTTAATCTAAAATTATAAGTAATGCTATTATTTTTATTTTTAAAGATTATTTTAGTATATGGAATAAGCCAAGAACCAATGCTTTTATCCTTCCTAGCTGCCAGGATTAAATGCTAGTTTGGTGGGTTTCTGTCCAGAAATCTATCTGTGTATATACAGATGTGTGTGTACACACATGTATTCATAGATACACACCAAGGGAGTATTTTTTAATTCCCAGTTTGAGCTATACTTAAATTATTATTTATTATCTTGTTTTCTTATTTGCCAGTTTATAATTGCCTTATTTCTATGACAACAGGATGATCAATATTAGTTTCTATATGTTATATTATATTAACAGTACCTTTATTAAAAGGAAATCACCATGGAAAATTTGCAAAGTCATAAAGAATCTGTTCATTGAATCAATCGTTCAGTTTAAGTAACTATCAACTCATAACAATTTTATCTCATTCTATACTGCCATCCTGTCTTCTACGCACTTATGAGTAGACACTAAGGCTGTAACTTTTTTTCTAAGCAAATACAACTAGTGTGAATATATTTATAAATAAAAGTGTCTTTTTCTATTTATTGCCAAAGCCTGAGTATTAAACTACTGAAACAGAAACAAGTAAATTTCAATTGTAGTATTCTCTAAAGAAAACTGGGAGGGTAGATATCTGGCCTATAACAAATAACATGAGAAAAACAAAGCAGAAAGCTAAAATCTGGAATGTGGATGTTTTGTACAGCTGGGGACTCAGTTTTAATGGAAACTAGTCATTAAAGATAAGTGTTTTCATGAAGATGAACTCTAGCTTGTAAGTTATCCTAGTAAACTAGAACTTCAGAGCTTTGCAGCCATGACACTAATTGGAGATTCATAACACTGAAACTTTATGGCACCATTGAAAGATGCTCTCAGTATAATTATGAAAATGTATTTTTATATAGATTGTAAAAATTAGGGAAATGTGAGCTCAATTTGAGATAGCCCAGTTTGTGCTCATTTTTTGTTGGCGTGATTTTTCTGAAGATTATCAGATGTTTCCATTATTCTGACCTAGCTATAAAATAACATGCTTTACCAATAAAGAAAATGTTGTTTTGATTTGTTCTTTATGACCCACAAAAATGTATCTTTTTAAACTCTCTTAAGTATTTGTTAGAAGGTTTCTGACACATTACTCTCAATTCCTAAAAGATTCCAGAATTTAGAGGTTTTAGTTAAATGTTACAAAAGGGCATCATCTTACTATGTGAACTGTTGCATTAACTGGAATTCTAATGCCCCAGTTACTGAAGTTGGGGGAAAAACAGAACCAAGTACAAGTAGTATGTCTCAGACAGAATCACTGTTCTTAGAGCACTCTTGATGAAGGAAATTGGGGATTTTATAATAAAAAAAACTGAAGTTGTAGTTCAAAATGGATGGAAAAATACAGTACCATTCACAGAAACTAGGGGCTTCTGAGAGGGAAATATACGTTTGATGCCTTGATAAAGTTAGCCTTGAGTATTCTCAGTTCAAGACTGAAGAAATGGTTGGAGTCAGAGTTAGCTGGTGGTATTAATTTTTAGAGTACCTAATTTAGAGGTGTAGGTTGAAATCATTTACTTGAGTTATTCGTTAGAGACTGGAAAAAAACTCAAGGAGGAGGAATATGTCTTAGAATATGTCCTTGACTAACAAATTCACAGAAAGATTAAGTGAGGCTGAGTAGAACCTGTCAAAGATGAGACCCTTGTGAAAACAAGAACTAGAAGAGGGTATGCAGTACTTCAAGTGTCTTTCTTTTTTCTCTTTAATAATGTATTAAGGTGTGCAATGAAAAAACTTATGTGGGATTCCCCTCTGTATGATATGAATATGTATTACTACAATTGGTTAATAAAAACTACTTTGACCTATGGCAGGGCAGAATAGAGCTAGGTAGAAAAAACCAAATTGAATGCAGGGAGAAAGATGGCAGACACAGGGAGGTGCCATGTAGCTGCTGAAAGAGAAAGTTTCTGGAAACTTACCGGTAGGCCACAGCATCATCGTAATACATAGATTAATAGAAATGTGTTAAGATATAAGAGCTATCTAGAAATATGCCTGAGCCATCAGCCAGACAGTGTTGTAATTAATATAATTTTAATGTGATTATTTGGGCCTGGGCAGCCAAGAAACTAGAGTGTAGTCTCTGCTAAAATAAATAAATAAATAAATAAATAAATAAATAAATAAATAAATAAATAAATAAAGCAGACACAAATATAGAACAAGGTAGATGCCACTGCTCATCCAGCTGCCACTCTCCCATTGTTCTGCTCAAGGGTGAAGAGGACCAACCTCAAGCTACCTCTTTGCTGACTATTCCAGCTCTGAGCACCCAAGAGAGAGTTTTAGGTCCTTCTTCTCTGTTTTATCTGGTCACATCGCCAGAGAAAACCATGCTCGTAGCAAATTGCCCCAAAATCATTAGCTAAATGGATTGAGCTCCCATGATTTCCCCCTTTTTTTCCAATTAAGAAAGTTCTAATCCTAACATCAACTATATACAATAAGAACTATCAAGTATTGTCCAGCAGAAGAAAAGGCACTAATATAAACAAAAATGAAACTACAACCAACAAGAGCAGCATCAAGCCAGAAACACATTCTAAATATCCAGACCACAGGTAATGCTCCAATAGCTGTCCTATCCTGGACAAGTCTTGTACCTAATATGCCCTTAGTGAAGATATGAGATGATTATGACTATTACTATCTAGTTTTCCTAATCCTACCAAAGACCTGAGAAGGAAAATAATATTACCTAAATAAGCAGAAAATGCAAGCAAATAACTTAAAAAGATAAAAAAAGACAAAAACAGCTGACTGCCTGGACAGTTACCCAATGCTTCCCTACAATGTTCAGATATCCAACTTTGCCTATAGGCCTAGAATATCTGACAGACCATTTTCAGAAGCAGGAAAATTTGAAAGAATTGTTCTGCCCTGTTTTGGCAAGGTTCAACAGTTACTTTTTGTGTGTGTCCTGCTTGTCTGGATTGGACAATGTGCTTACTGTCAGCAGTCAAGTCCAGGACAGTTATTTGCACAATAGGCCAGTTTTGTCAAGAAGTAAACAAGTTCCATATGGTATTTCTTCAGTGCCCATAATCCTCTCAGGCGTAGATCAGTGCTTCTAGGAGCAGTTGTGTCTCATGTCAACAGAATTCTATGTTACTAAAACATTTAAGTGCCATATTCTGTAGGTTTTTAAAGTGTTTGAGGATTACCTATCTATAAGGAATATATCTTTGGGAATTTAGAAAACCTAACTAAATATAACAAATATGGGTAACTATTACCCTGTAATTCTCAATAACCTATATATCATAAAGACTAAAGTTTCACATTAAAAAATAAACAATCTGTAAGCAGATATATAGTATCAAAATTGTGACCATATATAAAAATATCTTAATCAGAGGAAGAAATGTCTAGTGCAATGTGACAAAAATATCCTTAATTTGCACCAATATACAAAATATTCTAAACAGAAATATAAACATATATATGGTATGACAAAAATAATTTTACATTTGTAAAGGAAGCCAAACATGGTTTTATTTGCTTATTTGAGAAAATGACCACAGTAACTCAAGGAACTCATTTAGACTACTGAAGCTTATGTTATTATACAATCAAACAGTGGCACTGTGATGCAAGACACTTTTCATTGTTCGTTAACAAAGAGACTTATAATATTGGAAACTTAACTGATGTCATACTTAAATGAAGCACAATGAAATAATGACAAAAAAATGTTCCAAATAAACTTGAGGGCCATTACATTGGGGAAATGGAATTTGTTTTTGCTATGAGCAGAGTTTCTTAGCACCATGCCAAAACATATAAAATATTTTAATAGTAAGATCTAATTTTGTTGAATATTCTATAGTTTTACTAGTGAAATTTGGTAGTTTTAATAATTATGCAATATATGAAACTCTTTAAAAAATAAATAGAAAAGAAAGAAAAGTCCATTAAAATGACTAGGAGTTTTAAAAGATTTGAGATCTACCCTCTCTGTCTTCTTCATGTTTTTCTAGCCTTGGACTGCCTCTGGGATTCTGAGAACTCATGTCCTACTTCTCATTCCCTTTTATTAAGATTCAACAATGCTGGCCTACTTTTCGTTTCTTAAACTTTCCAAGCTTGTCTTGCCTCAGAGCTAGTGTACTTGCTATTTTTCTCTTAACATTCTCTTCACAGATCTGTTCTTGGCTGACTTCTTGTCATCACTGGGCCTGAATCAAATGTGACACTTCAGCACCTCACCCCATGACAGCAATTGGACTAATCAGACAAAAGAGGTTCTCGGTTACATTAACCTGTTTTCTCGTCTTCATGGAACTTATCATTATCTGAATTTCTCTTGCTTGTTTATTGCCCAGTGTCTCTCTGACTCCTCAGTCTTCCAGTTTTACCTACATGAAATATAGACCTATAAAATAGTGAACTATAAACTCACTGTCTAGAAAAATACTTGGCATATAGAAGGTTCTCAGTGACAGTTGAAAAATGAAAAATAGATGAATTCATTTGCATGTAGAAATGCCAGTAATGAGTAGCAACAGAAAATAAATCATTTGAAGAAAGTAATATCATAGATAGCTTTTAAAAGAGAAAGAAGATAAAGTTTATCTCTTCCACACTGTTGATGTTATAACAGGAAGTGACCGAGATACCAGAATAGCTAATGTCTGAAGTGCTGTTGACATAATGGAAGCAGCCACCTGTCCCTTCTCGGAGCAAAGAACTGAAACATACGGATTTAAGAGGAAGTTTTCAAGCCTAACTGCATGACAGTTAAAGAAGAACATCTGAGGTCCAAATGACCCTGGACCATTTATGGAGCAGTAGATATGTCCCTGAGAGAAGAGGGGTCTTCTGGCTGGTGGAAATGGGGGCATTCATATACTTTGAAACAACCCATGGCCTGAGGATTCACCCTAATGAAAAATTTAACATTCCAACTTATTTTTTGTCTGTGAAGTAGGCATGTCATTATTACTTTACCACATTTTGAGATTTGCTGGAGAAGAGCTAAGGCAAGCATTTGTTTAATAAAGGCACTAAGTAACAACATTCCTCATTTCATCTTCTTCCGACCTTTCAAAGCTCTCCTTCAAAGCTGTTCTCTTTGAGACTGTATTTACTCCATATTAAATGTCTCTCAGAATAAATTCTTTGGTTAAGGGCCAGTCTTCATGGTGTTCTTGCTAATGCAAGACTTTGGAGCTATCTATAAATGACAGGTCTCCTTTGTACAACTGGTTGGAGCAATAACCACCACTCTGACCCCTGGGTGGCAGTAACCCTTTTCCATTCTTTAATTTTTGTAGGAATTTGTATGGAGCTGGGCTTCATTAGACTCTTTTAAATGCGTACAAATACCAGCCACACTTGGCAGCCATGATGTTTTCAGGCATTTGTGAGTTCAAACATCCTTTATTCTTTCCAACTCCATGAGAAGGCTGTTCCCCATGGAGGGCTAGCCACAAAAGAGTTTGAAGTTCTCTTTTGTTTGGTTTATATGGAGTTGCTGGTGATGTATCCATAGAAGCCCTTTACCCTCTCCTGTGTACACTGGGGTGGAACAAAGCCAAAGTTGTCTTCATTTCCCTCCTGTTTGTATCACAAAGGGATAAAATGATTCCTTACAGACAGTAACATTATTTTCACCTTGGTGAAAGGGACAAGAGGGAGAGGAAGACAGAAAGAGAGAATACACTTATTGGTTAAAGGGAAAACTATTTTGAATTGTGTAGTGAGGCTATATTCTTTCAGGAACAGCTACCCATCACTCCCCCCAAAAATGGGTGCAGAATTTTATCTTTTTAAACTTTTAACTATTGTGCATTTGAAATATCATGAAAAAATATTCAAAATAGATTTCTCTCAGAGAACCATTGGCATGCTAGAAACATAGAAATCAACAAGCCAGTGAGATGGCTCATCAGCTAAAAGTACTTACTGACAAGTCTGGCAACCTGGTGTTGATCCCCCAAGCCACACTGTAGGAGAAAACTGACTGCCACATGTGGTCTTCTGATCTCAACATAGGCACTGTGGTACGAGCCCTGTAAACAAACAAACAAAAAGGGTGAAACAAATAAAAGAAAGTTCAGTTTATTATCTAAGTAGATGCCTTGAACTAGAAAACTAGTAAGAATAACTTAGTAAAAGGAATATAAACTAGATAATCAAAAACTTTGACATATATATATATATATATATATCTGACTAGTTGCATGTTAGGCAAACAATCAGTATATATTATTGCATGAAACATATATGATTTTATTTGAAAATAAGTAAGCTCTCTAATACCAAGAAACTAAAAGATTTTTTGTTACATAGAAGTATCTCTAGAATACAGTTAATTTGATAATTAAATATTTATTTATTTTTTATTGTGAGCCTACCCTTTAATGACTGAGCCATCTCTCCAGCCCTTATTTATTTTTTTTTAAATGTATAAATTTTTTCCTGCTTGTGCAGTGCATGTTTTCCTGTTATCTGTGGAGGCCAGAAGAGGGTGCTAGATCCCCTAGAACTATAGATGGTTGTAAGCTACCATGTGGGTTCTGGGAACCAAACTGGGGTCATCTTCAAAAACAGCCAGTACTCTTGGCTGTGAGCCATCTTTCCAGTCTCAGAGTTGCCCACCCATTTACCTCTCTTTTCTAGAAGATGTGTGAGCGGCCTGTATTCACTGCTTTGATTTTCCCAGCACATGCTCAACAGCAGTTCCCCGCTTACCATCCAACACCTGTTTTTGGCCATTAAGTGATGGTCACATCCTTTTTGTTTAGGTTTTATATTGAGAATCTACAAAAACATCACATTAGCTCCTTTTTCCAGATCTCCGTGCCTACCCTAACCCTCCAGTGAATTTCAACATCATTATATTTCATGCCCTAAAAGAAAAACAATGCTATGTGCAAGCAATGAAACTTAAGATAGTTTCTTTGTTCTAGTACAGTAAAACCTTGCTGAATGCTTGATAGAAATTCAGAGAAAGGGGAGCTGTGAGTGCCACCTTGTGGCAAGGCATGTCCTACCACGTCTAATTTGATACACCTCAACCCCCAGCACCACCTGTTTTGGCTGTGGTCTGCTTGTCTCTGTGTCCTTCTGCACTGACGCCTCTCTTTCTTAAAGCTTTGCTTTAAACTCAAACTGCCGGACTATTTTTTAAAATACCCCTTTTATCTATTTTACTCATTTCCCAAGATTTAATATTGTAGCCCCTTGTTAGTTTGACAACTTTTAACGCTTGAAAATCGCCATTATTACTACTTCATTTTGATTCTTGGATTATTTTAATTTTCTCTTATATATTCTTCACAGTTCTGTGCACTGAAATTCTTTCTGGCTTAAACTTGTGCAAATTCTGTGTATGCGTCACAATCACTCAAAGTTCAGCCGGGCAGTTGCCCTGTTGCTTCTGGAGAATACCCACTCCTTAGTGCTATATGCCACCTCCGTCTCTTGCTGCTTACCCCATCGTTCTCAAATCCCCAGAGGTGTGCCATGTGTATAACGTATCCCATATGAGGACCAAACCATCTCTTTGACTAGTTGTAGGTTTCTGTATTCATTGCAGTCTGCAAGGAGAAGCTTCTCTGACGAGAGCTAAGAGGTGTTCTGATCTATGAGTATAGAAGCAAATTATTAGGAGTCATTTTAAATCCGTGTCCAATTAGCAGAATAATAGTATTGTGCTCTACTCTAGGGCCTAGGAACCATCTAACCAGAGGCTATTGGCCCCTTTTGCAATATCAGGTTTGGATTCTATTTCATGGAGTGGACCTTAGATTCAATAGAAGGAGGTAGGTTGACCCCATAACCTTCTTGGGGGCATCCTCACTGATTTCCATGGTGGATATACTAGTTTATCGCCCCCCCCCATCACACATGGGAAATAAAGTTTCTCCTTTCCCCTCACACTTGCCAGCATGTGTTGTCATTTGCTCTCTTGAAAATAGTCATTTGACTGCAGTGACATGAAATTTCAAGGAGTTCTGATTTACATTTCCATGGTGGTTTAGGATGTTGATCACTTTTAAAACTATTTAATGACCATTTGTATTTTTTTAAAACTTTTCTGTTCAGTTCCGAATGTCGATTAGATTGTATGTTTGATTGGTTATCTGGTTTTGAGTTCTTTGTAAATTCTAGATATTAAGTCTCTGTTAGATGTACAGCTAGCAAAGATTTTCTCTCATTCTTTAGGCTGCTCCTTCAGTAATCCATAGTTGCCTTTTCTGTGCAGATGAGACCCACTTGTCAATTGTCAGCCTTATTTACTGATGAATTGGAATTCTATTTAGAAAGTCCTCACCTATGCCCACATCTTAAAAGTGTTACTCTTATGTTTTTCCTCTAGAAGTTTTAGAGTTTCAGTTCTTATGTGAAGGTTCGATCCATTTAGAGTTGTGTTTGTGCAGCACAAGAGATAGGGTCTACTTTCATTCTTCTACATGTGGATGGACATCCAATTTTCCTAGCATCATTTGTGTGCTTTTAGTATTTTTGTAGAAAAAATTAGGTAGCCATTGATAACTTTTCCAGGTCCCAGTACATATGTTCCTACCCACATTCATACAAGCAACCTTAATTATCCTGATGGGTCACACGCAGAGAAAGACATGGAAGTGAGCAGGGGGACTTGCTGAGAAGAGGGGTTTCAGTTCTAGAGAAAGAAGGATCAGAGATGATAACTG
Organism: Arvicola amphibius; assembly: GCF_903992535.2. Taxonomy (NCBI): domain Eukaryota; kingdom Metazoa; phylum Chordata; class Mammalia; order Rodentia; family Cricetidae; genus Arvicola; species Arvicola amphibius. The sequence continues at coordinate 182,762,347 of NC_052047.1, read as the reverse complement.
GAGATGAAAATAAATAAAATTCATTACATACATTTATGAAACAGTTTAAAGACATTTTACATTTATTTATTTTTGAGATTATAATTTCTTCTTTCCCCCTCCTAAATCCTTCCATGTGCTCCTCATCACTCACTTTCACATTCATGATCTCTTTTTCATTAATTGTTATCTCATGCATATGTGTATATACTTATACATGTATATTCCTAAATATAACCTGTATCTGTATCTTGGTCATAATATGTTTTCAGGGCTATTTGGTGTTGGGCAACCAATTGGTGTGCTCTTCCTTAACAAAGACAGTTTTCCTGCTCTCAGCAGTCCTTAGTTGCTTGTAGTTCTTTTTGTAGGACTTAGACATTGTGGACTTTGCCTCATCTGTTTTGACATGTCTATCAGTGTCATCCTTACGCAGGTCAAGTTTGGCCAGTGTTGCTGGTGAGATTTTATAGGTGTAGCCTATGACAGTACAAGAAGATACAGTCTCACAGCAAACTCCCTGATCTGGGCCTTGCAGTCTTCTCTCTTCCTCTTCCACAATGTTCCCTAAGCTTTAGGTGCAAGAGGGTTTTGTAGATGTATCCACTGAGTCAGGGGCTCCACAGTTCTCCATTTTGATTTGTTATGGCTTTCTGTAGTGGTCCCCATCTTTTGCAAAGAGAAGTTTCCTTGATGAAGAATGGAGACTACACTTATCTGTGGGTACAAGGACAAATGTTTAGATTGTTGCTAGGAATCATGATAGTTTAGTAGTGTTTGTAGAGTCTTCTCCAAAACTATATCTTCAGTAACACTTAAGTTTCCAGTACCAGCCATGGTTTCCCTCTTGCTGAGTGTGTCTTAAGTTCAATCAGAGAGACATTGGTTACCACCAAGGTATTCATGCCACTACTGCACCCTGAGGAGTATAGTGTCATGCTGGTCATAGATATGGTTCATATCAGGCGCCATAACAGGGTAGGACTGTTGGTTGCCTCTATCGCTTGCATGGCCCCTTCTGTCAGTATGAAAGCTAGTCCTCATGGAGGCATTCAGGCCATTGAAACTTCTTCTTTAAAGGTTCGATAGGCATTCATCAGTGAATTTTTTCAATTCTTGAGTTTTGTTTTGTTTTGTGTTTGTTTGTTTGGTTGGTTGGTTGGTTGTGAGACTATCACTGCTTCAGTTTTATTACAGAGTTATTTGGTTTATTTAATTCTTCTTGATTAGTTTTTCTGTGTAATAAATATCTAGAAATTCATCCACTTCTATATTTTCAAATACTTTTAGTCTTCAAGAAATTCCCTTATTATTCCATATAGATGTCTACTGGGAAATGTTTCAATTTAGTAGTACTCATTTTCTCCCTCCTTTCTTTTCTCCCTCCCTCGCTTCATGCTTCACTTCTTCCCATTCTGTCTCCCTCCCTCTTTTTCTTTCTTTCCTCCAAAATTTTTTGAAATATTAAAACTTTCAGGAAAAATGAAAGACTATATTCTGTTGTTTACATTTTGTCATATTTCCTTTCTTTATACCTATATGTTTTTTTCTAAATACTAAATGTATCTCTTATCCATAAGAATATTCTTTTCAATAATCACAATACCATTGCTGTACTTAATGTATAAAATGAGAACATAGTCATTTCAGGGTATGGTTGAGGGGAAGGATTTTATTGTAGATATGAAGGAGAGTACAGAAGAGGTATTGGAGGAGCCCAGAGAAGAGAGAGAAAGTAGTACACTGAACGTGGCCAGCTGAGTGGACTTGGCCGTGTGGATGGGGAAAGCAAGAGAGGAAGACAAAAGAGAAGACCAAGTTGAGCACATGGCTGAAATGGAAAGGGTTCAATAGGAAGCTGGGGGAAAGAGAAGCCCATAAGCTGGAGATGTTTAGAGTAGAGGTCAGGGTGAAAAGAGCCAGGACCCCAGCATAGACTCTGTTATAGGTATTTGTGAAGCTGGGAGAGTCTTGAGGCCAGCATGTACTTTTGGATGCTAATAAGCAACACAGCAATTTGTCCTGAATATCTTTTGGATCTGAGAATATAAGACTTATTGATTCATTGTCACATAATATACAGCTGTTATTATATGCTTTCCTAATTAGCACAATAAAGTCAATGACAGATATCCCACCATCCACCTTATCAATCCTAGACTCCCCCAAAGGATCCTGATTACATTTAGTTTTCTTGTCTCTGTAGTTTTCTTTAAATTTGTCACAGTTTCCCCAACTATATTTTTGTCTTTAATGACATTTACATTTTTACTATATACTTGTGGCTTTACTTTTAAAAATACAAGTCAGTTTTCTTGTAGAATATCTCCTGTATCAGGCTTTCTTTTAGGGGCTACTGACCAACTCCCGACTCATGACATGGCCACTTCTTATTAGTTATGAATGCTTGGCCTAACTTAGGCTCGTTCCTGGATAGCTCTCATAACTTAACCTGTTTCTCTTCATCTATGTTTTGCCTTGGGACTTTTTAAACTTTTCTTTCCTTATGTATATCTTACTTTTCTGTTGTATCCATATCTGGCTGGCAACTGCCTGGATTCTGACCCTGGGTGTGTCCTTCTCTTTCTCCCTCATTCTCTCCTCCTTCCTCTTCCTCTCATTCTTCTCTTATTTATTTTCTCTGCCTGCCAGTCTCACCTATCTGTCTTCTGTCTAGCTATTGGCCATTCAGCTTTTTATTAGACCAATCAGGTACCTTAGGCAGGCAAGGCAAAACAGCAACATATCTCTTCATAATTAAACAAATGCAACAGAAACAAATGTAACACACCTTTACACAGTTAAAGTAATATTCCACAGTATTAACAAATGTAACACACCTTTACACAGTTAAAGTAATATTCCACAGTATAAACAAATGTAACACACCTTTACACAGTTAAAGTAATATTCCACAGTATTAACAAATGTGACACACCTTTACACAGTTAAAGTAATATTCCACAGTATAAACAAATGTGACACACCTTTACACAGTTAAAGTAATATTCCACAGTATAAACAAATGTAACACACCTTTACACAGTTAAAGTAATATTCCACAGTATAAACAAATGTAGCACACCTTTACACAGTTAAAGTAATATTCCACAGTATAAACAAATGTAACACACCTTTACACAGTTAAAGTAATATTCCACAGTATAAACAAATGTAACACACCTTTACACAGTTAAAGTAATATTCCACAGTATAAACAAATGTAACACACCTTTACACAGTTAAAGTAATATTCCACAGTATAAACAAATGTAGCACACCTTTACACAGTTAAAGTAATATTCCACAGTATAAACAAATGTAACACACCTTTACACAGTTAAAGTAATATTCCACAGTATAAACAAATGTAGCACACCTTTACACAGTTAAAGTAATATTCCACAGTATAAACAAATGTAACACACCTTTACACAGTTAAAGTAATATTCCACGCATAAAAAAATGTAACAAATCTTTACTCAGTTAAAATAATATTCCACAACAATCTACAAGTGTGAATTTGTAGGATTGTTCCCTTATGGTTAGATTCTGTTTAATTATTTGGCAAGGATTCTATATAGGGGATAGATATGTGGACAAGCTTTAGTATGGAGAAAGAGTTGGAGGATGCTAAGAAGAGGGCATGTACGGCAATTATTTTGGTGAATAATTTACTGGATTGAATCTGAGTAGCAGTGGTAAGGACCTACGATCCCATCTAGAAAAGATTGTAGATGGACTTCCTGCATGACTCTGGTTATGATAGATGAGAGACAGGGAAGAACACATAATAATTCTGAGATTACTAGAAAATGGCTTCATTCATCAATTCAGAGAATTAGTGTTGGCTTCTGAGATTATTTTTTACATGTATAGTTTAAAATCCACATGAAACATTTAGAGAAAGATATTTGACATGGAAGAAGATCTGAGTTTTAGACAACCACTGAGATAAAGATAGTTGACATGGGATATCTGGGTTTTAGATGAGCCCTAGTCTCTTTAAATTTCAGTGTGGGTATAAAATATTAGCCTGAAGTTAGAAGGTAAGCCTTAGAGACAGATGAGGCTGTACAGATACAGCGTTCACGGAAAAGGGTGGGTTATCAACGACTCTTAGCTAAGATCCTCTGCTATTTTCTTGTAGTTGTTTAGTTTGTCAGAACTTTAAGTTCCAAAGTCATTCCATTAACTTGCTCTTTAGACATCAACTAAACTCAGATTTTCTAGGTTTCATTACAGATTATGTTTGCCCCAACTAGACTACAAAACCAGTGGCATTGACCTCATAGTTATATTGCAGTGATTCATGTTTCAGCCAGGTAAATGTGAAGTGTATCCAAGGATAAGAAGCATACCTCAATTAAGATGGGACTGTCTGACCTACCCACATTGCTATTTGGTTCAGTCCCAGAATGCGAGGATGTGTATATGCAAATCAACCAAACACAATAAAGATGATCATAAATCAGATGTGCATGTACATATGTATGATTCTACAATCTGGATTTCAGTTCTGCAATGGAACGACTCCAGACTGACTTAGCAAAAGACAATGAAAAGAAGATTGTTCTCTCAACTCTGCAATAACTTGGCTTTATCCAGTTTTGTTGCTGTGGTTCTGCTGATGGCTCTCAGTGCATGAAGAAACGAGTCAGGGTTCAGTTGTTCTCCCCACTTCTCAAGAAATCTTTTACACTTTTTCCACAGGTAGAAGCTTAGGATCTCATCAGTACTAAAGAGTGTTATGGCAGTTGTGAATTCCTTCATCCCCAACCATCCCATCTCTAACATGGTTAGAATCACGTCAGATGAACATCTACAAAATGGAAATTTTTATTCAGTGAACTCTGAAGAGATAAAGAGGATGAGGCAATGTAAAAGAAGGGGGAAAACTCAAATACTCCTTGTAGAGAAAGACAAGACTGAGCCCAGTGGAAAGGGCTGATGGTTTGGCTGCCAATATTTGTTACTTAACAACTGACATTTTCCAGACCTCACTTCAGGGAAGGCAACACCTGATTTCACTTAAAGCTGCAGCATCTGCCCTACTACTTTTCCCAGCCAGCCTAATGCCTCACCCACCAGCACCATGATGAGCAAAGGAGAGGATGCAATTAGCTGTGAGTGGGGGTTGGGATGAGTGGAAAGCTAAGAGTCGCTGCTGGAGTTCTGACCTGATAGTGAAGATAGCTAGCTTGGGAGGTTTCTCCCCCATGTGAAAACACAGACAAGTGCCAAGAGGCAAAAGCGAGACTGGCAGGATCAGCTCTACATCCTGTGATTGGCTATGGTGGTGGTGATTGTTTTAATAGCTGTGGCTCTCTAGCCTCTGCTTTCCCCAATCACAGTCACTGCTGGACATGTGGAGTGGATAAAAACATTTCTCTCAAACATTGGTCCTGCCAAAGAGAACTAGTAAAAGATGATCAGAGCACTAATGTTGAATTATTTTGTCTCTCATCTAGAGCTCTTGGGCTCTGCTCCAAAATGTTTGATGATCATGCCCATAGGGGAGAAAAAAAGCACACAACTGAATACACTTCAGAATTTCAATTTTCAAATAATTCTCATATTCGACACTTTGCTAATAACATTTTTCTCTCTAGAATTTAAATATGGATGATTAATCTTAGTGGCATGATGCACCTCTTTTTTATACCCATTCTTTTAGTGAATCTAATCAATCAACAAATGGTAGATATCTAATTTTAAATTAAGCTAATTCTGGAATTATATTTATTACATACTTCTGTATTTGTTGCACTCTCAAATGAGGATCATGATTATATTTCAGTTCTTCTGGTGTCACCGTCCTTTCAAACCCTGTTTAAATATCCCTCCAGAGTCTGAGTAGTCCCTTTTCCTCAGTTTAGTAAGCTGAATAGATGGCCGTAGATCCCTCTTAGGAAGGAGAATTATGATAATATATAATCCTACATTTTTTCCCTAAAGACCTAACTGAAACTCTCTGCTCTGCACAGGAACTCCAAGTGATCAAAGCGTATAGGATGACCATCCTCCTAATCCCACTGATTCATTTTTGGTTTGTGTTTTGTTTCTTTGGTGGCAGAGTGTAGCCATTAAGTAACACCCATATTTCTGTCTGTGTATTTGCTTCTAGAGATGTCATGTTTTGCTATTTCCACAAATCTCTGATAGTAAAGCTCAGCTGGCATCCCTTTGACCTACTTACTACTTGGCCTTCAGGAAGTGAGCATCAATGCTTTCTCTTGCTTTTCCTACCTCCTCCCCAGATCATCTCCATGGTTTTGACAAGACCAAATTTTGACTGTAGATAAAAGTCACCATCAGAGTTCTTAGTGATCCGGTGTCCCTCTCCCGCATACTCACACCAGTCTTGTTGAATAACAGCAAATAAGGAGGGATATGGGCCACTCCCTCCCTAGCTTATGCATTAAATACTTTGTCTTCAGCTTGTGGTGCTGTTTAGGAAGATTGTACGAACTTTAGAAGGTGAAACCTGTCTAGAGAAAGTCTCAAGGATTTTGATGGCCTCTGTTTTTTGTCCCCATTGAGGTAAACAGTCTCCTTCTTTAACATGTTCCTTCTATCGTTACACCCTGCCTTACATTAATGGAGTCAAGAATTATTGATTGAAATCTCTGTAATCATGATCCAAAACAAAAATAAAAAGTCCTTCATTTAAGTTTTTCATATCAAGCATTAGATTGCACTGATGCATATGTAGCAATTACAATGTTTGGGTTTTTTTGTTTGTTTGTTTGTTTTTAGATTTTCTCTAGAACATAGCCTTCAGATAGTCTTCTGGCCTTATATCCATTTTTAACATGGCTATTTCTCTAAGCTCCTCATATCTCCCTCTATAATCTGTCATTGCAACTAGAACACTTCTATTTTGCTCACTATGGTCATAGCCCTTGCCAGGCTTCTAAACATGACAGTAGCAATAATTTTGCCCCATCTCCAGCAATCTTTGCCAGGACATAAAGTCTCATGTCCAAGAAAGTAATCCAAAATCCAGTTCTTTGATCAAGTGCCTTTAAAAATCATGGTCCAAGAGGACATCCTTGGCTCTCCCTAGTAATTCTCACAACTTGTTGGCTGCATCCTATCTTTATTTGTTTAATTGGGTTATACTGAGTTCTAATTATTTGACCATTGTCCAGGACACTACTGGGAACAATTGCTAACTACCTATTGCTTTTTTATGGGTGGAGCATCTTCGCATTTTCTAACACAATGTAGGTAGTACCTCTTACTAGGGAAGGATGAGCTTCCTTGGAAACATTTGGTGTTCAGTAAGGCATTTTCTCCAAATGCCTGAAACGTTCAACCAGATGCCCCTAATTCATATTTTAGACTTTGGGGTTATTCTAACAGACTCTTGGCAGTATAACAGAGCAGACTTGATTCAACACTCAGACACCTCTGAAGACCTGTAGCTGTCAAGATCTCCCTATTTCTACTTAGCCATATTTATTCTTTTAGCACGTCTTCTTACTTACATGCTTCCTGCACTCAGCCTATTGCTTTTCTTCAGGGTCTCAGCAGAGTTCTGTATAATCTAAAACTCAGTTCTCTTTGTATAGATTTCCTCCAATATATTTTAAATCCCTGAATTATTAAAATTACATCTCTCTACCCAGATGGGTGTTTTTCAAATCACTGTCACCAAAATCTCTAGCTCATAAACTGTCACCTTTTCTCAGGAATTATCAGTGCATGCCCACCTACCCCATTCAAGACAACCTTCTTTTTCTCTGCTGCGCTAGCCAGTTTCAAACTCCCATTTCAACACCTGTTTTCTTGGACAGTTTTCAGCCTCATTTGCGATAGTTTAGTTTTCCTAAGCAGGAGACACCAGATTAATATTAGTTGTGTTTGGAGAAATGGAGTACAGACCTAAACAGACCCTCAACAGAGGAATCTCAAATGGCTGAAAGACACTTAAAGAAATGCTCAACATCCTTAGTCATCAGAGAAATGCAAATCAAAACAACTCTGAGATTCCATCTTACACCTGTAAGAATGGCCAAGATCAAAAACACTGATTTGTGCTGGAGAGGATGGGGGCAGAGTAAAGAGAACACTTCTGCATTGCTGGTGGGAATGCAAGCTGGTAGAGCTCCTTTGGATGTCAGTGTGGCTATTTCTCAGAAAATTAGGACACAACCTTCCTCAAGACCCAATATATACTTTGGGGTATATATCCAAAGGATGCTCAACCGTGCCAAAAGCACATGTGCTCAGCTATGTTCATAGAAACTTTGTTTGTCATAGCCAGAACCTGGAAACAACCTAAATGCCCCTCGACCAAAGAATGGATAAGGAAAATGTGGTACATTTACACAATGGAGTACTACACAGCAGAAAAAAAATAACATCTTGAATTTTGCAGGAAAATGGATGGAGCTAGAAAACATTATTTTGAGTGAGGTAAACCAGACACAGAAAGACAATTATCACATGTACTCACTCATAACATAAACATAAAACAAAGAAAACCAGCCCACAAATCACAAGTCACAATCCCAGAGAACTTTAAACAACAATGAGGACCCTAAGAGAGACATACATAGATCTAATCTACATGGGAAGTAGAAAAAGACAAGATCTCGTGAGTAAATTTGGGAGCATGAGGACTTTGGGGGAGAGTTGAAGGGGAGGGGAGCAACAGGGAGGGGAGCAGAGAAAAATGTAGAGCTCAATAAAAATCAATTTGAAAATGCTCAAAAAAAAAAAGACTAACAAGAGGGGAGAAGGGAAATATCAGAGGAGGAGACTATAGTACAGTTCCAGGAAAGTTCCTTCCAGACCCATGTGCTCTTCAATCCAAAATTATCTATAGAAATAGTCTTGCAACTTAATGGGATGAAATTGCCTTATCATCTATGATGTCAATGCTCTGTTACTGAGTAAGGAGCAGCTCATGGAATATGTAACCTTAGTGTGAACAGATTATTAAGGGAAGAAGATCAGCATTTATATCAGTCATTCTGTCTGTTGGAGATTTGGGTGGTATACTTGTGTACATATATACATAGGTTCACACAGTTATATCTAGAGATCATATTCTATTACTATTATATTTTTAAGTTTTTAAATTATAATAAATTATAATTACATCATGTCCTTCATTCTCTTCCTTTCTATCTCTCCCAGGTGCCCCCTACTCCCTCTCAAATCAATGGCCTATTTTTTTCATAATTATTGTTACACGTATTTCATAAATATATAAATACAATCTACTGAATCCATTAGTGTTGCTGTGTGTATATGGTATCAGTGCTGACCACTTGGACTTGGATAACCGATTAGGAGGCCCTTTTCTGGGAGAAACTAATTCTCCCTTTCTCTACAATCTAGTTGCCTATAGTTCTTGGTTTATGGATAGGGCCCTGTGAAACTTCCCCTTCCATTACAGTATGTCTATTGGTATTATTATCCTTCTGATCATATTTAGGCAACCATATTGTTGAAGTATCATGGGTATAGCTTACCTTTCATTTCTAGGAGATACAATCTCACAACAAACTCCCTGGTCCTCTGACTCTTAAAATATTTCTGTCCCCTTTCCACATTGTTTCTTGAGCTTTAGTTACAGAAGCTGCATTGTAGATGTATCTATGACCAACATAGTCTCTTCCACCTGTACTTCCTTTGGCCATAAATTATGAATATAGGTTCATTGTGTGATAGTAGTGACCCACTGTCCTCAGGGGTACACAGGATTGGGGACAATCTAATGGCTCTGGCACCTGTGCACACACAGTGGGTGTATGATCTGTTTTGTGGCTACTCTAAACACAAGAAGGGAGGCAGCATCAAGTGATGGATGTTTCCTTAGTTACTTACTTACTACTTACTATGATTAACCCTGCTCGTGTAAAGAGACTCTGTCACTAGCATCATGGGATTATTCCATTTTTTTAAATCTGTTGAGGTTTGCTTTGTTACTGAGTATGAGGTCAATTTCTGAGAAGGTTCCATGGGGTGCTGAGAAGAAGGTATATTCTTTTATGTTTGAATGGAATATTATATAGATATCTGTTAAGTCCATTTGAGTCATAATATCTGTTAGTTCTCTTATTTCTCTGTTAAGTTTCTGTCTGACAGACCTGTTCAGTGGTGAGAATGGCATGTTAAAGTCTCCAATTATTAGTGTGTGGGACTTAATATGTGATTTAAGCTTTAGCAATGTTTCTTTTACATTTGAGGGTGGCCTTGTATTTGGAGCATAAATGTTCAGTATTGAGATTTCCTCTTTATGGATTTTTTCTTTGTCAAATATGGAATGTCCTTTTTTGTCTCTTTTGATTGATCCTAGTTTGAAATCTATTTTGTTAGATATTAGGATAGCTACCTCAGCTTGTTATAGGTCCATTTGGTTAGAAATTTTTTCTCAACCCTTTACTCTGAGGTGATATCTGTTTTGCAGTTGAGGTGTGTTTCTTGTATGCAGTAGAGGGATGGAATATGTTTTAGTATTCAATCTGTTAGCCTTTGTCTTTTTATAGGTGAGTTGAGTCCATTTATATTAAGGGATATTAATGAACAGTGATTGCTAGTTCCTATCATTTTAGTTTTTGTTGTAGGTAATGTTATTATGTGTGCTTTTTCATTCTTTGAGGTTTGTTGCAATGAGGTCATCTATTGTCTTTGTTTTTGTGGGTGTAGGTGCCTTCCTTTGGCGGGAGTTTTTCTTCTAGTATTTTGTATAGGGTTGAATTTGTGTCTAGGTATTGTCTAAATCTGATTCTGCCATGGAATATCTTGTTTTCTCCATTTATGGTAATTGAAAGTTTTGCTGGGTATAGTAAGATCCCTTGATCTCTGAATGTTTACATATAGCTTGCCCAGAACCTTCTGGCTTTCATTTTTTCCATTGAGAAGTCAGGTGTAATTCTAATGGGTCTGTCTTTTTATGTTACTTGGCCTTTTTCTTTTGAAGCGCTTAATATCCTTTCTTTATTCTGTGTGTTTGGTGTTTTATGTAACAAGGGTACTTTTATTTTTTTGCTCTAGTCTATTTGGTATTCTGTAAGCTTCTTGTACCTTCATAGGGGCATCCTTTAGGTTGGGAAAGTTTTCTTCTATGATTTTGTTGAATATATTTTCTGTGCTTTTAGTTAGACTTCTTCTCCTTCTTCTATCCCCAGTATTCTTAGGTTTGATCTTTTCATGATGTCCCATATCCCATGATGTCTAACATCTCCTGGATATTTTGTGTTAAACTTTTGTTAAATTTATCATTTTTTGACCCATGACTCTATTTCTTCTATTGTATCTTCAACACCAAGATGCTCTCCTTCATCTCTTGTATTCTGCTGTTTATGCTTGCATTTGTGGTTCTTGATCATTTATCCATAATTTCCATTTCCAGATTTCCCTCGGTTTGTGTTTTCTTTAATGTCTGTATTTCAGTTTTCAAGTCTTGAATTGCTTTTCATCTTTTTGATTGCTTTTTCTTTAAAGGGTTTGTTGATTTCTTCCAATTTTTTGTTTGTCTTTTCCTCCACTTCTTTGAGGTAAATTTTTATTTCCTCTTTAAGAGTCTCAAACATTTTCCTAAAGTTACTTTTTAGGTTTTCTTCTTCTGCTTCCTCTGTGTTGGGATGTCCAAATCTTGCTGCTGTAGAACCACTGTTTTGTGTGTGTGTGTGTGTGTGTGTGTGTGTGTGTGTGTGTGCGTGCGTGCGTGTGTGTGTGTGGTACTGTGTTTTCCTTTGTATTGTGCAGTGTGTTCTTACCTTGGTATCTACCCATCTTTTCCTCCAATTGGTGTAGTTGGTGTTGTGTCTCTGGTGATCAGTCCTCCAGGCACCAGTGGGTCCTGGGCTCAGATGATTGATCCTCATGTTGAAGTTGGGACCACGGTCCCATCATGAAGACTATTGCTTGGTGGTGGAGTGGAGGTCGGGCATGGTCAGGTGGGCCTTCCTTGCCTGCTAGTTCCAGTGAGGGTCAAGTGTGGGCACTTTGTGTATTTTTCTATCTATGCACATGCCCTGACTTGGCAGCCATTTAGATTAGTGAGTGCATTCAATAGTTCATTTATAAGTATATGTAACTATATGTGTATATGTGTACGTATATATACAAAGGTATGTACAAACATATGCATCTGTGTCTATGAATATATGTATGTGTATATATATATATCTATATGCATATATACTTACATTTATATGCATGGATTCTACTGATAATCCTATTTCAATCCAATTCCAAAATTGATCCTGGTCTTCTTTCTTTGTTTTTAGTAACTTTTTGTAGTCTAGATTTTTTTAGAATTTATTTGACCAGTTCCCATTTTAAATGAGTTTAGATTATTTTTAGTTTTTGACAATTAAAACAAATATTGCAAAGATACTAAATGTACATTTATCCTGCAGGCTTTTATAAGCATTTATATTGGACAATCTTAAGCGATTGTACATTTACATTTTAATAGATATTCCAAAATATCCTCTAGAATTATCATTCAGATTTTTAGAAACTTGCTTTAGGAGTACTGTTCTTAAAAGTTATATTAGCCTCTTTACTAATTTTAGGGTCCTTTGTGATTTCCTCCTGTCGTCATTTTGATTAGTTCCTAATGGGATTCAAAAGACGTGCTATACTTGTTGAAACTCAGTTTTCCCTTTCATCTAGTTAAAATGATTAATGGAACAATTACTCTCTAGCCCTGAGTCTTCTGATAGTGCTTTAATTTTTTATTCACAGACATTTCCAAAATCTCATTCTCCTCCAACAGCCTTGGTTAAATTGTCGGCATTTATGCCTTCTTTATATCCTAGTTAAGGTTTCATTGCCCTGACTAACCTGGAGATATAAAGCTCTCAGTTTAGAGATATCTTCACTCTTTCAAAATGGCTATGTTCTCCTCCTAGGCAGTTTTCAAACTTGTCTCTCTTAATAGTTGCAATTAAATGCCCCCTGTTGGTTGTACTTACCAAGCCAAATGGTTTCAGATTTAATTGCTGTGCTTCTCTGAATTTCAATAGGCAGTTTCAGAGTGTGCCTCACTCTGAGTTCTCTTTAACATTTTTCTCATATTATTGCTTTTTTCTTTTTAAAGCCTCTATCAGATGACTTCCTAGGGCTCATCAGTATTATTCACTCTAAATTGAAACTTAAAACAATGCGTCTATTTTTTTAGTGCATTGAACAGTGTTTTGCAGTAGCATGACCTGAAGGAAATTTGCTACAATGAACAATGATAACTGAGGTTGGATAGCTAGGGTATAAATATTAAATGACATTGAAAGGTTCGAAATAATACCTGCTAAGTCAGGTATTTATTAGGGTTTATTATGTGCCAGATATTGAATTGATGCTAAACGGTTAGTAGAACAAATACTCCAGTCTGCCTTAAGAGAGAAAGACAGAGCTAAAGAATAAGCCTCATTAGCTAATTGCTATAATAGAAACAGATAAAGAGCCAAGACAGAACAGAGATGCTGTGTCTCTACTTGGCAAGTCAGAAATTCCCACACAGGAAATTACTGATCTTGCTGTGAAGAGTAAAGAAATAAGGAGAAAAGACATACGGGACAGAGTCAACAAGCCTGTAATAACATGAAACATGAGCAAAGGATGGTGGGGAGTTGTAAGATACCACAAATTTCATCAAACTCCAGTATCTTGAAACCCTGTGGGCCAAGTATAAGCATACGCTATTCTTCCTACCCCTTACACTCTCTCTCAGCTCATGTCAATGAAGTTTTTGTGTCCATCTCTGTCTCTCTGTCTCTGTCTCTGTCTCTCTTTCTCTCTTTGTGTGTGTGTGTGCATGTGTGTATATCTGAACCTTGTATGTATTGAACCTTGTATGTATTGTATGTAGACATGTTTCCAAAAACATTCATCTTTCGATCTTTATTTCTAAAGAGAAAGCTCAAAAGCTTTCAGAGCACTGACTCTCAGCATTGCTTGGAAGTTTCCCAAGCCGACTGATGCATAGATCTTTCTGTAACTCCACCACCTTTTTGCTATGCTGTAAAACGATTCCTTAGAATTCTATTCTTGTTACATGCGAGCACATCAAGGCACTAGTATACTCTGGTAGAGAGAATAGAAAGTCAATTTTAAGTATCTGTTTGTTTGGATGGATCCAGGGAGGGAGGCAAGGGGAATATTCCAAGGAGGTTGTATTTGTTAAGCTTCTACTAAATTCTCTGCACTCAAATACATGTATTTCTCTAGTGCACTTTAGAATGCATTTCTTAAATTAGCAATTTAATTTAATCTCTTTGGCCTTTTTCATTTTCATACTTTCATTTCATTACACACATTTTTATGTAACATAAAATATTTGGGTTGTAAGAGCTTTTCAAGATCACTTCATGACATGAACTAATATATGCTAGATGATTAACTTATTTGAAAGATATAGTAAGATACAGTGCTAGACTTGAAGGACTTCATGGAAGAAGACAGATTTAAAATTATCCTTAATAATGTTTTTCTTACACTTTTAACATTCTACTTCTCAACTTTTTATTTCATTTGCAAACTCTAAATTTTATTCTACATTCTACATCTTTTTGTAGATTATTTTTCCTTGCAGTGAGTGAACCATCAACTCATGAAGTCACAGACTGAGGTGCCTTTGTGTTTAATGTGTGTTTACCTAATATATATGAAACACCATTAGATAGGCATAAGTTCAAAAAAAAAGTCTAAGTAAAGGTAGACAATTTACCCCAAATTGCTATCAGTCATTTATACTAAATTTTGACACATTCTAGTAGGATTTTTTTATGGAAACTTTGTTTAATGAATAAAACTAAATCCTGCAAATGTAAGCATTTGTCATTGTATAGCTGACAAACTGTAAATGGTCCTCGTAAGTGTAAAAAGCTCTGGTGAAAAATCATTTTTCTGTCAACATAATTAAAGTTTGTGGCACATATATTAAAGGACCTTACAATGGTCCTCTTCTGATCTTTTAATATTCAGACTATTTGGGGGAGCTATAATGATTCTCAGGTGTCAGGAACCTCTAGACAAAGTTGTTTTATCTAAATCAAAGCATGATAGTGTAACTATTCAGTTATAGGTACAATCTAATTATTATTGCCAATGGTCTTTTAAGCAATAATGATTTTCCTTTAAAATATGTTTTATTTGCTTAGTTTCTTAGCCTATTCTTTTATATAATTTTACCTTCCTCAGAAAGGATACTGAAAAAATCTTGAGTTTTTTTTTTTTTTTTAAATTCCTTGTCAGTCTTTCTTATCTCTGCCCTAAGAAGGCCTGGAAGTCCTACCACAAGTTTCCAGCGAATGAGCACTATGGAGATGTGCTGTGCTAAGTGCAAGGGCAGATGACTGTAGTGATGAGGAGAGCAGGCCTGCTTTTCGCCCTGCCCTGCTCCCGCACGGCTAGCTTTACACCCGAAATAATAACACACAAATTGTATTCTTTTAAACACTGCCTGGCCCATTAGCTCTAGCCTCTTACTGGCTAACTCTCACATCTTGATTTAACCCATATTTAGTAATCTGTGTAGCACCACGAGGTGGTGTCTTACCGGGAAGGATCTTAGCCTGCGTCCATCTCGGAGAGGAGAGTCATGGAGACTGCCTGAGGCGTCTGCCCCACTGCCTTCTTCCTCCCAGCATTCTGTTCTGTCTTCCCCACCTACCTATATTTTGACATATCAGGCCAAGCAGTTTTCTTTATTAATTAACCAATGAAAGCAACAGATAGGTAGAAGACCCACCTACATCATTTCCACTTTTTCTGTTTAAACAAAAAAGAAAGGCTTTCACTTTAACATAGTAAAAGTACATATAACAAAACAGCTATCAAGTAAGAATTACAGTTACAATATTTATATCTACTTTATCTTTTCTCATAACTAAGGAAAACTATAACTATCTATTCATTCTTCAACTCCATCAAAGACTCCAGAAGGATATAATATTACCTAAGTAAACAAGAAGTAAGCAACTTCCAAAACTCTAGAAATGACAGAGACATCTCACTGCCTGAACAGTTACCCAAAGTTCCTCTGTACCGTTGGTGCATCCATCTTCGGCCTACAGGCCCATAGTATCCAGCAGACATTTCCATGAAACAGGAAATTCCAGACAGTTCAGTCACTTTCTGCTGTGTCCTGCAGAATGTCTTGCATACTCTTTCATGAATCAGGAACCCTGAAAGACCATCTCACCTTTAGGCAAGTTCAGCAGTCCTCTTTCTGTGGGTTCTTTGTGTCCAGTTTATGCAGCAGTCCAGGCAAGGGCAATTTCTTGCCCAAATGGCTATCAAACTCCATAAGGATCCTCTTCGATGCCCATCATCCTCTTGAAGTAGCTCGTGCTGCCAGGAGCAGACGTGTCTCATTGTCATGAAAAACCCTAAATTATTAAAACATTTAAAATACCATATTCTGTAGTCTTTGAAAGATATGAAGAATGTCTATCTAACTGAAATATATCTCTATATATCTAGAAAATCTAACATGACTGCAAGCCTAACTATTATCGATGATTATCCATTAACAATCTATATTTCCTATTTATACATTACATTTTTAAATGAACTACACAATCACAATACCTTAATCAATATCAGAAATACATATACATATAACAAAATTGACCTTAAAATCCATACCAATGCAAATTATTCATATCTACTTCAACCCCATCAAAGATCTGAGACGGGAAATAATCTTACCTGAGTAATTAGGAAGTGCAATTAAACAACTTCCAAAACATGCAACAAATCACAGAGACAACTAGCTACCTGGGCAATCACCCAAAGTCACGTTTGCAGCATTGAAGCAACCAACTTTGGCTAAGGCCTAACATAACTGACATACCATTTTCAAAGGCAAGAAACTTTTCAAAACTATCTTACCCTGTCTTGGCAGGATATGACAGTCCTGTTTTATCAATTTATGGATACTCTGTATCTCTGACAGTGGTTGAGGTATGGGCATTTCTTTGCCCAAAGGCCAGTTCTGCCAAGAAGAAAGGCTCCAGGTGGAGTGTCTTTGGTGCTCAACATTCTTTCAGGAATAGATCGGTGTTTCCAGGAGCAATTGTGTCTCACTTCCCCACCTACCTATATTCTGACATATCAGGCCAAGCAGTTTTCTTTATTAATTAACCAATGAAAGCAACAGATAGGTAAAAGACCCACCTACATCAGATTACTTCCCCTGTTCTTTAAAACTAAAATCAAAATCTTTGGACAAATCTTTTTTTCTTCTACTTCTGTTTCTTTTTTTAAATTTGATTAAACTATAACCATATCATCCCCCTCCATCTCTTCCCTCTAGTCCACCCCACCCTCTGTCACTCCCACACTCTCTTTTAAACTCAAGGCTTCTTTTTAAAAATTCTACTCATTACATATATGTGTAGTAAATATATAAGTTAAGCCCAATGGGCCCATTTAATATTGCTTATGTGTGTGTTTTATAGCTCAACATAAGATCAGATAATCATTTAGAGGCTCCTTCCTGGGGAAGACAAATTCCCTTCCTCTCAGCAGTCATGTCTCAGAGCCTACAGTTCTTCATGTAGGGGTAGGGCCCCATGAGCATTCATGTAGGGGTAGGGCCCCATGAGCATTCATGTAGGGGTAGGGCCCCATGAGCATTCATGTAGGGGTAGGGCCCCATGAGCATTCATGTAGGGGTAGGGCCCCATGAGCATTCATGTAGGGTAGGGCCCCATGAGCATTCATGTAGGGTAGGGCCCATGAGCATTCATGTAGGGTAGGGCCCCATGAGCATTCTCCCATCCATATTGGCAAGTCAACTGCTATTATCAGCAGCCATATTGTTGAGATTTAGTGGGTAACTTCCCTGTCATATCTATAAGACAGAATGTTGCAGTATTCTTTCTGGTATTGAAAACTGATGAAAACTTTTGGGGTGAGAGAAACTGATGACAGCAGTAAAGGAAAGATGATTGGCAGGGTGGAAAGAATCTAGAAATAAATGGACATTGTAGTAATTATCCAAATGGAAAAGAACCAGAAATGAGTTACTGAAGCAAAAATAATCAAGGGATAGGGTAGATATGAGACATTTGGTATCAAAGTATTGGTTCTGGGTTCATGATAATAAACATATGTGCAAAATGGTTATAGGATTTCCATCTCAAAAATACTAGAAATGTGGATCAGAGTGAAATGCCTTGGAACTCTTGGTCAACTGTTATTTTCTAGTTAGTCTTTTGTGACTTTGTACCTTAACAGGATTACTGTCAGTAAAGCATGAATATAGACTTAA
Source organism: Arvicola amphibius (assembly GCF_903992535.2). Taxonomy (NCBI): domain Eukaryota; kingdom Metazoa; phylum Chordata; class Mammalia; order Rodentia; family Cricetidae; genus Arvicola; species Arvicola amphibius. Next base: position 182,744,121 of record NC_052047.1, on the reverse strand, counting down.
GAATACTAGAACTTAAGCCGGGCGGTGGTGGCGCACGCCTTTAATCCCAGCACTCGGGAGGCAGAGGCAGGCGGATCTCTCTGAGTTCGAGGCCAGCCTGGTCTACAAGAGCTAGTTCCAGGACAGGCTCTTAAAAAAAAAAAAAAAAAAAAAAAAAAAAAAAAAAAAAAAAAAAAAAAAAAAAAAAGCTGCAGAGAAACCCTGTCTCGAAAAACAAAAACAAAACAAAAAAAAAATACTAGAACTTTTGATTTTCCCCCCAAAATCTAGGAAGCCAGCTACTGTGAGAAATCTTCCTTCCTCTCTTAAACATCAGCAATTGCACCTTTTGTTAACAAGCAGATGCACTGTGAGCTAGGCTTGGTTGCCAACTTGCAAGCTCTGTCTGAAATTCTGAATACTGCTTCCCCAAAATCACCTCAAAGTGCATTTCAGGTCAGAAGGTAATAGTCTGTTTTAGAGGTTGTCTGTGCATTTCCTTACTAGCAGGAAAGGCTTTCTGTAGAAGCTAATATTTTCCTTTTGTTGAGATTTGAAAGTTATAAGCCTTTCTCTGCTTCTTCCCAGCCAGGTCTCTAGACAAACTTTATAACTTTGCTGATTGCTCTGGACTCCACCTGATATTTGCTCTAAATGCACTGCGTCGTAATCCCAATAACTCCTGGAACAGTTCTAGTGCCCTGAGCCTGTTGAAGTACAGTGCCAGCAAAAAGTACAACATTTCTTGGGAACTGGGTAATGGTAAGTAAGGATGTCATTTCCTATGAATTGATAAAATAAAGGGGAAAATAAGTTGACTTGAAATATCTTAGTCAGTGGCTCCCTTTAGGGGTTTGGCCCAGAAAACAGTTGGAATGCTTGGACCCTGAGTTGACTGTTGTCTTAGGGTTTCTCTTACTGTGATAAAACACCATGATCAAAAGCAACGTGGGGAAGAAGGGGCTTATTTGCTTTACATATCCCAAGTCACAGTCAACAGAGTTAGGCCAAAACAGGAACTCAAACAGGGAAGGAACCTGGAGGTAAGAGTTGATGGAGAGGCCTGGAAGGGTGCTGCTTACTTGCTTGCTCCTCATGGTTCACTCAGCCCGATTTCTTATAGACCCCAGGACCATCATCCCAGCAGTGGCCCCACCCACAATGGGCTTGATCCTTCCCCATCAATGACTATTAATAACATGCCCTACAAGCCTGACTACAGCATGATCTTTTGAAGGAATTTTCTCAATTCTCTCCTCTCAAATGACTGTTGCTTGTGTCAAGTTGACAAAAAACTAACCAGCATAATTGTCAGTATGGTCTAAGACCAAAATAGTTAAGGACAGTAGATTTAATTAATTCATAGCACATAGTTCTTTCTAGATAGCTCCTTCCATATATTGTATATTGTGCCCCCCATACACACAGAAAAGAAAAAGAGAAAGAAAGAAGGAAAGAAGGAAAGGAAAGGAAAGGAAGGAAGGAAGGAAGGAAGGAAGGAAGGAAGGAAGGAAGGAAGAATTAGTATGTTGATCAGTGACTAACTTAACTTAACTTAACTTGATGTTAAGCCAGATAAAATCTGAGCTGTATTATGCAGTGCATAGTCTAGAAACTATGGCCCTGAAAGATGATCCTTATAAAATAGCTCACTGGTTTTTTGCCAGACAAATTCTTGGAGCACCACATGCATTGCACAGGTGCACTTGCTCATATTTATTGCACACTGGAACTTGAAGTTTTCTTAACAAGAAGGCAAGGGAGAAGAAAAATAGGAAGAAATTCCATATTTTAATGGCATTCATAAATAGAATCCAACTTTCATCTTCTCTCTTTTTCTGTTCTCTCTTCCATTTCTGGAATAGAGAAAATTTAAAAAGAATTATGGCATAAAGTAATAAAGACTTTACTAAAGCAAAAGATAAATGGTTTGCCTTAGGTCTGGCTCTGTTTGTTTGTTTGTTTGTTTGTTTTTAATATATTGTGTTTCATAACTAAAATTTTTGATTTTTTTAAAACTAGCTACAGATAAACTAGAAAATCAAACCTTACTTATGAGTGGTTGATGGAAATACTTTTTCAGAGTTTTTGAGATCTTGGAGCATGAGTTTGTTCAACTAAAATAAATCTTTATCTGGTGTAACCGGAGCAGTTGGGTAGTAAGATCTAGTGAGAAGAGATGAATATATCTTCCTATATAGTTATCTATTAAGAATTGCCCCCTGATTTATTCTTGCCTTCAAACTGCCCTACACAGTTCAAAGGAGGAATTAAGTACATTCAAAGAGTGCTATTACTTGGCCACAAAACACATGATTCTCACCATCATTCTTTTAAATGCCTCTTTAAGGCCTAACAAAAGTAAGGATCATTTGGAGGGAGGTAAAAAGGCAATGACATGGATATGAAAACAGTGAAGTAGATAGGGCTGGAGAAGCACAGAACCAAATTCATGAATTTAATATCAACAAAGCAGAACAAAAGCATGAGTTGACTTGTGTGTGTTCGGTGGGTCAGTTTTGACTCTCTGCCCTGGACAATTTTAGCATAGCCCTTTCTTTTTCTTCCTTCTCTTCTCTTTTACATGTCTTCTTTTCAATTTTCAGCCGTATCAAGTACATTCTCACTTACAATAACACCTTTACAAGCAGGGCATGATAATTTTCAGATTTCAGGTAAAGCTGAGAGAGAACAAACTGTGCTATTGCACATCAGTTAAGATCTCTTTTGTTATTCTTTGACATTTCATATACTCCTTTAAAATATTTTAAGTATTTGATAGTTTCATTCCTAACCTACCCATGTCAGTTTATCCTTTAGGGTTTCCAGATTAATTTGTTTTGCAGTGACTGGGTACTTCTTGTATCAGAATCTGATCTTCCAAGATAGCAATACATTCTGTTCATAGTTTTCTGCATTGTATATGTGTCCTTTCCCTTTCAAAATTGTCTGCATGTTCACTATTCTTGTCTAGACCTGTTTCTCCAGTTTTCTGTCCATTTTCTTTTCTATGATTTTATCTTTGGATAGAATGAATGACAAGGACCTCAGCCAATCCTCATCCCCCATCCTTCCATCTGCCCATTCCTCCTAACTATCACATCATCTCTTGCACAAACTCAGTGTATGAAAAACCAAGTGAGGAATTTTGCTTAGCCCAAGTGAAAGCCAGGTAAATGTTTAGCAAAGGATAAATACATCTAGATGAATAGTACAATAATAATAACTTCTAGATGACTGGATTTGCGGTGTCTAAATCTACTTTTCGATTTATTCTTCAAAGTTGAAGAATAATAAGGACTACTGTCACCAAAGCAAGCCATCCCTAACATCAAGAGGCAACAATTAAGAATGTTTAGGATTCAAAGGTCTAAGAAGCAAGGCTTACTTGACGCAAAGTTTTTAGAAATTTTATTCTGTGTCTATAAAGTGTGTGTGTGATATTAAATAGCAAAAAAATTGTAAACTTTGTAATTGATTAATACCGACTGAGTGGTAATTTTAATATATTTGTATTAGTCATCAGTAAACTAAGAATAAAGAATAGTAGAGAATTCCAAAGCTGAGATGCAACTGGGGAAATTTAGAAGAATTTCAATTCAGTTCTGCTCTAGTGAAGTAGTGTTCTCTTTTAGAAACCATATTTAACAATAAAATTTGCTATAAAATAATACACTACTTTTAGTTGAATGACCACAATTCTATATTTTGAGTTGAAAATTCATTATATAAATGCTTATTTCCATAAACTAGAAAAATCTCTTATAGTTAATTATTAAATCAGTGTCAGATCTTTGTACCCACACCAGGTTCATATATGGTCATTTGTGCTCTTATGATTTTTAGCTACAGAATTTGGTTCCTTAGGGTCTATTGAGTCATTTGACAAAACAAAAACTTTGACTTTAGGAAGCAGTTTTTAAAGATGATTATTATTGTCATACTAGCTACCCAGGTTTATTCATTCTATGCTGGACATTTATTTGACTTTCATTCAGGATTGTACTAATAAATAGATAACTGTAACAAATAAATAATATTTATATTTTTACAATGTATATCTGTATATGTGATAGCTTTGTAAAACCCAAACATGAGAGGAACCACAATTTTGAAGCATATTACCAGATATTTATGAGTATAAATCATAGCTTGGAAAAGTGTTTCAGAGTATAAAGTTTTGATGTTCAGGCAAGACTAGTAGGGGAAAATAGGAGGAGGAAGAGGCAAAGTGAAAATGCTAGTTTCTATGTGCTTGCTTTTCCTCTTTCCTACTTCCAGTCTGCATCTCAATGCCACCTTCTTCTTGTTCTTCCTGCCATGTATATTCTCACACACATAAACGCGGTACTTATTCATTCTTATGCTATATATGCATATATATGTGCATTATGTGTGTATATATATATATATATATATGTATATGTGTGTATTGGGCACATAGTATGCAAAATACTGTACCAAGTGGGGTAGAAGTGAAAGAATGTCCCCAAACCTCATGTTGGTTAATCTTGATTGAGGAAGAGTGCCTAGATGCGTCCAATTGTGTCTGCATTTCTAGAAGTGGAAACTAAGTGGAGGAAGGCCTGCCTGAATGTCCCAATCACCCACTCAACCTTTAGAGTGGGGACTGATAATGGAATAAAAGAAGAGAAGGGCATGTACTAGTAAAAGTATTTTCTCTCTCTCTCCCTCCCTCCCTCCCTCCCTCCCTCCCTCCCTCCCTCCCTCCCTCCCTCCCTCTCTCTCTCTCTCTCTCTCTCTCTCTCTCTCTCTCTCTCTCTCTCTCTCCTTCCTGACTAGCACTAGGTGAAAAACTTTGCCACACACTACACTCCTTTTGCCTCACCTGAGGCAGTTGGTCAGTTCTGTACTGAAACCCTTAGACAAAATCAGCTCCTCTTCCCTTAAAATTGTTATCTGGGGTACTTGTCAAAGTGATAGAAATTCCAATATACAAACACACACATGCACACATGCATGCATGCGCACACATACATACACAAAATTGGCACCAAGAAGTAGGATTGTCAGTAAAAGCTCTTAGCTGAAAAATATGTCTCAGGAACCTGTTTTTTAACTGGCTTGTGGGAGGCCTGGAAATGTGCACTGGAGAAGCCTTAGAATGATATAACTAGAGCCTGATAGGTGATTATGGTGACAGCGCTGATGGCCAGAAAGCCCATAGGACTATGACTATGTCAGGACTATGCTTGTGACATCTCACATGGAAATAAGAAATCTATTGAGAATTATATTGGAGGGTCTCATTGTGCTGTGACCCCTACAACCTGCAGTTCCAGGCCCATGACACCTGTGATAGACCCCAACTGAAGGCCCAGTCGTGCCCAGGCCTGCCACCATCCGCAGAGTCTGGTCTAGCCAGGCCCTATCACTGCAGGTGGAGCATCTGCTGCACTACCAGTTTTCGCTGTACTGAGACATCCTCATGTTCTGCAGTAAACATGCTGGTTTTGGATGGTGTCATCCAGTGCCCTATCAGGGGCAGGTTCTCACCCTAGGAGATGAATGCTAACCTGCTGCTCTATAGCCACCCAACCTGCCGAAGGTACTGATCCCTGGGCTTGAGATGGGGGCATCCTGCTGGAAGTGGTGAATCTTCCATCCTGCTGGAAGGCTCTAGTGAGCCTGGTCTAGCATGAGATAGATGAGCATGTCATCAAAGACTCTAAAATGACCATGGGTAGTCATGGTCATTGGCTATTCCAGCTTCAAGCTAACCTTTCATGATAGTAATGGCTCTGAGTTCATGAAACAGAACCAGGATGCCTTCATCCTCATCATTACCAACTTCTCAGACCCAGTGGGTTTTGCTGAGAGCCCCTTCAAGGTGTCCAATTACCATCTCATGGAAACAGCTCCCAGGGAAGACAGCATCATTTACAACCTCATCATTACCAACTTCTCAGACCCAGTGGGTTTTGCTGAGAGCCCCTTCAAGGTGTCCAATTACCATCTCATGGAAACAGCTCCCAGGGAAGACAGCATCATTTACTGCCAGGACAAGTGCCAGTGACTGCACCTGGACCTCGCCAAAGAAAGAGGCACTTCTACAAATCCTTGATCCCTGTGGTGAACTATACCTACTGCACCATCCCCACCTACCCCAGAGGCCAGATTGACTTCATGATGTGTAGCAAAATTCCATCACCAACTTCCTGACACAGGCCCAGGTGGAGCAGGTGCAGCTAAAACTATAATTCTGACCACACAACCTTGTACAAGGCTCTGAATGACATAAGATGTCCACTGCAACACCACCCAAGACCTCAATTGGACTGGACAAAGGAACTTCCAAGGTGTCTGGGACCCCACAAGCCTTGAACCAGATTCCCAGGTGGCTCTCACCCATCAGTCAAGTGTTACAGGCCCCAGAATGCTGCCTGGCCTGCTGGGTAAACTCTATCCCTGTGTGTGTGTCTCTGTCTATTTCCTACAGTGCTGTCTATGGCCTCTGTTGTCCAGCAAAAAACATGTGTATTTATAACAAGCACAAAGAGAGAGGTGTATTGGAGGCCATTCATGTTACATTGTGACTAAGAAATTATCTATTTTTGTTCATTCCCTGACACTTTGTAGGAGGCTTAAAGGTGATGGACTAATTAATCTATCAAAGGAAATTTTATTGCATCCAGCCCTGAATTGAGTCTTTAGGAAGAGTGTAGTGAGGAGTGGCGGGCTGCATCCCACCACCCGGCTCCCTCACGACTAGCTTTACACGTGAAATAACAACACACAAATTGTATTCTTTTAAATACTGCCTGGCCCATTAGTTCCAGCCTTATTGTCTAATTCTCACATCTTGCTTTAACCCTTTTCTAATAATCTGTGTAGCACCACGAAGTGGTGTCTTACTGGGAAAGATTCAGCACGTCTGACCTGGTGGCTGGCTTCATGGCATCTGTCTCCCTGAGGAGAGGCACGGCGGTCTGTCTCAGAGAGGAGAGGCAGGGCAACTGTCTGAGCCATCTACCTCACTTCCTTCTTCCTGTTCTGTCTACTCCACCCACCTAAAGACGGGCCTATTAAATGGGCCAAGGCAGTTTCTTTATTAACAAATGAAATCAACACAAACAGAAGACTCTTCCACATCAGAAGAGTTTTGATGATTGCCTTTGTCTATATTTATCATAAACTTTGGGAGAAAAGAGAATAGAAAGATTTGAAGATTTTGAATAACTTTCAGCTTGGGCAAAAGACACATGCTCAAATTTGGGACTAAGGAGAGTGTTGAAGACATTGCTTTTATTTTTTTTAAATGATAGCATATGCTTTGCACCAGAACAAGAATGAAAGATACCTTGAGTGTCTCTTGGAAGATGGCCAGACACCACCCATTGCAGAACCAGGGGTATAAAGGAGTAAATTTATTTGAAATATTTTGCTTGAGGAAGAGAGTTTGGGCTGCGTTGTCAGTACAGAGCCTCCTTGAAAAGTGTTGCCACACATCCAACAACCCATGTGCTCTTCTGCTGAAGCCTGGGTCCAGGAGGGCCAAGTAGCTGCTTGGGCTGTAGCACACCTAGGTGTTGTCCATCTGTTGCTTGGTTTTTAGGCAAACAAAGCATGGGAGACACAGGGTCATGATTGCTATCCAGATTTCAAATGAAAGCCTGGAAGGCAGGCGAATGTACAGCAGGGATAGAAACCTTCCTTACAGGGGACCCCAGAAGAACAATGCATGAAGCTCAGAGAGTGAAGTTAGATGTGTGCTGGAGACCACAGGAAGTTGGAGACTCTTGGAACATGGAACATTTGCCAAGGAAATCCACAGTCAAGAGAAGAAGCTGTTTAGGAGAGAAGGGGGGTGGTCTGAAATTCACAAGACAGCAGGATTGCAATTGACTAAGCCCTTTGAAGCTCACAGCACACCACCATGTGCCCCAGATGCTGGACCTGCATCCACAGTATAAAGTTTGCCCTGCTGGATTTCAGTTTTACTTTGGTTCCATCCCTCCATATACTCTCATTCTTCCCCTTGGAATTGGCAGTACTTACTCTGTGCCACTGTATACCGAAAATGTTTCCTTTTTTATTTTATAGTGGCTCACAATTAAATGTTTGCAAAGGAGGGGAGAAGAGGAGAGTTGAGGAGAACTTGAAGGAATTGGGTTAGTCGAGATGGAGGAAGGACAGAGATGAGAACAAGGAAAGAGATACCTCGATTGAGGGAGCCATTATAGGGTTAGCAGAAACCTGTCTCTAGAAAAATTCCCAAGAATCCACAAGGATGACCCCAGCTAAGACCCTAAGCAATAGAGGAGAGGGGGCCTGATCTTGACTTGCCCTGTAGTCAGACTGATGAATATCTTAAATATCACCATAGAACCTTCATCCAGCAACTGATGGAAATAGAGGCAGAAACCCACATCGGAGAACTGGACTGAGCTCCCAAAGTCCAGTGGAAGCGTGGGAGGAATGAGAATATGAGCAAAGAGACCAAGACTATGATGGGGACACCTACTGAAACAGCCTACCTGAACTAATGGGAGCTTACTAACACCAGCCGGACTGGGAAGGAACAAGCATAGGACCAAACTAGTCCCTCTAAATGTGGTTGACAGTTATATGACTGGGGCAGACTGAGGGGCCACTGGCAGTGACACCAAGATTTATCCCTACTGCATGTACTGGCTTTTTGGGATCCTATTCTTTTTAGATGCATACCTTACTCGGCCTAGATATAGTAGGGAGGGCCTTGGACCTTCCACAAAGCAGTGCCTTTCCCTCTCTGAGGATGGGATGGGGTTAGGTGGGAGGGTGTGTGGAGGGAATAAGAGGAGGAAGGGAAGCCGGGCGGTGGTGGCGCACGCCTTTAATCCCAGCACTCTGGAGACAGAGGCAGGCGGATCTCTTTGAGTCGAGACCAGTCTGGTCTACAAGAGCTAGCTCCAGGACAGGCTCTAAAGCTGCAGAGAAACCCTGTCTCGAAAAAAACCAAAACAAAGAGGAGGAAGGGAGTGGGAACTTGGATTGGTATTTTTAAAAAATCAAATAATAATAAAAAAGGAAGAAACCTTTGGACTTAAACTCTTGAGCTATGTTGGAACTATTGAGAGTTTGGTAAAGGATTCATATATTTTCAGAGGGAATATACAGAATAAAGAACATGTAGGATAAATTTAAAGTTATTACTCATTACTACTATAAAAAGAGGGCTTTTTAATTTGAAAAAACTAAATTACAAATTATGAAAGTTACTATGCCAACATAAAACATGGATTAAATATATATTAATGCACAAAATTGTGGATAAATTAATAGATATTTTAAAATATTTTTAAAGAACTTAAGTAGCTTGTAGACTGATATTGACTGTATTTACAGATATGTGACTTCAATGACATGTCAATGATTTCTCTAATTGAGGTTCACAAGCAACTGAAGACAATACAGCTTTTTTGCTTATAATATTGAATATGTACCAGTGGGTGACGATTTACAAGACATGAGACCAAATTCTGAATCTTATTAAAAAGACTTTAAGCCATGATTCTGATTACATGGCATCCTAGAAAAAGCAAAACTGCATATAGAAAGTAAGTGGAGAAGGCATCTCCAGGAGTTCTGAGAAGAAATAAAAAGGGAATGTGCTTGTGGAGCAGGCAGAATGTTTACGATAATAAATTAACTCAATATGTTACTATAGCTATGGATGCAATATCTCTTCAGCCTTCCAAAGTCCACACTACCATATAATACAAAGAGTATGCCATAATTCAGATTATAGACTTCAGTGCCAAAATAATGTATCAATATTGGTTTATCATCTGTAACAATGTACCAAGGCAAGGCAAGACATCTATAATATGGGAAATTGAGTACGTGTTTGTGTGTGTATATGCCTGTGTGTGGTGTATACGTGCCTAAAGTAGGGGATCACAAACTATGCGGGTCTCTCTGTACTATATGCTTGACTCTCTGTACCATTAAAATACCAAAACTGAAATACACTAAGGAAAAATAGATTATGAACCATGATGAAAATGCACACTTTAGAAAAATGAGTGTAATTTTCTGTGTTGGTTTCACTTCATATTAAACAAAACACTAGAAGCAGTTGACAGAATATTGTTAAGCAGAATTAACATGGATACATCTCGAAAGAAGACACACAGATGGCCAATAACCACATGAAAGCATATTTAACATCATTAGCTACCGTAGAAAAGTAGGTCAGTATTTCACCAGTAAGCATGTTAGCCATAGGTTTTTCTTATACAATCTCTATTAGGCTAAGGAAGTTTTCCTTCTAGTCAGAGTTTGGTGGGAAGATTTATTATTTGCCAAATTCTTTTTGTGTTTCCCATACTGATGATTAAACTCTGGTTGTTTAATCCATCAAAACAATAGTTTATATTCCTTGGATTGATATTAAATATACTTTGCATTCCTTGCATTAGTCCCACTGGATCATAAAGTTTGATTTTTGTGCATGCTGTTGAAATTGATTTGTATGTATTTTGTGGTGATTTTTTGTATCTATGTTTATGAGGAATATTCATCTGTAGTTTTTCTCTTAATGGCTATGTATACCGTTGGTAATAGAAATAAATTGTGAAGCATGTTTCCTTTCGTCCATTTTCTGGAAGACTTGTGAAGAATTGGTATTTCTTCCAATGCTTAATTAATCTATCTGAGTCTAGGCTTCTGAGAGAAAAGGGATTTTTTGGTTCAATGTATCTTTTCTTTTTCATATGTTTTTTAGTATTGCAACTTTCTTTAAGTCTGGTGCATTGTTTATTTTGTAAAACAGAGTCTTTCTGTGACTTGGGCTGGCCTCAGGCTTGCTATGTATCTCATGCTGGCCTTGGCCTCATAATTCTCCTGCCTCAGCCTTCTAAATGTTAGGATTACATGTATGAGCCACCAGACTAAGCTAAATCAGTTTTAATAATGTGTTTTTTTTTTCTTGAGTTCTTTTCATCAATTCACTGTCAAAATCATTTCCCCAACCTTTACCAGTTTGACTATTTGAGGTCCCTTATGATTTATCATTATTCATTTTGTTAGTCAATGATTTTTCTGTGTTTCCTTCCTTGGTCAGTCTACCTAAAGGAATGTCAATCAACTTTTTCATTCATTGATTTTTTTTCTCATTTTAATTACTTCTTTTATTTTTAGAGATTATGACATAATTACATCATTTCTCCTTTCCCTTTACTTCCTCCAAGCTTTCCCACATGCCTTGTCTTGCTCTCTTTCTAAAATTAATTAATTGATGTTACATGTATATGTGTATATTTATATACATATATATCCCTAAACATAATCTGCTTAGTCTGTATAATATTACTTTATGTGTGTTATCAGGGCTGATCATTTGGTATTGGAAAACCAATTGATATGCTGTTTTCCAGAGAAAACTGTTTCTCCCACTCAGCATTCTTTAGTTGTTGATGCTCCTTTTGTTTAGGGCTTAAGCAGCATAGTCTCCCCTTGTTTACTTTGGCATGTCCTTGTACAGGTTTTAGTGGTCATGTTGGTAAGATTTCATTTGTATTTGTTTGTGTGTGTGTGTGTGCATTTGTAAACAGAAAGATGAGCATATCAGGTACCATCCTCAATTTCTGTCCATCTTATTGCTTTGAGATAATGTTCACTGGACCAGAAGCTTGCCTTTATTCTGCTAGGCTGGGTGGCCAGCAGTCTCTCAGTTCTACTTGCCTTCACCCTGCAATACTGGGTACAGACATGTAGAGCCTCTGCTTATTATATAGGAGAGAGGGATTTAAACTCAGGTCTTTTTGCTTGCTTACTTGCTTGCTTGCTTGCTAAGTAAGTGTGCTTACTCACTTGGGCATCTTTCCAGTCCCCTTTTCATTTTTTTTCTATTTTTTTTCTCAAAAGAATTTTTATACACAAATATGAGCCTGTTTTTCTCTCCTCCAACTTCTCCAGATCCTCACTAACCACTCAACTTCATATTCTATCTTCTTCCATGTTCCCACAAAACTTTGTAAAAACAAACATTAAACAAACCAACAAATGAAAAGCCAAAACAACGAGAAACAAAAAGCTTACAAAACTCAAACCAAAACATGGAGCTTGTTTGTATAAGCCAACTCCTCCTGGGCATGGGTCTTGCCCTGAAGTGTGGTTGATATACTCCATAACATTCCATTGGAATAAACTGATTGTTTTCCTTTGCTGTAGATTTCTTCATTATAGATGCTACTCCACATCCTCTTATCCCTTTCAGTCCTGAAATCCTGGCTGGCTTGAACCTGTGCAGGTCCTATGAGTGCTGCCATAGTCTCTATGAGTTCACAGGTACATAAGTCCTTTTGGTCTGGAAGTTCTGTTTCCTTGGAGTCATTACTACATCTAACTCTTACAATCATTCTGCCTACTCTTCTGCATAGATCCCTGAGACTTGGGGGAGGGGTGTGATGAAGACATCCCATTTAGGACCGCTCCAAAGTCTCTCACCCTCAGCACATTGTTGTGGATCTCTGTGTAAATTCCATCTGCTGTAAGAAGAAGAAGCTTTTCTAATATTGGCTGAGTGAGGCTCTGATCGATGGATACAGAATCTTCTTATGAGTCATTTTATTGCTCTATTCCTTTAGTAGGATAATAGTGGTAGGTTTTCCCCTAGGCCTGTGACCTATGGAGTCTCAGGTTCCTGGTCACATTAGCCATGGACTTCACTCCACTAAATGAAATAGCTTTTTACACTCAAGAACCCAGAGAGACGAATGCATGCATTTCTACTACTCCACTCTTACATAGACCAGGACCCACAACCTAGAAGTGGTGCCGCCCACAGTGGGTTGGATCTTCCCACTTAAGTTGCCACTATCAAGACAAGCCCCAGTGAACATGCCCACAGGCCCACCCAATCCAGGGTGATTCTAGATAGTGTCAAGTTGACAGATAAAAACCATCACAAAAATATTCTGGACCAGGGTGTTCTGGTATCACTCGCCTGTGCTGCAGCACATGACTTGGCTCTGAACACATACTGTACATGCTTTGAACTATATTTGCCTTTGTCTTGGGCACCCTGAATGCTGCCTGTCACACCTCAGCTCACATTTGAGACTACTGTGAATTATGAATTTCTTCCTAAATACAGTTTTCAGCTCTTACAAAAAAAGTATATAATAATTATGGAAGGCAAAGACTTCTAATATTTTGTGACATTACTCCTCAGTATTAAAATAGCAAATTAATATTATTTCCAGATTGGATTATGTCAGAAAGTTTGGTTTCAAAAGCTGGTATTTGAGTGCTAACTTGAGTTTCGTTTTTAAAAGTTATTAAGTTAATTTTGCTTGGGATTAGGACAAAATTTTAAAATTTTTCTGAAATAGGTCCAAGCACAATTTTTCTACTTTTTACAAGTCATTGTACTTTTATTTATTTACAAAGAAGTGTTGGAAATGATGATTATATAGTCAAAGCATCAATCAACTCTGAAAACATGGAAGATACTTATGTTCTTCAGGATCAAATATTCATCCAAGATTTAATATTTATTTGTTGGTGTGTATTGGGTGCTTTACCAGAAAATATGTCTGTGCACTATATGAGCACAATGCCCAAGAAGACCAGAAAATGGTATCAGGTTCCTTTTGGCTGGAATTACAACTGTGTACATGCTGGGAATTAATCTCTGATCCTCCTAAAGATTAGCCAGTACCCTTAACTGGATCTTAATGTCTCTCCATCTCGATGGTTTAATTCTTTATTTAAAATAAACATGTCTATATATGTTTTTAGTGTATAATCTGCTTTCATCTTTAACAACTGGTAAACTTTTGTGTACCAAAAAATTAAAGTTACCTTCTTTCTTGTAATAAGATGTATTTGTTATTTTTATTTTATGTATATGGGTACTTTGCCTGCATGTATGTGTATGGAGCTCATAAAAGGGAATGAGATACCCTGAAGTTAATATTAAAGATAAATAGCTGCCATGTAGGTGTTGGTAACCAAATTCAGATCCTCTGCAAGAGCAGAGTGATATAGAATTCCCCTCTGTATGCTATGAATATGTTTTATTACCATTGGTTAATAAAGAAGCTACTTCAGCCTATGGCAGAGCAGAATAGAGCTAGGTGAAAAAACTAAACTGAATGCAGGGAGAAAGAAGGTAGAGTCAGGGAGACATCAAGTAGCTGCCAAAGGAAAAAGAAGGTAGAAACTTACCAGTAAGCCGCAGCCTCGTGGAAGTACATAGATTAGTAGAAATGGGTTAATTTAAGGTGTAAGAGCTAGTTAGGAATGTGCCTGAACCTTTGGCCAAACAGTGTTGTAATTACTATAGTTTCTGTGTGATTATTTGGTCAGGGTGACTAGACAACAACAGTACAGTTTCCATTTACAGCAGAGTAGCCAGCAAGTGCTCATAATCACAGAGCCATCTCTCCAGTCCCTAAAATTAATTTCTTTATCAGTAACTGTTTGATTATACAGATATGCACTAGGTCACATAAAATTTATGATGACTTAACTCATCACCATCTGTTTTGAAACAGCACTAATCTCAATACAGATTAACACAGAAACATTGTTTTAGTGTAGTGTTTCCCAGAATTTTGGGTTTATCATCTCTCTCTCTTCTAACCTCTTTTGTTGCTGATTTAAAACTGAATATTAAATCTTTTCTGTTTTTCTTTTTTTCTTTTCTGTTTTTCTATATGCACTGAATAATTTCAGTTCAGGAGTTTCCATTCAATTCTTTTTATAGTGTCTTATATGCCAAATAATCTAATGTTAAAGGCTTCAAGGAGACACTTCCTATTGACTGCTCTTTTTCATTTCTTGTGTACATTAACACTTTCCTATTTTCTTTCTGTACCTCATAATTTTGATCTTGAAAGTAATGCATTTTAGATAATATATTAGAGGAATTCAGAAATCTTAGTTGTCCATCCCAGAGGTTGAGTTTATTATTTTCATTTGGTTTTTAACTTACCAGGACGAATGCTCTAGTCTTTCACTCTTGCATCAGGTACTTACTGATATCTCCAATTTAAAAATTTAATCCCTTGGGGACTGGAAAGGTGGCTCAGTGGTCAAGAATATTATCTGCTCTTCCAGAGGACCCAAGTTCAATTCCTGGCACCCATGGAGTGGATCATAACCTTTTGTAACTCCAGTCCCAGGGATCTGACAGCCTCTTTTGGCCTATGAGGGCGCTGCGTGTCCATGGTATACAGACATACATGCAAACAAAGCATCAACACACATTAAATGTTTGTTTTTTCATTAACTCTTTAAAAATGTTTTTCAGGTCAACTTTCCAGGGGTTGCCTTCACATTGATATGACTTAATGATGAACCAGTAATTGATCAGAAATGTGCTTACTAAACTTGAGCCAGTAAGACCAGGCCAGCAGATATGCTGATGAATGGGAAACAGTAAATACTTGGGTAATAACATGCCATCCTGTGTCTCCCGTGTGAGAGACCTAGGGTCAATATTCATGTGGGAATATGTAGATAGCTAAAGTTCTCTGCAGTTTCCCCTGAATATATATAGCCTTCAGTATTAATGGGTGTAGAAGAGAGATTATCAGTTTTCACTGTGGCTGTCTTATTCCACCAAATTTCTCTTAAAATTTCACGTGAGTCTGATAATCTATGTCTTGTCTCTATATAAATCACAGCTTCAAACTGTCTGAGATAATGGCTTTGGGGAATCTCAAGTTTAGCTACCTCTAACTCTTAAGAGCTGCTCATTTTTAGAACATTTCATAACCTTCTAGTACTAAACTGAGGGAAAGTGGTTTTGCTGTAAATGATTTCACTCAGCTACTTTGTTACTAGTAAACAGCAAGGGTGTTTTTCTTAAATTTGAGTACAATAATCCTACTTATAAAGGTAACCCTTCTTGCCATTTGTATTAGTTTCTTAGGCTTTGCAATAACAAATTTCTATGTATTAAAACAAAAGAAGCAAGTTTTCTGTTACTGTTTATGAAGCCACAAGTCTGAAATCAAAACATCAGGATGGTTGCTTTCTTCTGGAAGCTCTGAAGGAGAATCTGTTCCATTCCTCTCTCCTAGCTGCTGGAACTGCCAGAATTCTTTAGCACAGTAGCATCCCTCCAGGCTTTGTGTTTGTCATCACACAGCCTTTTGTCCCTGTGTCTAAGTATCTGAAGGGCCTTTTCCTTTGTGTTGCAAACACAACAGTTATTAGATGTAGGGCCCACCCTAATCCTGTGACTACATAGTAACATTAAATCTTTAATGACCCTATTTCCAAATAAGCTCACGAAGTTCTGGTACACAAATTTGGGAAGACAATATTCTAGTGACTGTACCACTCATTACAAAGTATCACTAAAATAAGTATGGTCTCTTTTGTGATTTGGGTTATGTTTTATGAAGATAAGTTTGGAATGAATGAAACATCAAGTTGGCACTGCTAACATGACAATTTCTGTATTCCTTAAGAAAACGATGTCCTCCTTTCGTTATTTTATTCATGCTAGCAAGGAAAAGGCACAGTTCTGTGCAAAGGAAAGGGCTGGCAGAATCTCACTCTTCTCCATTCTAATTTATATGTCTGTTTTTAATCTAGAGCCAAATAACTATCGGAGCATGCATGGCCGGGCAGTAAATGGTAGCCAGTTGGGAAAGGATTACATCCAGCTGAAGAGGCTGCTACAACCCATCCGGATATACTCCAGAGCCAGCTTGTATGGCCCTAATATTGGACGGCCCAGGAAGAACGTCATTGCCCTCCTAGATGGGTAGGTCAGATTATTTAGCTGTCCTTACAGTATTGCTCATTAAATATAATGAAATGAAGTATTTGTGTTTATTCTGGCTATTTTCATATTTAAGAAGAAAAGAGAGGCTTTCTCAAAATCCCCAACAAAAATTCTACAGCAAACAATAGCAGTCATCTTTAGGGCTCCTAGAGACAGGGGTAGGAGGAGGCATATCTTAGTCTCTAAGTGGATTGAACAGAATGCCTTATTTGCAAACAAAATTATTTAATATAGGATTTAATTGAATAATTTCATATTTTTAAAAGATTGAAAAACATCACAAATATTTACAAATAAAAATAGAACCAAACTAATACTTCAGTAGCAGACATCACTCTGTATTATTATTATAACTTGCTTAATTTTAACTGACCTAACAAACATCTTTTGTGCGTCGGTGCAAAGAATAACGTGAAATGTTCTCTAACTCAGTTCTGTCAGCTGACTAGCCTCAAACTGAATAATGGATATGCTCATTCAGATCTGGTTTAGTTATATAGGGTTGTAAGAAATGCCTGACCATGAATTTATTGCTAACAAATATTGCAATTAGAGGGAACCACAGTGGAGTGGGGGAGGCTTAATATAAATATATGTTGAATCAAGGCCCAAAATGAAGATGTAACTGGAGCAAGTATCAGAGCACTGAGGTGGGGAGATTCACGTGTTATATGTGGTATGTAGTCTGAACAAGAATAGTTATCCCTCCAGTTCAAAGTTAGTAAGACAATTTCCAATGACATGTGTGCAACAAGCAGTTAGAGAAATAAATGTCCTGCAAGCATAAACAGAGATGAAAAGAAAGAAAATGGTGTCTCTTGAATAGCTATGTGCCTCGATGACTTGTCAGACTCCTTTCATTTCTGATTACCTAGTCTTGATATGAGCTTGTGAACATAGCAGGCTTTACTTAAGGTCTAGGGAAGGCAGAGAGATTTATATAATAACAACACCAGAAAGGTGAAGTTGAATATTAGGCATTTTTCCATATAAGTCATTGAATTTTTACCTAAACTATCTTTCTTAATCTCTTCTTCTTCCCATCTCCCCTTTTCTTGCTCAAGGGCAATTTACTTCCTTTTTGTTAAAAAATTGATGGCCTTAGTCCCTCCTCACTAGCTAGGCCTTCCTTTTGCATGCTTTCCCTGAACTTTGACATTTCTCTTTGCATGTGAGTGATGAGGAGCAAGGATAGAGATGAAGAGGTGGCTTTTATTTTTCCTGTTACACTTTGTGTATAAAGATTAGTCACAGTGTACTTATTCATATTTCACAAGTTCATAATAAAAATTTAATCTCTCTATCCTTTAAATCTATACTTTAATGATTAATGTGTCCCCATTGTCATTCTAATAGTATAAAATGATATCAATTGTTTATTCATTCTAAAGATATTTCTTGAGCAACAACTATGTTCTAAGTAATATGCTAGCAACTGAGATAATATTAAACAAAACAGATACATTCTTTGCCATTCCAAGGTGTTCACTAAGTTGGGAGAGACATAGACATTAACAGGAAATGTAAAACCAGAACAGTATGAAGTAGATACATGGTTATACTAAGAGATGTGGCTTGATTGAATTAAGAATATCATGAAAACACTCCCTTGAAAAGTGTAATATAAAGAATGATGGGTTGATTGCACAACACGAGAAGTGAAGAGTATCACTGGTTATTTTTGTTTATATAGTTTTAAAATGAAAACTAATATTGAAAACTGGCTGGGCTGGCTGGAGTGTCAGGAAAGTAAGGAAGAGCAAGTGTGTTCTATCAGGGTTTGTAGGCAAAAGGAAGGACTTGCTGTTCCTTCTAATTGCATTCAGGGTAACATAGGATGTTTTAAGCTGGGGAAGGAAACTATTATATGAAAAGGATGTTGGGTATACTGTGGGAAATAGATTAGAGAGAAATCAGGAAAATTAGTGATTGCTTCGGTAATACAGGGTTATACAGGGAGGAAGTAATGGAGGCCTGGAGTAGAGTGGTGGCAGCTGGAAGAAGAGCCTATGGGATAGGGTAGTACATTGTAAAACATACACTGATGTGATAGTAGAGAGTGGATGGTGCCATTTGCTTAAACAAGAAGACAGGAATCCTTCTGACTAAGAATTGTGAGAATACAACTGAGACTTCGTTTTAGTGCTATGAAACTAAATATAGATGTCAAGAATATCATTTAATAGGTGCGAAGAGATCAGGTTCTCTGTTAGAGATATTTATTTATTTGAGAAGTTTTTAGCACAAAGGGAATGGAAAAGATAAGTTAGCATACAAAAGAAAAGAAAGGCATAGCTGATAGCCTGAAGAACCTGCAGAAGTAAGAAAGTGTAAGAGGACTCAGGCACATGAAGAAAATAGAATAAAGGCAGAGGCTTCCAACTAACAGGGTGACAGAATTTGGCTGCATGTCAGTTGCTAATGACCTCAAGAGACAGCTCAAGAGAGGACGACTGAAGCTGGGTTGCAGTGGCTTGCAGAGTGGGGAATATGAGACAGCCAGCAATAATGTAGGCAAGAATACTTAGAATAACATTTACTGTGAAGAAACCTAAAGACAAATGAAGGGTGTGTGTCATCAGGGAAGATGGCTGCTCCTTCCTTTAATGCAGAATAGAGTAGAACAGGTTTTTGGGTTAAGTTACACCCAGTGAGAAGAAAAGGGGAATACAGCCAAGTTAAGACATCCTTAAAGTGGGAAGAAATGAAAAGCAAAATTGTTGACCGTCTGCAGAGGACAATACTCCCATGATAATATAAGAAACAACTATTTGTCTGCATTGAGAGGTTTAAAAAGTCATATTTATGAGGAGACCCTGTTCCCACTACAGTACGTGTAATTAAGATGTTGAGTTTGTGTGCATGATACAGACGTGAGTGCATGCAAGTTAGTATGTTAGGAAAGAACTGAGAAACTTCACACAGTGGTGAAAGAGAAGAGTGTGTGCTGTTATTTGACTATGAAGTGTCCCTCACAGGCTCATGTGTTGAAGGCTTGGTTTCTAGAGGGTGGCACTGTCTCAGCAAGTGTCATTAAGAGGTAAGGTCTGGCTAGAGGAATTGGGTCATGGACAGTGGAAGGTTGTTCCGAGGAGATACAGCTTGCCCTGGCCTTTCCTGTTTCTCTGCTTCCCAGTCACCATGGTGCTCTGCTTTACATCATACACAACGAGATCAGCCAACCATGGCCTGAAACCATGAGCCCAAATAAACCCTCTCTCTCAATGTGTTTCTCTCGAGTGTTGGCCACAGCAACAGAAAGTCTGGCGAACAAAGCATGTGGCTAGAGTTTTGGAGTGGCAACTTCCTCCATGTCTAAACGTGAAGTCAAACAAAAAAACAAACAAAAACCAGAAAAAGGCATTTAGGACAAAGAAAAATACAAATATTTTTCTTTTATGTGCCAAAATAAGGATTTAATTTTCTTAATATAGGTGTGTGAAAGAAATATCCCAGAAGCTTAACCAACAGAGCAAACACATCAGCACTGTAAATTAGCAGCTCGTAGCCTTTCCCGACTCTCTTGGTTATACAGGTACAATATTCCATAGTACAATGTTACATAGATGTGATCACAATAGAGACATCATTTTGAGCACTGAATTTTTATACATTGCTTCATATAGCCCTTATTTCTGAATACTTCTCATAATTGCATTCTTAGTAGAAATAAAATATCCATTGCATTAATGAACCAAAGTTTAACTAAGCATCCTTCCTCTAGTGAACATTGGGCCTCTTTCCAGTTTTTGCTTGTAATGTAGCACAACTATAAATATCTTTATACAAATAGATTTTTAAATTTTTAATTTGAATAATATCCTTGGGCAGTATCCAAAAAGTTGGGTTTCTGGATCAAAATGTATATTAATTTTTATGACTTTATGTTTGCTGCCAAAATTCTTTTCAGAATGATTTCACTAGGTGAAAAACAGTGGTATATCACTGTAACACAGTGATGTTATACCACACAGCAATAAGTATTGACAGTATTATTAATTAACTTTGTTTAAATTAATGCAGGATCATGTTGCGTGCTTGTTTATATTTGAATTCAAGAATGGCTGAATATTCTCCAACTCTTAACATTTGTCTTGTTTCTCTTATTTATTTATTTCTCTATTTATTTATGGGGTTTTTTGTGTGTGTATGAGAAAGAGATGGGAGGATGTATGCATGTATGTTCCTATGTGTGAGGGGCTGTGCTCAAGTGTGAACGAGCATGAGGTAACCAGAAGTCAACATCTGATCTCTTCCCTTTTTGCTCTCCCCATTGGTTGGTTATTTTTGTTTTAATTTTGAGAGATGATCTTTTGTTGGTTGCTGAAAATAGTGGTTGCCATTTAGGTAGATTGAATGACCAGCGAAACTCTAGAATCTGCCCATCTCTGTTCCTTACCCAGCACCAATGTTTCAAATATGTGCCACAGGGCCCAGATTTTATGTCCATGATGGGAACCCAAGCTCAGGTCCGCATGCTTGCTCAGCAAGTGCTTAACACACTGAGAGATTCCCAGCCCTGACTCTATTTCTCTTAGCCCAAATTTGATTAACAGCACAATAACCATTTTGCCTGCATTCCAGGCCATTCTTATTATTTATCTTATTTTACAAGATAACTAATACCTACAAAGAGTAAATAGAAAGAAATAATAAATCTCGAGACTGAAACCAATGAGATGAAATTAACAAACAGTATAAGAATAAATAAAATTGAGATGATTCCTTTTGAGAACATCAACAATATTGGCAAACCTTTAGCTAAATTAATCAAAAGACACAGAGAGAAGACCAAAATTAATAAAATTCAAGATGAAAAGAGAGACATTACAACAGACATTGAGGAAATTCAGAGAATCATAAGAACATACTTTAAAACAAGGAAAATGTAAAAGAAATGGATGAATTTATTGATATTATGATCTGACATAAAGCAAAATTAAATAAACAATTCAAATAAACTCATAACCCCTAGTGAAATAGAAGCAGTAATTAAAGTCCTCTGATTAAAGTAAACTCAGGGCCAGATGGATTCAGTATATAACTCTACCAGAAATAACACAAATATTCAACTTATTCCACAAACAGAAACTGAAGAAATATTTCCTAGATCTTTTTATGAAATCAATATTTCCCTGATACCAAAACCACACAAAGACCCAACAACAAAAAGAAAATTATAGACCAATATCCCATTTGAATATAAATGGAAAATTCTCAATAAAATACTTACAAACTGAATTGAAGAACACATGAGAAAGAGTAACCACCATGTCCAAGTTGGCTCATTCCAGAGATGCAGAGATGGTTCAACATACATATATAAATAAATGTAGCCCATCATAAAAACCAACTGTAAAACAGAACACTTGATAATCTTATTAGATGCAGTAAAGGTCTTTAACAAAATCCAACATCCTTTCATGATAAAAAAAAAAGTACTGGAGAAAATAGGGATACAAGGGAAATAACTCACATAATAAAGACAATTTACAGCAACATCATTCAAAATGTAGGGAAACTCAAAGCATTTTCACTAAAACCAGGAACAAGACCATGACGTTCACTTTCTCCATACCTCTTTAATATAGTGCTTGAAGTCTTAGCTAGAGCAATAAGACAACTATAGGAGAGCAAGGGGATACAGATAGGAATGATGGAATCAGATATTATCAGTTAATATTGTATATATGATGTGGGAGATGATGTATGCTGTGAGTATGTTTTATTGCCATTGGACGAGCAGTCTCCCCCAACATATATATGAAAGACTACATACAGACTCCACCAGGAAACTCCTACAACTGATAAACTCATTCAGCAAAGTAGCAGAATACAAAATCAGCACACAAAAATCAGTAACCTTCCTGCATACAAATGACAAATATAATGGAATAGAAATCAGGGAAGCAGTACCTTGCACAGTCACCTCAGAAAATACCTTAGGATAACTAACCAACCAGATGAAAAACTTGTATAGTAAAAGCTTGAAGAAAGAAACCGAAGAAGACACCATAAGATGCAAAGCTTTCTCATGCTCTTAGATTGGTCAGATTAATATAATGAAATTACCAAAAATAGTCTATAGACTCAATTTGATACAAATCAAAATATCAACACATTTGTTAGTATAATAATAGTATTGTTAATAAAATTGTTAAATATAAAAATATTAAATGATATTAAACTTCACATGAAAACACAAAAACACACAATAGCTAAAACAATACTTGATAATAAAAGCACTGCTTGAGCTATTACCACTCAGATTTCAAGTTATATTACAAGGTTATAATAATAGAAACAACACTGACATAAAGACATATTGATCAATGGATTAAAATTGAAGATCCAGACATAAACGCACATGTTATGTACATCCAAGTATTGAGATGGTGCTGTTTTAGATTCAGTACTCCTTGGGCACATATTCAGGTTGCTATTGAGCGTTCTATTTTGAACTTCTTAGCATCATTCACATCCCATCTTCATTTGTCTGTATAGATCTTACCATTTTTTCTTTATTAACAATTTATTTGTAACTGTTCTCAGACCCTAATAATATCCCCATGTAGATTTTTAAGTCATTTTTTAAGTGTGACATCTAGTCAATTCAATTTTGCTTGAAGTCATAAGTTTTCCAGATACGCTGACTCTTGGCCTTTAGTATCTCTATCTACATAAATTCCAATCTAGTAAACTGCTGTGCTCCATTACGCTCACTACCTTCAAGTATGCCAAAGAATTATAGATTTTGGAAAATGCCACACGCTGTTTGACATGTGCATCTTTTTGTTTTATGTAATTGTTTGGAAGGTCACTTTTTCCCCTCTTAATTCCCAGATCTTCCCTGGCATATTCAGGTCAGATTTCAGTGGTCTCCTCTGGCCTTGCATCACATTTTATTTTTCTGCTCTAGTTTTTATCAAATTGATTATAATGTGTTTGTTTACATATTTGCCTCCCTTAATAAACCATGAACTGTGATCTAGATCTTGCTTCTTTATACCCTTAGAAGCTAGGAATATTGTATATATAAGTGCTTATTGGCAAAAGCACTTATATATGAATGAAATATAAATTGTCATCACATAAATGGTACATAGAAATTTATAGTAGAAGAACAGATGAAACTGATATAGTATCTTTGTTTATCTGATGCAAAAAGAATGCATGGATGAGATTTTGATGTTATTTGAGTAAAACATGTTGATTTTATGAATAATAATAATGTTACTTATTAGCTTTAATGACATAGAACCACGCCAGCTTTTAATCTCTTTAAAATAGAATGTATAGGACTGCCTCTCCATTGGAATAGGAAATGGATTAGAGGTAGGATTCCTGTGTTTGTATTATCAGGAAGTTATAAGCCTCTTGGAAAGTGGGAAATACTTAATAAAATATGTGCTTTATTGTTTCCATGTCCTCCGTCGAGCACTGGATAGTTCTAGACGTGGCTTTAGCTGAAGAATTGTTGTTTAGGGTCGAATCAGTTTCATCTGTTCTTCACCCATGGACTTCTATGCACCATCTGTGTGTTAACATTTTATGTTTAATTCATTACTTTTCTTTTTCCAGGCAACATATTTTTCTTGCTTCAGAAATTTACTATAATTGTTTTGTCTATGTTGATCGAAATGCTATGCAGACACAATAGAAATTCCAGTCAAAAAATTATTTATTGTAAACATTGTTTTATTTAATATTTAAATCTGTACCTGTGATCTGGAAAAATATTACAATACCATTTTAATGTAAATAGATAGTCAAAGACCACAGACATAAGAAACCAATAACATAGGAAAATTAAGATAAAAAATAAACAATCTAAGATAAATTTTAATTCATGATTAATACTTAAAATATCTATAATTTACTACTCCTATATGTATATAACAAGATATATACAGTAAGATATTGTATTTATAAATTAAAAACATTTTTATAAGAATATGTAATTGGAATAAATAAAAATATCTTAAAATTAAATATATCCTTTCTTAAATTAAGCTTAATAAGTACATGGATTATGTGCACTAGTGATTAACTCCAAGCCACCAATAATGCCTCAGTGTCACATTAAGGAAAGAAATAAAAACACTTCCACCTTGGAATCATTCAGCTAAGGAGTCCAGATTTGAATGCTCTGTTTCCTGCCCCATGTGTCTTCTGTCCTCTGTCTTGCATGAGCCTGAATGTATGCCTGCGTGAAGGCTGTCTTGTGAATTTGCTTGTCCCTGTGTCTCTGTGTCTATCCCTATATATATATGTCTGTTGTGTCTATGTGTGAGTAATGTCTGTATGCCATATGTGCATGTGTCTGTATGTGTGTGTGCAGTGTGTCTGTCTGTAATGAAGGGCTTTGCTCTATTTATTGAATAGTAAAGAAAACGTAACATGGGGAAAGGAATGGGATACTTGACAGAAATCTTTATCAGAGTTCTACAAGGGATTGAGTCACTGATTCCACCTGATCCCAACTGACACAGATAACAAATATCATTATTTATCAACCAATATCCATAAATGGTTGCTTTCAACCTTTATGGTAGGTATTAGGAAATCCTTTCAACTTCTGTATTTTGTACTTTCAGCAGATGATGCACATGTATTATTCTGGGTCAGGAGTATGGAAGAGCAGTAACTTAAGATTGCAGCTGTGTATTATCTTGGGCTATAAAAGTTAATTACATGGGAAATCCAAGGCAAGTAAAGTTGATTGTCACATTGTTCTCTTAAAGGCAGGCTTAATCACCAGTTTGATTACACAGTAGGCTAGCAGTGACCTCAAGGTGGATTATTAACTCTGACTGTGAGGAGGTCCATCAAAAAGTTACAGTCTCCTAGAATGTGAGATATTTACAGACGGTTGCATCATTACAAATAAGGATTAGACAATGCTTTCTCTTGTTCTGCTACAGCAAGAAGCTTAAACTGGGTAATTTATAAAGGAGAGAAAGTTTCCCTCTTGGTTCTAGATACTAGGATGTCCAGGATCTGATGTGAGTTCTGGTTTCCATGATGGATTATAGTAGGACAAACACAGTGAAATAAAAAGATTTTAATTTATTAAAATTCAGAGAATTTATATCTGCTTTAGGAGCCTTACTATTCATCCTTCCCCTCCAATCTATCCACTATTCAGTGTCTAAAATATATTATTTAAAAGTTATAATTCATTTGGCGTCATTCACTAATACTTTCTGTTTTTCTTAGAATAACACATGAGTTTTTTGTTTTATTTTGATCCACAAGACCCCACAGTTAATGGCCTGCATACTGCCTAATGCTGTATATTTATTAACTGCCAGTCTCCCTTGTTATTCATCCCAGAGTTCTTCCCTCCTGCCACACGACTTACACTGTTTCATTCTTTAGAACCCCCTGGCCAGCAGGGAAGAACGACCACCGAATAGAGGATTCTTCTCAAATCACACTTTATTGGAGCCTCTTGGTTGAAGGGAGAGCAGGAAGCAAAGGGCCCCAAGCACTAAACGGCAGCCGCTTATATAGGGAGAGCAGACACAGGTCGTGCCTGGATTGGCACTCGCTCATCTTTCGATGCCCCCGCCTAATATGGAGTTGTTTACTTGGTGGTGCAGGGGCTCCACGCCATCTTGTAATGGCGGCCAGCAAATTGGCTCCCTGCATTTTCTTTCACAGCCTACCTGCTCATTTTACAATATTTATCACAATTTATAAATATGTATTTGCTGTTTGTTTGCTTATTACTTGTAGATTATAAACTGTGAGGCTGTGAAGAATCTTTGTTATGTTTATTATTACCAAAATGCCTACTATTTAATTTCTCACATTTGTTGAGTAAGTTTGTGAATGAAGAAGGGAAGTCATCACCACATAATACAGAGTTTCCAGCAGAATAATCTAATGTGAACCTGTATAAGAACATACAGACAGGCTCAGCTTTCTGCTCTATAAGTTCAGAGAACTATGGAAAACATTCAAATTAGAATAATGGGGATAAAAATAGAAAAGAGCTGATGGGGAAGCTCAGCCAATCACCTTGTTTGTGGGGTGTGTCGTTCCCCCCCCCCCCCGGGGGGCCCAAATAGCCTATAAACCATCATTGTGCGCTTGTTTTTTCCTCTGGTTTCCTGCTGTCCTGAATCGCTGGAACCTTGGCTTTTGTAAGTTCCCCTTTCTTCCCTTTATTAAAGCTGAATATTTTATATTAAAGCTAGTCTGGTTAATTCTAACTGCCGATCGACCACGCCCCAACAAAGAGCTAGGAAGCAAACAATAGTGTTTGCTAAGTATTGTGTGTTCAGTAGTCAACAAGCCAGAAATAGAAAAACTGACTTTTTGCATCTTGAATTTCTATCCTTGTTTATACATGATTACTAACACTTCTGTTGAGTATCTGATACTGATGTATAGCTGTCTGTGTGTGAGTGATGAGGTACAGACCTTGTAGGTCTGCCAGTCTCTGTCAGTCATATGTACATCACTTCTGTTGTGTCTGGAAGACAAGTTTCCTTGGAGTCATCCACCACCTCTGCCTCAGCACCAACTCTGGTTTTTATGCTCCTTCTGCCTCCTATTCCACATAGATCTCTGAGTCTTGAGGGGTAGGGATTTAATGAAGGTATCCTACAAGGCCTGTCCAGGTTCAAGACAGATGGGATCCCAGCACTGATAGGGAGAAATGGACATTGGGTCCCACCTCTAATGAAGAATTTATTTGTAATTGAAACCTCTGGCAAAGGAAAAATCAGTTTTCTCCAATGGAGTTCCACTGTGTTTACTTAGTATTGAGTGTTCCAAAGTCTCTTACCTTATGTACATTGCCCAGTTGTGGGTCTCTGTATCAGTCCCCAGCTACTGCAGGAGGAAATTTTTCTGATGTGGTTTGAGCAAGGCACCAATCTTGGTATAGTGGGAAGTCATTAGGAGTTATTTTCTTGCAAAGTGCCTTTAGCAGAATAATAGTATTGGGTTTTCTCTTAGGCCCATGATCTGTCTAGTCTCAGTTTCTTGTCATAAAGAAAAGTACATCAAACCATTTTCTGTAACCTAAAATTTACTTATCTTCTGATTTTAACTTGAGGCTGCAGAAGCAGTAACTTCCCTCCCTTGAGAGCCATCCATTACTCAACAGTGTCATAGCGGAACGAGTGTGCACAGAGGAATAGATCGTGCCGGGTATCTATTTGTCATCTCCTCCGTTGTGGACTCAGTTTTCTCAAAGAGTGGTAGTGATAACTTATTTCCAAGGTACCTCTCATCTCTAACATTTTAAAATTTGAAGATACTTATTAGCACAAAACAAAAACTTTTCCCAGTTAGTTTCTTGTTTTATAACATAAACACTTGGGATTTCTCTTGTGTAGGTCAATACAGAAGAATGATAGAGAATAATTTTGAAAGTAGGTGAGAATTGATTTTCTACTGATTCATCAATCTAAGGACCTGTTTATTCTCTCCCAAGCCTCCCTGTCTTCATTTGTAAAGTGGCCTTTCATAGAAATAAAGGAGTGATGAATTTAAAGGCTTTGCACTGTTCCTGGTATGTGTTGACACCCAAAGAAATGACAGCCACAATCGTTGAGAACAGATGCATTTTCAAGATGAAAAAGGCAATTTTTAGTCTAGGGGCATTTTACCATGACTCAAATGCAGGTTTCTAGGCAGTTAGATAATTGAGTGAGGAAGGAAAATCTGAAGACTATAATGCCACATCAGTATCATGAGGGTGACCACAGCTCTACTCTGCCTTCTGCCACGTCCGTTCTTGGAGCAGAAGCACAGCTGGGGACAGTTTGGTGTAATTATCACAGTGTGATTCCTAATAATTGTTCTGTTTCATTTCAAATGTGAAGGCATTATGTGACTTCACCAAATTGCAGGAGGACAGAAGAGAATAATGTCTTCCTTTCTTACTCTGTAAGGAAAAGAATCTACCTCTTTTCGCCCCTACAGAGAAATTCTGCCTGCTTGTTCAGTGCTCATTACCAGGGAAGTGCTGGCTACTGCACCCAGCACTGTCTGCTCCCTAGATGACAGCTATTTTAATGGCCCATAACTCTAAATTCTCTGTGAATTTTTATTTAATTTTTTTAGAGAGTACTTCTTTCCAGCTAAGGAATGAGCCTGGTTGCTTACCCAAGCTCAGGCTTATGAGTTATTACTGTTAGGAAAGATGTATTCCTCTGTCTCTAGCATCAGAGAAGTCAGCAAGGGGAGGGAGTTAGAAAGAACATCAGAGAAGGGGTTCAGACGCCTGAAATGGAAAGTCATTAAACCTGTAACTTGATCACATGATCTTAGGAAATATTCTTTCATACTTTTGTCTTTTCCTCCTGAGCCTCCTCCTTATAATTCTATTTTCTCCTCCGAGAATGCTCCATTGTGATCTAATCTACGTTGTAAGTAGAAAAAGACAAGATCTCCTGAGTAAATTGGGAGCATGAGAACCATGGAAGAGGGTTGAAGGGGAGGGGAGAGGCAGGGAGGGGAGCAGAGAAAAATGTAGAGCTCAATAAAATCAATTTAAAAAAGAATGCTCCATTGTCCCAGGAACTGCTAAGACTAGAATTTGTCAAAAGTCTAGTCCATTGTATTAGTTGCTTTTCTCTGTTGCAGTGATCAAATTCACCAGACAGGATGCAACTTGAGGGAAAACAAATTTATTTTGGCCCAGGGTTTGAGGCTCTGGTCTTTCATGGCAGTAAGATATGGTGGCAGTAGCATGAGGCCTTTTGTTCACATCTCCATAGGATCAGGAAGCAAAGACAGGACAAGAAACAAGCCACACTATAAGCTTGCCCCAGACATCCACTAACCTCATCTGGGTGCCACGTCCCAAACTAGCACAACCACAGCTAGAAGCTAAGAATTCAAGTAGGAGCCTGTGAAGAAAATTTTACACAGAACCTGTGAAACTCATGAGCTACCTGCATTAGATATACCTACCGGGATTGTAAAAATGCATCAATGCCTCATGATTCTGTTTTTCAGTAGCTTATAGTTACTATAGAAAATAATGGATTTTCTTTTATTTCATGCTTCTTTATAATGTACAGCGGTTATATTGATCACTTATTCCCCTGTTTCCTCCTCGTCCCTGCTTATGCTGTGTCCCTTTCCTCTTTTCAAATAGATTCACTTCTATGTTCAGGCCTTTTTCTAAAAAAAGTAACGTGTAATGCTTATCTTTTGAGTCTGACTTATTTCAGTTACCGTGATGATCTCCAGTTCTATCTATTTTTCTGTAAAAGATACATATTTTAGTCTTCTTTAGGACTGAATAAAATTAATTTCTTTGTATACCTGAATATATCATATTTTCTCTATCAACTCATCTGATTTGGGATATCTAGGATGATTCCTTAACTTGGCTGTTGTAACTAGAGTCACAGCAGACATGGTTGTGCCGGCATCTTAGATTCTTGGTATAAGCACAGGTGTGTTCGCTTCACGTATATACTCAGGAGTGACATATCGTATGATAGTTTTATTTCCTTATTCCTCTATTCTTGCCATAATGAATGCTAACCCCACCTTTTTTCACGCCCTCCTTTCTGGGATACAGTTTCTCTCACTGAACCTTAAACAGTCCCTGAAGCTCACTGTATAGTTTATGCCGGCCTTGATCTCATGGTGGTTCTCCCGCATTGGCATTTTTGCTTATTTCCTTCAGGACTGCTATTCCAAGTGGGTTGAGATGGAAATCTCGTATAGTTTTGGTTTGAATTTCCTCGATTGCTTAAAACACTGGCATTTTCATCTATTTGATGATCATCTGTACTTCTTTTGAGAAATTTCTGTTCAATCTGTTTGCCCATATATGGACTTGAGGATTTATGGACTTGAGGCTTTAAAGTTATTAATTTTTAGAGTTCCCCAATCCAATTTCCAGTTTGTTGACGTATAAGTTGTCCATACTCCCTAATGATCTCTAGATATCACTGGTGTCTGTTGCAATGCTGCTTCATTTCAACTCCAAAACTTCTCTCTTTTCCCGCTTGATTCTTTTTTTTTTTTTTTTTTTTTTTTGCTTGGTCAATAAGTTTATTATCTTTATGAAAAACTCTTCATAGAAAACTGTTTTAGCTGTCAGCAGCCCGCTCCTGAGCTCTGAGGAAGCTTGCCTTCTTTTGAGCAACCTGATCTTTCTTCTGGGCAAGAGACATTTTAGAATGGTTCCACCTCTTCTTCCTCACTTCTCTCTTGGGCTTCTTTTCATAGACTGGATTCTCTCGTATAGCAGCATGGGCTTTCTTATACATCTCCTCCATCATGTCTGGAGCAATGTTGTTCTTTACGTACTGAGAGAACTGCTTCTTGTAAGCGTCTTCATCTTCCTCCATCAGGTAGCACATGTAGTCCGCAACGTTCTGGCCCAGGATGTGCTTGTGATGGACCTCTGCGTTGAACTCCTTGCTCTCAGAATCATAACCAGGGAATCGTTTGGTACCATGAGGAACAGACAAGCCTCCATCCACAGCTCCCTTCAGGGCCCCGAAAACTTTATTGTAGTTCGAGCAAGACCAGCATCCAAATAGCAAGTGAAGGCCCCAGGCTGACCATCGATGCTTTCCACATTGTATTCATCTCCAGTCACCTCCACTTGGCCTTCATAGATCTTGTCCATACCAAACCTGTTGAGAAGCCTGCGGGCCAGCAGCAGGCCAGTACAATAGGCGGCAGCATAGTTTGTCAAGCCAACTTTCACACCGTATTTTGGCAGTTCGTGTGCATAGGCGGCGCAGACTATCATATCCCCCTCTATACGGGCATAGGCAATCTGGCAGATGATGTCTCTGTTAGTTACACGAACTATCATCCTGTATTTGGGTGTGTTGTACTTATTTTTGTCTTGGATCACTAATCGCTTCCGAGCATAATAGTCTGTTTTACCTTCTCGCCGCCTTCTGAATCTTACTTGGTATCTCTTGAAGTAGGCCTTGTTCTTGACAACTTTCACAAACCCCATGCTGCGGACAGAAACCCGCAATCGTGGCTCCACGCAGACCTGCGGGCCCGGCGGCGCTAGGGGGAAAAAGCCGCTTGATTCTTAAGATCCAGCTCAGACTTGGCAAACCTGAGTGTACAGAGATGGAACCAAATATTGTTCTTTCAAACAAAGGCTTCAAAGAATTTTGGTACAGCAAAATTGAGAATCGCTACTGTGTATGGGCAGAGAAGGTTCTGTTTATATTTTATTGATCAAGAAATAGATGTGTACAAATGTTATGGTAACAAGCCATGACCAGGGAAAGGATACCCTATGTATTTAGTGGCTGCACTGCTCTACCCACTGCTCTTGTTTCTCCACCTGTGTCTCCCACCCATCTCTCAGAGTCTTTGCAGGATAGGTACTGTTCTCTCCATACGAAAGGGTCCTGGGAAGTGAAAGTCACAAAGCTAATGATGGTACCAAGTTTCAAAACAGATACCTGTTTTACTCCTGGACCCAATAGATTTTATTCTATGGTGCCATTTTCCTGAGTTTTCATCATTCACTTAAGGATGGTATAAACAGTCAAGAATATAAAAAAGAACCCTCTTCACTTGAGGCCTGTGGTATTTGCTCTCACTCAGTCAGCTTCTTACCACAGCTTCAGCTCCTGGAAATTTTCCTTCCTCTGTGAAATTCATAATCATATCCTGATGCATGTTTCTTCCTTCCCACCAGTTTCCACAGCCAGGACAAATCATATCAAGTCAGCTAAAACCTTCTGTGCTTGAGTCCAAGTCTGCAGCCTCCTCAGCAGCACTGCGGTTTGCCAAACCATGCCTATCATGATAATCCTCCAGCCAGCCCCTGTCAGTGCTTGCCAGAGCCTTCCAGATATATTTCAACGTTGTCCCTCAAAACCTCTATTCTCCCAGCTTCCCTAATCAAACAAATCGATTTGGCTATCCTGCATGTGTTTTTCTCTTGTGTGTGCTTCTGTCCTTTCTCAGACATTGCCTTACAGTCTCCCTCTTCTCAACCCCCACCCCCAAATTGACTTTATCTTGAGGGCCAGGTAGAGGTAACAAATGCTTGGCGATCTATCTTGAGAAAGATTCTTACCAGTTCCCAGACAGGCGATAATGTATTGTGCTCACTCCCAGCATCTGCCATGGATTCAGGAAAAGTGGCAACGCAACAAAGACTACAAACCTGCTCCCGGCATGGTTGTAATAAGGGCTTGAGAGTAGAATCAGGGTTAGTATTGTTCTGTAATTAATTATATGGGTGGGCTTGAGCAGTTTCTTCATTTGCCAAATGAAAGAAATAATACACCACCTCCTGTAGCTGATGGTTGCTGTGGGACAGAAAATCAGTATTCTTTGGAATGTCGCCACAGATAGGCTACCTGTGCTCCAGGGGGTGACCCTAAGCTCATGCACATGCTGGCAGAACTATGTGAACTCAGTGGACTTAAAAGGAATACGTGATGTTAGAGAGGGAAAGTGGTGGATGGAGAATAGGAGGACTTGGTGAGTGGGGTGGATTTGACAAAAATGCATTATACGCATAATGAAATTCTCAAATAATAAATTAAAATAATTATGAATAAAATATGTAAAGTGCTTTAAAATGATTATCAATCAGCAAATGTTGTTAGTTTGTTTTCATGTCTTTATTCAGGATCAAAATTAAGTTAAACATGAGTGCAACTTTTATCTTAAAAGAAATTGGTTGGTCCTTTCATTTCAACACCTGTGTATAGAGGCTATATAAACTACTGTATACAGAGATGTGTAAGCTGTCAAAGAGGAGTGGAAATAGAGGCCTCGACAAACATTCAGCTCTGCTATTTTTCAGTCTACGGTCACTAAATCACTGTGTATTCAAATAAGGTAGAGATGGAGAGGGACTGAAGGACAGAAGAAAGGATTGGAATGGGAGGGAAAGCCACCATTCCTAGAGGAGAGAAAGGGAAGAGGAGGCTATAGTGGAGGCAGCAGCAGCAGGAGGAGTAAAGAGGGCTATAGTTTATTTGCTCCATCCAGAACCCATTATAGCAAACATATGAAAAAGTTAAGCATGACAAAGGAAGATGCCTGAAATTTGCCATCTGTCTAGAGGTCAACTTGATTTACTGATAGATAATTTTCTCTCAAGTCTTTCCCAGGCCTATAAATAGCATGTTTGTTACACCATATTTATGTTACTTGAATAATCGGTGGTTCTTTTTGCAGACAAGGAGGTCGGGTTTCTGTATTCTTACTGAAGTGTGCACTCATTTAGATATCCAGTTCCCTGTGGAGTATTCTCTTTTCTGGAAAAGAAAATCCAGAAACTAGTCTTTAAGATTGTACTTTGTAGTCCAGAAATAGAAATCAAACTCTAGAGATAATGGATAAAGATGGACTTTATTATAAGTGAGAGTTATGATCTGCCCTGGGAGCGAAGGCTCAACAATATTTCAGATCTGACATATATGCAGGTGGGTAACAAAGGAAAGAAAGTCTCCCAGATTCTGAGTCTCCTGGAAGAAGAAAGGACTCTCACAGTGAAAGGGGATTTTCCTCTATAGCAACTGATTGGTTTCCATGGGAAAGACCCAAAATACAGGAATGTCTACTTGGCACTGGCCAATTTTCTCTTATACAGAACCCTGTTCCCCTTCCCTGCTACCCTTTGATAACTGAAGGTCACATGAGAGCAAGCACTTCTCTAAGGTCATAGTCCAGACTTCCAGCCTCGTGACAGGGCATAGAAACATGCAACTTGGGAAAAACTGAAATTTCCCCTCTAGTCAGTATTCACATCCTGGGTCATCTTTGACTTACACTGGAAATCTTCCATTAATGCTAGAGCTCTTCTGCATTCATTTATCCCGTCTAACATCACTATTGCTGAACAGTGTGCAGCTCCATTAAAACTGCTCATCTGTGTGCTTTGGGCCGGTTTCTGGGACAGAGGCAGAAGGAAGGAGCAGAGTATCTGTGATGAACCAGAAGATAATGATCGTTTAGGGCTCGCTGTCTAAAAGACTCCATGCTCCATGACTATTTACTTCAGTGTATATTCAATAGGATTAGAAAGTCCTGTTGGAAGTGCCGCAGTAGTGCTACAATTAAAACTTTCACAGCCTCTCTTGCTCTATCGTACTAACCAAGTTTCATTCTTATGATTCAAAACCTCCCACCCCTCTGCAGTAGACTCCTGCAAATCCACTCACACCAGTGACTCTCACCTTCACTACAGCCGGTCATCCTCCTGAAAGCCAAATCCGATCCTGATATTGCTTTTAGTGTAAACATAGGATAAACTGAACAACCATACAAGGACATTCTCATGAAGGACACACTCTCTATATTTCATGGTCCCGTTAGTAGCTGGTCACACAAGTATAAATGGGATTTGGACGAGCATCTCTCTGTTAGTACAAAGGTCAGATTATTAACATGGTCACTTTCCAGAGCCCTGACAGCCTGATCTCTTGCTGCTCCCTCACCTGTTTCCTGGCATCCAGCCACACTGGACTCTGAGAACATAACTTGCGTTTGCTCATGCCGACCATCAGCCAGGTTACTCCTCATACCACAAGCTCTTCCCTCCTTCATTGTCATAAATGATATGAATCTGTTCTCCATCCACATCCCCTCTAACTCTGTACACAGTAGAGCTAGCTGCTCTCCTTACTATGACCATATAAGAAGTTAGTTGGTGCTGGCGTAGCACACAGTAACTTTAGTAATTGGCTGTGTTTGTTTCTGTATTCTGTATTCCGTGGTGTTTATCCTATGACTGAGCACTGACTTTGTCCCCATCTCATGTGTACATTCACCACATTTTCTTGCAAATTAATGCAGAAGAGCTTAACATTCTGGAGAAAAAAAAAAAACCGAAAGGGAAAGATGGTGATCAGGCCATGATTTTTTTTTTCTAATAAACATGGTTATATTTTTCTCAGCATAAAATTTCAACTTTTTCTCTTGTGTTTCAGAGTTCTTTCTACTGTGCTACTCAGCTTTAGAGGCATCACAGGGTGCCAGACATTGGATGGGATTCGGAATCTGAATCTGGTCTTAGGCCTCACTGACTGTGAATTTGAACAACTCACACAACCCTTGTAAGATGTGCTTCAACAGAAACATCTCCCTAATTGTTTTCTTTGGGAGAGTGTGTGACCTACACATATAAGAAGCCGAAAATGGTTTATAAGAACATGTGTCAGTTTTATTATGGTTGTTTTATATGATGATTTTGAAGATATTTTTCATGAACTACTTCTATTTCAGAGATGATACAAACTATTTTGGAGGATTAAATCCCATGCAAATGTATATTTGATTCTTTGTTTCTTTTCTTTATAAAAAATAAATGAATCCAGGTGGTGGTGGCTCATGCCTTTAATTTTAGCACTCTGGAGGCAGAAACAGAAAAATATCTATGAGTTCAAGGCCAGCCTGGTGTACTAAGCTAGTTCCAGTACAGTCAGGGTTACACAGAGAAACCCTGTCTCAAAAAATCAAAATAATAATAATAAATAATAATAATGCTTATGTATAAGACTATTCTCTGACCCTTACAATATTCTGAAGAAAGGGTAAAGAGTTTCACCTCCCTCTCTTTGTGTCCAGGCCATCCAGCTCCTCAAGCATCATCATGTCTCCATTGCTTGCAATACATACGCAATAAAAGTAGTGTTTGGGATCCCATTCCCACTCCCTTCCTTCGACCTTGTAGTCTTTCCTTTCCTTTCCCTGACAGGTGCTAGTTGTGTGCCTGTTGATTCAGGATAACACAGAGCAGGGTGGGAAAGACCAAGTACATACATCATTCTGGCCTTTAATTTCAAAAGGGGACTCCTGAACACAGGGCAGGGAAGCAGGGATGAGGTGAACGCTACACCACACTCAAAGTCCCGGATTTCCTTCCTGGTGAAGTGAGATGAAGTGGCATAATCCATGTTAGATCAGTTGTATGGAATGTGAAAATTCTGCTTTTCTAGCCAGTGAAGAAGCTGTATATGGTCTGCATAAAGTGATAACATCTAACATCCTCACCCCCAAATAAAGCAGTGCTACGAAGTAAAAGAAATCACATATACAACAACACACACACATGTGCACATGGTGGATACTAACTAAATACTCAGAAAATGCCCAGTATCTACCAAACCACATTGACGTTTTGACTCAACCCATCAAACTAATTCCATTCTGGAGCAAACACTGTGTTATATTTTCTACATTCTTGGTCCTGGACTTCAGTGTGGTACTACAGAGAGAAATTCAAAAAGAAAAAAAAAAGAGGACAGATCCAATCCAAGACCACTGTAGAGACTGCTTCATCCTCCAGCTGTTCTTCCTGCCCAGTACAATGCTTCTCTCTAGTCCCCTTCTCATGTCCTCCTTTCCCCTTATCCCTTTATGAAGTTCACTTTGTAGTTAGCCAAAAGTCATAGTTTCCCACTTTTCCCAGTTTCTTCTACAGGTAAAATGAGTCCTTTCCCACCATCACAGCAAAACAGACCCTTTGGGTTGCTCATTGCACCCCTTGTCCATCCCATCTGTCTGGAGAGATTCTTCTATGCTAGGACACAGCTAGGACCTTAAAGAAAAAGACCATCTCTTCTTCTGTTTCAAGAGTTCTTTGATTATAAAGCAGAATTAAACGTTTGCTTCAAAGAGAAAATCCCCTTGGAGTCTTGAGGCTGAAAGGAGCATTTTGAAGAACTAGGATGTTTTTTCTTTGATTTCTGACTTTTGAGTGACAACTCTCTCAAAGAAAAGTAGTAGCCATGGCACTACATGTCCTCCAACAAGTGAGCAGGGGCAGTTACTTCAAACATGTGGCCCATGGCATCTGTGAATCATGAATGAAGCCTCCTGACTTTGGTTCTTCTGAACCTCCAGGAGGTCACAGAGGTCAGAGAGCAATTGCTCACAAGGTTTTGCTGTCCCCGGCTTCCCAGAACCAGACGTCCCCCTGCTTCTGAGCTCGGCATACTCAACAGAGAACACTTAGTTTCTTACTTTTTCCTCCAGAAGTAGATGAATTACTATTTGTTGTGCTCATGTTTCTCCCCCACCACGTTTCACACAGATGTGGCAGCTTTGCATTGGAGCATATTTGATAGAGCCTCACAGATGTATAAATAAATTGGGTTTTCCCATACTTTTTCCGGGGAGAGAGGCCTGCAGTTTTTCAAAATTATCTATAGTGTACCATTCAAATATTATTGTTTCCCAGCAGAGACCAGAGTCTTCAGAGTATAGGAAATAAGCACAGATAAGTTTCAGTTATATGAAATCAATGTGATAACTGTCAGGTTTGGGCTTAGGAAGACAAATGCAGGTAAAATACTGTACTGGGATTTTGATTTCTATGACTGGGGCTGTGGGTTCTTTGAGAAAGCATATGTGAGTGTGGATTGGTCCAGTGTGTTTCTTGGTTACCCTATTTTAGCTCTGGAGAAATGTTTTAAGTCATACCATCTTTCTTCTCTCTTCCTTACAGATTCATGAAGGTGGCAGGGAGCACAGTAGATGCGGTTACCTGGCAACAGTAGGTATTCATCATTTTTAATCTCACTTATTATCGGCTGCTGTGAAATAAAAGATAATTAGTTGTCACCAAGTTCACAGATGACATTTAATAAACTAGCCTTTATCTTTCAAAAAAATTAAAATCACCTCTAAAGCTGTTATTATAACACATGTTGTCTGATAATGCTATGACTTTATTTTGTCATTTCAACATCATAACCTCCCCCCAAAAAATACTGACACAAGTTGGAAATCTCACCTATTAATGTACACTCTTAAATTGGTCTGTCAAGAATGAAGGGTAATGGAGATTAAGCGTGGCACCATTTCCCTATAGGCTTTCCCTTTTGAAATAAATTTCCCTGATTAAGAGAGGAAACAGTTTCAATTGTTCAAAATGTCATGTGAAAATAGAAATACTTTATTATATTCTTAGCTGTGGTGTTAATTAGGGCCAAGAAATTTGATAATATAAAGCATGTTAAAAAGAAAAAAAAGAATGTTCAGAAAATGAAGCAGCTTCCGGAAAAGGGATAAGCTGCAGCAGTCCAGGAAGAAGCTCACGTTGGCATTTCTGTCACCTCAATGTCACTTGCTTTGGAAGGGCAGCTACATTTAAGTTTTCTGTGAGTCCCCTCCTGTCTATGCCAGGGTTAGAATTTGAAATCATTTTCTTCCCCTACAGCATCTCAGTCACTTCTCAGTGTGATACACTCCATGGCTAGCTCAGGCCATGACCATCCTTCTTAGTTAACCCCTCCCACTTGTCTGTCCCGTTTGATATGGGTTCATTATGGTACATGAAGGCGTGAAAGAAAAAAAGAAGTGGATAGACTACTTATTAAACTGTCCAGAGAGGACTTTGGGGTTGTTGGTAATAACTCAAATCATTGTAGGAACTATTTTAGGCAGTTTTTAGGAAGTTCTGTTCTTCATCCCGTTTTTGTGAGGCTTAGAATAGGTCTATTGACTTGTCATTTATAGCCATCTCAGTACTCCAAAACCAGAAGCCAAACTCTCTTCCCTGGCCATGGATTTTCTGTCTGTCGTGGTTTAAATGAGAACTGTCCCCTATATGTTCATGTGTTTAAACACTGGGTTCCCAGTTTGTGGCCCTGTATAGGGAGGTCATGGAACCTTTCAGAAGTGGAGCCTTGCTGGAGGAAGTGTGTCCCTGGGAACAGGCTTTGAAGGTTTATTGCTTTCCCGCATTTCCTATTCTATCTACCCACCAGCCCCCACCCCGTCTCTACCTGTATCTCTCCTTTCTTCCCAGTCTCTCCCATCCTTCTCCTCGTGTATGCAGATGAGATATGATCATCCATCTCCCTGGTTCTACTGCCATGCTTTCCCTGCCTGTTTCCAGTCTTCCTCGCCATGATGGACTCTGGAACTGTGATCCAAAATGGACCCTTTCCTGCCCTAAGCTGAGTTAGCTGCGGAGCAGTAATTAATACAGGACCTCCTGAGTTCATCTAGTGTCCCAACAGGCTGGAGGCTTCCCTGTGCCCGAAGCTTCCTGAAGATGTTCGCTCCGGTACTTCCCGAAGCTTCCTGAAGATGTTCGCTCCGGTACTTCTGTACATGCGGTCCCTTTTGTCGTCCCTGCCCTTCATGCGCCTGGCTCCTTGTCGTCTTTTAAGTTTTAAGTTAACTTTCATGTCATCTCCTTAGAGAAATCATACTTTATGATTTCACTCGAGTAGCCCCCCTTTGTTCTTTTTCTTGCTCATTTTTACTTAATACTTAAAATAATAATATTTGAATAATTTTTTCACCTTTTGAAATTTTTTCCAATGAAAAATTTATTCAATTCACAGAGTATGCAGTTAGGTAATTGTTTCTTAGGCATTTGTTGATAGGGAAATAATAGTGACCACAGTGACAATGACGGCAATGTTCTTCCAAACTGAATTTTATACACCTACCGTGTCCGATCTTCACAACAGCTGTGTGAGGGAGGGGCTGCTTTGACGTCTCATTCCTTTCCACCGAGAGGAAGCTCCAGACCCACGGGTTTGTCTCATCTCACCAGCCCATACCTTCATCTTCTGCTTTGTTAAAACATGGTCCTTTTACTGACATGCTGTTCCTGTGTATTTATGTGACTTGTAGTGAATAGGAAAACTTCTTTGAGTATGTGTCTTCAGTGATAAAGTTACAGACAAGGGTCAGAGAAAACTTTCTTCTTTATTTAAATGCTCTTCTTTGCACAAGTAGAATAAAGTGATCACTGTACTTTTTCTAATGGAGAAATACATGTCAATAAATATATTTTGTTTACTGGCTACTTAAATAGACATATCTCTAAATAAATATCATATATCTGCAAAAATATCCTACCGAAAACATGAAGAGAGTTGTGTTTCTTCCCTCCTACCGTACTCGTTTGGAAAAGGCGAGTGTGCTTCCAGCGCAGTTTCCCTGCTTCTGTTCCTCCCTCCTGGGTTCTTCTGTCAAGGCTCATAAAATCCTAGAAGAACTCTGAAAATCAAAATCCAATGCTTCATTTCTCCAACCCTAAGAGGAGGTGCTGAAATGCTAATAATATAAATAAAATATTGCCTGTGTGTTTAGGCTGATTTGGAAGGTCATGCTCCCAAATTGGATGTGTTTTGAGCACCACGATGTTCACTGTAATCTATCTACCACATAGTGCAACAATTGCACTGATATGAAGAACAAATTACAGGCACAATGGTATAGCTTGTGCTAATTGAGTATGTTTCTGAACAGTGTGGAACTAGAGCAAGAAAGGAAATCCTTGATAAAAATGAGTGGCAATAGGTAGAAACCATGTTTACATGACTTCTGGTAGTCATTTAATCCACACTTCATAAAGCAGTAGAACTGAAGCAGATATACATGGCTGTATCCACTTTGGCTATAATCAGAGGCTGGACGAAGCTAAGGGGAAAATACCAGAAATGCATGTAAACTGCTCTAAAATCTTTGGTCCCGGCATGTGTTCACTGGAATATCTAAAGAGCCTGGTAGAAACAATAGCTAGAAGCCTAAAAATGTCAAATAGAAATTTCAGTTGCAGAGAGTGGGGGAGTTTTTTATAATTAGTAGACATTTATTGTGAGAAACAATAATGTTTTTCAAGATCCCAATATTAGAATTAACTAACAATTTCCAAGTAGTTTTTGTAAATATTCAAAAGTAGGGGGAAAGTCCACATTAAATGATCACTTGGGAAAATATCAGCAAAATGTAAACTATAAAATCTTTAGTGACACTATTTTGTGCTCTACATTTATAAGATCAACTTTAAGCTTCCACCTATAAATGAAAATATACAGTTTTCTTTATTTGACTGACTTATGTCATTCAACACGGTGTCCTCCAGGTGCATGTGTGTGTCTGTGTACATATATATATATATATATATATATATATATATATATGTACACATACACACACACATATATATATATACATATACACATATATATAGTTGCATTGACAGGAATTCATTCTTTATTATGGCCACATAATAGTCTATCAGAAAATGCACCTTTAATCCCAGCACTCGGGAGGCAGAGGCAGGTGGATCTCTGTGAGTTCGAGGCCAGCCTGGTCTACAAGAGCTAGTTCCAGGACAGGCTCTAAAAAAGCTGCAGAGAAACCCTGTCTCAAAAAACCAAAAAAAGAAAAAAGAAAAAAAATAAAATGAAAATGACATAAAGGAGGATTATGATCAATAAATGACACAAAATGCTAAATTGTTCAGACAGAAAGACACCAACAATGCCAGGTGAGATTGAGTTTTCAAAATCAATAAAGAGCACTAGAAATCACAAATTTGTGGTACAAAACACTCTTTTCATCTTTGTTTTTCTTAAATAAGCTAATGCAAATTTGTGAATCATATTGTGGGGCTTATAACGTGTGGATATAAATTATATATGACAAGAATGCCATAGGATAAGAAAAAGAGAGGGCATTAAGTAAAAATGCTCAGTGCCATGTTCTCTTGCAGAAATTAGTATGGTATGGACTTTAAGATGACTTTGGCAGGTGCAAGTAAAACTTTATTCTTAAAAGATTCATTTTAAAATACTGGACAGTTATCGACCTATAATTATATAATTAATGCAAGAATACTCAGATTGGATGATGTGGAAGATCCAGATATTTTGCCTATAGGAGACACATTTTAAGGTCTTTGAGCCATTTTGAGTCGGTTTTGTGCAAAGTAAATGACACCGGATCTAGTTTGATTGTTTTATATGTATATGGGTATTAAATTTTCCTAACATCATTTGTTGAAGAGGCTATCTTTCACCAGTGTGTGTTTTTGACATATTTGCCAAAAATGAAATAGCTGTACATATGTGTGAGTTTGCTTCTAGGTCCTCTATACTCATCCACTAGTCTCTGTGTCTGCTTTAGGGTATACTTCACCAGCAGGACTGGACTGTTTCCATTTCTCTCACTCTGTTATTATTGGAAATCAAGCGTGGTGCCTCAAGCGTCACTGTTTCTAATCAGGATTGTTTGGTCTATGTGGGGTCTTCAGTGCTTCTGTCTGAAGTATTGAGAGAAACTCTGACACTACTAGAAGAAAGCACTTCAAAACATAATCATAAGGCAAGAATTTTGTGAACAACACTCCAGTAGTTCAAAGAACAATTTCAAGACCTGGCAAATGGGCTTGCATGAAATTTAAAAACTTCTACACAACAGTTAACAAAATGGAGATATAGTGGTCAGAATGGAAGACATGTTTGCTGCCTCTATATATGACTAGGAATTAATATCTAGAATGTATAGAGAACTAACAAATTTAAACATCAAAAAATCCAGGTTATTCTATCAATAAGTGAGTATATACAGATAAATAGTGCTTCTCAAAAGACAAGTGCAAATAACCAGTAGATACACGAGAGTCCTACAGCCTCAGCCTTCAGGGACACGCTAATCAAAGCACGTTGAGATTTCATCTCACGTTGTCAGAAGGCCTATCACTGAAGCAATACCAAGAAAAACTGGAAAGATGGCCCTGGTGAGAGTCACTGCAGAAGTCAGTTTGGAATCCTCTCTGAAAACTAAAATTATGATTTATTATGGCTTCTCAGGCATCATTATTGTTGTCTTACCCTCTTTCTGTGTTTGCCTACTTCCTCCCTAAGCAGTGCCCCCTTTCCCAGTTCCCCTACCCGATCACTTGTACCCTGCTGTTTGCTTTTACCCTCTTCTGCCTTTCTTCTGTCCTTTACCTCCCCTTTATTTTTCACTGCTCAGACCACTTCTACCCTGTTACTCCCTCTCTGTTGCTCCCCAACCCGCTTATCCTTACAATGGATTTATTCATTTTCCTGTATTCTGTAGTTATTACAGGATCAGGATAGGTATTCATATCTGAATATTTAGAGTTTGGAGCTGCCAATGAGGAGAACATGTGACATTTGTCTTTCTGGGTCTTGGTCACCTCATACAATATGATCTTTTCTTGTTCAGTCCATTTACCTGCCAAGTTCATTATTTCATCTTTCTTTACAGCTGAATAGTATTCCTGTGTCTCTGTGTGTGTCTGTGTGTGTGTGTGTGTGTGCA
Source organism: Arvicola amphibius (assembly GCF_903992535.2). Taxonomy (NCBI): domain Eukaryota; kingdom Metazoa; phylum Chordata; class Mammalia; order Rodentia; family Cricetidae; genus Arvicola; species Arvicola amphibius. The sequence goes on along the minus strand of NC_052047.1, from coordinate 182,700,365 downwards.
CGCGCCAATAATTGTAATGATATTTTGTTTGTGATCTCACTAATGAAGTTTGCCTGAAGATCAGAATGCGGAACTAAGCCACTAGTTAGTCATAGAGGCTATGCAGGGATGTCATACACCTTTAATCCCAGGTCTAGGGAGCTGGAGACAGAAGTGATATGGTTGGGCAGAGAGAGGAATATAAGACAGAAGGAGACAGGAACTCAAGGCCTTCAGTCTGAGGACTTGTAGAAACAGGATACCGCATTCGGTCTGAGTTGTAGAGAACTAGTGGCTGGCTACTCTGCTTCTCTGATCTTTCAGCATTTACCCTGATATCTGACTCCAGATTTTTATTATTAAGACCAATTAGAATTAACACTACAAATAATAATATATTATACCATAGTGTATATATTCCATATATATATGTATATATATGGGTTTGTGTGTATGTGTGTATATATATGTGTGTGTGTATATATATGTATATATATGCACCACATTCATTATCTATTCTTCAGTTGAAAGATTTAAGTTGTTTCCTTTCCTTAGTTTTCTGAAGAGAGAAAAAATGAACATGGCTGAACAAGTATGTGTGGACCAGGATGACGAGTCTTTTGGAAACATGTCAAGGAGTGGTATAGCTGTGTCATATGGCAGACTTATTTTTAGCTTTTTGAGAATTCACCACGTTGATTTCCATAGTGGCTCATCCTAAAGCTCCACAATGGTAAATATCTGTGAATGCAGATGCTTTAGGTATCGGTTTCATCTCCTCAGAAATCTGCTCCTGGAGCCATCCTACTGTTCCATCTGGACCAATTGATCTTGGTACAGCCTGAATGACTGTTGTCTTGGGATCACCCTTCACTATCATCCTCAGGGTTCTTTTGATTTTTTTATTTATTAAATCCATGTTCTTCTTTGATGTTTATTCCCTCTACTTAGTATAGCATTTCTTCCAAGAACTTAGTAGAGAAAGATAAATGAGAACTAAACACATTGTACCTCGTCTTGGGGTCTGTGTTTTAGGTGCACATAGCTCTCCCTCAGAATTCACACTCATGCTCCATTTCACTTGAACTTTCCTTGTAACTATTGAAAAATCCAATATATTAATTTTTTCCAGTCCTTTCATTTAGCTGCTTTTTTTTCTTATAATTTTAGCATCTCCCTATCCCTAGTGGCTCTCTATGTGACACTCCTTCTATACTGACCAGTTGGTATGTAGTAGGCACTCTATAGTCTGAAATCTAAACCCTCAGTTTAAGAAGACTTCCTTAGACCCACTTTTCTTTGGTAAAGATCCCCCATGTGAAAATCCTCCTCTGTGGCCTGGTATAAATCAGGTATAAAGTCTTCAAGTTGCACTCTGATCTTTCTGTATTTTCTTCAATTTATTCTTACTTCTGTTTTCTTATGAATCCCCTTCATCGTCTACATTTTCTGTTGTTATTTATACTTCGACAATGCCACTCCAAAACCTCTTATATTACTCAAAACTTCCTCATCATAACCCCTTTGCTTGTATCTGGATATATTGTTTTCTGTTTCCGCTCCAAGGGTATCAATTTTAGGTTCTGTTGAAATTTGTTTTTCTACTACTTCCAAAACCTTATTTTTGTTACTCTCTCCTTTCTATCACTCCTTATCATGTTTCTGGCTGTGCTGTTTCCTGCTTTCTGTCTTTTTTTCTATCTTTCTGCTTTCTTTGTTTTTCTTATGCTTCTTTCTTTTCCTTATGCTCCCTTGTTCTTAGGCTTCCTTCATTAGTGTTGCTTCTTCTATTTCCTTTCCTTTCCTCATATTTTATCTTTGTTTCTGACTTTAGAATTAAAACTCTCTCTCCCAAATGCCTGATTATTTTGAATTTCTGTTTTTTTTTTGTTCATGAGAGCTGATTGAATTTTTTTTTAAATGGGCATTGATTCTCAACCAATGAAAGTACACTACAGAAACCAGTACAGAAAGGTTTGACTGGAACATCAGACTCTAACCATCCATGCCTATTGGTCTTCTGGTTGTTGTTTCAGAGAATTTTTTTACTCACCTAACTTTTGAGTTGAAATTTGCTAGTGTTCTCACATTGGAGTGAAAGAGTGTTTGCCTCATTGTTTGGGAGCCTCTAATTTTAGGTGTGATTACGCCCCACCTCCCCTGTGCTTGATAGCTTGACTCCCACTCAGCCTCTCAGCCTCAACAACAGTTCTGCATTTTTTTTAATAAGGCAGTTAGTTCCCCCAGATACAGAGGGCAATGTTTCATCAACTCATTCATCTCATTCAGTCTTGAAAATCTTTTGTATAAAAATCAGATTTATTCATACTTGCTATACTTGAGTTTTAACAAATTTTAAATTACTTATTTTAAAATAAACTCATTACATTTGAGCATAAATGTATTTTTATAAAAATTTATTTTTCAAAACCAGGAATATTAGTGAGGAAACAGCCATGGTTTATATTATTGCATTTCTTAACATCTGACTTAATTAGAACATGCGTTGTTCTGGTTTAAGGCTGAAAAAAAAAATTGGTCCCATAGAGAGGTATGGTTGGAAGAGGAAGAAATATTAGAATATCATTTTCTAGATAGTTGTAAGTATTGTCAGATATTCAAAAAAGTGCACTTAGTGATAATTTCTTCCAAGTTATCTACAATGTAGCTAGGACATGAACTTGTCATGCTCTATTCCACTAAATTACACAGGTCTTGAACTTTGAACAGAGCAAAGAAAGGATAATGTTGTAACATCCTGAATTAATCATTTGAAAAATATTGCTTTACTGGATTATGATTTATATAGATCTTCCAAATGTTGGCACATTTCATTATAAAATATCCAAAAATTCAAATTCACTAATACCCCCAGTGACCACTCATAGGTCTGAAAGCTTGGGGTGAATGACAAGCTGATAGTGGCAAATAGAATCTTCTACAGTTTTAAGTTGTGCTTAGCTCTAGTAGTCATCAATTAAGATCTGTCATTTTCTCTAATGAGACAAGCTTGTTTTGCTCATTTTTAATAAAGCATATTTAAAATGTCCAAGTGTAAATAGTCATAGTTTTATAAGTTGTTCCTTCATATAAGAATTGTGCTCCCTTATAAAACTAGCCAAACCATTTTGCAGTTAAGTCATAAGAGTTAGTTCTTCAGATGGCAACCAAACTTCACTGTGATGTGAGATATGCTGAGATAGCTATATGGAGCATTTTTAAATGTATACTTAAGGAATTCAATTTAATAAACTAATTTTATTAGTTTATCAGAGACATTCTCAAGTGAAACTGACATTTTTGGAAATGGCCAAATATAGCAGTGACCAACAGTACAGTTTGATTCATAATGAGTTAGCAACAGTTTACCCACTGTTACCTCAGACCAGATACCAATAATTTTCCAATAAAAACTATGAGTCAAATATTTTAACACTATGAATTTCATCATTGTGTGTATTTATTTTCAAAAATTCACACAAAGGATCTTCATCAGTGATAAGCTGATGCTGATACTAAATAGAAAACATTAAGTTTCATCTCTGGACAGATGCATGAGGCAAAAGTATACTCTGCTCTTGTAATAGTAACATTTTTTCACATTTGTCAACTTCCTCTAGTGTCATCTCTTTGCTGGCCTTTCAGCTCATAGGCATTTAGAAAAGTTAAGTGTATAATGCTCTATTAATCCTTTGCTAACTTCTAGGTTTTTTTTCTAGCCAGTAAATTTGAAAAACTTATCCCTAAGATGCTTTTCTAAATGTTTAAATTTCAAGATAATTCCAAAATGATATTATAAAACAAGATAACTGGAGTGTTTTTGTTTTATTAAGGCACAAAAAAACATTAGAATTTCAGAATTATAACTTCTCTTATGATTGCATCTGTTGCATCCTGTATAGTAGAAAATATAGCTTATGTTTTAGTTAGGGTTTCTATTGCTGTGAAGAGACACCATGACAACGGCATCTCTTACAAAGGAAAAAACATTTAATTGGGGTGTCTTACATTTTCAGAGGTTTAGTCCATTATTATCATGGTGCGACCTGGTAGCATGTAGGCAGACATAGTGCTGAGGAGCTGAGAGTTCTACACCTTGATCCACAGACAGAAGAAGCAGAGACCGACTGCACACTGGACATGGCTTACCTTCACAGTTCACCTTCACAGTGACACATTTCCTCCAACAGGAACATACCTTCTAATAGTGCCATTCCTATTTTGGGAACCACTTTCTTTCAAACTACCACAGCTTATAAGAACACAGTACGAAGCATTGAGAACAAACTGAACTGGTCTTTCAGAACATTTATATATAACCCAAAGACATTCCCTCAAAAGGAATGGTCTGGAAAGATAAGAATATGCAAGCAGATCCTCTGTTAATTGTCAGGACGATGCCTTTGTCCTGTGTCTAACATGCTACTCTACATTGCTTAGATAATGGAATGAAAACCAAAAATAATGCTTCAGTATTGTTAGGAAACATAGTTTTGATCTCAAAGATTTCTGAACAGATCTGAGGGTCTCCTAAGAACCCCTGTACCACATCCTGAGAACTGTCAGTGTAGTAGTAACTTTAGGAACCCAGGGCATCTTTGACCACAATCTCCTATTCCAGTTCCCACCCCTCATTCTTAAAGGTACCTGGTGTGTTCCACTCTTAAGACTCCATGGATGTCTGCAGATGATTCTTGATCAGATGACACTGAAAGTTGGTAAAAATTGAGAATACTATTTCCCCGAAGTCTACTAGCTGGGTACATCAACTGCTGGGAGACAAAGTTCTGTAGAATCCCTCCTTAGAATGGTCTCTGAACCCAACAATGTCAGCATCACCTAGGAGCTTGTTAGAAATGCAAATTTTCAGGTCCCATTGTAGACCCAGTATATTAGTCTCAGTTCTCTAGAGTAACAGAACTTTAAAAATGAATCTCTATATGTGTCTAGAAAGAGGATTTATGAGAATGGCTTACAGGCCATGCCCCAGCTAATCCAATAATGACTGGCTTTGAACAGATAGTCCAAGACTCCAGTAGTTTCTCAGTCCACAAGGCTGGATGTCTCAACTGGTCTTTAGTACACACTGGAATCCCAAAGAAGGTAGGCTTTAATGTCAGTGATAGGATGGAGTTGCTAGCAAGAGGAGAGCAAGCAGGTACATACAAAATCTTCTTTCTTCTATCCTTACATAGGCTTCCTGCAGAAGGTAGGGCCCAGATTAGATCTGGATTAAAGGTGTGTCCTTCCTTCCTCAACCAGGTTAGAAGTAGATCTTTCCACTTCAAATTAAGCAAGAAATCTCTCATGGGCATGCCCTTTATTTGGGGGTTTTAGTTGATTCCAGATGTAGACAAGTTGACAACCAAGAATAGCCATCATACCCAGCAAATAAGAAACCTTGAGAGTCCAGGTGGTTCTGATGAACTTGAAAGCTTGGGAGACCACTGCGATTTAAGAACTTAGTCTGGATCTGGTTTCTAAGAATACATCTGTCACCATTGTTTTAACCACAAAACTTTATACAGAGGCTTCTGTTCTGTGGGAGAAAAGATCTAGAAATACTGTCCTGGACATTGGCCTTTAGAAAATTCATGCTCTTAGCTGTCAGGATCATAGCTTGAAGACATTTAAATTTTAGTAATTTTTTCTTGTATAGAAGTTGGTACTTTCCTGACTTCAGTTTTAGTCTGTTTTGATGTACATCACTCTTGACTCCTGATGTGGCAGTGAAACAAAATAGGGCAGGAACACTCTAACTGGAGACCTAAAGAGATTAACAAAACAGGGCAGGTACACTCTAGCTGGAGACCTAAAGATATTAAACAGGGCAGGTACACTCTAACTGGAGACCTAAAGAGATTAACAAAACAGGGCAGGTACACTCTAGCTGGAGACCTAAAGATATTAAACAGGGCAGGTACACTCTAGCTGGAGGCCTAAACAGATTAAACAGGGCAGGTACACTCTAGCTGGAGGCCTAAAGAGATTAACAAAACAGGGCAGGTACACTCTAGCTGGAGGCCTAAAGAGATTAAACAGGGCAGGTACACTCTAGCTGCAGGCCTAAAGAGATTAAACAGGGCAGGTACACTCTAGCTGGAGGCCTAAAGATATTAAACAGGGCAGGTACACTCTAGCTGGAGGCCTAAAGAGATTAAACAAACAGGGCAGGCACACTCTAGCTGGAGGCCTAAAGAGATTAACAAAACAGGGCAGGTACACTCTAGCTGGAGGCCTAAAGAGATTAAACAGGGCAGGTACACTCTAGCTGGAGGCCTAAAGAGATTAACAAAACAGGGCAGGTACACTCTAGCTGGAGGCCTAAAGAGATTAAACAGGGCAAGTACACTCTAGCTTGAGGCCTAAAGAGATTAAACAGGGAAGGTACACTCTAGCTGGAGGCCTAAAGAGATTAAACAAACAAGAGACCAAATTTTTAAAGTTTAGGTTTATAGCTACATTAAAAAACATAATAAATGAACATTTAAAAACTTCATTGCCAGAATAATTATGAATTTGCCCACAGTATAAATAAATGTGTGCAAAATAGCTCTGAGCAGTACCAATTCATGAGCAAATCTATGGGCAATGGGACATTAGAAAGACTTACTAAACAAAGATTCTACATAAAAGGAAAATTTAAAGAAATATATCATGTAGATAACCAACTTCAGAACAAAAATGCTAATAAAATAAAGAGTTTATTTGAAAAAAGTTAAAAAAATATTTAAGCAAACAACTTGCAGAGATAGTAAAATGTATGTAAATACTCTTTTGGAAGCAAGGGGCCTACAGGATTGTGCATGATGGTTTGGTAGAAATAGCAAGGGCTTTGGAGCAAAATAGGTTTGGTAAAATCCCTCTGATATCTAGGAAACTAAGAAGAAAAGTAAATCCTTCAAAGCTCACTTTTCTCATCCATAAGTTGGGGTTGATACCTGCCTCAACAGCCACTGTGAAGGTCAAATCAAACACAGAGCAGCGCTTGGCCAGTGTGCACGTTGTATTGAGCCCTCGTCAAACGTGAGTTCCCTGCTCCCTCTGATCTCTTAGAAGCTCTGTATTTATGAGCATACTCACTGTAGAATATGGATATATTCATTACACATTCTATTTCTAACCACTCTAATAGCACTCTATGGATGTGTCAAAAACTTCTTGTAGCCTTCTCAGCCTCGGGAGGTTACTGGATAATTCTGTAGAGTATTCTTGTTATACTCTTATTAATTCACACAAAAAAATTATTATTGAGTACCTACTATGTACAGGCACTATGCTAAATGCTATGGGTAGACTAAATAAACCAAGTCCCTACTGTGGAAAGCTTAAAGTCTCCTGGTTAGGGGAGATTACCCCTCTAGTAAGAGCAATGCTTATCTTCCTTCTTCTGTAATGGAAAATCGAGTGGGGGTGTTGTTAGTCAACTTAGTAAGAACCAGAATAGAGAGAAAATTTTTCTGGGCACCAGAGAAGAGCAGAGCTCTCCTCAGAAAGATAGCTTCAGATGATTTTTAAATGAGAGAATACCAGATGAAGAACAACTGAGAACATGCAGAGAGTAGACGGGAAAGGAAGGAGGGGAAGGAGAAGAAAAGGAGGGGAGAAGACTGCAGTATTTAAAGACTGGTCTTTTAGAAGCTGGGATGTGAGTCAAGATAGAAAAATGAAGGAAGAGAATTAGCTTAAGAAAATACTCTGGGGAACTGCGTTTCTGGCAGAGGAACCACCTAGACGAACATCTGTGAGACAGAATGGGTCTTAGGTGCCTTGACAGTTCTTACTCTCCAGGACTGTAGCAATGACAACTGAGAGAGTGGTGGGAACGCTTATCACACGTGCTACTTGAAGTTGCAGGTGTTTAATGAGCTTGGATTATAACAACTGCCATTATAGAAGTCACATTTCTAAATATTAATTAAGTTGCAGGATCTCTAAAATGATTCATATAGCACATTCATGCAAGGATAACTTCTTAAAGTTGCTCTTTTATTCCATATAATAATAGATTTTGAGAAGAATTATTTAAAGTGAAAAAAATGTTTTAATCAAGCACTAAGTATGGCACAACAGTGGTGTGCTTTAATGTGTAAGGCCTGAGCCCAATATCTAGCACCAAAGTAAATAAATAAATAAGAAGGACTTTATGAAAATAATGTCTAATGAAATCCAAGTAAAGCCTGAAGCATTGATGATGATATATGTGTATATATGTATAATTTTACAAATAGAGAATTTCTGGATCATTTTCCTTGTCAAGAGTCATGAAAAATGGTCAAGCTACACTGTTTTAAGAATTCTTGTAAAGAATGAAGGATGTGACTAATGACCTAATGACCCATATCTTCAGTTGCTTTTATTCAAGTTCACATTGGATTTTACATTAAAAACTTCTGTTTTAGTTCACTTTCTATTATTTTGATAAACACTGATCAAAATCAACCTGGAAGTAATAAGTTTATTTGACTTACATTTTGCAATCTCAGTTAATCATTGAGAGAAGACAATGAATGAATTCAAGCAAGGCAGAAACATGAAATCAGAAACTGAAGCAGAGACCATAGAAAAATGCTGCTTACAGACTTGCTCCCCATGATTTGCTCAGCTTGCATTTTTATACCAGCCAGAACTCACCTTTAAGGGGCTAGTTTCTCGTATATAAATTATCATGCCTTATATATTTATATACAAGCAATCTGATGGAGGCTTTTTCACAACAGATGTGCCCTCTTTCCAAATGCTTATGTCAAGTTGACCAAAAAAAAGCACAATTGATCTCTTGTCAACTTAACATATCAATGCATCACTATTAAACCATAGACTTTCCTTTCTCATTTATCCCCAAGATATTATGTTAATATCACAATACAATGTTAAACAGTCCTCCTGTAACTAGAGGTTTCTCTCCTGCCTACCAGTTCCCAAATAAACACTCAGAGGCTTATATTAATTATAAAAATTTGGCCAGTAGCTCAGGCTTATTACTAACTAGCTTTTACTTTTAAATTAACCCATTTCTATTATTTTATATTTTACTATGAGTCTCGTGGCTTGTTACCGCACATTTTTCTTCCCTGGCAGCTTCTGGAATCTCCTAGACTCTCACTTCTTTTTCCCTGTATCTTTACATGGATTTCCTGCCAGACTATTGGTCAAATCAGCTTCTTTATTAACCAATTGTAATAAAACATACTCACAACATACAGAGGGCATTTCACATCACTACGGTCTTTAAAAAGTTCAAATATTTTAAAAAAATGCGAAATTTCCTTAAAATACCCAAAGTCTCATAACAATAAATTCTTATAAAGTTTTTTAAAAAAGGAAAATAAAACTAAATACTTTGTTACTCCAAGAGGGAAGAGCTACAGCACAGTTACATCCTGAAGAAAGCAAAACCAAACTTCAACAGTGTTAAATTAAATCTTGTAGCTTTACTGTCTTTGACAGTCCTGCCAAGGACCTGTTATCTCCAGTATGCTGGGGTCACCTTAGGCTGCACCTTGACCGATAGCATTCCAGCCTCCATTCAGGAACTCTGCCACATGGTGTCAAACCTCCCTGACCCCTCAATCCTGGGTTTTCCACTGATACTAAGGCTGCATCTTCTAACTTCTAATGGTGCCTCAATTTCTCTCAGTGAACCCTGCAATCCTACAGCTTTCATAACATCAAAAGCAGTACAACCTGGAAGATTCTTGCACATTACCAAGCTCAACTGTCAGCATGAGATGCAGCCTTAGCCTCCTTTGGACCTCAAGTGTGTGTGCTAACTCTGAGGAAATACTCCCTCGATTTTACCTCAATGAAGCTGGTCTGTTCTTCATGACAGCTAATTTCTCAGTCTCAGCTGACCACATCATATGTCCCAATAAAGAAAAAAAGTTTTTGTCTCAGTGGGTTTAGTCTCTTGATAACCACAGGTGATTCTTTATCCCCAACTAACCAGAAACCACAGATTCCTAATACAAAATAGCACAGGAATGCCTCTGTCAAAAGTTTTGAAGGGACCCTCAAGTCTCCCTCTGAAACTTCTTAGACTAGACCTCCATCGCACACTTCTCAGACTGGACTCCATCGCACACTTCTCAGACTAGACTCCATTGCACACTTCTTAGACTAGACTCCATCGCACACTTCTTAGACTAGACTCCATTGCACACTTCTTAGACTAGACTCCATCGCACACTTCTCACCGTTGGTTTCTCATGTGTCCACAAAAGTTCAGCAAGCTCTGAGTACTCAATGACTTTTCTAGAGCAAATTTCCAAACTCCTTCTACAATTACTCATAAACAAAATGGTCAGATTTGTCACAGAAACACCCCACCCCTGGTACAAATCATCAGGAATAAAAATGCATCCAAAACTGGCATTAAGGAGCCAGTATTGTTGCAGCTTCTCATAAATGTAAACCTGGAAAGCCCCTACTACCTTGTGTTAAAGGGAGCTCCACACCAGCAGCATTAATATCACCTGCAGTTTTTAGAAAGGGGAAATCCCAGTTCCCACTCCAGTCCCTATACATTACAATGTGCATTTTAATAATACACTCAAATGTTCTATGCACTCGCTCGAGTCCCAGAAGTGCCGCACTAACAAAATAGAGTTCATCAATCCCAGTTTCCTCTAGATAAGTAAACATTCAAAAGAGTATTCCTCTTGTCTGAGGAATCCCAGAGAGATGATGGTCTAGCATTTAAGTAATTTTTTTTCACAGAGAAGAGTCCATGCTCATTCTATTACACCATTCCCTCACTAGTTATTTTGAAGAGACAAACTTCATATCCTGTTTTCTAGAAAAATAAGTAACCATTCCAATTCCACTTGAAATTTTCACTTTGAAAACATTTGCCCACACAGATGGGCTAAGTTTAAGCACCTGGTCAGTAAGAGTAACCTGAAAGGTTATAGCTGAGTTTCTGTGTGACTAAGGGTGGGGCAATCACATGCTTCCTTGGCTTCTAAAGAGACTTACTTCTCTGTTATATTTGGGAACCTAAGTATAACTGTTGTCAGAATTCTCCCACAGGCTTATTCTGTTGAGCAAGAGACAAGAATAAGTGGGATAGGCAGGCCTTAGCCTGAGGAGATGAGCGAGCTGGCGTACAAAACAGAAAATGTCTTTTTTATGAGCTAGAAAGTATTTTTATGGTTTGCCTTGAGTGAATAGTCTCTGATGTTGGGAAAACAGACTGGGAACAGCTGGACTCCACTTCGGATCAGTTGCCACAGCAACTGGATACCTTTGTCTCTGGTGTCATTTGATCCCTTTAAGAGCTGTATTACCTCAGCGTGGATGTTTGACTTTAGGGCTCTCTGTGCAGTAAGCATGTCTGATTGTATTTTTCAGATTACATGCAATGTTAATTATACTCATTTGGAAGTTTGGAGTTTAGGATTACAGAACATGGCTACCTTGCAGGTGACTGGAACTCAGGATCCTATCAAGCCATCATTATAACTGTCAAAACCCTGATTTCCAAGAGCAAACCGCACCTGGTATTTCCAGGGAAAACCATGCAGATTTCAAAGTCATCTCAAAAATCTTAGCATTAGTAGAATATTCCACTTTCTCACCTCAGGTAAATTTTATGAAGAAAGCTTTTGTAATTTAATCTGAATGTAAGTTTATATTGGTAGTTACATTTAACTTTTCCTTGGAATTAAGCAAGAAGCACCCCATTTGGGTTTTCAAACAAAAATTGAGCACACTTGTGGGATATCAATTAAACTTGTGGGCAGTTTAATATTTTTCCTCTTAAGCTTATGAATGATTGATGTGTTGATGAGGAACCAAGAGTGAGCCCAGCTACTGTCCTTCGATAAAGGGCTGAGTACATTCTGTGAGACACCCTGACAGACATTTGTTCTCCTTTGGCAAAGTGTCTCCTTTCTCTCTCTCTGATGAGAAATGACCAAGCAGCCTTATCCTCACTCGCAAACGGATGGCAGCTGGAGCCATAAGTCTTATACACTTGCACCACTGTCTGTGTCCACCATTACCCCACCCTTTTCTCTAAAACTTACAACTCCTTTCTTGAGGAACAAAAGCTCCTAAGTGTTCAACAAAGAGCAAAATGTAATGTCATTAGAATTTACGTTGGATGGTTTTGAGAATTGCAGAAAATAATTTCATTATTGTCTAGAATTACATGACTCTTTCTGGGCAGTCAGTTCCCTGAACATTGCCATTACACGGCAGCATAATTGTGGCATTTTGGTGAGGACATGGATGCTGCTTCCTGTCTTTCCCCTTTGTTTTTCCCTTTCCACTTCATTTCATACAAGTAAAAGGAAACAAAATTAGCAGTAAGTAAAAGAACCACCAACAACAAACAAACACTTCTGGTAAAGTTCCATCACAGATGTCAAGGAATTCAAATTTTCTGTAATTTCTAAAATTCACTTACACTGTGTGTAATTAGTATGGTTTTTCCAGTGCATGTTCAGCTTTCTCATGATGCTTTAATGTGAATCACATGAAAAGTGTGGCCAAGCATTGTCAGTGCTTTTACCATTTGCATTTCTCATGCTTTGTGGGTAATTCTGTAATTCTGGGGTTAGCTTAATAGGCTTGGAAGGGGGTTTCACAGAGCCAATAGGATCTGGAAAACACCCCTCCTTTGGGAAAATTAGGCATGAACTTTGTGACAGTAATGATTTCCTACAGCATGGGAGATGTTTCATTTCATAACAAGCTAGGGTTTGTGTGTGGCGATTACAGAGACTCTCTTCAGGGAAGGAACACAAAGGAGAGTCACCACCAGCTGCACTTTCAGTGTGAAGGAAACCAGCTGATTCAGCCTCAGGAATGAACAAGCTACCACCTCAGAATTCACAAGAAACCCCTTCAGATCAGAAGCAATTTCCCAGATCTGTATTTTCTATCACAGTCAAGACCTCAGTGATTCCCTTTTGAGTTTACAAGAACCCTATGTTGACACCAAGATTGAGCATTCTTCCTTTTGCCTTCATACTGAACATAGCTAATCCCCAGTCCCCCAAGAACTCTTTTTTCAAAATGCCTTTTAACTAGAGCATATAAAGCCTCCATAAAATTATAAATTGTTTGTGTTTAAGAGAGACATGAAAGACTTAGGGGTGTTGGGAGAAAGAAGAGTCCTTCATAGTCCCTTCTTCTTTGCTTTGGTCAATGTTTCATACATGATTAGTACAAAAAATAAAGACTATTGAAAGAATTGGAGATGACACAAGAAAAATATAACTGCCTGCATACCAACTTTCTTTTGATTATATGTTTTTACTGGGACTGCTATTTGCTTGAATTTGGGTTCAAGACATGGGAAAGAGACAGTGTATAATATCATGATCTACCCAGATTTTATGAATCCTTTACTCAGAGATTCATGGAATGTTACTAGATAGCATAGTTTCCTTCCCAGCAGTTCTAGAAACATTTGTGGACAAGTATTTTTGTCCAATTATACTAAGAATTTTAATTAACAAGAAAAAATGCAAAACCTGTATATTAAATATTTAGTGAGCAGGTTGTAAAGAGCCACTGAATTCACTGTTACAGCACATTTTGCAGACTCTATTCAATAATTAATAGTTTCTTTCTGATCATTTGTGCCTATATTCAGCTATGACTTTCCAAGAAGCTTTACTCTGTGTGTTTAGCTCATAGGATAGGGGGTAGTACATGTTAAGGATTAAATTGCCTAGAAAGCTATTGATCAACTTTGTTCACCCATGAAAAGGCAGTTTTATAGGCTTCAACCTAACATCAAGCACCAACTATTGAAAATAGGTTTACTCTTAATGTTTCACTGGGGGAGGAACAGGACAATGATGTTAAAGGTTTCTAATAAGATAACTTTCCTGACCACAGCATAAAACGCATCCATTTCTTTTAGATTTCTTAAATTATTTTAGTACATGTCCTTAAGTATTCCCTTACAATATTCTGATAGACTGTCTAGTCTTTAACACTATCTAAGTGTTAAAGAAATCACTCTATTATCTATCCTATCTTGATAAGTCCAAAGCTCTGTACCTAATTTATTTTTATTATAACTAAAGAAAACTGTAACTATAACTATCTAGTCTTTAACACTATCAAAGACCCCAAAAGGATATAATATTACCTGAGTAAACAGAAAGTGAAGAGCAAGCAACTTCCAAAACTATAGAAATTTGGCTGCCTGATCAGTCACAATGTTCCTCTGCAACATTGGAGCATCCTTTTTCAGTCTACTGGCCTAGAATATCTAGCATATTCATCTGTGAAGCAGGAATTTTGAAGGACTGTCATACCTTGTTTTGGCAAAGTTGAGCAGTGACTTTCCTTTGTGTCCTGCTTGTCCAGTTTGAATGTTACACTATCAGCAGTCAAGGCAATGACAGTTTCTTACTCAAATGGCTACCTTAGCCATATTGAAAGCAAACTCCATTCTGAATGTTCCTCAATGCCTATCATCCTTTTCGAAATAAATTGGTGTTGACACAAGCAAATGTGTCTCACTGTCAATGAAAAGCCCTATGTTAATAAAGTATTTTAAATTTCATGTTCTGTAGGTCTTTGAAGTGTTTGAAGACCATCTACTACAATATATCTCTATATGATATTGAAAACTTACCTAACATAACTACATGTTTGATTGTTATAGCTAACTACTAACTTGTGTGTTTTAATTATCCTAAATTGTTTATAATAATAACTGTCAAAGACTAGAACATTACCTTACATTGTTAAATGAACTGCATAGATACAATGCTTTAAACAAGAGTAGAAACAGATATCCAGTGTGTTTTAACAAAAATAACCTTAATTTTGTATCAATATACAAAAATCCCTTAAACAAGAATAGAGACATATATACAGTGTGCTATGATTAAAATAACCTTAAATTTGTATCAGTATACAAAATCCACACCAAAGTAAAATATTTGAGATTAATAGTTGTCTTTTGATCTTATATTTCCATATTACCCCTAGACAATGACAAACATTCATAACCCACCAAACAACCAAAAAACACCCATCCCACCTCTTGGGAATGTGGTTATTGTATACTCTAAACTGCTTCCTGTTGTCTGTGGATGACTGGCATCTTTAGGGAACCAGAAAATTGAGATATGGTCAAGTCCTGGAAGAGCTAGCTATATCATTTGTTGACCAGTGTCTGTGTTATGGGAAAGTGCAAGGCTTATCTGAGTCCTGGCTGGAATAGTCTGAGGCTGGACCATCTCGTCCAGCAGCCTTGAAGCAGTTCTGGAGCAGAACTCTAAGAAAACTGCAACAGAGGGACTCAAAGAGGCTGGATTACCTGGGCCACCCATTTACATTGGTATCTGTTCCCCTCACTTTGAAAACACATAAACTTTCAAAGGTAACATATCTGCAGTAACACAAGTATGGACTTGGTACACAAACTAGCCAAAAATGATTTTTTTGTTTCATGTTTGAGCAGGTAAAATATGTCTTGTAGCTTTTCTAGGTTTATTTCTTTATATCCGTAGCTAAGATTTTCAGGAAGTCACCTGCAATCAAACCTGATCTCTATCAACCTTGAAGGGATCCATAGCCTTTCATTTCCTATGGAAACAAAAGCATAATCTCTTTCCCAAAACAGTACATTTCCTGACTTCAATTTTGAAGTTAAGCCATCCCTAAAGTATCTAGGCTGGTTTAATTCTGTAGTTCTTTTTACAAACCCATGTCTCTCAGCAGCTGCTGTTGACTCATCAGCATTCAAAAAATTCAAAGTCAACAACACATCATACAGACTCCCTATGTATTTCCCATCTTTACAAGGCTTATCCTTTTTATATTACTTTACTCTTTCTTTTAAAACCTTACTTTTTTTAAACTATTTTTTCTATGACTGTCTATACCCATTTTCTTTTTCTTAAACCTACGCACATTTTTAAACACACTGTAAACCTGTTAGAGGTTATTTTCCCCATCTGAACCTGCTTTACTAAGTGCCTGCAACTGTGAATTTGCATCGTTCTCTGATGAGTGAGCCAAACTTTAACCTACTAAGTGGTGGTGGCTAGGCCCTACACTGGCAGCTCTGGTGGCTGGATCTGCCCCCTTTTCTGATCTGTGAAAGCCAAGCCTAAGTGTGAGACCCCAGTCTGCAGCTGCATTTAACCACCCCTGTTCTAGGAAGTCGGAGCCTACACCATGGCAGGCATTTTATACACACTTAGCTTGCTGCTTCTACTTAGTATACTGGCTTTTTTTTCAGTACCTATATGGAAATTCCAGCCCCATGCTGGAACACCAAATGTAGAAGACTTTCTTTTAAGCCACCAACCAGCTCCCAAATCATGACACAGATATTTAGTATTAGCTATAAATGGCCAGATTTATTTTCCATTTATTTCTTGCTAGCTCTTATTACTTAAATTAACCTGTTTCTTCCTCTACATTTTGCCTCAGGGCTTTTTGCCATTTTGTCCTTCTGGATGTCCTACTTTTCTGCTTTTTGTGTCTGGCTGGCTGGGAAACTACCTGGCTTCTGGTCCCAGCCCTGTTCCTCTCTTTCTCCCTCATTATCTTCTCTCTTTCCTCTCCTCTTGTTCTCTCTGCCTACCACCCTGCCTGTCTCTCTTCTGTCTAGCTATTGGCTGTCTGGCTTTTTATTAGACCAATCAGGTGCCTTAGGCAGGTAAAGTGAAGCAACAGCACATCATTACATAGTTAAACAAATACAGGACAAATGTAACACATGCTAACATCATTAACAAAGGCAGCATAAACAAATGCTTTACATAGTTACATTGCCCAACACATAGATTCATTGATTCTTTTTATTGTTTTCTTTGTTTCCATTTTATTAATTTCTGCTTTGATTTTTATTATATCTTTGATCTACTGAGTTTGATTTTGGTTCTTGTTTTTCCAGATTTTTTTAGTTGCATCATTAAGTCGTTTATTTGTGCTCTTTTCTTTTTTTTTAAATGTAAGTACTTAGACCTATAAATTTATCTTATAGAACTGCTTTTAATGTGCCCCAGGGTTTAGGATTCAATTTTTAGTTCCAGAATATTTTGGTTTCTTTTTTTATTTCTTCTTTGACTCATCATTCATTAGTTGAGCTGATTATTCCCATAAGTTTATATACATGCTAGAATGTTTTTGCTGTATATTTTTTATTGCATAATGGTCAGATATGATACAAGAAGTTATTTTGATTTTACGTATTTATTAAGTTTAGTTTTGTGTCCAGCGTTAGGTTTGTTTTAAAAAATTTTCCATGCACTTCTGAGCATAATGAGTATTTGTATTCTTTTCTGTTTGGTAAATATCTGTTAGGTCTATTTGATGTAAGTTATCATACAATACTGAGATTTCTGCCTATCTTTTGCCTAGATTACCTATCTATTGAAGAAAGTAGGGAATTTAATTCACTTACTATTATAGGATTTGTGTTAGTCTGTGTCTTTAATTCCATTAATATGCTTTTATGTCATTGAGTTGCCAGATTTTGATATATATGATTAGTATTGTAAAAATTTCTTGATTACTTGCCTCCTTGATTAGAACAACATACTCTTTCTTATCTCTTATGATTCGTTTTAGTTTGAAGGCCATTTTGATGATTTTAGGATTGCAATGCCTACTTGTTTCCTAATCTAAATTGTTTGGAATATTTTTTTCCATCTTTCTCTTAAGGTGGTGCCTATCTTTAAAGATAAGATGGGTTTCTAATAAACAACAAAAAGATAGTTTTTGTTTCTTAATCCATTCATCTAGTTTTTGTTGTTATTGTTGTTGTTTTGTTAATATTTAAAGTTATTATTGAAGGTATATGTTGAGTGCTGTCAGTTTTTTGGTTCTTGCTGTTTGTGTTCTTAGTCATACTTTGTATTTCATTAATTACAGTTTCACTTATTTTCTGATTATGTAAGACACCATCACATCTTGCCAATTGTATCTTTAAAAAAGGTTCAGATTACAAACACTGAACAATTTCTAGCACTACAATCAAAATTCAAATAATTTTAATTCCTCATCTATCTAAAGCAATCAGTTGCTACCTGGTCCATTGGTTCCCCTTCAGTGATCACCTAGGATGATCTTGTCATTACTTCCTCAAAGTCATTCACTGTCCTTTAATCCAATTAAAAATTAAGCTAAACTAATGCCCTTAAAATGGCCAAAGGAGCCAAACTGATTGTCTGAACTCCTCTGCAGCCCTCTCCCACCTTTCCCCAGCTCTGCTTCCGCCTCCTTCCTGTTCCTAGAAGCCTTCCATTACTGCCACCCTTAAATCCTTGAGTATAATTCTCCCTTTGCCAAAAAAACTTTCCTCCCTAAATCTATAGGAACTTGGGTGTCTTTCTTACATACACCCTTTACCTCCTTTGAGAATAAATTCTTCATTGGCCTGGAGCTCACAATTAGGCTAGATGGACTGGCCAGAAACCCCCAGGTACCATGCTGTTTCCACTGCCCCAGTGATCACAAATGTGAACACCACTCCTGGCATTTTTATGTGGGTTTGGAGAATCAAATTCAGGTCTTCATTTCTACAGGGTAAGCTCTTTACTAACTGAGCCATATGCCTGGCCCGTTGTAATGCCTTTGTCCTTTTTTATATTTTTTTTGCATTTCATTTATCGCAATGTGAAACAACTTACTATTTTAAATCTTTCCAGAACTTTGTTTCTGTAGCTTTACAGGAAAAAAGAAATTCTCCTATTCAATGTTTGAGTTCCTAGTACCTTAAGTACTTGGTACATAGTAGATCACTATAATGATCGAATGGGAGAATAGGAGAATAAAGGAATACTGGTAAATCTAGAGGCCTAGTCAGGTTTGTTTCCAGTATGCTCAGACACACTTCATTGTTCTTGGAGTGTATAGCCCTCATGCTGCCTTGTGACTGTTTATCTTTGGTAACTTATATTGTCTCACTTCCTTCTCAAATGTTAAATAACCTTATCTCAGAACTCCAGTTGCTGTATCATAGTCTATTTTAATCCCATCAAGATTTTCTTTTTTTTTTTTTTTCATCTTTCAAGATTCATCTTTCAGGCTGTGTGATCTCCCTAGGCAGATTTAGGACTAACTAAAGCAAGAAAGGGGGAAATGAGGTCACAAAGACATGGAGGTAGAAGGGGAACTTCTCACTATAGACTCTTTTTTTTTCCTTTTGATTTCTGAGCAATGTGACTCTATTAGCTATTTGCAAACTAAAACTAAATAAGCTGAAAGTAGTCCTAGGCAGTTCTGATAAAATGCAGATTTGGAAATTACTGAACTGTGCTTTTCTCTTCTAGACCAAAATCCTTGGAGACTTCGTTAGTCCAGGTTTCATCATGCTGCCACAACATCCTTCCTTTTTGCTTCCTTTGGAGGATATAATCATTGCCCATTAGCTTCACTGCCTCCGCTACATTTTATCTTAGCTGTTGATTCTTGTTCTAGTGCATAGTGTTCTGTGCCAAACAGACCCACAACTCAGGCAGACAAGCTGTGTCTGTGAGAGCAGGGACCAAGGGATGCTAACCATTTTCAATCCAAGGTAGCGGTCTTGAGATGAGCTCCAGACTCTAGTGCCGGTCCTCCTTACTCTTAGCTTGCATTTCGGAGTCTCCTCTGGAAGAGATCTGAAGAACAGATCTTCATTCGGGAAGGTTCTAAGAATCAGTGAAACTACAAACAGAAAGGTGCTGATCAAACACAGTGGGTTCTGTATGGACAGAAGATAGGGTTTGCTTGTGAAAATTATTTCAAGTGTCTGATGTCACAACCCTATAGTAGCGCTGTCTTGGGGTTTTTGGTTACATTATCATTCATTATAAGCACAAAGTGCCAAAATCATCAGGCTGGAACCTCATCCATAGTACACAAGCACCTCATGAGGAAGCTGAAGTGCCGAGACGCATCCATTGCCAACCATTGCCTGTGTGTTTCAATGGGCTCCCTTTGCCAATGGCACTCCTGTGACCAGGAGAGACTGTGGTACCCAACAACATCTGCTCTTTAGTGGCAGTGGGCTAGATTTAGAGGTAGAATTTGGTTCATTTTTTTCCAGAAGTATTGGAAGGAAGCTTAGTGGTGACTTTTATAACAAGCCAACAATTTTATCTCAGGCTCTGCATGCCTATGGATGAGAAGACCCTTGAAGTCATATAGTTCCTTCTGGTTCTAAGGTAGAAATGCCACAACTAGAAAAAGAAACTCAGGCATCAGCTCAGTACCTTTATATACTTTATAGAGCTTTAATACTGTCATTAAACTTAGAAAATACATTTGCAGAAAAAAAAAAAAAAACAACAACTGCCAAGACCCCTCCAGGGTCAACCCCCTCACTCACAAGCCGTGACGAGTTTTCTGCCCACTGAAATGCAATTTGGCTGCCTCACCAAAGCATGGTCTGTCTTCATTCAGACAATTACACACAACTTGCCCTGGGAAATGAGAAGAAATCCGTAGCAGGTAATGCAGTTTAGTTTCCGTCATGATACAGCCATATTTTAAATGGATGAAGACTGATTTTCCCGCTCGTAGCCTCATAAACTCAGGCAAGTTTCATTCCATATAGTCTCCCAGAAAGAGGATGCTGCAACCTGCTGTCCACCCACTTCTCCACCTTTGTCCGCGGGCTTGTGTTCTTGAATGATTTCTGGTTGTGTTAGCCAGGATATTTCTCCTTATTTTCTTTATTTTTTAAAAGTTCTTGTGTGTACATTTTCTCAGAGAGGAATCATTCACTCTTTCTGAGGACAAAGGAAGATAAGATTTCCTGTTATACTAACCTTAATAAAATAAAAAATGGAAGCAGAATTAGATATTAGCTCTTATTATCCACCATTTATGGTTTATAAGCATCACTTTTATTTTGGTTTTGCTTATGATATTTTATGTGAAACAAATAATTTAAATATAAAAGAGAAGTGCACTTGTTTTCCAGTTTGGCTTCACTATTTTCCCAGACATATAACTGAATAATCTCAGACTGCATGCTTCTAGCACACATTAATGTTTTTACTACATACATGTGAATCTCTAAACCACATATAGTATAGCTTGCATGTTTGAAAAGTTATACAAATCATGTAGCTTTAATTTAGATAAAACTACATGAATATGGAGATATTACATATATGTAATTTTCATTTTCATTTAACTTTGGTTTTTATTTTGTTTTATGTTATGTTTTAGTTTTTTAAGTTGGCATGCAAAGTAATTCGTTTCATTGTGGCATTTTTATAATGCTTGGTTCCTGTTGGCTCCAAATCTCTCTCCTGGATTCTGTCTAAATGCCTTTCTATTGGTTCCCTTCTGTCCTGCAGCCCCAACTTTCAGATCACTTGTATTCCACTTTCCCTCCCCTCTAACAAGATCTCCTTTTTTCTTTTCATGGTTGTCTTTCTACTTACATGACATTTACACACTCGCGCGCACACACACACACACACACACAAGCACAATGCATACATACAAATTAAAATCTAGGAATCCTATAAGAGGAAAAGCATGCAGTGTTTGTCTTTATGAGTCTATTTTATTTTGCTTACTGGTAAATATCATGATTTCATTTTTCTTTATAACTCAGTAAAGTTCTACTGTGCTATATACCACGTTTTCTTGATACATTCATCTAGGCTGACTCTATTTCTTGGCTATTATAAATAGTGCAGTAGTAAACATGAGTATACAAGCATCTCTATGGCAAGACTTAGGGTGTTTCCACTATATGCCTAGGAGTAGTAAAACTGGGTCATGTGTTTTCTCTGATATTAATTTTTGGAAGAATCTCCAAAATGATTTCAATGATGACTGTACCCAGTTACATGTCTAAGGAACAAATAAGGATTCTTCTTTCTCTACATCCTCCCTAGTTCCATCAGTCCATTTATTGATTGGAAGGGGTTTTTCAGGGGAAAGATAGTATTTCATTTTTGTAGTTACTGTTTATTTAGTGTGTGTGTGTGTGTGTGTGTGTGTGTGTGTGTGTGTGTTGTGTGCAAATGCCTGTGGAGGCCAGAAATTGCTGCAGTATTCTCCTCTGTCCCTCTCCACCTTATCTTTTGAGACAAGATTTCTCCCTGATCCTGGAGCTCACCAGATTAACAAGACTAGTTGTTCTTCACTTCAGAGATGTTCTTGTTCCTGCCTCCACAGGCATGTACCACTACACCCAGTTTTGTCGTGGGTGCTCAGGACCCAAAAGCAGGCCCTCACAGGCTTGTGTGGCAGCTGCTTTACCAGCTGTTCCTATCTCGGCCTCACACAGTTCTTCGCATTCAACCATTAAACCCTTTTGAGGAACAGCAAGGAAAGCTTTCTCCCATCCTATAGGCTGCCCCTTCATGTTGGTGATTATTTCCTTTGTTATGAAGAATCTTTTTACTTTTATGTAATCTGACTAGTTAGTTCTTAGAATTGCTTCCTTTCCTGAAAGTTCTTTCATCTGCCTACATCTTAAAATAATTTTTATGCTTTTCTAGCTATTTCAACACCTTATACTAAATTTCCTGATCCATTTTAAGTTGATTTTCCTCAGAGTTAGAGATATGTTTTTAATTTCATTCTTCAGCAAGTGAATGTCTAGTTTCCCCAACACTATTTGCCGAGGAGGCTGTCTTTTCTCTAATGTATGTTTTTGCATCTTTGTCAAAATTTAGATGTCTACAGCTATATAAGTTTACTTCTGGGTCCTCTGTCTGCTATTTCATTGGTTTGCATGTCTGTTTCTGCACCAGTTCCATGTAGTCTGTCACTGTGGTTCTATAGTATAATTCTGATATCTAGCATTATTATTATTATTTTTTTTTTTTTTTTTTTTTTTTTTTTTTTTTTTGTTTTTCGAGACAGGGTTTCTCTGTGGCTTTGGAGCCTGTCCTGGAACTAGCTCTTGTAGACCAGGCTGGTCTCGAACTCACAGAGATCCGCTTAGAATTACTTTACTTTTTTGAGATATTGTGGATTTCCGTATGATTTTTTCTTTATTTTTTTCAGTGTGAAGAATGTCATTGGAATTTTAATAGGGATTGTATTAGTTCTGTTGTTATATTTTTCAAAATATTAATTATTCCAATACATGAACATGAAAATTCTATCCATATTCTAGTTTCCAAGTTTCCATGGTAGATGCTGTCACCTCCAGCCAGAAATCAGTTATTACACCTATAACAGCTATGCCACTATTTTGCCAGTGAGCAAACTTTGGTAGGTAGGTTGGTATAGCAGCATGCAGGGGCCAACACATGGTAGTGATCATATTTCATTGCATACATATATGAAATTCTCAAAAATAAAGAGACCTTTTAAAAATACTGCCGGCATCTTCGGCCCTGCCGTTCCTCCTACTGATACCTCACTGTTAGATTTACCAGTAAGTTACTGGTTCTAACTACTAACCTTTTCTAGAATTGGTTTCCTTGACTTCTAGGAGTTATTGAGCATTGCTAGGCTTTTCTAAAGGGTGCTATCAAGAAGTATTTCTGTGTATACATTTTTAGTAAATTGCCTAAAGAGCAGGAGAATGGGAACTAGAGGAAAAGGGGAAAGGGGTAAGAACAGAGACAGAAAGAAGATAGATCTTCAAGTTTCTGGGGGCTTGTCGTCATTTATTTTGTCATTCTATATAAATATTTACTTTTGAGCCTAATTTTATATTTTGCACATTTGATCTCATTGCAAGGATGACCCCACAATCAGTTTTCAGACATAAAACACCTGGATGCCTTCCTGCCCTCAAGCTCAGTGCCATTGCCTGCTATAACTGCAAATCCCTGGAGCCAGCCTCTTCAGAGCCCAGTCCCCTGGCTATACTATGCAGGACTTTCCCACCCGTTCCTTTTCCAGCTTCCTGCATACTCTCCCCAGCACTGCTGGGATCAAGGTCCAGCTGTTTGAGCCCCTGCCAAGACACAGTGTCTCTCCACTACACTTTCAGCTCAGGATCCAAAATCTGCAAGGAGTTAACTGAGAGGGACAGATTAGGAATGGGGTGCTTAGCCCTGAGACCCTTCACCCTCAGATCTATGTCTCTGGCTCACCGTGGATTGAATCATGCAGTCACTAATTATTTTGTTGAGTATATTTTTGAGTGTTTATTGTGTGCTAGTGGGATGTCCATAATCCTAGTTTTATGCAAATAAAGCAAATACTAATTTGCTTTTTTTCTTTTCATAGTACAAACTTAAATCCCTTAACTGTAATATTTTACTCTGTTGAATAATTTATGCATGGAATTATCCAAACAAGCTTAAGAAAGCTCAAAAAGCATTTTATTGCCTAGAGTCTTTCTTTGTAGCAGTATTCTCTTCTTTCAAGCTTTCCTGCCCTAAGTAATTTTAGACACAAGATAGGAAGTTTGACACACTGCAAAGAAGATAAGGAATGGTGCTGCCTCAAAACCAAACCCTATGGCAGATGCAAAGAGGTGCCTCTGCAGGAGCCCAGAGTGCGGCCCTGGGGAGGAGGGGCAAGCACACTTACACAGCTCAATGGGGTCTCCAATCAGCCTTTTCCACTGTTTGGCTTCCAGGGGTCAAACTAGATTTCACAGGTCAACAGGGTTGTTCTAATGATTTTTTTAAGCTTCTCCCCATGTGGAGGGAAGGTTCCAGTTTTATGGAATTACCTGCCCAGTCAGCAGGCTGAGTGTTAAAATTCTGAGTAGACTACCCCTCCTCCTTGAAAGCAGCAGGCAGCAAAAAAAAAAAAAAAAAAAAAAAAGGTCCGGAAATTCCTGAGCTTTGGGAAGTCAGCCCTAATGCAATTACGTGAAATAAAAGAAGGGGTCAGATAATAAGGGGCAAAGGTTTTTCCTCTTAAAGTAAAGGGACAGGTAAACAAAACCAGCTGCCCCTGGAGCCAACAAACTCTCTTCATTAAACGTTTTAAGAAGCTAATAGGCCTAAGTGGCTAATTGTAGCACAGCCCTAAAACTGAATCTTGAGGATGGGGAAAGAGGTAGGCGGACAGACACTGGAGCTGCAGCTGGATGGCAGGGTATCTCTCCATACATGGTCAAGCTAGAGGAAAAACCAAAGCAGGATGTTTTGAACAATATCTCTGTGAGATGACTTGGGTGTCTTAGGTAGGGCAAGTTTAAATTTATATGCTAGTCAGTAGGATCTAGAATAGGTTTTACTCAGTACATAATAGGAAATTTCATGTGCACCAACTATGAGAAACTCTAGGAGGATATTTATCAAAATGTGAACAATGGTTCACAGTGTTGGTCTCTTAAGTGACTCCTCATTTTATACTTTTATTTTGTGTGTGCTTATTTTTTAATTTGCATTTATTTCTCTTATAATAAAAAGACAATACTTTTAAAAATAAGATATATAGTAAATAAAATCTTAGTTTTTTGTAGCTTTTCTTAAATATGTAAGAAAATTAGTGAATAAATTCATAAGAGGATCCATTTGCTTTGAATAACCAGCCATTCTTGCCATGATTGGTGTGACCTGCTAGTCTAGAGACAAGAATGACAAGAGCTGCCATCAAGCAAGACAAACTCTTCTGATGGTGCCTGAATGTTTCAGCTGTTGCAATAGTTATGAAGAGTTATTTCAGCACCGTCTTCCTGGCTGCACCCATCAACTGAGTGACTCACTTCTTTGTGTAACCTTAGAGAATTTGGGGTTTATAAAAGCGTTACTGTAGGGGATTCTAAAATCACCCTGTTGGGATTTATACAGAAGTTTCTAGAGTTTCTCTAATTGAAGAGTTTCTTTGCTCTCCCACCACCAGTTGCTTTCTTCTTGACACATCTCTCTTCAGAATCCTCTGCTGCCATCGCTAAATTAAGTAACTCAGGAGACTGATGGGTAGCTAAGAATCATCATGATCTTCTGAGGGCAAAAGACAGAAAGGAAGAGAGTTGCCCCCAAATGACTGAAAAATTATCACAATCTAGACTGGTTTTCTTTTACCTGGTCTTTCTTAGAAATCAGTATCTTTGGAGCTGAGGCTGTAGCTTAGTGAGTAATAAATAAATGACCCTCATCATCATGATTCAGTAACCTATTGGTGAGCATGACTGCTTTGCTTTCTTCATACCCACATCTGTGTCTATATTATGTCTGTATGTTGTCTGTAACTATGACGCTATGGAGAGGTGTTGCTGGTACCCAAGTGCCTTCAATTGGCTGAGACAGGAGGCTCTTTGTGAGTTGAGGCCAACTTATGATACACAGTGAATTATTCTAGACTAGACTTGATTAAAACGAGATCCTGTCAAAAATTAGAAAATAAAGTATAATAAAAGAGGCTTCAGGGTTATTCAGTTCATGCTCTGTTATTGATTTCCGTTCCTTCTCTTGGTCCCAAATTTTAGTGACCAAAGTTCCTGTTTCAATAGCTTAAGACAAAAGTGAATTTAAGTTGCAAATGAAAATTGCTGAAATTCTCCGTCTAAAATGAGGAGTCCTTTGACATCCAGATATAAATTAGACTCAGACTGAGGTTGTTAGAAAGGTACTGTTTTGTTTAGGGTAGTAAAGGGGTTTGGTTCCTTCCTTGGGTCAAAGGTACAGGCAATGCCCAGGGCCATATTTGAGAATTACTTTAAAGGGTCTTTGACATCTCTATGACCTTCCCTTATTTGTTTAGCAGCCTCATCTATCGCCATAGTTTTACTCATGACTTTTTTTTTTTTTTTTTTTTTTTTTTGGTTTTTTCGAGACAGGGTTTCTCTGCAGCTTTTTTAGAGCCTGTCCTGGAACTAGCTCTTGTAGACCAGGCTGGCCTCGAACTCACAGAGATCCGCCTGCCTCTGCCTCCCGAGTGCTGGGATTAAAGGCGTGCGCCACCACCGCCCGGCACTACTCATGACTTTTAAGCTGAAGAAGAGACCAGGTCAACATTGCCCATCTCGATTTTCTGCTATCTCTAATTATCTGCTCTACATATCCTCCTTAACATTCTGTGTGTGTTTAATATCTCAAACTGCATCTTTCATCTCTCTTGACAAGCTGTGGGCCAACTCTAATACCCAATGTCCTCAGCATAATGTTCTCCTAGGCATCCTCTCTCTCTCTTTAGCTCGTGGTCATTGTTCACTCCGTGCCTTGGTTTGTCACCGCATAAGGAAATACTATGAGTGCTTTCATCACAGCCTGTCACTTGCATTCCTTCTATGTCCTCCCTTGTTCGGAGCCACATGACTTCTTGCCCACACTGTCAAGGTAACTTTGTCCACTAGTTTCTCTGCCTGTAGCTCTTCCCACACCAGTTGAAATTCAATTTTCAGGAGTAGCCATGGAACAACTGAGAATAATCAGATCCAGCTTCTTAGGTTAAAAATGGGGTCAATAATGGGCTCAAAAAGGCTTAGGTTAAAGTTTCTAGTGGAGCGCCTACTCCTATGCCAAATGAAGGAGGAAAAGTGCTGTTTCTGGGTCCAGACACAGAGAATATCGGTCACTGAGCAAACAGTAATATGGAGCATGTGTCTCCCTCTCCCACCTACAAGGAGTCCAGAGTTTGCCTTTACTGATACTTATTTTCCTCCTTCAAACCTAGTAGTGGACAAGTATGTTCATCTCTCAAAAGAGGCTTCCCTTAATCCCAGCCCACAGCCTTCCAGTCAAATCTCTGCTACCTTGAACCTTGAGGTAACCTGAAAGAGTCTATTTGGCTATTGAATATCTTTGATATGCTAGGCTCTGGGTCAAGTATTTTTCCTTATTTGTTCACCATAGCAACTCTGTAAAAAAATAATAGAGGCTTAAGTTTTTAAATTTTGTTACATTTTTATTTATTTCATGTGAGTGTATGAGAGAGAGACACACACACACGTGGGGGTGGGGAATCAGGTAGTTAGAGGGAGAGCTCATACATGTGGAAGTCAGAGGTAGGCCTCAGGAAGCAAACTGAGATCATCAGGCTTCTGTGGCAAGCTTCTTTTCCCACTGAGTCATCTTGCCGGCTCCAGGCTTTAATTTTTTAACTCATCTTATAGAAAGAGAAACCCAGATACATGTGTATGAAATGTTAGAAGTAAATCCATCACTTTTTATGCCAACTTGGAAAAATGTGGCAGGATCAAATATCACATGGGTAGTAAGTGGCGAAGCATATTGAGCCAGGGTTTTTAACTCTAAGTTCTACGTAACTTGTACAAAGGAATAAAAGAAAAGAGGAAAATAATGAAGGGACCATAGATCAGATGGGTTAGTCTAAATATTTGTGGAGAACTGAAAAATGACGTCTGGCATCTTTATCTCAATAACCATTAAACTATATGTGTTGCCAGCAAATTATAAACACCAATTGTTCTCACAGTTACTGGGAAATAAATGTAGAGAAAAGGAGAAACTACACTATGCTTGCTTGACTATGGTGAGAATAATTAGAGCATTCTGTTTGTCATAGGACTTGTCAGCATGGAAGGGGTCATTTCTTCAGCTGTGTATTAGAACAGCAGTGCACAGCTTGCTTGGCTTTAATTTTAACGATCCCATTCCTGTATGCCCATTTTTCATGTAATGCATGATCAAGCTCAACTTGTTTAAAAAAATAAAGATGGTAATAATGAAATACTAGCGAGAAAAGGTTATGAAATGTTAAGGCAGTGGCCAGAACTGAAACATAATAAATGTTTGTTGAACTTGAGTTTGAATAAGAGATGATGTAAAAAGTCATATTATTGTTTTATTCCATTATGTAAGTAACCACACACAAAATATAAGTACATATCCTCTGACAGCATTTCTACTTTTTAGGATTCTGTGTTCATACATGATTTTACCAACCAGTCTCCTATGTCTGAACTGAACTTGGAAAGGTTAGAAAACAAGAAAAGCTTTTGTGTGCCTTCTATGTGCCTGCTGTGTGCCAGGCATCTTAGGTTCATAATCTCCTCGATTTCAAATTAACCCCAGGGAGCAGATATGCCCCCCTCTTTAATTAATAAGAAAACTACCAAACATGGAGGCACACATCTGAAATTTTGGAACTTAGTAGGCTAAAACAGGAGGAATGTCATAGTTCAAGGCTAGCCTGAAGCTACGTAGTGGGTTCTAGGCCAGCCTAGACTACAAAGTGAGCCCTTGTCTCAAAAACAAATGTGCAAACAAAAACTAGATAGAAAATAGATGATAGATAAGCAGGTAGGTAGGCAAGCGGGTGGGTGGGTGGATGGATGGATGGATGGATGGATAGATAGATAGATAGATAGATAGATAGATAGATAGATAGATAGATAGATAGACAGACAGACAGATAGATATAAATTTTAATTTAAATATGCTAAAACTGAGGTCTGTAGAAATCAGGGATCTGAACTCAAAAGTCTCTGGGGTTTTTGTTTGTTTGTTTTTTAACATCTCAGTCATCTAAACATCGGGTTCTTTGGACTATCTTACGGTGGTGAGAGGGGCCCACAGGAGGCTGAGTAAGACCTGTCTCCTTCCCTTCCCTCAGCCAGAGCTCCTGTTTACAATACCATGTTTATAAGCCTCCCCATCCCATGTAACATGTGCTGTAATGGGGATTCATATTAAAAAGGGCTTTCATGGAGATCTGTGTGCACTGGTGTGTAGATCTTTTATTTCAAATGAAAGAAGATCTATCATCTTTAGTTATCAACCAGTGAGACTTTGGTGGATTAGGCAAATGGGAATCATAAGCACTTAAATTTTCATTTAGTCCAGGTTTTGCCAAGACAGAAAGGCAGGGTTCTAGGTAATGAAGGTCACCTAACCCAGAGCTCGTGTCTGCTAAGTTTTCAGAATAAGTGGTTCAGAAAAGAGGACAGCGTAAGGTGGGATGGGGCTGTTTGGTCAAATGTTCACAACAGTGTCAATGCAGCGTGATGATTCCCTTAAGCTCCTAATGAAAACCAGACT
This sequence comes from Arvicola amphibius, assembly GCF_903992535.2. Taxonomy (NCBI): domain Eukaryota; kingdom Metazoa; phylum Chordata; class Mammalia; order Rodentia; family Cricetidae; genus Arvicola; species Arvicola amphibius. Next base: position 182,670,588 of record NC_052047.1, on the reverse strand, counting down.
GAAAGTAAAACAAATGAGCAGCAGCCCTGTTATTTCAGGGGAGAGCTTTGGGGCTGAGGTGTGGACTTCTTTGCATTTGCTTGTCCATTTTCTCACTTATTCGTTCATATAAGGTCATTGAGACTTACTGCACTGCATCAGAATTTTGCTCTGTTGTTTATTTTCTTATTTAAAAGTAGAAAGCTAGCAAATGTTTGGGTGTTCCTTTGAAACTCTCCCATGCCTTTATTGCTTTAAGGTAGAGATAGAGACAGCCATGAGATTGAAGGCCAAGTCCCTTTCCCAAGAGAAAAAGGAACTTTCCCCCAGTTACCCAGTTTGGATTATGAAATATCTGTCAATTGCCAGAGAGCAAGAAATGGGTGCTTACCTGAGCAAGGCTGAAAAAAATCATGGTAGCTGGCAAATGGGATTGGAAACGGAGAAAATAAAAAGTATATTATTTGCTTGAAAAGTACCGAGTCAAAACCTATCTGGATATAAAAACTCAGGTACAATCCTAGGCTGTGTCCTCAGGAGTCAGAGACTTCTGCAAAGGGAAGTATATTTCTAGTCCCCACGTCAGGATTTTATCTGACTCTTATTTTATTTTTATTCCAGTTGCTACATTGATGGCCGGGTGGTCAAGGTGATGGACTTCCTGAAAACTCGTCTCTTAGACACACTCTCTGACCAGATTAGGAAAATTCAGAAAGTGAGTAAAATTATCTGTTGGTTGATGTGTTTGGAAGAATGACAAGGAAAAGGTCACAGGGTTTCAGCTGGAATTTAGTGCTGTGGGAACCAGGGTAGGAAAAGATTCCAGATGGATGTGGCCACATCCCCTTTTTTCAGTGATGCTTGTGGGTCATTATTGTTTTCCTCAGTTAGAAGAGTTTATATTTGTCACACCAAGATCTAGAGCTGTTCTAACGAATGATTTCATGGGTAAGGAACTGGTACACACGCATAGAGAATAGTGCAGAAATGTCTCAAAAAACAGGCAAAGGACTACACAACCAAAGCATGCCATCATCTCAAAGAGCTACTTGCACTCCCAGACTACCTGCAGCACTGTTGAAAATAACTGAGATAGAGAATCAACCAAGGTATCTATCGGTGGACAAATGGATAAAGAAATAGTGTAAGGTTTCTTATGCAATGAAGAATGAAATTCTGTCATTTCCAGCAAAGTAGATGGAGCTGGAGAAAGACAAATACTGCATGTTCCCTTCCCTGTGGAAAAGGTAAAATAATTCACTCGAACTAGAAAATGGCAGAAGCTAGAAGAGAAGAGAGGGGAGCGAATAGAGAAGTGGGATAAAATCATAACACAGTGAGTGATGGGAAATGCATTCATTTTTCCAGCAAAACAAGGTGACTGACTAGTCACAGTGACATAGCTTATCAGTACCTGGAAGGAAGCTCAGAGGCTCTGAATGTAAAGAAATCATGAAGAGGTGAAGATCCTCATTATAAAAACTGAAATAGTGCACAGTATCCTATGAATATGTACAGTTGTTATAAATTAATTAAAACAAAAAGTAAAATTCAAAGAATAAAAATGCCACATGGGAATCATATTAAAGGTCCATTAAAACAAACAAGAAATAAATAGACATTTTCTTCGTCCAACTTTGTCCTAAATTTAAAATTAAGTGGAACTCTTTATTTTTATTTAAAAGGCTTCTTCAATGGCAAGTTTGCTTGTTTCTTTTCCCCGGGGATTCTCTTGGGGCTAGTTTAAGGAGATAATCATTGCTCATGCTCATTGAAGTCTTGGTTTTGAGAGCTAATGATTCTGATCCATATTTACATCGTTCTTAGTATTCTAGAATCAGCCATGTAGGAGTAGACTTTTGTAAAAAGGAAGAGGAAACTAAATCATATTAAGCAATTGCATGTAGGTCTTTCCAGCCAGACCCCTTTAGTTAGTGAGCCAATCAAAATAACTAGTGCTGCTCATAATAATGTGTCAAGTCTTGTTCCTGAAACTCTGGTTTAGTGTGGCTAGAGTAGATCTGAGAGCTCTACCTTGAATAGGCATCTGTCTACTGATTTTGTGTATTACATGTCATAGGGTCACATTTTGAGATATACTAGATTCATTCATTCTAAATAATGAGGATCTGATGTCTACAATTTCCACTGGACCTCATAAAAATACAATGTCTTCTGCCATCTGGTAAGGTTCTTTTTCCAGAAATTTGCACTCAGCTATTCTTTTGAACAGATAAAACACTTCTCAACGAGTAGTTCCTCTGTAAATGCTGGATGAATTAATAAGTAGACAAATGAATGGTTCATGTTTAAAACTATCTCTGAAAGAAAATTCTATTTGAAGCCATCACAGAAAAGCACCATTGAGAACTAAAGTGGAAATCTGAACCTTTTTTTATATTTTCATACTAATGTCATACTCAAATAAAATACAACCTCCATGTTCACTTGTTCTTGGGGAGTGTTAGAACCTGAGAACTCTCAAGACTTCTGAGTTTCTGTATCCCAATGTAATCACCATGGGACCAGGGACATTGGCCAGAACCTTTTTCTATAACTGCCTTCTATTAGGCAAGAAGAACTAAATGATCTGAAATATTTCTGCCAGTCTGTTGACAACAGTTAGTGGAAAGTACTGCTAGCACCAGGCAATGTGCCAGATACTAGAGATACAAAATAGAATAAGATGTGGCCTCAAGGAATTCTGTTTTAAGTTTTAATATTTGACTACATTGAAACATGTTGCCTGGTGCAACAGAATATCAACCTATTATTGATCATGGTGATGCATGTCTATAACTGAGGCCCTGGGAGGCTGAGGCAAGAGGACCATGAGTTGGAAGCCAGCCTTGGATAATGAGACCCAGCCTCAAAAGCAAACAAAAATCAACCTACAGAATGTTACAATTTTCTAGACACACTGTGCTAATTTAAGTGTTGCTCTCTGGAAGGAATTTTCTTTTATTCCTTTACTTGTAAGTTAATTCTCTCCTGCAATATGCTTCATACAGCCTTCTAAGTGTTTGTATTACAACAATGTGCAAGATAGTCAAGTCTCTTTATTTTGGATTCTTCTAGCTTTGAACCTAATTAAAATATTGTTATATTAGTAATAATATTGTGCCAAGAGAGACGATTCTAACTGTATTCATGATTTTAAGGGTAGCAGGTGAGAGTAAGTTAAGTCAGAGATGAAGGCATTCTATTTCCATGTCACTCTTTACCACTCCATAGCCCTTAACCATCACAGAACTAAAGAAGCAAAAGAGCAAAGCTTACCTCCTGGTTTATATAGGGCCCCATGAATTTAGATAAAGAACAAAAACCCTATGGGAAAATAAGATTCAAGCCTTTTAAAATGTGCCTGATGCCCTTGAAGTGGCCTTCTAGTTCAGTAAAGAATAGTGGATCCCCTTAGGAGAAAGGACCTATAAGTAGAAGACTCCCGAAAGGAAGGGCTAGCCTTACTAGCAGGATCAGGCATCACCTTTTGGCCATTAGGAACATAACATACCCAGAGCAGAGAGATCCGTTTAAGTCACAGCCCCTATTCTGGTGTTCTATGGCTGTATAAGCAATCACTTCAAAACAATGTCAAGAACCGCATTTATTATGTGATGGAACAGAGAAGCTGGGATTTGCACAGAGCATAGCAATGTTTCTCTGCCCCATAGTAGCTGAAACTTTTAGCTGGAACATTTGATGGATGAGGTGCAAAAAGATTGTCGCATAAGATTAATCAGAAATCATTTTTACTCAGCTGGTGGCAGCTGTCACCTTAGTTGGGACTGAAAGCTAGAATATCTTGGCTTTATTTCTTTACCTATAAAGTGAAGATGCTAAGAATTTACGTTTCCTGCTTTTTTTTAAATATCATTTATCTTATTTTTTTATTCAAAATTTCCATCTCCTCCCCTCCTCCTCCCCCTTCCCTCCCCTCCCTTCCACCCATACCCCCACTCCACCCCTCTCCAAGCCAAAGAGCCATCAGGGTTCCCTTCACTATGTTAAGTCCAAGGTCCTCCCAGCTCCCCCTAAGTCCAGGAAGGTGAGCAACCAAACTGACAAGGCTCACAGTGAGCCCGTCCATGCTGTAGAGTTCATGCTCATCGCCGTTGTCCTTGGTTTCTAAGTCCTCCTCCACCGTCAGCCACATTCAGAGAGTCCGGTTTGGTCCCCTGTTCCATCAGTCCCATTCCAACTGGACTTGGTGGTCTCCCGTTAGATCTGTCCCACCGTCTCAATGGGTAAACGCACTCCTCACAGTCCTGACTTCCTTGCTCATGATCTCCCTCCTTTTGCTCCTCATCAGGACCTTGGGAGCTCAATCCGGTGCTTCTATGTGGGGCTCTGTCATTTTCTCCATCCAATGCCAGGTGAAGGTTCTATGGTGATATGCAAGATATTCATGAGTATGGCAATAGGATCTGGACATTTCTGGCACCCTCTCCTCAGCTGCCCAAGGAACTAGCTGGGGGCATCTTCCTGGAAATCTGGGAACCCCTCTAGAGTCAAGTCTCTGCCAACCCTAGAATGGCTCCCTTAATTAAGATATATAATTCCTTGTTCCCATATCATCCTTCCTATATCCCAACCACCCTATTCCCCCAAGCTCTTCCCATCCTCCACTTCACACTTTTCTCTCCCCATCCCCCCAACCCCCCATCCCACCCCACCCCAGGTTCCCATTTTTTGTCCGGCAATCTTGTCTACTTCCAATATCCAGGAGGATAACTATATGTTTTTCTTTGGATTCACCTTCTTATATATCTTCTCTAGGATTTTTTTACGAATTATAGGCTCAATGTCCTTTATTTATGGCTAGAAACCAATTATGAGTGAGTACATCCCATGTTCATCTTTTTGGGCCTGGGTTACCTCACTCAGGATGGTGTTTTCTATTTCCATCCATTTGCATGCAAAATTCAAGATGTCGTTGTTTTTTACCGCCGAGTAGTACTCTAATATGTATATATTCCACACTTTCTTCATCCATTCTTCCACTGAAGGGCATCTAGATTGTTTCCAGGTTCTGGCTATTACAAATAATGCTGCTATACACATAGTTGAACAAATGCTTTTGTAATATGATTGGGCATCTCTTGCGTAAATTCCCAACAGTGGGATTGCTGGGTCCTGGGGTAGGTTGATCCCAAATTTCCTGAGAAATCTCCACACTGCATTCCAAAGCGGTTGCACAAGTTTGCATTCCCACCAGCAATGGATGAGTGTACCCCTTACTCCACATCCTCTCCAGCAAAGGCTATCATTGGTGTTTTTGATTTTAGCCAATCTGACAGGTGTAAGATGGTATCTCAATGTTGTTTTGATTTGCATTTCCCTGATTGCTAAGGAGGTTGAGCATGCCCTTACGTGTCTTTTGGCCATTCGAACTTCTTCTGTTGAGAATTCTCTGTTCAGTTCAGTGCCCCATTTTTTAATTGAGTTAATTAGCATTTTAAAGTCTAGTCTCTTGAGTTCCTTATATATTTTGGAGATCAGACCTTTGTCTGTTGCGGGGTTGGTGAAGATCTTTTCCCAGTCAGTAGGCTGCCTTTTTGTCTTAGTGACAGTGTCCTTTGCTTTAAGGAAGTTAGGAAGGTCACACACAGCTAGTCTGTTAATTCATATTGAACACTAGTTGCTATTGCTGTTATTTTGTTAGTTATTGCACTTATTTTAATAATTTTTGTGACTATAAATACTCCATACTATCTTTGTTCTCCATTTGTTCTTTGCCTTTTTTCTCTTTCCTCTGTCTTTGAACCCTGGAGAATTTAATAGGTGATATTTTTGGCACCTGAAAGGCAATGACTCAATTGCTAAAAGCAGCTGTGGTTTCCAAATTTGGACTGCCATTTAGAGAAGAATTCTGTTTTCTCAGCACTCAGTGAATTATCAGGTTAGAAGAAAATCTATATGATACGTTTGGAAACCAGTGAAATGTCTGGACAACCCACACCTTTGGATGAGCACACACTCCTTTCCATTAGAACAAGAATAATCATCTGTATTGGGAGGTGAGTCAAAGGAAAGATCAAGACTCACAATGCAGAGACAGGTCAAATGGGAAAAGTGAGAGACATTTAGGACACAATGCAGATGGTATAGTGCGGAAAACTGGGCTAGTTCCAAAACAATGACATAAGAACCAAGAAGAACCACTTTGGCTTAACTCATTTGGACTCTGTGATTTGTGTCTGCATCTCCTGGAGGAATCAGAGGAGGAAATAGCACTTTTTATATTATTTTCAGCAATTCAATAAGCACAGGAAGGAGTTGGTGAAATCCCAGTCAAGAGGAAAGTATTTCCACCAGTACTGCCCATCTGACTGTAGTTTGATTATTAAATAAGCTACAGTGGGCTTCCTCAATATTTGAAAACTTAATTTCTTCCTCCTTCCTTTCCATCCTTCTCCATTCATTTATCAACTATTTGTGCCATTTGTAGTATTTTCCAGACTTCTGAGAATACAGTGATGAGCAAAACTAATGTGGTGCTGATGCTCATAGACCATCTAGTCCAGTGGGGAAGCAGCTGATGAAGCATGTTGATAATGAAGTGCAATGATGGCTGTAATCGTGTGAGATGGGAACTCATCATGGCATGTTTCTATCTGACAATGTAGAGGAGAAGCCAGGGGAAGTCTTCCAGAGGAGTGATCTGCAGGTTAGCACCTAAAGGAAAAGGATTCCTCTAGTTGATACAGTTCTCCTTAGGGACCTATTTGGGTGTCACTGATAGATGTGTGTGGGTAAGTAGAAGGGTTTCTGTGGTCCATACCAAGACCATTATCATTCTTATTTGTATGCTTCTCTCAATTTTTATTAAGTAGTTAATTTGAGTTTAAAATGCTAAACATTACATGAAGCACAGATCTCTGAAACAGACACACACACACACACACACACACACACACACACACACACACACAGTTTGCCCTTCCAGTAAGTTACCGCTACCTGAGAGAGAAAAACACCAGGAGTGTTTTTTCCTTAGGAAAGAAGGACGTGTGGAATTGCATGCCAGACTGATGATCCTAGCAGATCCATTTGTTCACCAGTGGTATTCCCTGGAGGCAAGAGGGAAGCTGTAACTAGAAAAGACAAGGATGCCTTGGAGATTACAGAGGGTAGCCACATGAGAGGAAAGAGCCCACTGAAGGACAAGTATGGGAGTTAAGTTCAACACGACATTCCACATCTGAAGCATGGGTTTACTTAGAAATTGATTGTGAGAAGGTCTTGATAGACTAGATAGATAAGTGGTAATGGATGCTAACAACAGTCTTTAATCATCTACTATGTTATTGTAGAAAGGTCTGGTGTGGGAGGTCCTTCTGTCTATGTGTTGCTTTTATTAGTTAATAAATAAAGAACTGCTTTGGACCTATAGCAGGGCAGAACTTAGGTAGGTGGGGAAGACAGAACTGAATGTGGGGAGAAAGAATGCAGAGTCAGATGACACTGTGTAGTCCCACTGGAGATAGACGCCGGAACTTTAACCGGTAAGCCACAGCCGCGTGGCCATACACAGATTAATAGAAGTGAGTTAAATTAATATGTAAGAGTTAGCCAATAAGAAGCTAGAGCTAATAGGCCAAGCAGTAATTTAAATAATATAGTTTCTGTGTGATTATTTGGAGTCTAAGCTAGCTGGGCAGCCAGGAATCAACAAGTGGCCTCCCTTCTCCAACAAAGGTCAACTCTTTTGAAGTCTCAATAAATACAATGATATTATGCTGCTTCTCATGTATCTTAAATGTAAGGTCATAGAAGTAAGGTAGAAAATAAATAATTCTGGTAAATTAATAAACATACAGAAAGAAATTTTTGTTCTCAGTGAAACTTCCAGTTTTTCAGTCTGTCCACTTTTTAACATACCAACAAATTTAGTTACTTTTGAAAATGACAAAATATAAGCACAATTAAAGGGGTAATAATGATAATGTTATTCTTTAGTGAGAGAAACTAGAAAATATAAACATCAATAGGATAAGAATGGTAGTTATCACCATAAAAATCAGTGTTTATGAAACCAGTTTTTATTTCATTCTATCATTTAACAATGCTGAATCATTTCTATACTGTCCCAGTGTGTAGCATTTGAAAGATATTCAATAAATATTGGAGGGATGAAAAAGCAAAGGGGATGGATGACCAAGATAAAATCAAAGTAGCAAAGAAGTATCATTTTCCGTTCACATTGAAAGTTTAGTCAACTGCTAACTTCATAGTGTGGTTCTGGAGATAAGGGAATTAATGTAGAGACCCCTGTGAGTTATGTCTATACACAGGCATATTAGAATCGTGTCATTTATGTGTGTAGAGGTAAAGGGAAGTTATCTTTGAGTCCCAAATAACAGTGCAATATGTATCTTGTAAATACCAGATATTCTGTTTTAGAAAACACTATTTTATTTCATTTCAGGAATATTATGTGAAATATTAAACAACCTAGCAAGATGACAGCTACCCTGGTTGAACTCCACACTAAGATATTAGTGTTAAATAGAAGATACCTTCTCAAGAGTAGATATCAGTAAAGAGGAACAGAAACACAAGGCAAGAAAGCACAACAAAGGAAGAGTATACTGAGGACCGCAAATACAAAGTACACCACATTAGTGCCTTGGGTGACCCAAGTATTATGGTCCTTAGATATTATACAATAGGGACCTCTTTAAGAGAAAGAAAACAAAGCCACTTTGCAAAGTTTAGAGACATTGGCCTGTGAACGCCATAGTGGGTTCCCTCTAGGATACTGACAGCTGCCTGTGAAAGTGAGGATTAGCCGCTTAAGGTCTGTGATCCCCAAGTAAATCAGCCTGTGTGAGCCACGTGCTCTGTCCATGCAAATGGAAAAGCATGACCTAAGAGAAATTAGCTTTTGCCCTTCACGGGAGGCACTAATGGTATTATAGAAGGAGCTAGCCCAAAACGCACTGATCAGAAGAGTGCCAAGGTTTCAAGGTTTTCATCCTTGCCATTTTATTAACTTTAATGGCTTTGATTTTTTAGACACAGGTATTTATAGACTACACCATTAGCTTAATAACAGCTAGAAGCAAATGGGGTAAACTGCAGGCAGGTTTCAGTTGATGATGCTTATGTAAACACTCTGATTTCAAAAGCATTAAATTATGAAAGATAGATTATTATTTTACAAAACATGTTACCTTTTGGTTGCAAATGTCAGTCATGCATTACTAATCTATTGTAACTTGCTCAAGGGTACAGATCTTCCTAAGTAGTAAAAAGAGAGTTCAAACTCAGGCCCACTTCACTAAACCCATGGTCATCCATTACACTCTTCTGAATTTGACATCTATTAACCATTTCTTTTGTAGCCTATGCAAAATTTCTTTCTAGCCACCTAGGATTAGAAATGTTTTCAAAGAAAAATAGCAGTGCTCTCAGTGGGAGGATACCAGTGTGGCTGGTATGATATGAGGTGACTGCCTTGGAAGTGAAATTTGGATGAGAATTTTAAAGCTTTTGTGATGTCAGACAAGTGATGGTGGAAGGGAAGAAGGCTTTTCAAGACTTGACTTTGATGCATTGCACTCCATTCACGTTCTGTAGAGAGGGAAAGTGGGAGGAAATGGCAGTGTGGAAAGATAAGCCTCCTGTGGGCAGTGGGGGGGATAGCTGTTTAGAGCCAAAAGCATCCTCAGTAGAGGTGGCAACTTGAGATATTGCAACATTTCAGCATGGAAGGAAGAGGATTGTAGTGCTTGTCCTAACCAAGAATAAAATCACTACTGATATTGGTGGAGTCTAGCATTTGAGTGGCAAAGCATTCAGTAGCCTGAAATATTGGTTAGTCTGAGAAAAGGATGGGGAGAGGGGGCAGCCAGTAACTTCTTTCTGTTCTGTCTTCACTATCACTTCTCATTGCTTTAGGACTATGGAACATTCTTCCTTGTTTTCTTTCATATGCTCAAAGTGGCACTGCTCTCTAACTGACTTCATCCTGTCTATGTGTTCTTATTTTAATATTTGTTGTCTCTATTTCATTCAGTTGTTTTTTTTTCTTTAATTTGGGATAAGAACAGGGGGTAAAATCTTAAATCCCCAAAATATCACTGAAACAGACTAAGAAGTCGTTCGAATACAAAAACCTGGGCAAATATGGTACTCTGTAGCAGAAAGAGAATAAAAAGAAATTACATAGACAACAGACAGCATAAATAAGAGGAATGTGTTGAGATATTGGAGTGACTCAGCTCAAAAAAGCCCAGCTTATCTAACTTAAGAAGGACATTTTAAATATGGAGGTAGCTTAGGCAAGCAAAGTCTTGTGGTTCTCCTCAAGTAGCAGAATTCCTTCAGAAGGTAACAGAGCTATAAACTGGAGCTGCGGGTGTGTGGTATCTGCCCTTGCTAGCTGTGGGTTGTTAGTTGTCTTCTTTGAAACTTAGTCTTTTCATCAAAAAATATCTTCATTTGCTGACTAAATCACTATCAAGAAATCTGTGAGATATGAAAAAAGAGAAATATATATAAAGTTACATTTTTGCGCAATAAGATCAAAATCAGAGATAGGTTCAAAAAACTTTGGAACTTAGAAAAAAAAGAAACTTCCTGGAGTTGAGGACTATTTCATAAAGAAAATAATTTTAAATAATCCTGGAACAAAACTAACAAGAAGCATGGGTGAGAGGGGCAGCTGAAAGAAACAAGCAACAAAAGTATAAGACATTTCTCTAAAGCAGTAAAACCATCCTGCATGGGATTTACAGGGAAGGAATGGAGAATGGGTAGCTAAGCACAGGTTATGTGTGGTGGTAAATACCATCGTAAATAAAGCAGTCATGTCCTACCCTGTGGTCCACAGTCACCAATTGCAGTAAGATCAGATACAGGTTATTTATTGTTCTGCTTATTGTTCATCTCTGCTGATCAAACAGACCTCTCTCTCAGTGAGGGACAACAAAAGATGGTTGCTCCCCACTGCTGGCAATGCAAGGAGAAACTGGGGAGGGATCCCAGAGTTAACAAAGGGCTGCAGAGTGGAGGCTAGTCTAGAAAAGAAAGAGGAGAACAGCAAAAAGACAAAGAAAGAAATTGTGAGGTCCAAACTCAGAAAGGAGCAGAGAGGAAGGAGAAGAGTCAACTTTATCTGCTCCTCTTCCAGTAAAGTTGGTAGCGTCAAATCAATAACTACACACAAAGAATGGACAAAACAAACAATATCAAGAGTTCACCTTGACAACTCACAAACAGTGAAGAGTCCAGACTGCTGAAATGCAAGGAAGACACACAGGCAGGGTGTAAGAAGCTCACTGAAGACCAACCAGATGACTCAATGGGTAAAGGCGCTTGCCACCAAAGCTGGTACCTGAGTCCAGCCCCTAGAACCAACATGTTGAAAAGAGAGAACTGATTCCCTTAACTTGTCCTCTGACCTCCACATGCACATGTGTATATATATATATATAAAGAATACTAAATGGTGTTTGAAAAGACCGAGAAGAAGAGACTTCCTAAAAGCAGTCCTTTGTGACCAGCAGTATAGAAGGCTCGCTCTGGGTAGAGAACAACTGCTCTTGTGAAGTTCAGGGGAAGGTTGGCTCCCAAGTCCATGAGATCCTGGAATTAATGGGCTCCAGCTTCTTTTGGAGGGTGGGCCCCCTGCCAGGGCTGATTAGCCCAGCTGGCCTGTCCACTGTTCCTGTTTTATTGCTTCCTTTCTCATTAAGGAAGGTGTTGGTTTGGATAACCATAAACAACATGTCTGCGGCAGCAATGCTACCATCTCTCGCCCAGCCAACGCCTGAAGCCAGGGCCTCGGGAGTCTTTTCAGAGACGTAGATTACAGCCTTAGAGGCAGGATATCAAGGAACTACAGGAAGAGGAAGACGAGGTTTGAAAATGTGCCCCGTAAATGGCTATGTTCCTATTTTATTTTTGAAAAATCAAGAGTATTTCCCTAAGTGTGCTCTTCCCACCCCCCACACACATTCACACCTCTTCTCTACTCTCTCCCTGCCCCCACCCGACCCCCACCTCAGTGTGTCTGCATAACCAAACGTTCTCACTCAGCCCATGTCTCTGAAATGTAAGAGACAGAATCCGGAAAGCCTACCCCTTCTGCCTCTCTGCCTTTAGCAGATGGAGAAGCGAGCAACTGATGGCCACTTAATGGGCTTTTCTCTGAGTGCCTCAGAGCTCCTTTGACCACAGGGACTCCAGGGCTGATTTGGGGAACAAAGAGCTGGGGGGGGGAGCTGGGCAGCCAGCCTCCTCCTATGCTCACTCAGTTACCCTTAGAGTAACCTTCACTGGCACATCATTTCTCACCGGGAGCCCTTCACTTCCCAGAGACCTCTCCTTTTCTCTCTTCCAGCACAGGGAGAATCATATTTACTCAGAAAACCGCAGTGTTGAACTATAGCCCTTGGTTTCTTAGAGTTTCATTTTCTAAGGGAATTTTGCAGCTGGTTCCATCTGCTTTTTCTGGGGTGTTTTTTTTCTTGTTTTTTTTTTTTTCCTTTTTGTTTGTTTGATTTTTATCCTCGTCAGCCCAAGCTGATTTTCTCCCCAGGCTCAACCAGCACCCAGAGTCAGCATCGTCAGCATCGGTACACCACCACACTCCACCATGCTGGCCTTCTCTGTTCTCGGAAGACTCCCAGTTCACCAGATTTCCCATGTCCTCAACAGAAAAGGCATAGAAAACATTTGCTCATTCCTGTTGACTCCTTGAACTTTCAACAATATTCCTAAGTGCTTTTAGGAATATTTCCCTGGTCAGATAACTGCTTTAGTTTGTATCCACGTTTTACCTCACTGTGCAGTTCTCATTCGTGTGGATAACAAGGATGCTTATGCTGAAGATGGTTGAGTATTTTCTAATTAAGCTCCATATACATAAATATCTAATTATGCTTGTGTGTATTATTCATGTGTATTTTAAATCCTAAACTGCTCTTTCCTAGTGCTTAACATTTATCCATTAACCCAAGTTACTTATCTGAGGAAAGAGCAATCAATGCTGATATTAAACTCCTCAAACACAAATTTAGGTAACTTGAACAAGGAGAGAAATCCAGAAAATACTTGGGCTTAATTGCTTACTATACACTAGGAACTGTTTTTAAGTTCTTTTTACAAATGTCAGTTAGTTAAAGCATAAATACACTGAGGTAGACATTCTATTCTACACTAGAATACAAAGAAGTAATTTTAAATATTCAAGGTCACATGGTGAATATACAGTAAGGCCAGGGTGAAATGCAGGACTCTGTCTCTGGAGCCCAGGCCGTTAACAACCACTAAATATGACCTCACCAATCATAATACTGCGGGAAGAACTAGCTGAAGCGGAACCCAGGTGACCATGCAAGGTGACCATGTGCTTTGTATCTCAGCTCTGAGAATAAAAAAAAATAATTTTTTCATTCAGTTCTCTCTACATTCAGAAGAAAATAAAGATTAACTTTTGTTTTTTGTATCAGTGAACTTCATAGAATCATGTATGCATAGTTTTTATAATTTCAAACATTTTCTGAAGTCATATCTTCATTTAAAAGAGGATGCTTTGAACTCTTTGAAATAAAACTATCTCATGCAAATTACCCCTCCAAGTTCAGTGTACCACCTTCAGCTTCCAAGTGTTGGCAGCAAACTTGCTCACAAAGTAGCTGGACGTGGCCCTCCTCGAATTTTCACTGTCAGAACATCATAATGGTTCTTCATAAAGGTCTTGGACATTCAAATCTTGTTGGGTGATAGTTTACCTTTAAGAGTTTGTTGGGTGTCATGTATAAGTCACATGCTTCAAGAGTCAGGATTTCTCTTTTCCTCTCAGCTACAATGAAGCTTAGCAAGTAAATAAGCAGTGTTCTTGCCTCGGTCTCTTGTGTTCTTACAGGTTTTCCTTGTACGTCTCTATTTTTACTAATCTCTGAATTTGTATTTGCAAGCAGCACATGGCTTTTGATTCATTGACCTGTTTAATCACCCTTTCTTAAGACAAACAGTTTCCTTCAAGAGTGAATTTACCATGATCTAATACAAGGGCAGGTCTGGTATTACATCACGCCCTATGTGTGACTAGAGCCCTATTTTCAGTGAAGCCCCAGTTCTGTGCCAGATACTCTTAAAGAAACTAAACACTTAAGAAAATAAGATTTAAAGGTGTGGTAGAGAGATGGCTGAGTAATTAAGACCAAGTACTTCTCTTGGACCAGAGGACTCAAGTTCAGTTCCCAGCAGCCACATCAAAGAGCTCCCTACTGCCTGTAACTAACTCCAGGAAGATCAAAGGCCAGAGACATCCACAGGCATCTGCATCTTCATACACATAACCCCCCCCCACACACACACACACATACACACACGCAAACAATTGAAAAATCATAAATATAAAAAAAAGAAAAGATGACTGGGTTTTCCGCTCTCAAACAGATCATAGTTCAAGGCTTCCTATAAGCATCATGAATGGTTCAGAATCCCACTGCCAAACTTTAGGAATATCTGGACTAGTTCTCTGAATACATGCATCATCTTAAAGGGCTCTTATAAATCTGTGTTCACCCTCTGGGTCCACATCCCATTCCACTAGCTCAGGATTATCCTGTCGTTGGCCTCGTGTTATTTATTCTTTGTCAAACAGCTGGGATCCTTAGTACAATCCTGTCAGGTATTATTCCATCTATGTATAAAGACATTAAAGCTCAAAGTGGTCATAGAAATAACAGAACCTTTAATTTGTATATCATGTTACAGGTTTTACAATCCTTTTAAGACATATGTATGACCTCATAGCAGCTACAATGATCTGACATAAGTCAGATCAGACCCCTCTCCTGCTTAAATCCTCCAATAGTCTCCATCACACTCAGAATGAAAGCACCCTCCTTTCTTCTCTGACCGCGTTTGTCCAATCCTTCGTCTCTTTATGTACTGTACTCCAGATGGCCTTCTTTTGGTGCTACAGGCAGTGGTCCTGTTTTCACCTCACATCTTTTTCTGTGCTGTTCCTTTGGAAACATTAATGACCTGGCTTCCTCTTAACCAAGTCTCAATTCAGATGCAGACTTGCAGAGTGCTCTTCATGGACCACTGTCTAAAGCATCCTTCTCATTCCTGACAAGCTCCTATCTAGCATTTTATTGTCTTGTTTTCTTCCTGGCTCTTCTTATCACCTGAATTCCTGCTGTTTGCTTGCTTACTTATTGTTAGTCTCCTTGCACAATGGCAGTGACCACTGACAGCACACCTGCCCCAGAGGTCTGCCTAGCACTGAGCAGGTGGTTAATGTTTGTTGAAGTGTTAAATTAAAGCATTTGAAAATGCCTCAGTGTTTTTTAATGAAATCCTTAAATCTTTCTACCCTATTTTTAAAAAATATTCTACCTAGGTGATTTCACCACTTCTGGGTAAAATCTATTATATTATATATTGAAATCTATTATATAATCTACCAATCCTGAGCTTTGTTTCTGAGTTGATAATCTCAGAGGTGTTTTTAAACTTTATTTTTCTCCCACTGCCTGGTTAATTGTAACTTCTATAATCAAACACATGCTTTTTTAAAAAAAAGTTCTTTAAGAGTGTTGTAATTGTATTCACCCTTCCCACAGCTTCTCTCAAATTGACCCACCCACCTTTCCTGCCCACCCAATTTAGTGTCCTTTATTTTAAACCCAACGAAACAATTTGTGCTGTTCGCATATTCTTGGTTGTCTGTTCTTGCCCTGGAACATTGTCAACATTATTACCAAGGGCTACATTCATAGAAAACATTGTCTCTCCCTTTTCTAAAAGCTAATGCCTCCTTCCACTTCCAGTCTGTGCTCTCTCTGTCCCGTCTGTCTGATTTCTTGTCATCTATCAAATCTGGCTCTTTCCTTCACTCTCTTCCACAATGATCCCCAAACTTTGGTGAAGGGAAGATATGGAATATCTGTTCCTTTAAGGGCTGAACATTCTACAGTCTCATATTCCTTGCATTTTGGTCAGTTGTGGGTCTCTATGTCAATCACCATCTATTACAAATAGAAGTTTCTCATATAACAGTTGAGAAATGCATTGCTATATGAGTGTAATGATATTATTTGGAATAAATTTAATACTATGTTTATTTAGCAGCATAATAGTAATAACCTGTTCTCTGGGGATTATAATTTGTCTTACTGTAGGTTCTTGGCCTGGTAGTGGTGCCAACTATGGGGTTTCATATTGTGATGCAATTAGATAGTGGTTGGTTACTTCCCTGATGTTCATGTTACTATTACATCAGTTAGTATGCTTTTCTAGACCAGTTATTACTATAACTTATGGGGTTCAACAGGTTATAATCAAAGGCAGTCTTAACCTCTGAATGTTAAGAGCCAAAATGACACATTCATCCATATTATAAAATACTTGTAGAAGGAGCTGCGGGCTTCTTCCCACTGCCCGGCTCCTGCACGGCTAGCTTTACCCAAAATAATTACATGGAAACTGTATTATTTTAAACACTGTTTGGCCCATTAGTTTCAGCCTCTTATTGGCTAATTCTCACATCTTGATTAACCCATTTCTAATAATCTGTGTACCATCATAAAGTGGTGGCTTACCGGGAAGATTCTAGCCACCGTCCATCTTGAGTAGGAGAAGCATGACGACTGACTCACTTCCCTTCTTCCTAGCATTCTGTTCTGTCTACTCCGCCTACCTAATTTTCTGTTCTATCAAAGGGCCAAGGCAGTTTCTTTATTAACCAATGAAAGTAACACATAGACAGATGACCCTCCTCCATCAAATACTAATACATTTTAATATATCATTTTCAAAAGGGACTTATAGTTGATCTATTCCAGATCCATGCTTTTAAATGTTAACTAAGTTTTGAGGATTATATAGGCTTTTGCCAAAATTCCTATGAAGTTGAGTACAGGTCACCAGAACTGGTTGCGAATTTAAAAACATAACCTACTTTTGTCTTTTCCTTGTTCCATTCCTGCTAGTTACTATTTCCTAAAATAACTAGCTATACAAGCTTGCAACACAGACTATACTTTCAGAAGCTACTAGTATTACCCAATACAGAACTGTCTGATTGCTTTCCAGGGTATCTGCACCCTGATCTGAATAGTTTGGCCAACCTCCAACTTGTAGAACAGAGACTGGGTAATTTCAAAACTTCAGAGGGACACATTTTAACATGGCTTTGACTCTTCTTGGAAGGCATGCAGCTGTGGTTCCCTGTGCAGATCTGACCAGTGGGTCAGGGATTTTTCTTTTCATACTTAATTCAGTTGTCTTCAAAATATGGTGCAATATACATGCCATGCTCATTACACACTTCCCTGAAACATTTTTCTCTCCTCTCATGGATCGTGACTTCTGATACATAGATGGTGTGCTTTATTACAAAAGTCATAATGTGGTCCTGAAAATCATTGCTTAACAGCACCTGTTCACAGAGAAACATGATGTGGTTCACCTTTTTCAGTGAGGGGTGCCACATCCCTAAAGTCATCTTACACTCTAGAACATGAATTTGTTCTATCACACCATCACTTGGTTTATTTAAGAAGAAAAATGAACATGTGGGAACACTAATGCTTTTGTTTGTATGTAGCAGCCCGCTCTGCCTTCCGGGCAGTCTGCTCCAGAGTCAGTCTTTCAGCCCCCACAGCAGACCACCCCTTCTCTCTGCATGGTCTTCCTGTAAAAGGAAAGTAACAGATACACATCTCCATGACCACTTGGGATCAGGGAATAAGAGACACTTCCTTTAGGGAGTGACAGTTCTTCTCATCTGGGAATAGCTTTTAAAACCTCATCTGTCCCCTTCTGCTTTTGTTGTGTGAACAGGTGGTCAATACATACACTCCAGGAAAGAAAATTTGGCTCGAAGGCGTGGTGACCACCTCAGCTGGAGGCACAAACAATCTGTCAGATTCCTATGCTGCAGGATTCTTGTAAGTAATTCATGTTTTCACTCCCAGGAACTTCCAGGAAAAGACAGTGAAACCATAACACACTCACTTCCTGTCACAAGGCCAAGCTTCTTTCCACTGGAAAGTTTATCATGTATTCATTTGTGGATGTCTTTAACCACCTCACAAACAATAATTAGTCACTTCTCCAGCTACTCACATTTGTCAGGCATAAGCATCAGAGCACAGATGACATCTTGAGTAAGTCATAGTTCAAACCACAGAGTCAGTACCATACATTCTCCCAGCTGCATTTTACCATGGTTCTGGGAGGCATGGTTTTGTCCTCCAGAAACATGACTAGAGGGACTAGTATGAGAGACAACTACACTGCAAAGAATAATTATGCTATAATAAGTCTTTGAGTATACTGGATCTACCAGGTGCCAAGTACTGTCTGAGAAGCTTTGATATTGTGACAACCAGTGAGATCGATGCTTTTGTCTCTGTGGTGAGCCCATGAAACAGAGGCTCCTATTGTCCTCTCATCACAACCAAAGAAGCTGAAGGGCAGAGTTAAAAAAAAGTTAGGCCAGGCAGCTTGGCTGGTGGCAGAGATCAGACTCAAACCCAGACGGCCTGCTCGGAGTCCAGCCTTTTCCCCCGCTCCAGGGGACCGCTTCCCTTTCTGTCCTCCACAGATGGAGACGGGCTTGCAGAGGAATACAGGACTTCCCCGAGTGGAATTGTCAGGAAGGGTCTCAGGGGAAAGTGGCACTTGTGTGGGACATGGAAAGAGTGCTCAGGTACCTCAGGCTGAAGAAATGTTACCAGAAAGGCACTCGCAGAGGAGCAGTGCCTTCTGTGAGGAGAGCCTTGTTTCCACAGGGGTGGACTGAAGGCTGAGACCGTGAAGAGAGTTCACACCAGTACATGGAGGGGCTTGAAAACCATGTAAAGAAAACGAGGCCTTGTTCTGGGCTCACACCAAGCCACTGAGGATCTCAAAGAAGAGAGAGATAATCTGATGAGCATTGTAAAAGTGAGACCTTGTCAGTGTTATGTACAGGATCTTGGAAGGGATGAGAAAATGAACTGGAGGCTACTGTAGTTGCCTGGAGATGACTTGAGCCAGAAGCATATAGCTCTGCTTGGCTTTCCAGTGTCGTGTAGCCAGTACAAACCTCTCACAACTAGAGACTAACCAAGTTATTTTTTTCCTGGTTCATTGTAGTCCTTTGGCCCTGGCTTTCTGGCTGAGCAAAGCATGAACTGTAGTTTTGCCCTCGGCTGTGTGTTTTGCTACTAACAGCTGTCCCTAATTAGACAGATGAAGTTCCCTTCCATCGAAACAGCTTCACTAATACATTTGTGAAGAATGGATCAGGACGGCCAAGCAGCTGGCATTTTCAGATGGAATCATGTCAAACATTCCCAAAGATAACTGCTCAGTGTAATTCATGGTTTTACTCTGGGCCTTCCATGTTTATAATCTCAGCATCTAACATTGTGTCTCACAGAGACATCCAATAAACATGGCTGAAATGAATGATGGAGTGAATCAGCATGTAGTGCAGCACTGCTAAGATCCTTCTTTTATAATTTACTCCCCACTAGTCTGATATGAATCCTGTTGCAAGCGGGAGAAGCCAGGTTGGCAGCCAGTACTACGGGGTCCCCTTGGAATCAGCTCAGGAATGGCTTTTCCTTAGCTGTTGCCAAATGATTCTGCTGTGAGGTCCAGCAAGCAACCCAATTGTATTGTATGTTTTCCTGAATTCTCTTCCCTTTAAGGAATGGTGTGAAATGAAAAGTACTACCGACCTTGATGGAGGCAGCTGAACAGAGACCTCCCTCTGCATGAGCATCAGCCAGATAGCCATAGAGCTCTACATGGACTTTGCCGATGAACACAGTTGTTGACATTTGGGCTGTAGTTCAAATTATCAGTGCTTGGTTCACGGAGATCAGACAAATCTGTTCAGTCTGCTCGTGGTCTTCTCTCTTCCTCCCTTGTCATCCATCCCATCTTAGCTCTACAGGCAGCACACAGCAATGTGCTGTGTTCATGAAGGGATAGTTTTTCCTAGAAAAATGATAGGGGCAGAGCATTCTGAGAAGCCTCAGGAAGCCAGTAAGCATGCGGAAAGGTAGCATTTCCCCAGGACTTTTCCAATATATCACATAACTGTGAGCTTCCTAGGGCACATGCAAATGTATGCATGGATCAGAATTCTCTGCTAATGGAGACTTGAGGATAATGCTACCCTAACAGTCTTCAAATTCTTTGGAATACTGTGAATTCACCTTGATAGGCTGCCATGTCTCCAACATCTAGCAGCATGCAATAATATGTAGTAGGTATTCAATAAACACTTATGAAATGGGAGAATAGTTATTGAATAAGTGAGCAATGTACATACACAAAACATCAAGAGACTGTCCTGTGTTGCTGCTGTGCAGATGGTGCTGATGGAGGAGCTCATGCAAAATGTGATTATGCATTTCCTCGGATTTTATATCTTCTAGAAGAGGAAACTGCATATTTGTTTTTATGGATAAATATTAATAAATAAAACAAAACAGTCCATGACATTTGTACTTTCTGAACATGGCGAGAGTTCTGACTTAGGTGACTTTCACCCAGAGGCCGCGTTGCATCCAGCACAGGGCATCCTTCGCTAATCCATTTGCTACTGTGCCTTGGGAGCAGAGCAAGAGCTGAACCTATTATCCTGGTTCACAGGCTCACCAAACTAATGAAAATAATAAAGGCAAGTAGTTTTTCCATGTGATATTTCCAGAGTCACTTCAGTGCTCTGGGTCGCAGAGTCCCAGTGTGACAAAACTAACACAATATTCTGCTATGTTATACACAGACTTTCTCTATTTAAAACTTTTGTTTTTGTGTTTTGCTTTGCTTTGGGATTTGGTTTTGTAACTCTAATTGTCAGTAAATATGTTCATTTTTATAAGAATAAAATAAAATTGTAAATGTAAAAAAAGATTTGAAAATGTAAGCATTATTTATTCATAATATAAGAATTAGAAATGCTCTTTATTCCAGTAAGGAAAAAACTTAATTCTAGAAGTCATGGGTTTAAAGCTCCATATGGTTTCAGATTTGGGAAATCATAACTATGTGTAATTTTTCCCATGTGCTGAATGGTGATTTCCAAAGTTCCTAGAATCTAATTTTATCCAGATAAATGTCAACCTAAACACTGCTGTGTACCTACAACATGCCAGGAACTGTGTCGGGTGTTCCGAGTCTAAGTTCAAATGTTGCATGACTGAGGACCTGTAACTAGTGGGGGACAGTAGAGACATAGGTGACTGCTCACCGTCCGCCATGCTGGCTGAGGGCACAAATAAAGAGCTCTGTGAAGGCAGAAGGTGATGCTTCTGACTTTGATGCCAGCTTTTAGAAAAAGAGCACTTGTTTAATATGGTAAGAAATTTGCCAAATGGAAAGAAATGAGTTAGAGGAAGGTAGGTAGGAAATGCTAAGCAGGAGTTAAAACATGTGTGAAGATTTGGGTTGGTACAAAGGAGCATGCTCTCTTGACTACTCAAAAGTGTGTAGTGTGAAGCGGCGGGGCTGCGTTCCCGCCGCCCAGTTCCCAGCAACCAGCTAATCCGCCGCCGGCTAGCTTTACCCAAAATAATTACACGGAAACTTTATTCTTTTAAATACTGTCTGGCCCATTATCTGTAGCCTCTTATTAGTTAATTCTCACATCTTTCTTTAACCCATATTTAGTAATTTGGGTAGCACCACGAGTTGTGGCTTACCAGGAGAGATCTTAACCTGCGTCCATCTCGGAGAGGAGCAGCATGGAGACTCACCACGCGACTGCCTGAAGCGTCTCCCTCACTCTACTTCCTTGTTCCCACAATTCTGTTCTGTCTACTCCACCTACCTAATTTTCTGTTCTCTTAAAGGGCCAAGGCAGTTTTCTTTATTAATTAACCAATGAAAGAAACATAGACAGATAACTCTCCTCCATCATTTCCCCTTTTTCTGTTTAAACAAAAAAGAAAGGCTTTAACTTTAACATAGCAAAATTACATATAACAAAACAGTTATCAAGCAAGTATTACAGTTACAATATTTAAATCTATTTTATCTTTTATCATAACTAAGGAAAGCTATAACTATCTATTTATTTTTCAACTCCATCAAAGACTCCAGAAGGATATAATGCTACCTAAGTAAACAAGAAATAAGTAACTTATAAAACTCTAGAAATGACAGAGACAACTCGCTGCCTGGACAGTCACCCAAAGTTCCTCTGTACCGTTGAGGCATCCATCTTCAGCCTTCAGGCCCATAGTGTCCAGCAGACTTTTTTATGAAGCAGGAAATTCCAAAGACAGTTCAGTTACTTTCTGCTGTGTCCTGCAGAACGTCTCGCAGACTCTTTCACGAATCAGGAACCCTGAGAGACCATCTCACCTTTAGGCAAGTTTAGCAGTCCTCTTTTTGTGGGTTTTTTGTGTCCAGTTTATGCAACAGTCCAGGCATGAGCAGTTTCTTGCCCAAATGGCTAACAAACTCCATAAGTAGCCTCTTCGATGCCCATCTTCCTCTTGAAGTAGATTGGTGCTGCCAGGAGCAGACATGTCTCATTGTCATGAAAAACCCTAAGTTATTAAAAACATTAAATGCCATATTCTGCAGTCTTTGAAAGATATGAAGAATGTCTATCTAACTGAAATATATCTCTACATATCTAGAAAATCTAATAACATGACTACAAGCTTAACTATTATCAATGATTATCCATTAACAACTTATATTTCCTAATTATACATTACAGTTTTTAAAATGAACTACAATCACAATAGCTTAATCAAGATCAGAAATACATATACATATAACAAAATTGACCTTAAAATCTATACCAATGCAAATTATTCATATCTATATCATCTCCCCCTTTAAATGTAAAAGAACATTTATAAGCAATATTTGGGAAAATGGGCGCAGTTTTTTCTCTCCAAACTGCTTTTTGCTGAATGGGGGCGCTGTTATTTAGGTCTTTTATGGTATAACCTGTCTGCTAGGTTTATCTCAGTCGGTAGAGCATGGGACTCTTAATCCCAGGGTCGTGGGTTCGAGCCCCACGTTGGGCGCCAATCTGTAGTGTGAAGCGGCGGGGCTGCGTTCCCGCCGCCCAGTTCCCAGCAACCAGCTAATCCGCCGCCGGCTAGCTTTACCCAAAATAATTACACGGAAACTTTATTCTTTTAAATACTGTCTGGCCCATTATCTGTAGCCTCTTATTAGTTAATTCTCACATCTTTCTTTAACCCATATTTAGTAATTTGGGTAGCACCACGAGTTGTGGCTTACCAGGAGAGATCTTAACCTGCGTCCATCTCGGAGAGGAGCAGCATGGAGACTCACCACGCGACTGCCTGAAGCGTCTCCCTCACTCTACTTCCTTGTTCCCACAATTCTGTTCTGTCTACTCCACCTACCTAATTTTCTGTTCTCTTAAAGGGCCAAGGCAGTTTTCTTTATTAATTAACCAATGAAAGAAACATAGACAGATAACTCTCCTCCATCAAAAGTGGTTTGTGCAACTTAGACCTGTAGAGAATGAAGTTTGGGGTAAGAGCAAATATGAGGCGAGATTTCAGCAGTGGCCATACAGAGAGAGAAACAAACTGGTGAATGAATTAAATGTGTCTGCAACAAAGCAGAGGCAGCAGGGAGTTCCGGAAGAACCTAGAAAGCAGGCTTTTGCATGTGGTGTAAACTCAGCATTTTGCATAGTCAAGGATAAGTGTGTGGTCAATGTAGGTATCACATATGAGGAGGTAACAGGTAATTCAGGCAATCTCTGAATCGTTTAGTGTTGTGTTGAGAAAAACACAATTACATTGACTGGGACAGAGATGCATGAGGGAACCAGATGACAAGGCTGTCGGCCTATGTAGGTTGGAATCCTGTTACAGAGTGAGGGGACCGAGGATGCAGGGTGCACCGTGAAATCCTGTGGTTGCATGTTTGTGGCCAGGGACGACACAGTAGGCTTATGAGTGGTCATAGCATTCATTTGTTAGTATTCCAGAAGTAAAATGTGTCATAAGCTATGATAACTTTATGACCATGAACAATTCATTTTATTCTCTCAGACTTCAGTTTCTTTTCCTATAAAATAAAGAGATTAGATTTGAAAATCTTTGCGATCTCTTACAGCTTCATGTCCAGCACCTAAAATTTTCTCTTTTAAAGCATCAAATAAAGATGGCGGTGCCTGGGGGAAGGGGTAGTGTTAGTTTGTGAGTTGTAGATATATTCAATTCTTGTAAAATGCCATTTTAAATGTGCTGATGTGGCTTTTTTTTCTTTTGCTTTTTAGATGGCTAAACACTTTAGGAATGCTGGCCAATCAGGGTATTGATGTTGTGATACGACACTCATTTTTTGACCATGGATATAACCATTTGGTGGACCAGAATTTTAACCCATTACCAGTAAGTAAGCTGGAGAAAGATTCCCAATTCATTTCCATATCATTTGGTTCTTTTGATCATGCCTTTTTTCCACACCAGGAGGATTTTTCTCCTTCTGTTATTGGCGGTCTCTTTCATAAATAAGACAGAACATTCTTGTCTTTGATTTCATGAACCATTCCATGGGCTTTGGCTTCACTTCCCCCACCACCCACACACACACACACACACCTACACAGACACACAGACACACACACATTTATTTGTGTATAATGTATAAATTCACTACTATTATTTTAGCAAACTTTGTACAATTGAGATTCCACATCTCCTTGTGGCCTGTTTGAACTCTGCTTGAGAGTGGATTTTTCCAGATTGTTTTCTTTTAACGCTAATAGGAGACATTAGTTAACGTCAGATGCAGCATGTTGAAAGCAGATGGGGGTGTTCTAAGATCAGATACAATAGGAGCCCATCTCTTAAGGCTAAAGTGCACTTGGAGTTAGATGTTGACCCCTAAGTGATGATGAGATTTGCCCCAAGGTGGAGTTCTGAGTGACCTGCTACATAATCATCAGAGAAATCTTAGCCCAGAAAAGCTGTCTTTTGTTTTGTTTTCAGAAATATCACACAGATGATTCTTTTGCATGGGTATCATATGCTATCATAGCATCACATGGTCCTGAAGGAAGGTCAGACTACTCTCCCCACACCTGTGGTTGCTTTTACAGATGCTTTATCTGCTTTATTTGATAAGGTCACTGAGGGTGAGACAGAGAAAGGGAATCCTGTGCCTTAAATTACTATTGCCGTGAGGGTCCTGAGAATAAAGCCAGCCTGAAACAATTGCTGCCGATTGCTACCCTTTACCTATTTCTACCCCACTGCTTCTACCTTCCAAAGCCCAAGTCAAGAGGCCTTCCGGTCCAGAACAAGGAATAGTGTGGCCCACAGGAGTACCGCGCCCAAGTCTCAAAACTGAAACCAGTTGGTACAGTTGTTTTTATTCACATAACAAGAATAAGTCTCAAAATATGTATGTGAGACTGAGGTAGGAAGGACTTGGGAGAGAGTTTTCCATTTAGAACCATGGATATTTGTTTTGTTTTCATATATCTGTGTAAATAAGCCAAAATAATTAGAAAACAACAGTCAAGGCATAAATTTTGAGCAAACATAGAGTATATCTTCTATTTGGGATAAATATTATTAAATATTTTTGAACAGCATGAGTTGGGAAGGAAGCAACAATGAATAAGTAAATAAATAATAGAATGTGATGAAGGCTCCTAGATGTATGTACAGGACAGGCTTTTCTGAGCATATGACATAGAAGTGAAGAGACAATTGGCGGTAAGAAGCCAAATCTGCAGACTTCACACAACTTTCTTCGTTTCATTTTGTTTTGTTTTTCAAAAAAGGGAAAGAAGAAATTTTATTTCTTTATTGTTTTAATGTTCTTTTATCTTAAGTTGAAAATAGATTTTTCTCACATACAACACAACCTGAACACAGTTTCCCCTCCTTCTACTCTTCCCAGGTTCCCAACCTTTCCTCTCCCCCAAATTCAATGCCTTCCTGTTTCCTCTTCAGAAGAGAACAGGCCTCCAAGAGACAACGGCAAAACATAACAAGTTAAGATACAATAAAACAAGCCAAAGGCCCTCACATGTGGGCTGGGCAAGGCACCCCAATAGGAGGACAAGAGTCCCAAATGCAGAAAAAAGAGTCAGAGATACACCTGTACCATCATGCAAAAACACCAAGCTAACAGCCATAATATATATGCAGAGGACCTGGTGCAGATCCATGCAGTTCTCATGCTTGGCTCTTTAGTCTCTGTGAGACTGTATGAGCCCTGCTTAGTTGATTCGGTGAACCATGTTCTCCTGGTGTCCTCCACCTCACTTTCTATGCAGAACAGAGGCTAACACAAACATTTCACGGTAGGAACTAAATTGGCATGTCTGCAGAAACACAAGATCACACGTGCCTGCGACATGGAAGGAAGGGGGAGACTTGACAGACATGAAGTAGGCAGGCGGCATCAGATTATCAATACGTTTGAACTTTTATCCTAGCAGTAAGGAAAATCACTGGTGAGCTTTAACCAGGGACGCCATGGTCACATTGCCACATTGCTTCAAGTACCGTTTTCAGCAAAGCAGATGATCTTCCCCAAGTCACAGGTGTAGGGTGCTCATTTGTGTTTCAGTAATATGCCACTCCGCCTTTTTCCTTCTTTCCTTCCTTCATTCAAATTTCATTCACTCATCTTTATCTTGTCCTGTTTGCTTACTGATACCTCTTGGAAGTCGATCTCTGTAGCAAACCAAAATGGCCAAGTCCCTGTGCAGTATGGTAAGAAATGGAAAATAGACATAGAAGATAATTGTCGTTTAATAAAACTGCTCTAAAGAAAGCCTACCGGGGTAAATATGACTATTAATTTTTCTGAAAAAAATATAAAAGAACCGAAGTTCTAGGAATAAGTCAATGTCCAAGGTCAGGGAAGTCATGGTCGCTGGGAATGCCAGGGCTTTTTAGCTTTAAATCCTATTTCCTCTTACTGTTCCACGTTATTTCCTATAGTGCTGACTCAGGGGTCCTTGTCATGGCCTGAGGCAAATTCTGCCTTGTCTTGAGTCTGGAGAGGAAAAGAGAAGGAGGCAAACTAAAGAAAAATGGGTGTTGGAAGGCCAGACAGGTTTCGGTTGCAGGGCTGGACAGCCTGGATATCTTATCACATTCTGTGTAACTGCCTACACCATGTCCATGTAGACATTAAAGACACAAACCTTCATAGATGTATTCTCCATAAGCAAGAATGATTGCCAGGCTTTCTTTAAAAGCATCACACAAAAGTCCTCCATTGATACCTGGTGGCCCCAGAGCTCACATAAGCCTTTAAGATGCTAAAACAAGTTCCATGAATGTAACACAAAGGCCTAAGTGAGCTGGGAAACTGCCTTTCTAGAAACATCGAGCTCTAATAAAGAAATCGTACATAAAAATACCCAAAAACTTAAAAGGGTAGCCAGCTTTTCTTTTCCTCTTTCTTCTGCACCTTATAAGTAGGAAACTTGGCAGCTGAGAGAATGTGTCCGATGTCTCCCCTGGAAAGAGTCTACCAGACCAGACCAGGGCATGGTCTGAAAGACACTACTGACTGACTGCTAAGACGGGCAACCAGCTAGACCTGAGGATCATATCGGCTGCCATGTCACAAAGCGGTGGAATTGACAAATAACATTGCCAATAAAAGCTTGTGGATTTTACACTGTGGTTACATCTCCAGCAGAGTTTGTTAAAAAGATTGGAGGATTAGTGAGCTGCACTTTACTTTGTCCCCCAGAAAAGTAAGTATTTTCTCTTCCAGTTCCTTCAAACCAAGCTTAGTATATTTCAGGAAAGAATCCTGTTAGCAAATTCTTTTCTCTTTCTGCTGGTGGTCTTGAGTAAATCCAGAAACCGTGAGCCCCTGTGCCTCAAGGCTTCTCGGGCCATGTCCCACCCCACCTCTCTCCCCTCCTAGTTAGCTTTGCCTCATACATTGCAACTTAGCTCCTGCCAGGCCATTCCTATAGTGCCAGTCAAAGGTAAGAGACAATATCAGACAGGGGGACACTTAAATGTGGTTTCTAGGAGTTAGGGTGAGGGAAAAACTGGTACAGAAGATTTTGGGGGGAGGGAGCTTTTATGAATGATACTTAATAGTGGGTACTTTATATGTTGATCCCAAAGCACAAGATGGACATTTTAGGTAAATCCTACTGCAAAATGTGGGCTTTGTGTGTCACTGATGGAAGGTGATGTAAAATGTAGAAGTACCACTCTGATGAGAGATACTGATAGCAGTAGAGACAGAAGGCATGAGCACATGACGCACGAGGGCATCTCTGTTCCTCTAATCAGTTTTCCACTGGACCTGAGGACTTCTCTCTTACAAAAGAAATGCTAAGAAGTAGGGTGAGGTGGATGAAGTCGGGAGGAGAAGAAGGGGGCAGATGAGAACGGGATCTGTGTCCCCCGCTCTGTTCAGGAAATCATTTTTCAGCCCCATTCCTTGTTTCGTTCTGGTTTTCCTGCTAGAAAGCCCCCTCCTGCTGCTCCTGAGAAAAGGAGAACATTTCAGCTCAACCCTGCTTTGTCATTCCCTCGCCCTCTCCCTGACAGTTCTGCCATTGGGAAAGAGGGAACATGTAAGTCTCCACAGCTAGGCACTCAGCATGGGCTCCCTTGGGAGTGGACAATGTTTGTGCAGAAGAGATCTGCACATTTGGTGGACAGAGTCCAGACCCCACCAGCCCTGGGCACATCTCCACAGAGAGGCTTGGAATTCAGCTTGTCGCTTTTTTTCAGAGTGTGATTTACAGAGCTTTCAGGAAAAGGAATGGGGAATTACCAGTCTGCATCTTCCTAACTCCCATGCTAGGACAGCAAAAGAAGTCTTCACACAGATGTAATTAAAAAACAAAAGAAAAGGATCTGAGCTCTGAACTCACCATTATGTGGATGCACAGATAAGACATGGTCCTCCATCTGCCGAGCCAGCACAGTGTGTTTGTAAGATTACAGACCAGTCCTGATTAGGACAGCTACAAAGAGCGGGATCGTGCTATCTTAACATTTCTGCTCTGGGCACAGTGGTGTAGCTGTGGCTGTCACCGCTCAGTTTTGCCTACCATCCTTCATAAGAAACAACAAATATTCAACAACCCTGTGTGTATCCACTGAGCACTCTGTGGGTGCACTATTTGGGAGCACAATCATCAGTCCTGGATTAGAGTACAACTCAGTAGACTATAGTGAAATTAAACCTATGGTTGCAGTCACCATAGCAATATATTCTGAGTTCAGAAGTTATTTAACTTTTGGAAAGAAGCTCTGCCTTTTACTATTGCCAGTCTGACTTACATGGTTAGCCTATCTATCACAAAATTCTAGAACAAGTTGTTAAATAACCTATCTTTTTTTCTCCCTTCAAGATGTCCCTTCGATATGGTACCCTTTATAGACAGCGTAGCTGAGATATGGGTACAGGATCAATTTAATGCCCCGGTTTGTTTTTTTTTTCAGGAGAAACACTGAATCACTAACCCATAGCCAGTGTTGCTGGATTTACTGAGACTTGAACCATCCAAATAGGAGACCTCACGTGGAGCAATAGAGCCTAGAGCCTAAAACTGTGACAGGATTTGTGGTCCTAGCTCTACCATCAGTTATGTGTGTGTCTGGGTTCTGGTTTCCCTTTGATTAAATTGAATTGAGGATGAAACTGCCTCCCCCTTATACCACCATATCCATTGTCAGTATACTTGAAAAAGTCATTTAAAGCATAAGATTTTGATTTTGCATTTACATGTAAGTATAGGAAATTAATAGATGGAGCTATATCTAGGGCAGGGAAATTACTGGCACCTTTTTTTCTTCTTTGTAGACCTTGTATTTGTAAAGGTGCTGTAATCAATAATTTTTTTTTTTTTTTTTTTTTTTTTTTTTTTTTTTTTTGTAGGTCAGCTTTTATTACGTTTTAGTCTCATATTTTCTACTTCATCTTAAAAATGAATGTTATGTGGTAAGTACAAATACATAAAGATGAATTCTCATGTTATCTTGAGAGAATGAGAATTAAAAATCACTGTTGAATAGATGTTTTGCCAACTAGTAGACACACACACATGCACACGCACACACAAACACATTTTCACAGCATACCATGCTAATAACATCCGTACCTTCTAAAATAAATGACTGTTCTGCTTAGATAATCTGTATTTCATGTTTAAGCTTTAATCTGAAATAATGAAGTTATATTATAATTTTGAACTTGCAAGTTTCTACACTTCTGGTCTCATGCATTTTATCTCACACTTATACATAATTGACTTATTAGAATTTTCATTTAGTGCCAGGGAATGTTCCCAGGACATTGTATTTGGCCCTGGACTTAATGATTTTTGTTTGTTTATTGTCTTGTTTTTTCAGTTAATGCTGAACATCCTCTACAGTCTTGGTGCTCCTTGAACTAACAATGCCTTCTGAATGGGCATGATGTATGTTTATGCCACCAAACCAAGTTGGACAAAGTATTTTGAAGAATTTAAAAACAAACTAACAAGCAAAAATTAAAATGCAATTAATATGCACACATTAATAGCTGTGACAACCACCTGTGATCTGGAGAGTGAAACCTAGAGACCTTTCTACCTAAAAGGCTGAAATGAGTTAAACAGTATTCAAATTAGCAATTCATCTATAGGAGAACTATTATAAAGGTTCTTTTGATTCAATTTTTATAGACTGCAGTGTCACATAAGGGACAAAGACAGAGAGAAGCCTCCTTTCATGGTGAGTTAGTAGCTCATATTATCTATACAAGTTGATATTTTGAAAAGTTTGAGATGTTCTAAATTGTACCATATTGGAAAGGATTGTAAGGATCAGTCATAAACTCACAAGAGTAGAATATACTTCAGGAATATACAGAGCTGGTGGGTGCTCACAAATCTGTGCTGCAACCAATCTCTAGGCTTATGAAGGACCTACCTTACCTACACCAAACTCACAGGCCTCTCCTATGCCACATCCAACCTCTCCTCCAAGCCAGATTTGAACTGGGAGACATCCTGTATTTCTGGCCCACTTCCACTGTCCACCTGATTTCAGCCTAAGCCATTCCTAACCTCTAGGCCAAACCCACTTGTCCATTACCTCTTCTACCCCAACATGCTCTTTCTGTATGACATTTAGAATGAACAAAAAGTCCACATGCCCAGATATCAGAGCAAAAATGCAAGCATAAAAAAATCAAGCCATCATCTTCTCCTAAAAGCTACCAGTCTTGTAGAAATGCATGCCAATGATAATTACTTATAGGAACTCTAGGACACAGATTTTAAATGGAGAATCATAAGCTTCATCAAAGGTTTCAAGGTGTTTAAAAAGATACAAAGGAACTCAGAGAAGCCCAAGATAACACAAATGTAAGACTGCTAAAAAGGACAAAGACAATTCAGTATGCTCAAGAATATTATAGGTATGTCTTGAGGTAGATTGATTCCCATTTTTTCTTTCAGGAATTGCCATATTAATTTCCATAGTGGCTGTACAAATTTTCATTCCCACTGGCAATGGAGGAGTGTTCCCCTTTCTCCACATCTTCACCAGCATGAGCTGCCAGTTGTATTTTTGATCTTAGCCCTCCTGACAGGTATAAGATACAATCTCAAAGTAGCTTTGATTTGCATTTCCCTGATGGCTAAGGATGTTGAACATTTCTTTGTTTATTGGTCATTTGAGATTCATCTAATGAAAATTCTCTTTTTAAATCTTTACCCCACGTTTTTTGAATTTTCCTTTTTAAATTGATTTTTATTGAGCTCTACATTTTTCTCTGCTCCCCTCCCTGCCTCTCCCCTTTCTCCTTCAAATCTTCCTCATGGTCCCCATACTCCTAATTTACTCAGGAAAACTCCTCTGTCCAGATTCTCTATAAAAACAACAGCAACAAAAACAGACAGCACTGGTTTCTATGCACTGTACAGAGCAATGGGTCTTTGTGACATTTTCAAACATGCCTGTACTTTGTTCAGATCTACCCTCCATTATTATCTTTGGACATTTCTCTGTTATTGGTCTACTTTAAACTTTCTCTCTGTCTCTCTGTCTCTCTGTCTCTATCTCTGTCTCTCTCTCTCTCTGTCTCTCTGTCTCTCTCTCTCTCTCTCTCTCTCTGTGTGTGTGTGTGTGTGTGTATTCAGGATTTTAATAGGATATTTTTTGAAAAAGATTTTGCATTAGAACCTAGTCCCTCATTCTTAATATTGTGATGAGAGGCTAATGCTTGGGAATATAAATGTGACTGTCCACACTCTCCATGAATCATTTCTTGTCTACTTCAATGCCATGCATGTCTATAATGATAATGTCTTGTAGACTGGGATACAAGTATTGAGGGAAGAAGCACAATTATTAGTGACTGATACTTTCTTTTTTTTTTTTTTTTTTTTTTATATATAATTTTATTATGTTAAATTTGTTTTTTTTTTCTTTTTTTTTTTCTTTTTTTTTTTCCTCATGGTTTATTTTTTTTATATTTAAAAATTTCCATCTCCTCCCCTCCTCCTCCCCCTTCCCTCCCCTCCTCCTCCCCCTTCCCTCCCCTCCTTCTCCCCCTTCCCTCCCCTCCCCTCCACCCATACCTCCCCTCCCTCCCTCTCAAGTCCAAGGAGCCATCAGGGTTCCCCACTCTATGCTAAGACCAAGGTCCTCCCAACTCCCACCAGGTCCAGGAAGGTGATCGGCCAAGCTGAGAAGGCTCCCACAGAGCCCGTCCATGCAGAAGAATCAGAGCCCAGAGCCATTGTCCTTTGCTTCTCAGTCAGCCCCCGCTGTTGGCCACATTCAGAAGGACGGGTTTGGTCGCATGATCCATCAGTCCCATTCCAACTGGAGTTGGTGATCTCCCATTAGTTCTGTCCCACCGTCTCCATGAGTGAACGCACCCCTCACGGTCCTGACTTTCTTTCTCATGTTCTCTCTCCTTCTGCTCCTCATCAGGACCTTGGGAGCTCAGTTCAGTGCTCCAATGTGGGGCTCTGTCATTTTCTTCATCTATCGTCAGGTGGAGGTTCTTCAAATACGTGGCACAATCAGTAGGAACTCTGTCAACAAATGATGCTGATGCTGAGATTCACCAATAGCCTGGTGCCTTCACAATGAACACGACTGGGGTGAACCTGACAATTCCAGTAGTTAAGACACTGGCAACTTGGTCGTGTGCACAGACTCCTGGGAAATTCAGCAACATTCTCAACCTTCCAATAGCCAAGTGAAATCTCGTTGGCTTCATTGCTTCTTCTTCTTTCCCCTCTCGTTCCTGACTTTCTCCCTCATGTTCTCGCTCCTTCTGCTCCTCATCAGGACCTTGGGAGCTCAGTCCAGTGCGCCAATGTGGGGCTCAGTCACCTTCCCCATCTGTCGCCAGATGGAGGTTCCCTCACGGTCCTGACTTTCTTTCTCATGTTCTCTCTCCTTCTGCTCCTCATCCGGACCTTGGGGGCTCAGTCCGGTGCTCCAATGTGGGGCTCTGTCATTTTCTTCATCTATCGTCAGATGGAGGTTCTATGGTGATATGCAAGAAATTCATCAGTATGGCTATAGGAACTGGCCTTTTCAGGCTCCCTCTCCTCAGCTGCCCAAGGAACTAGCTGGGGGCGTCTCCCTGGAAACCTGGGATCCCCTCTAGGGTCAAGTCTCTTGACAACCCTCAGGTAGCTCCTTAAATTAAGATATATGCTTCCCTGCTCCCATATCTACCCTTCCTATATCCCAAGCACCCCATTCCTCTGAGCTCCCCCCGTTCTCCCCTTCACACTTTTCTCTCCCCATCTTCCCTTGGCCCAGTCTTGCCCAACCCTCAAGTTCCCAATTTTGCCTGGCGATCGTGTCTACTTCCAATATCCAGGAGGATTACTATATCTTTTTTTGGGAGTTCACATTCTTATTATCTTCTCAAGGATCCCAAATTTATAGGCTCAATGTCCTTTAATTATGGCTAGAAACCGACTATGAGTGAGTACATCCCATGTTCATCTTTATGGGTCTGGGTTACCTCACTCAGAATAGTGTTTTCTATTTCCATCCATTTGCCTGCAAAATTCAAGATGTCATTGTTTTTTACCGCTGAGTAGTATTCTAGCATGTATATATTCCACAGTTTCTTCATCCATTCTTCCACTGAAGGGCATCTAGGTTGTTTCCAGGATCTGGCTATTACAAATAATGCTGCTATGAAGATAGATGAGCATATGCTTTTGTTGTATGATTGGGCATCTCTTGGGTAGATTCCCAAGAGTGGAATTGCTGGGTCCTGGGGTAGGTTGATCCCGAATTTCCTGAGAAACCGCCACACTGCTTTCCAAAGTGGTTGCACATGTTTGCATTCCCACCAGCAATGGATGAGTGTACCCCTTACCCCACAACCTCTCCAGCAAAGGTTATTATTGGTGTTTTGGATTTTAGCCAATCTGACAGGTGTAAGATGATATCTCAAAGTTGTTTTGATTTGCATTTCCCTGATAGCTAGGGAGGTTGAGCATGACCTTAAGTGTCTTTTGGCCATTCGAACTTCTTCTGTTGAGAATTCTCTGTTCAATTCAGCACCCCATTTTTTAATTGGGTTAATTGGCATTTTGCCGTCTAGTCTCTTGAGTTCCTTATATATTTTAGAGATCAGACCTTTGTCAGTTGCAGGGTTGGTGAAGATCTTTTCCCAGTCAGTAGGCTGCCTTTGTGTCTTAGTGACAATGTCCTTTGCTTTACAGAAGCTGCTCAACTTCAGGAGGTCCCATTTATTCAATGTTGCCCTTAAAGTCTGTGCAGCTGGGGTTATGCGTAGGAAACGGTTCCCTGTGCCCATTTGTTGTAGAGTACTTCCCACTTTCTCCTCTATCAAGCTCAATGTGTTCAAATTAATATTGAGGTCTTTAATCCATTTGGACTTGAGTTTTGTGCATGGTGATAGATATGGATCTACTTTCATTCTTCTACAGGTTGACATCCAGTTATGCCAGCACCATTTGTTGAAGATGCCCTCTTTCTTCCATTGTGTACTTTTGGCTCCTTTATCAAAAATCAGGTGTTCATAGGTTTGTGGTTTAAGATCCGGGTCTTCTATACGATTCCATTGGTCAACTTCTCTGTTTTTATGCCAATACCAAGCTGTTTTCAATACTGTAGCTTTGTAATAGAGTTTGAAGTCAGGGATGGTAATGCCTCCAGAAGAACCTTTATTGTATAAGATTTTTTTGGCTATCCTGGGTTTCTTGTTTTTCCATATAAAGTTGATTATTGTCCTCTCAATCTCTGTGAAGAATTTTAATGGGACCTTGATTGGGATTGCATTGAATCTATAGATTGCTTTTGGAAGAATTGCCATTTTTACTATGTTGATCCTCCCAATCCACGAGCAGGGGAGATCCTTCCATTTTCTGGTATCCTCTTCAATTTCTTTCTTCAAAGACTTAAAGTTCTTGTCAAATAAATCCTTCAGTTCCTTGGTTAGCGATACTCCCAGATATCTTATGCTATTTGTGGCTATTGTGAAAGGTGATACTTCTCTGATTTCCCTCTCTGCTTCCTTATCCTTTGTGTATAAAAGGGCGACTGATTTTTTGGAGTTGATCTTGTAACCTGCCACGTTACTGAAGGAGTTTATCAGCTGTAGGAGTTCTTTGGTGGAGTTTTTGGGGTCGCTTATGTATACTATCATATCATCTGCAAATAATGAAAGTTTAACTTCTTCCTTTCCAAATTGAATCCCCTTGATTCCCTTATGTTGTCTTATTGCTATTGCTAGAACTTCAAGCACTATATTGAAGAGATAAGGAGAGAGTGGACAGCCTTGTCGTGTTCCTGAATTTAGTGGGATAGCCTTGAGTTTCTCTCCATTTAATTTGATGTTAGCTGTCGGCTTGCTGTAAATAGCTTTTATTATATTTAGGAATGACCCTTGTATCCCTAATCTCTCCAAGACCTTTATCATAAAAGGGTGCTGAATTTTGTCAAATGCTTTTTCAGCATCTAATGAGATGACCATATGGTTTTTTTCCTTCAGTTTATTTATATGATGGATTACATTGATAGATTTTCGTATGTTGAACCAGCCCTGCATCTCTGGGATGAAGCCTACTTGATCGTAATGGATAATTTTTCTAATGTGTTCTTGGATTCGGTTTGCCAGTATTTTATTGAGAATTTTTGCATCAATGTTCATGAGTGAGATTGGCCTGTAATTCTCTTTCTTGGTTGAGTCTTTGTGTGGTTTAGGTATCAGGGTAACTGTAGCTTCATAGAAGGAATTTGGCAGTGACTCTTGCGTTTCTATATTATGAAATACCTTAAGGAGTATAGGTATTAGGTCTTCTTGGAAGTTCTGGTAGAATTCCGCATTGAAACCATCTGGTCCTGGGCTCTTTTTGGTAGGGAGGTTTCTGATAACAGTTTCTAATTCTTCGCGACTTACAGGACGATTTAGAGCATTTACCTGGTCCTGGTTTAACTTTGGTATATGGTATTTATCTAAAAAACTGTCCATTTCTTTTACATTTTCCAATTTTGTGGCATACAGGCTTTTGTAGTAAGATCTAATGATTCTCTGAATTTCCTCTGTGTCTGTGGTTATGTCCCCCTTTTCATTTCTGATCTTATTAATTTGCGTGTTCTCCCTCTGCTGTTTGATTAGTTTGGCTAAGGGTTTGTCAATCTTGTTGATTTTCTCCAAGAACCAGCTTCTTGTTTCATTGATTCTTTGGATTGTTTTCTGTGTTTCTATTTTGTTAATTTCTGCCCTCAATTTGATTATTTCCAGTCTTCTACTTCTCCTAGGTGAGTCTGCTTCTTTTTTTTCCAGAGCTTTCAGGTGTGCTGTTAAGTCACCAATGAGTGCTTTCTCCGTTTTCTTTAAGTGGGCACTTAGGGCTATGAACTTTCCTCTTAGCACTGCTTTCATTGTGTCCCATAGGTTTGAGTATGTTGTGTCTTTGTTTTCATTAAATTCAAGAAAGACTTTAATTTCTTTCTTTATTTCTTCCTTGACCCAGGTGTGGGTCAGTAGTTGACTGTTCAGTTTCCATGAGTTTGTGGGCTTTCTGGGGGTAGCATTGTTGTTGAATTCTAATTTTAATCCATGGTGATCCGATAAGACACAGGTGGTTACTAATATTTTTTTGTAACTGTGGAAGTTTGCTTTGTTACCAAGTATATGGTCAATTTTCGAAAAGGTTCCATGAGCCGCGGAGAAGAAGGTATATTCTTTCCTATTTGGGTGGAATGTTCTATAGATGTCTGTTAAGTCCATTTGGTTCATTACCTCCATTAAGTCTTTCAATTCTCTGTTAGGTTTCTGTCTGATTGACCTGTCCATTGGTGAGAGAGGAGTGTTGAAGTCTCCAACTATTAGTGTGTGTGGTTTGATGGCTGCCTTGAGTTCTAGAAGTGTTTCTTTTACATAAGTGGGAGCTTTTATATTAGGGGCATAGATATTCAGGATTGAGACTTCATTCTGATGGATTTTTCCTGTTATGAGTATAAAGTGTCCCTTTCCATCTCTTCTGATTGATTTTAGTTTGAAGTCAACTTTGTTGGAAATTAGTATGGCCACACCCGCTTGTTTCTTAGGGCCATTTGCTTGATAAACCTTTTCCCAACCCTTTACTCTGAGTAGGTGTCTGTCTTTGTGGTTGAGGTGTGTTTCTTGTAAACAGCAAAATGTTGGATTCTGTTTTCGTATCCAGTCTCTTAGCCTGTGCCTTTTTATAGGTGAATTGAGTCCATTGATATTAAGTGATATTAATGACCAGTGGTTGTTAACTTCAGTCATTTTTAGTAGTAGAGTTTGTGTGTTTCCCTTCTTCTAGTTGTGCTGGTGAAGGGTCGCTAGATGCCTGAGTTATTGTGGGCATTGTTGGACTCCTTGGTTTGTGATTTTCCTTCTATTACTTTCTGCAAGGCTGGATTTGTGGCTGCATATTGTTTAAATCTGTTTTTGTCCTGGAATATCTTGTTTTCTCCATCAATGGTGAATGCAAGCTTTGCTGGGTATAATAGTCTAGGCTTGCATCCATGTTCCCTTAGTGTCTGTAGCACATCTATCCAAGCTCTTCTGGCTTTCATGGTTTCCATTGAGAAATCAGGTGTAATTCTGATAGGTTTCCCTTTATATGTTACTTGACCTTTTTCCTTTGCAGCTCTTAATATCTGTTCTTTATTCTGTATGTTTTGTGTTTTGATTATTATATGGCGTGGGGATGCTTTCTTTTGATCCAGTCTATTTGGTGTTCTGTAGGCTTCTTGTACCTTCATAGGAACATCCTTCTTTAGGTTGGGGAAGTTTTCTTCTATAATTTTGTTGAATATGTTTTCTGGGCCTTTGAGTTGTAATTCTTCTCCTTCTTCTACCCCAATTATTCTTAGGTTTGGTCTTTTCATGGTGTCCCAGATTTCCTGAATGTTTTGTGTTAAGAATTTGTTAGATTTGTTTAATTCTTTAATCTGTGAGTTTATTTCCTCTATAGTATCTTCAGAGTCCGAGATTCTTTCTTCCATCTCTTGTATTCGGTTGGAAATACTTGTCTCTGAAGTTTCTGTTCGTTTACTCAGAGTTTCCATTTCCAGTCGTCCCTCAGATTGTGTTTTCTTCAGTACCTCCATTTCATTTATCAGGTCTTGTACTGTTTCCCTTACCTGTTTGATTGCTTTTTCTTGTTTTTCTTGTTTTTCTTGGGTATCTTTGAGCGATTTATTTATTTCGTCTACCTTTTTGTTTGTCATCTCCATTTCTTTATGGCAGTTTTTTACCTCCTGTTTAAGGTCCTCTACTATTTTCATAAAGTACTGTTTAAGGTCGGTTTCTTCTATATCTTCTGGGGTAGGGTGTTCAATTCTTGTTGTTTCGGGATGTCTGGCTTGTGGTGATGTCATATTGCCTCTCATGTTGTTGGAGGAGCTCCTGCATTGGCGTCTGCCCATCTCTTCCTTCAAAAGGAGCCCGGAGGCGTTTGGTGTCCTAGACCAATCTTTGCTGTGACTGAAACTGGTTGGATCTCCCCAGTGCCAGAGGAGGACCTATTCCTTGCGTCACAATCTGAAGAAGCCCGCACTCCCTTAAAGGAATCCTCAGACCTGCCTGGAGGCCAGAGTCTGACCCCTTTGGGTGGATGGCCTTAGAACAGGAGCAGGACACCTGAGAACACTAAGGAAAACTTGGGAGACACAGGGACCGGAGAACCTACACAAGCCTGCAGAGGGAAGTGGGGGTAGGGGGGTCTGTGCTCTCTTCCAGGGCAGGTTGCCCCAGGGTCCGCATTCACTCACCAGTTCAGATGGAATGTCAGGGCACAGGATCAGGGATTCCAGGCAGCCCAGGGTCGCAGCCCAGACAAAAGGGCCAAGGTGGGGGCAGGGCGGGATGGAATACCACACAGCGAACCCGGCAGCACAATCTGAAGGAGCCCGCACCCCTCCGCAGGAATCCTCAGACCTGCCTGGAGGCCAGAGTCTGACCCCTTTGGGTGGATGGCCTTAGAACAGGAGCAGGACACCTGAGAACACTAAGGAAAACTTGGGAGACACAGGGACCGGGGAACCTACACAAGCCTGCAGAGGGAAGTGGGGGTAGGAGGGTCTGTGCTCTCTTCCAGGGCAGGTGGCCCCAGGGTCCGCATTCACTCACCAGTTCAAATGGAATGTCAGGGCACAGGATCAGGGATCCCAGGCAGCCCAGGGTCGCAGCCCAGACAAAAGGGCCAAGGTGGGGGCAGGGCGGGATGGAATACCACACAGCGAACCCGGCAGCACAATCTGAAGGAGCCCGCACCCCTCCGCAGGAATCCTCAGACCTGCCTGGGGGCCAGAGTCTGACCCCTTTGGGTGGATGGCCTTAGAACAGGAGCAGGACACCTGAGAACACTAAGGAAAACTTGGGAGACACAGGGACCGGGGAACCTACACAAGCCTGCAGAGGGAAGTGGGGGTAGGAGGGTCTGTGCTCTCTTCCAGGGCAGGTTGCCCCAGGGTCCGCATTCACTCACCAGTTCAGATGGAATGTCAGGGCACAGGATCAGGGATCCCAGGCAGCCCAGGGTCGCAGCCCAGACAAAAGGGCCAAGGTGGGGGCAGGGCGGGATGGAATACCACACAGCGAACCCGGCAGCACAATCTGAAGGAGCCCGCACCCCTCCGCAGGAATCCTCAGACCTGCCTGGGGGCCAGAGTCTGACCCCTTTGGGTGGATGGCCTTAGAACAGGAGCAGGACACCTGAGAACACTAAGGAAAACTTGGGAGACACAGGGACCGGAGAACCTACACAAGCCTGCAGAGGGAAGTGGGGGTAGGGGGGTCTGTGCTCTCTTCCAGGGCAGGTTGCCCCAGGGTCCGCATTCACTCACCAGTTCAGATGGAATGTCAGGGCACAGGATCAGGGATTCCAGGCAGCCCAGGGTCGCAGCCCAGACAAAAGGGCCAAGGTGGGGGCAGGGCGGGATGGAATACCACACAGCGAACCCGGCAGCACAATCTGAAGGAGCCCGCACCCCTCCGCAGGAATCCTCAGACCTGCCTGGAGGCCAGAGTCTGACCCCTTTGGGTGGATGGCCTTAGAACCTGTAATCAATAATTTTTAAAAAATATGAAAAAGGAGATCTTTATTTTAAAAGGTTATGTATTAATTAAGGTCTTTAAGTAGTCAAGTAAATATAAAGCTTAGTGTTATATTGTTCCATTCATTCGTATGGATTTATTACAGTCATCATATTGCTGGATGTTAAACACTGTAGGCAGAATCTGCCTTCAAGGAGCTGACACAACAGGATACAGACAGATGATAGATAAGTTAATAGGGACTATGGCAAAAGTATTTTTTTATTGAGCTCTACATTTTTTTCTGCTCCCCTTCCTGCCTCTCCCCTCCCCCTTTCAACCCTCCCCCAAGGTCCCCATGTTCCCAATTTACTCAGGAGATCTTGTCTTTTTCTACTTTCTACTTCCTTTGTAGATTATATCTATGTAAGTCTCTCTTAGTGTCCTCATTGTTGTCTAAATTCTCTGGGATTGTGGTTTGTAGGCTGGCTTTCTTTGCTTTATGTTTAAAAACCACCTATGAGTGAGTACATGTGATAATTGTCTTTCTGTGCCTGGGTTACCTCACTCAGAATAATGTTTTCTAGTTCCATCCATTTTCTTGCAAATTTCCAGATGTCGTTATATTTTTCTGCTGTGTAGTACTCCATTGTGTAAATGTACCACATTTTTCTTATCCATTCTTCGATCAAGGGACATTTAGGTTGTTTCCAGGTTCTGGCTATAACAAACAAAGCTGCTGTGAACATAGCTGGGCACATGTCCTTGTGGCATGACTGAGCATCCTTTGGATATATACCCAAAAGTGGTATTTCTGGATCTTGAGGAAGGTTGTTTCCTAATTATCTGAGAAATAGCCACACTGACATCCAAAGGGGCTGTACCACCTTGCATTCCCACGAGCAATGCAAAAGTGTTCCCTTTTCCCCATAACCTCTCCAGCATAAATTGTCATCAGTGTTTTTGATCTTGGCCATTCTTACAGGTGTAAGATGGAATCTCAGAGTTGTTTTGATTTGCATTTCCCTGGTGACTAAGGATGTTGAACATTTCCTTAAGTGTCCTTCAGCCATTTTAGAGTTCTCTGTTGAGAGTTGTCTGTTTAGGTCTGAACTCCATTTTTTTATTGGATTATGTGTTCTTTTGGTGACCAATTTCTTGAGTTCTTTGTATGTTTTGGAGATCAGACTTCTGTCTGATTTAGTGAGGAACTGTGGGCTGCGTTCCTGCCGCCAGGCTCCCGGCCACCGGCTAGCTTATGCCCCAAAATAACAACACACAGATTGTTTTCTTTTAAACACTGCCTGGCCCATTA
The DNA here is from genome assembly GCF_903992535.2 of Arvicola amphibius. NCBI lineage: Eukaryota > Metazoa > Chordata > Mammalia > Rodentia > Cricetidae > Arvicola > Arvicola amphibius. The sequence continues at coordinate 182,628,806 of NC_052047.1, read as the reverse complement.
ATTTCAGCCTCTTACTCACATCTTGACTAACCCATATCTAATAATCTGTATAACACCACGAGTGGTGTCTTACCGGGAAAGATTCAGCACATCTGGCCTGGTGGCTGGCTTCATGGCATCTGGCATCTCTCTGAGGAGAGGCACGGCGGTCTGACTAACTTAGGAGAGGCATGGCATCTGACTGAGCCATCTACCTCACTTCCTTCTTCCTGTTCTGTCTACTCCACCCACCTAAGGGCTGGCCAAGGCAGTTTCTTTATTAAAACAGAAGACCCTCCCACATCAGTCTGATGTGGGGTTAGTGAAGATGGCAAAAGCATTTTTAAAGAATAGGAAAGAACACAAAAGGCAGATTGATGAAGGCAGCAAGAGCTGTCTCAGAAGTCCTTCTGGGAGAGACGGTGCCTAGGTGGATCCTCAGTAATTGGCAAGTTAGCTGTAAGGAGGAAGATGAGGGGGGCATCTAAACATGGGCAGTAATACAAAAAGGACACAGAAGCACTCATTTTCCAGTGAGTCATGGTAGATGAATTATGAACAATTATCTCAGAAAGTTTTTCTCATTGCTGTCCCATGACCACACAGGGTGTGTGAAAATTGAAGAATTCAAAAGCTACAAACCTGGAGGTGGCGTGGCAGGGGAGGTATAAACCCAGACAAACTACCCTGTGACCTGTTTCTTAGTGTAACCTTTCTTCTCTTTCTTTTCTTTCCCGTGGGATCCATCAGGAACATGAAGGAAGCAAAGTGTACCTATTCAGGGGCAGCTGTGATATGAAATCCTATCCCGTCATTAGGGGCCCTAACAAAGACTTTTCCATGTGCAGCCTTCTTTGTGGGAGCCAACTACTGCTGAGAGAAGGGCAGCCTTGGCTGTGGGATCAATCACTGGGCCTCAGCCTACCTCCATCAATGGCCAAAGTACCGGGCTGCATGCCCAGTGAGCATGGCTTCTGTCTTTTCTCCTCTGTGCCTCTGAACCCTGGCTGTTGAGATCAGAGCCTTCGCTGTGCACCATCTGAGCAGGCAGGCAGCCCTTGGCCCTCACGCCTTTCCACAAGGCTCCTCTGATTATGTCACTGGCCATTCCCATCTTTTGTCTGTTCATCAGCTTTGCAGTGTGTGCCTTCTATCAGCAACACGCACTAGTAGTTGTGACGGCTCATCCCTTTGGGAAGTAGAAACAGCTCTGGGCCTGGAATCAGATGGGGCTCAAAATGCAACACAGTAGTTTTCTAGTCATGTGAGCCTTTATTTCCTCTGCGAAAGTGGGTGATAACTGCAGAAGTCAGAGGGTAGGAAGTGTTTGAATTTACTTCTTAAAGGTACTGACTCTGAAATCAGACTGACCAGCTTTTCCAGTCACCTCCTGTGTGTACTTGAAACTACTAGAACACATCAGTGAACATCAGTGACCTCCCCAACGAGAACAGCATCTATCTCGGGGGTCACAAGGGGTTGGATGAGCCAGGGCATGTGTATCTTTCCCCCATCATAAATAGTCAATGATTATTAAGTGTTTTTGTTGTTTATTAAGCTACTTGGTAAGGTATAAAATTGTGAATCACAATAGTTATTAACAATAACATGAATGGAACTGTGGTAAGGATCTTTGAATATTTATACAGATATATGGAAATAGAGTCAAGTAATGACTAAAATATGAACGTATTTTTTTAAAATAAAATTGCCAAGGAAATTAAAGGAACAAAAGGGAAAGCCGTGATTCCTGAGAGGAAGTGACTGCAAAAAGCTAAAGGCAAACTAAATATTACATTTTCTTTCCCTCCAGAGAAGATGTGGCCAGACTTTCCCACGAAAGCAATTAAGGCTTTGTCAGGGCTGCCTTGCTGGTGCTAACACCTTCACGGGTGTTTATAAATGGCCAGGAAGCCCCGGAAACCATGGTCTGCCCCATCAGAGTGCTAATGACAGCGCATTATGTGAATCACTGAGTAGCAGCAACTGAAAATCTCACTCTGCCCTCAGCCATTTATATCGTTCCCAGATTACAATACCAAGGGATCACAGCTACTGCAAATTTTGTAAACCTAAATAAATGAGAGAAGAAACCATCTCAGTATTGCTGTGCCTGGGCTTAGAAGCATGCGGTGCCACCCTTGAAGCAACTGCAGATGAAGATGAACAAGGCCAGCTCTCGAATGAGAAGAGCCATGCCTTGCCTAAGCTGGTCAGCTTCCCTAGACCAGGAAAAATTACTTAGAACAATCAGTATAGAAAGAGAAAGGGAAACAAAAAAAGAAAGATGTAAAAGGAGGGAAAAGGGAAATGCCCTTTTGTGGTTGGAAGGCTGTTTTGGTGAGAGGCAAAATGAGACAAACTTAAGGTTATTTCATCAAAGATACTGTATTTGTAGACAGATAGATAGTGATTCTGGGAACCAACCAAAAAAAAAAGACTGTTAGAAACAAAGATAACATGTCTTTTTCTTAACTCAGTTTTTGTTTTAGTAGCTATTTGTTTAAGTAAAAATTCTTTATAGAAATAGAACAACCCTAGACTCAGTACTCGGCAAACACACACACACGCGCACACACACACACACACACACACACACACACACACACATGCATACACATACCCTCATATATACATGTACACATGCACACATGAATATGCACATACACATGCACATATATTTACATGCACATACACACATAAAATATTAGGACAGAAATGGAATATTAGAAAGAAATGGTAATAAAGACATGGAAATTGAACAAGTAAAATTCTGCTTTAAGTTATTTAAATACACCCCACAATTTATCAATTTTCAGAACTCAGTAAATCATTAACTATTTCCATGACTAACTGTTAGCAATGTCCTATTACATCTCAGATTTTGATTTAAGCATAGCAAGGACTGAACAAAATACAGTTTTCTCTTATTCCAGACATTAAAGTAAGTATAATAGCAGATGCGGAAGAGATGGATATGGAGGCCGTTTAGGAGTGACTTACACCTCCTACTTCCTGTGCAGTGTATGCTGCCTGGTGTGTGACTTCCTAGTCACAAGAGCCCACTTCTCAGTGCCATGGCCACTCACAACCAAAGTCTGTGAAGCATCAACACAACGTACACTCAACAGAGAAAGCGACACAGAGCACCAAACTCTTGCAAAGGGTCCCTTTAGGTCGGTTTTCTCTGCTGGTAACCTAGCCCAAATTTTGTCAATATAATTTTTTTAAAGGAGAATCTGACTTTATTATTATTTTACTGTTTTTTTTCACACCACACATTTTGGTCATATTTTTCCCTCCCTGAATTCCTCCCAGAGATCCTCCAGTCTCCCTACCCATCCAGCTTTATATTATTTTTCTCCTATCTTTCAAAAAAATCCACAAAAAATGAAAATCAAAACAAACAAGCAAAAGACCATTGCCAAAACAAAGCAAAACGAAAAAAAGAGTACACGAAAATACCACTGAGTAGTTTTGTGTTTGTCAACTGCTCTTGGGAATGGGGCCTACCCTGGGGTGTGGTTAATATACCCAGTGAGACTCCATTGGAGAACATTGATTTTCTGCTTGCTAGTGGGTATCAATTGCAGATGGCTTCTTGGTTAGGAGTAGGACCCCATGTCCACTTCTCCCTCTTAGTGTTCTGACAACAGATGGCTGGAAGCTGTGTAGGTCCTATGTGTGCTGACACAGTCTCTGAGTTCTCTTCTGTGTATCAATCCTGTTGTATCGGGAAGATGCTATTTCCTTGTAGTCATCCCTTATTGCTGGCTCTTACAATCTTTTTGCTTCGTAGTCCACGTAGTTCCCTGAACCTTGATGGGATAACAATATCCCATTTAGGATTGAGTGCTCCCATTTAGGGCCGAGTGCTCCAAAGTCTCATTCTTTGCACGTTGCCCAGTTATGAATCTCATTGTTAATCCCTATTTACTATAAGAAGAAACTATTCTTGATGTGGGCTGAGTGGGGCACTGATCTATGGTTATGGGAATATGTCACTGGGAGTCATTTTGCTATGTTCTTTTTTTCATGATATTTATTGAGCTCTACATTTTTTTCTGCTCCCCTTCCTGCCTCTCCCCTCTCCCCTTCAACCCTCCCCTAAAGTCCCCATGTTCCCAATTTACTCAGGAGATCTTGTCTTTTTCTTCTTTCTACTTCCTTTGTAGATTATATCTATGTAAGTCTCTCTTAGTGTCCTCATTGTTGTCTAAGTTCTCTGGGATTGTGGTTTGTAGGCTGGCTTTCTTTGCTTTATGTTTAAAAACCACCTATGAGTGAGTACATGTGATAATTGTCTTTCTGTGCCTGGGTTACCTCACTCAGAATAATGTTTTCTAGTTCCATCCATTTTCCTGCAAAATTTCAAGATGTCGTTATTTTTTTCTGCTGTGTAGTACTCCATTGTGTAAATGTACCACATTTTTCTTATCCATTCTTCGATCAAGGGGCATTTAGGTTGTTTCCAGGTTCTGGTTATGACAAACAAAGCTGCTGTGAACATAGCTGGGCACATGTCCTTGTGGCACGACTGAGCATCCTTTGGATATATACCCAAAAGTGGTATTTCTGGGTCTTGAGAAAAGTTGTTTCCTAATTTTCTGAGAAATCACCATACTGACATCCAAAGGAGCTGTACAAGCTTGCATTCCCACCAGCAATGCAGAAGTGTTCCCTTTTCCTCATAACCTCTCCAGCATAAGTTGTCATCAGGGGTTTTGATCTTGGCCATTCTTACAGGTGTAAGATGGAATCTCAGAGTTGTTTTGATTTGCATTTCTCTGATGATTAAGGATGTTTAACATTTCCTTAAGTGTCTTTCAGCCATTTTAGATTCCTCTGTTGAGAGTTGTCTGTTTAGGTCTGAACTCCATTTTTTTATTGGATTATGTGTTTTTTTGGTGTACAATTTCTTGAGTTCTTTGTATATTTTGGAGATCAGACCTCTGTCTGATGTGTGGTTAGTAAAGATCTTTTCCTATTCTGTGGGCTGTCGTTTTGTCTTGTTGACTGTGTCCTTTGCTTTACAGAAGCTTTTCAGTTTCAGGAGGTCCCATTTATTAATTGTTGCTCTCAGTGTCTGTGCTGCTGGGGTTCTATTTAGGAAGGGGTTCCCTGTGCCAATGCATTCAAGTGTACTTCCCACTTTCTCTTCAATGTGACTGGCTTTATGTTGAGGTTGTCAATTGATTTTTAAGAGCTCCTCCCCAGTTACCACCAAAAGATTTGGCTATGAAAGTGACGTAGGCATCTTTATCCTACAAATCCTTGAAAGTTTGAGTTTTTCCTCCCCAAAGTTTCTCAGAACTTAGCTTTTGATTCTCCCTAGATAGGGTAAACTAAGTTATCTTTCTGTTCGAACAGCTATTGAAAGTACAGGGGAAGAGAAGGACACAGATACTGTTTCACAGAAAAAAACAAAATAACAGTGAAGCTTCTTTTCCTTTATGTATGTATATGTGTTTGTGTGTGTGCCTGTCTAGGTACGTCTCTCTCTGTGTCTCTCTCTGTGTGTCTCTGTGTATGCCTCTGTGTGTGTCTATGTGTGTGTCTGTGTGTGTCTCTGTCTATCTGTGTGTGTCTCTGTATGTGTGCATGTCTCTCTGTCTCTGTGTATGCGTCTCTTTCTTTGTCTCTGTATGTGTCTGTGTGTGTGCATCTGTGTGTGTTTGTGTGTCTGTGTGTGTGTGTGTGTGTCTGTCCGTGTGGTGGTGGGGTGGAGTGGATGGGTGGGAGTATGTGAAGGCTAGAGGTCAACCTTACAAATAGTTCCTCAGGACGCACCTTGTTTTGTAAACCAGGGTCACTCACTGGTCCCTGGGGCTCATGACTAGGCTAGGCTGGCTGCCCAGAGAGCGCCAACAACCCACTTTTCTCAGCATCCCAAGCACTTGGATTAAAAGCACATACTGCCATGCTTGGCTTTTTTTACTTAGGTCCTGGGAATCTAATTCAAGGACTTCACCAATTAAATTATCTCCACAGTCCGTAGTTTTCTAACAACAGCTTTATGGAGAGACCAAGGAGATTATCCCATTGCTGGCTGTACAAGTATAAGGACCTGTGTTCACATCCCCAGCACAAACATGAAAGCCTGTGACTCCAGCACTCTGTAACAGAGACAGGCAGATCCCTGGCCAGTGCTGAGCTCCAGGATTACTGAAAGACCCTGTCTCAAAAAAATAATATTGAGAGTGATTGAGGAGATGTCCTGACATCAACCTCTGGCCTTCATATGTCCCTCCGTAGGTAAGCATACCCACATACACATGTGCATACATGCATACACCATGCATTTTTAATGTGTTCATACAAATGTACAGCCATTATCACCTGAAAAGATAACTCCACGCCTATCTGTAGTTATTCCTCTCTCTCTCTTTCCCCAGATGCTGTAAGCCACTAATCTATTTTCCATCTCCAGAGCCTTACCTCTCCTGGACTTTTCATATAAATGGATCATGCTCTGTGGCCTTTTGTATCTGGCTTCTTTTACTTTATAAAATGTTTTAATGTTGATTCATGTTGTAGCATTGAAGGTGCGTGGTTGATCGGCAGTTATGATTCACCAGACTAGCTTTAATATATATATATTTCAGTCTTAATAAAGGAAAGGAAAGGGAACTTACAAATCCAAGGTTCCAGCGAGGAGCACAGGAAAAACAAAGAGCAGACGGGCCACAGGCCCACAAGATTTTATAAGTCAATATTAGCCTAAGGGGGACACGCCTTTAGACAAAGGGGGACACGCCTTACAAAACAAGATTTTTGGCTAGGCTTCCCCTTCATAGCATGTACCAATACTTCATTCTCTTCTCTTGATGAATAAGACACTATTAGTCAAGGTTCTCTAGAAGAATAGAATTTATAGTGTGTGTGTGTGTGTGTGTGTGTGTGTGTGTGTGTGTTAAAGGGAGATTTATTAGAGTAACTTATAGTCTGTGATCTGGCTAGCCTCACGGAGACTGTCTCCTGATGGAAAGACCAAGCATTCAGAACCTATTCAGTCCAGAAGAATGCTTCATTTGCTCTTCAGTCTACGATGGAATCCCAGTGAAGTGGGGTCTACTGCCAGTAAAATAATCCCTCAGCAGCAGGACAGATGAATTTGACAGTGAGAGTGAGGACAAGCAGGCAAAGAGCAAAGACTTCCTACTTCTGTCCTTTTATGTGGTCTGCCACCAGAGATGTGGTCCAGATTCGGGGTGGCTCGTTCCACCTCAAATAACTCAGTCAAGAAAAAAAATACAGGTGTAATAAGTTGAAAACCAAATTTAGCCATCACAATCGTATTATATAGATTTCATATCTATATATGCTTTCATTTACCTATTTTTGGTAGCTATTAAGTCTGCTTATATTTTTTGTTCAGTTGAACATACATGTGCAATGTATATTGTATGTTTTCATTTTTATTGGGTATATAACTAGTGTTACAGTTTGAATGATGACATTCTCTCCAAAACTTCTCTAGTTTTATCTTCAGTATAGCAATATTAAGACGTGACCTTTGGATAACACTTGTATCATATAGGCTCCTTCTTCATAAATGAGATTACTAGTATCCTTTTATAAAGGGGCACACAGTTGAAGGCTATGCTCTCTTGCCCCTGCCATTGCTTCCACCATGTGAGGTCACAGCATAGCTGCCCTCTGGAGGTGAATAACAGAGCACTATTGAAAGGAAAGAGCGGCTCTTATCAGATGCCAATCATACCAATACCTTGATCTCAGCCTTCCTGATCTTTACAAACTGTAATCCCAGCAAACGTTACAAACGTTACAGCAGTGTAGAACAAGCTGTCTAGGAGTGGAACTACTGGTTCCTCTGAAAAGTCTGTTTAAATTTTTTGAAGAATTACGAAACTGTTACTACAAAATGTTTTTAACAGTTTTGTGTTCCTGCTATAAATGTGTGAGGGTGCTATTCCCCAGGCAGGGCATTCTGCACTATGTAAGAAAGGGAGCTGAGCACTGGCATTCGTGTGTCCATTGCATTGCGTTCTTCTGATGAGGCTGTAACAGATTAGCCACTTGAAGCTCTCAGTGCTGTGACTTCCCTTGAAATGATAGCCCAGCCTTGAACAGTGAGTTGTAGTAAACTCTTTCCCTGCCTAAGTTGCTCTTATCATGGCATCTTATCACAGCAACAGAGAAGAAACCCAGACATTTACAGACCTGAAAATAAGTAGCGGCACTAGTTTCAGACAAAGCTGTCTTCAGAGCAAAGGAATTTGTTAGGTATAAAGAATAGCACAGCATAAAGACAGAAGCATCAGTTCCTAGAGAATACACAATAGTCTTTTATGGGCATGCACTCAACAACAGAATCTCAATTATACAGCAAAACTAAAAGGAATAAATAAATGTTATCATAGCTGGAGACTTTTCAACATCCTTCCATTAAAAATGAATGGGTTGGTCTTTCCAACTCAATTAATGTAATCAAGATAATCCCCACAGACACACCCTGAAGCCTAGCTCCCAGGTGATTCAGGATTCTGTCAAGTTGACAGTTGACCCGAACCGTCAGACCTGGGACATTTCTCTTTCAGTTTACTTTTATTCTGTTTGAATTTCATATGGAAAGCCTGCAATTGGTGTTTTGTTTGTTTTTTATTTTTATCTTTCAATTTTAAGATTATAATATGATTATATCATGTCTTTCTTCCTTCCTTGTTTTCCCTCTAAATTCTCCAGTACTCCTTGCTTGCTTTCTAACTCATGGCCTCTTTTCTTTTCTTACTTTCCTTCATTTTTTTCTTTTATTGAAAAATAATCTTTTCTCATATAATATATCCCAATTACAATTTCCCCTCCCTGTACTCCTCCAAGTTCCTCACCACCTCCTCTTCCTCTCAAATCTACACTGTTTCTGTTTCTCATCAGAAAAAATTGGGCTTATAAGAGATAGAAACCAAACATAACAAAAAAAATATAAGATAAAACAAAAACCATCACATCAATTCTGGACAAGGCAACCCAACAGAAGAGAAAGAGCCCCAAGAGCAGGCACAAGAATCAGAGACCCACCCATTCAAACACTCAGGAGTCCCATAAAAATACTATTCTGAAAACTATAATATATATGCAAAGAAGCTGGTGCAAACTCACATAGGCCCTGTGCTCGTTGCTTCAGTCTCTGTGAGTTCATATGAGCCTTACTTATTTGATTTAGAGTGACTTGGTCTCCTTCTGTCCTCCATCCCCTCTGGCTCTTATACTCTTTCTACCTCATCTTCTGAGGGTTCCCTAAGCTATAAAGAGAGGGATTTGATGGAGACATCATATTTAGAGCAGTGTATTCCAAGGAGTCTCTCTCTTTCTCTCCTTGTAATGTCTGACTGTGGGTCTCTGCATCTCTTCCCGTCTACTGCTGGAGGAAGCTTCTCTAGTGAAGACTGAATAAGGCACTGATCTATGAGATTATCGTTAGGAGCCACTTTATTGAGCCTCTAAGTTTGTTTGTTTGCTTATTTTTAGACCTGTAATGTTTACTTTTACTCTAGGCCTCTGGACTTAGTCATCCAAGCAGGGCGGAGTATGGGTTCTGTCTCGTGGAGTTCTCCTTAAGTCAAATCAGACATTGGCCGGCCACTCCCGCAAGGTCTGTGCCACTGTTACTCTAGCTCATCTTGCAGGGAGAAGAGATTGTAGGTCAAAGATTTTATGGCTGGGTTTGGAATTTATGTTTTTTTTTCCTTTGGGAGCCTACAGAGTACCTGTACCAAAGACACTAGAATGTATGGGCAAAGACTTCATGTAAGCATCAGCTAGACTTCTCCATGTTCAATGAGTTGTGTGGATGTTGTCTTTGGCAGTGGGGCCCTGCTGTAAATTTGCATTGTCCAAACAACAGCCTGGGTTGTTTGAGGATTTCCATGGCCCCCTGGGCCAACAACTCAACTGAATGCAGCTCAGTTCCACTACTGGAAGCCTTGTTTGGTGGCAAGAGATGGCCAGCTGGGACTCCGTATCCCACCTTATTAGGAAAGCTCATTAGGATCTCTTTCATGTATTTTAGGAAGTTTTCACTATGCTGGGTTCCCATGTCATTCTTCAGATGCCCCTCGATTCTAGCTGTCCCCTCCCATCCTCTCCCCATCTGATCCTCCCCCCATCTGATCCTCCCCTTGCAGTCCCTACCCACCTCCAGTCCACCCACAAAATCTATTTCCCCACCCAGGGATGTGTCCCACACTATACCCCTAGTCCCTCCCCCTATGCCTAACATCTCTTTGTATACAAATTATAGGTTTATTATCATTTATTTAATAGCTAATATCCACATGTAAATGAATATATACCACATATATCTTTCTGGGTCTGGGTTACCTTACTCAGGGTGATTTTTTTATTCTAGTTCTATCCATTTGACTGCAAATTTTATGATGTCATTTTTTAATAGTGAAGTAATACTCCATTATGTAAATGTACCATATTTTCTTGATTCATTCTTCCATTGAGGGAAATCTAGGTTGTTTCCAGTTTCTGGCTATTATGAAAAAAAGTGCCATGAACATAGTTGAGCAAGTGTCCTTGTGGTAGGATAAAGCATCCTTTTGGTATATGCCCAAGAGTTGTATAGCTGGGTCCTGAGATAGATGAGTCCCAATTTTCTGAGGAACCCACCATATTGATTTCCATAGTGGCTGTGCTAGTTTGCATGCCCCCCAGCAATGGATGAGTGTTCCCCTTATTCCACATCCTTGCCAGCATGAGTTGTCACTTGTATTACTAATCTTAGCCATTCTGGAAAGTGTAAGATGGAATCTCAAATAGTTTTGATTTGCATTTTCCTACTGGCTAAAGATACTGAACATTTCAAAAACAAAAACAAAAATAACACATTAATGTAAATATCATATAAAAAGATAGTGAACATTTCTTTATATACTTCTCAGCCATTTGAGTTTCCTCCATTAAGAATTCAATTTAGATCTGTATCCCATTTTTAATTGGATTATTTTGTTTTTGACATCTAGTTTCTTGAGTTCTTTCTATATTTTGGATATTAGGCCTCTGTCAGCTGTGGAGCTGTGCCTGGTGGTGGTGGCCTTTCATCCTGCACTCCAGAGGCAGAGGCAGGAAGAACTTTGTGATTTCCAGGCAAAAAGCCTTGTCTACAGAGTGAGTTCCAAGACAGCCAGGGCTAAACTGAGAAACCCTATCTTGAAAGAAAAAAAAAAAAAGATGTGGAGTTGATAAAAAAAAATCTTTTCCCATTTTGTAGGCTGCCACTTTGTCTGAATAACAAAGTACTCTGTCATTCATTATACTTTGCCTAAAAGATCTGTTTCATGAGTTTTGTATTTTTTAATTGTTGATCTTAGTAGTGTCTGAGCTATTGATGTTCTGTTCAGGAAGTCTTCTCCTATACTGATGAGTTCAAGACTATTCCCCACGTTCTCTTCTGTCAGGTTCTATGTGTCTGGTTTTATGTTGTTCAGGGTGACAGATAATGATCTATTTTCATTCTTCTGTATGCAGACATCCAGTTTGATCAGCACCATTTGTTGAAGATGCTGTATTTTTTTCCGATGTGTCTGATTTATTTATCAAAAGTAAGATTTCCATAGGTCTTTGTGTTTATGTCTGTGACTTCAGTTCAATTCCATTGATCAACATGTCTGTTTCTATGTCAGTACCATGAAGCTTTTATTACTATAGCTTCTATAGTACAACCTGAAATCCAGCAGTTCTTTTATTTTTCAGGATTATGTTGGCTATTCTGGGATTTTTGGTTTTTGATATGAAGTTGAGAATTGTTCTTTGGAGATCTGTAAAAAAATTGTTGAAATTTTGATGGGGATTGCATTGAATCTGTAGATTGATTTTTTTGGTAGCATGGCCATTTTTGCTATGTTAATTCTACCAATCCATGAGCAAGTGAGATCTTTCCATTTTCTAACATTTTCTTCAATTTCTTTCTTCAAAGATGAAGTTTTTATTACACAAGTCTTTCACTTGCTTGGTTAGAGTCACACGGAGATATTTTGTATTATTTTAGACTATTATAAAAGGTGTTGTTTCTCTGGTTTCTTTATCAGTCCATTTGTCATTTGTCTGTAGGAGAAATATTGATTTTTGTCAGTTTATTTTGTATCCAGCTACTTTGCGGAAAGTGTTTATCAGCTGTAGGAGTTCAGGGTGGAAATTTTATGATTGCTTATGTATACTAACAAATCATCTACAAATAATGATGTTTTGACTTCTTCCTTTCCAGTTTATATGCCCTTGATTCTTTCAGTTGTCTAACTTTTCTACCTAAGACTTCAAGTACTATATTGAATAGATATTGAGAGAGTGAGCAACCTTGTCTTATTCCTGTTTTAGCGGAACTGATTTGAGTTTATCTCTTTTTAATTTAATACTTGTTATACACTTGCTTTAAGCTGCCTTTATTTAGATATGTCCCCTGTATTCCTAATCTCTTTAGGACTTTTATCACAAAGTGGTGTTAGATTTTGTGAAAGGTCTTTTCTGAATCTAATAAGATGATCAAGTGGGGTTTTTGTCTTTCAATTTGTTTACACCATGGATTTCATATGGATTTTCCTATATTAAACCACCTTTGCATCTCTGGGATGGAGCCTATTGATCATGGTGGGTGATCTTTTTTATGTGTTCTTAGATTTGGGTTGCAAGTATTTAACTGAGTATTTTTGCATATGTGTGCATAATAGAAGCTGGTTTATAATTTCCTTTGTTGGGTTTTATGTGGTTTCGGTATCAGGGTAACTATGGCCTCATAAAATGAATTGGGCAGTGCTCTTTCTGTTTATGTTTTGTGGAATAATTTGAGGAGGTTTGGTATTACCTTTCTTTTAATATCTAGTAGAAAGTTGTACTTAAACCATCTGGTCCTGAGCTTTTTTTTTTTTTTTTAAGGATGGGAGACTTTTAATGACTGCTTCTATTTCCTTAGAGGTTATAGGTCTATTTAAATTGTTCATCTGATCTTCATTTAACTTTAGTTAAGTGATATCTATAAAGAAAATTATCCATTTCTTTCAGATTTTTTTAATTTGGTGAAATACCTATTTTAAAAATCTGTTCTTATGATTCTGTGGATTTTCTCACTGTTGTTATGTCCCCCTTTTTATTTCTGATTTTGTTAATTTGGATATTTTCCCTGTTTCTTTTAGTTAGTTTGGATAAGGGTTTGTCTATCTTTTTGATTTTCTCAAAGAACCAACTCTCTGTCACATTGATTCTTTTTATTGTTCTTTTTGTTTATATTTTATTCATTTCAGCCCTGGCTTTGATTATTTCTTGCTATCTACTCCTCTTGGGTGTGGTTTCTTTTTGTTCTAGAGCTTTCAGGTGTGCTGTTGAATTGCTAGTGTGAAATATCACCAGTTTTTTTAAGCACTTACTGCTATGAACTTGCCTCTTAGAACCACTTTCACTGTGTCCCATAAGTTTGGGAATGTTATGTATTCATTTTCATTGAATTCTAGAAAGTCTTTAATTTTTTTCTTATTTTTGTCTTGGCCCAATTTTTTTTTTTTTTTTTTTTTTTTTTTTTTTTTTTTTTTTTTTTTGGTTTTTCGAGACAGGGTTTCCCTGTAGTTTCTAGAGCCTGTCCTGGAGCTAGCTCTTGTAGACCAGGCTGACCTCGAACTCAGAGATCCGCCTGCCTCTACCTCCCGAGTGCTGGGATTAAAGGCGTGCGCCGCCACCACCCGGCTCCAATTTTTATTCAGTAGAGAGTTGTTCAGTTTCTATGAGTTTGTATGCTTTCTCATGTACCAGTTGTTGATATCCAGCTTTAACCAATGGGGGTCAGACACAAAACATCGAGTTATTTCAGTTATCTTTTATCTGTTGAGAGTTGCTTTTTGTCCAAGTATATATGGTCATGTTTGGAGTAAGTATCACAAGGAAATCAGTGACCAATGATTGGTGATTCTTGTTTGTTGTTATTGGTGGTGATGGCAGGTAGTGATGGTGGTGGTGTAGTAATGTGAGTGTGTGTGTGTGTGTGTGTGTGTGTGTGTGTGTGTGTGTACACGTGTGCATGCACTTTCCTTCTTTTGATTCTCTGTATTTTCATGGGTGTAGTTAATCTCCTTAGGTTGGAATTTTTTTTCTAGCACCTTCTGTAGAGCTGGATTTATAGATATTATTTAACTTTGACATTACCATGGAATATCTTATTTTCTCCATCTATGATTATTGAAAGTTTTACTGGGTATGATAGTCTGAGAGACTCTGTGGTCTCTCAGAGTCCGCAGCACAACTATTCAGGCCCTTCTGGCCCTTAAAGTTTCCACCAAGAAGTCAGGTGTAATTCTAATAGATCTACCTTTATATGTTACTTGGTCTTTCTCCCTTGCAGTTTTTAATAGTTTTTCTTTGTTCTGTATATTTACTGTTTTGATTATAGTGTGTGGAAGAACTTTCATTTCTGGACTAATCTATTGGTGCTCTGTATGCTTCTTTTACCTGTATAGGCATCTCCTTCTTTAGGAAATTTTTCTTCTATGATTTTGTTAAAAATATTTTCTGGGCCTTTGAACTGGAATTATTTTCCTTATTTTATTCTTTTTATTCTTAAGTTTGTTCTTTTCATTGTGTCAAACATTTCCTGGATGTTTTGTGTCAGGAGTTTTTTTTTTTAATTTGACATTTTCTTTGACCATTTTATCCATTTCTTCTATCATATCTCCAACACCTGAGATTCTCTTTTCCATCTCTTGTAATCTGTTGGTGAAGCTTCCAGTCTGCCTGTATTTCCTTCCACCTCCAATCTGCTTTATTTCCTCACTTCCTATCTTCCTGTATTTCTTCCACTTCTAATCTTTCCTCCGCAGTATCATTCAGGGGCCTAATTGTACCTTCTCTCTTAAGATACCTTTGTCAAATACCTCTTGCTGATACAGACCTCTGAGAGCCTAAATCTGGTATTCAAAAATTTTAATGATCTAGATTTGTCTTGTTTTATTAATTCTGTTTTCAAGTAGATGATCATAGCTTGCATGTCTTCATTTGGAGCTGCTTATTCATAATTGCTCCAATATCCTCAATCATTAAAGTTTTGCCTCATTGACATCTTCTCTAATGTCCCCAGTAAAAATTCATTTCCCTGGTTCTCCCAAGTTAAAAAATTAGTGTTTCCTTTTAGAAAATAAAGAAATTGGAAGCAGGAAATACTATGGTGGCATAATAGTTCAAAGTAGAAAATTATTAAATCATCTGTGGCTAAATTGAAATATTTGATTTTTTAAATAAATCAATCATTAGAAGCTATACTCCACGTTGAGGAACAATTATGATGTTGCCTAAAGGCACATTAACCACAATTTGATGATTTCCCCTTGTTACCTCTTAATTGACAGTATTTGTGCATTTGTGTGTCAATGACTATATGGGCAGAATGCATCTCAAATATTTACAACTTCTCCAGGTATTTTGCCAGGACTGAAAAGCACCTGAGTGCAAACCCATACCAACTCCTATAAGATAAAGGAAACAAATAGCTCGCCAGATGAAATGTCTTAGAAACACCAATTTAATGATACATATAAATTAATCATAAACATATGGCTTAAATTTCCCACAGAAAAGGCATGTTTAGGTTCTCTCTGGACCACAAGTGATTGAAAAATTATTGGAGACATTTCCTGAGCCCAAAGAGAAAAGGATTATGTCTATACTTCTTTAACTGTAAATATTAGTGCAGTAGATAAATTATCCAGGGGGTCTGGGGAAGTTAGAAATGTGGACAGGAAATAAGAAAAGGAGATTCAGCTTTAAAATATGCTCCAGGTACATCTGGGGCAAAATAATCAGAAACAGGAAGATTTCTGTTTGACATAGAACTCAGCATGATTATAAGATATCCAGGATGAGTTCTAATCGTCATGGCACACGTGACAGAAGGCGGCTGATTATTCTTCTGAATATGCAAGGGAAAGACCTTAAACTACAGAACAGTGCTTATTGCCCAGAGCACACACAAGGTCTTCATTGCTTGTCAATCAGGATTCCTTGGGTATAAAAAAGTCTTAGCAAAAAGTTCACTAACTTTTCTACATGACTCAGGAGAGGAAAATAACCAAAGTCAATACTGTGATCATTAAGCAAGTGTTCCAGAAGCAAGATGGACTCTGAGAGTCAAGACAAGAGAAATTGAAATTCAAGTTCAGGCAGGACACTCTCTCTATGGATGAACTTAAATCTTTCTATTTGTTTGTTTGTTTTTTAAACCGGAAAGCCATTATTGAGCATTCACAAGAAACTTTCTGGTACTTATTTTGTGCTTCCTAACCATTTGGAAATAGCTTTTTGAAGATATCAGATATTCATACAAATAGGGGAAACTAAAGTATACTTATTATACTTTATATTATACTTTGTGTAATTTGGTGTTAGACCAAATCGTATAGTAGAGTTTTGTTTGCTTTTAATTAGTTTTATTCTTAGCATTTAGTTTATTTTACTTTTTGATGATTTCATACATAAATACTCTATTTCCCCCATTTCCACCCCTCACTCTTCCCCTTCTAACTCCTATGTCGCCCTACTCCCTCTCAACTTCGTGGCCTTTTCTTTTTTAATTGTTACTGCTCTATGCACGTGAGGAGGGTCTGTATTAATACAACCTGCTGAGTCCATTTAGAGTTCCTCACATGTATATGTGTTTAAAGATGATTACTTGAGATTAAACAACTTAGCAAGGAGCTCACTCCTGAGAACAATGATTCCCCCTCTCTCGGTGACTTCATTTGTCTGTAGCTCTTCAGAGCATGTCAGCTGGTATTGTGATTGTGCAGGCCTTGCCAAGGCTACTGTATACTGAAATTTCATGGGTTCAACTCTCTGCCAGTCATGGGAGACATCTCTTAGCAGTTGCTCTGATCCTCTGATTCTTACATTCTTTCAGATCCCTTTTCCACAATGCTCCCTGAGCCTTAGGTGTAGGGGTTGTGTTGTAGATATATCAGTTGGGGCTGGGCACCCACAGACAGTTAGTTGTTCTCTGCATTTTGATCAGTCGGATTTCTACAATGGTCTCTGCCTACTGCAAAAAGAAACGTCTTTGATGAGGGGTGAGAGCTACACTTACCTGTTGATATTAAGGATAAGTATTTGGAATGCAGTTGGGAATTAAACTGGTTTAGAAAGCAACAATAGTAGGTTCTTCTCCAGGGCCCAGGGCCTCACCAGCCACAAGTTAGCTAACTAGGCTTACATTGCCGGGATGAAACTCCCTTCACTGAGTGTGCTTTAATCCAGCGAGGCAGCTGTTGATTACCCCTGGAATATAACTGCCTCTATTACACCCTTGAGTCTGTCTTGTTGTGAAAGTCGTTGTGGTTAGTAGGCTTCAGATGGGTAGAACTAGTGGTTGCTTTTCTTCCTCGGAAACTGGTACAGCACCTTCAGATGCCGTGAGAGCCGGTCCTCAGGGAGGAGGCTCCAGGTCAGTTCCAGCTCAGTTCCGCTGAGTCCTGTGTCCGAAGTGTCTGGTGTCTTTAGCAATAAGATCTTATGCTCAGGTTCTGGAAGGCAACCAAGAGCAATGGAAAGAGCCTATATTGTTTGGGGAGTCTCTTGGACTCTGCTGACCAAAGACTTGAAGGGAAGTATCCCATGCCTAGCACTAGGGGGTTTTTAGATAGTGGATTTTTGAAGTAGTATAACCTCGTGTAAATTATTTATATATGTTGTATACACATACACTTTTTATATCGTATATACGTACATATGTATGTTTAAGTAAACATAGAATAATAGGTTTCCCTGTAGCTTTTTTGATCATCTTTACTGTTTTTGTTCTTCTCTCTCTCTCTCCCTCAGTATTGCAGGACCCCCCAGAAAAGCCCCACTCCAGTTGTTCCATTTCCCACTCATAACACCTTTGTCCTGCTGCCCCAGTCTCTCCACCCTAACCAGAATACCTTTTTGCTTTTCTTGTTTCCATAGTTGCTCCAGGTTTTATTCACATCTGAATATTCAGAACTAGGATCCACAAATAGAACATGTGATATAAAGATAACAAGGTCATCTGTGGGAGAGACCTACCCATGCTGAATTATTTTATTTGACCAAAGTATCCAATTCGGCTAGTCATCCCATAAGTGTAGATTTAATAAGATACCACTTCTGTGACCCTCAAAGTTCTTAAAGAGGATTTCTGAGTGATCTTTAATTTTTCCCATATTTATGCTAGCTGTCACGGTTGGTGTTTGGGGGCAGATTTATGTACTGCTTATGGAGTCTCATCTGAAATCATTTTCTTTCATTTTGTCTTGGGTTTGTCTTTCAAATTATCGAGCATGAGGGAGCTCAAGACATTAGACAATCACCCCTTTTGTATACTATACATGAACAGGGTGATTATATTGTTTGACTTCCCTGGGAAGTTGCTGAACATCCTGGAGAGCTCCCCCTCGTCTCCCAGTGTTCCACTTATCTAGAACATCTTTAAGGTCAGGCACTCACAGAATTTATGAACTCAAAGGGACCAAGCAGGAGAAAACACAGACAAAAGCCAGTACTCAATATTGGAGGAGTGGTGGGAGGAAAGCCACAGACAGCAAAGATACGCTATCAAAGCAAACATCTCTCGGAGAGGCCAGTGCTGCACCTGATAGATCCCAGACAGACAAGAAGGCATCCAGCAACCAACTCGAATAAACCAGTGGCCCATCAGACAAATCAAAATGGCCATCCAAGCCCCAGAAAAAAACTCACATTCGTCTATCTAAGGGACAAACGAGTAGTCTGGCAAGCCGAGCTTGAGCTGGACACTTTGCGGTGACGCAATGACTCCTCAGATAAAGTGAGTTATCTTGAGGCCTCTCACTGGATACCAAAACTGTTGACATAAGACTCAGCTCTCACCTCAAAAGGAGTAAAAGATCTTTTATTCTGAGTCACGTGAGTGCACAGCCTAGGAACCCAAATTTAGGTTACCTCATATCGTGTCTCAAATATGGAAGCAGTTTTATAAGCTTTCTGAAGTTATGAAACAAAAGAAGGTCATAAATAAAATAATTTTTCCAACTCTTTTAGTGAGAATATCAAGGAAATAGATTCCAGCAGAGTGAGGGAAATCTGCTGTGAGAGTATCCGAGCTATTAAAGTACCATTCTTAGATTATGAATTGATGAGAACTAGTAGATTCATTTGATAGAAATACATTCCAAAGATGCTACCTAATAGTCATAAAGGGATTACGTCAGATACAGGGGTGAGCAATGAAAGCCTGTTAAGACTAAAGATAGCCCAAGACAATTTGGCTCCAGATCTGCAATATTCCAACTCTCCATATTATGAAGTTCTAATCACACAGCCAGACCTGTAGAATCTTCAACAGTGATGGGGTGTTCTCTGGGAGCTTCCATTTATATGGCTTGTGGGTGGCGTTCCCAATTCTCATAGGTGAGATGATTGACTTTTGTTCTTAAGAGGAAACAGAATTTAAAAGACATGTTTGGTCTAAGAGGAAGGAGAATGAGCTTTGGGGGTTGCGTTAAATAGAAACCCCCGCCTTACTCTTTGATTTTTCTTTTCTTGGTTTGTAGTGACCCAACTTGGACCCGACAGCTGACCTAGTTAAACACATCTCTTTGTTTAAATTTGCTGGCTAATTGGAGACAAGACTGGGAAAAAAAATGTGAACATCTGGATAATTGAGTCACAGTTGCCAGAGGGCTTCCCTAGGAGACTGGGTCAGTTCTCCAGTACTTCCAAGAAGGGTCTGAGTTAGAAATGAGGATTCAGAGGAATGAAATGGCCAGGCCCAGAGGCGAAAGTGGATTCTTAGGAAGCAGTAGTGTGTGACAGTGGGGAATGTTGTGGGAAGAGCCTGTGTAACCTGTCGATGGCCCTGGACTGTGGCGGAGCTGCAGCTCTGAGGATGTGTGTGTGTGCGTGCGAAAGGCCAGTTGGAATGGGACTGATGGAGCATGTGATCAAACCAGACTCTCTGAATGTGGCTGACGGTGGAGGCTGACTGAGAAGCCAAGGACAATGGCACTGGGTTTTGATTCTACTGCATGGACGGGCTTTGTGGGAGCCTAGTCTGTTTGGATGCTCACCTTCCTGGACATGGGGGGAGCAGGTAGGACCTTGGACTTCCCATAGGGTAGGGAACCCTGACTGCTCTTTGACCTGGAAAGGAAGGGGGAGGGGAAGTGGGTGGGGAGGAAAGTGGGAGAATAACAAAATATATATAATAAAAAAAGAGCAAGCCCAGGAGATGTAAACGTGGGCTTCGGGCACCTGAAATGTGGTGTGCCTGAGAGTACTTAGATTTCTCCTACTGGACTGGCGATCATTGTCAGAGCAGAACTGTAGCTCTGGATAGAATCTAACGGGGGAGACAGCGAGTTCACCAGCTGCTGAAAAGATAAAAAGGATAACCCATGATTTGAAGCCTAAAGTCTGACTCTAGAGCCCCTCATCTCCAGGCCTCTAGAGCCCACCATCTCTATTAATGATCTTAACTCCTGAAGGAGGAGAGATAGTCTTTTTGCGGCTCAGATACTTAACAACAAAGTGTTTTTTTGAACTGATCTCCTTTAAACCTCTAATGCTATTTGGGCTTAACAAACAACATTTTTTTAAAGTCAACTTTTCATTTAAATGTAACTCACACTTATCTTCCTGAAAAGTCTTCAAGCTTCTCATTTTCTCCACCTAGATGCCTTCCAGGTGTGGGGAACAGAGGAAGCCCAGAGTGAATTGTATTATTGGCATGGGCACATCCATGTCAAGGATCCTGGTGCTTCAGAACCAGGGGAATGGGACAAGGCCTTCCCTATATGGATCAGACTCAGAAGGATGGAAAAGCCTTCCTTCCTCAGGTGCCAGTGTGAATGTTGAGTGTGCAAAATCCAGCAGCTGCAGCTTCCTCCATCCAGATGTTTACAGCCTGAAACTGCTTGCCTGCAGAGACCCCTTGCTGAGGCCAGCTAAGTCCTGGCCCTGACCTGTGCATAATAGACTTGTGGCTCCTGGTAGTCATGAAGTTGTTCTGCCCATCAGAGCTCACACAGCCCAGCCCAGCTTTTCTGCCTGTGTGTCTGCCCTTTCTTTGCTCCCTCACAATCACAGTCATGTTTCCTGGCTCAAGCTGTGCTGGACCAAATTGGGTACAGAGATGTTTATACCACATGCTAGCGCTGGCAGCCTGTCTGTTATCATTTGATTGCTCATCGACCCTCACTCAGTACACACCTACTTCTCTATTAATTGAAAGAGCCCAGATAGTGAGTCCTTCCGGAGTTTTTTTCGTTTTGCTTCATATTGGTACCTGCTACTAAGACCTGGACATTACCTCTGCTCTGTAGTTTAGTTCTGACACCAAGATTGTTCTAGAACACTGTCCCCATGGCAGTTCCCATGACCTTGCAGAATATGGAAATTTGAGGTCAAACAAAGCAATGGCAAGCTAGGAATGCTGGTCTTTCTCTTTGCACTCGCACCATGCCGCTGATTCCTGGCCAGCACAAGTCTTCCAATACAGCAGTGGTTCTCAACCTTCCTAATGCTGTGACCCTTTAATACAGTGTTTAACACATCGTGTTGTGGTGACCCTCAACCATAAAATTATTTTCTTTGCTACTTCATAATTGTTATTTTGCTAGTATTATGAATCATAATGTGTTTTCCAATGGTCTTAGGCAATTTCTGTGAAAGGTTCATTCGACCGAAAAGGTTGCGACCCACAGGTTGAGAACCACTGCAGTAGCGCTTCGTATGAGGAGTAGGATCTCTACACCCTTTTTCATTGTCAGCCTGGTAGGGAAGTGAGCACTGGGTTTCTCTTCTGTGATGCAGGCAACATCCTGACCCTGGTCTAGCCTTCTTCAAGCTCTCCCTACACCGTGTACTGTCTTCTCCACAGTGTAGTTTCTGATGAACTTCTGTGTTCATATGCCTCGGTGCTGTTATATTAAGAACAGCTTTAGGAGTTTAGGGGTGGAAATGTAACAAGATGGGTTTTCTTTTTCTTTTAAGATTTTTGCCTTATGAAACGATTTTTTTAAGCTAACTTGAAACTCAAAGTTTAGGGCTGATCTTTTCATTTTAAGTGGCATACGACCTTCAGCATAAGCTCAAATGTACAATTAGACATAAGGACTGCAGGACAGCAAGAATTCAAGGTGAACATGGCTGTAGAAAATGAATGCTACATTGGTCATTTCATGTATTCTTCTAGTTCAGTTTATTACAAACAAATGTTTTGTAGTAAAACTTTTTTACCTTTAACTTTTTTTAGTTTAAGGTCCCAAAATATAACTTTATCATGCTTTATTGCCTTCTCCAGTGAGAAAAACAACCAGGGCACACTAGCGTATTAAAAAATGCAGACAGAGAAGGTTCGGAAGGAGGATTCAGACTTGGGAAAGACAGAAGATTTTCTGAATTTAGGCAAGAGAGGTTAGCGGAAGTTCAGTTGATTTGTGGAATTTTTGGACCAAGACAGTTCTCAGAAGAGGGAGGAAGTGGGCTCAAGAGTTAGCATCCATTGTTTAGGCAATTTGAATTTTATTAAGAGGGCTAGGAAGCAGCAGCTGTGAGAGACACAGACATGCTAAGGACAGGGACGTAGTGGAAAATTCTCTGTCCTTAAGCGTCTCTTAATTTGCAAAGTGGAAAAATATACCCATGCTGTCTACAGCTTGTGTGAGCGAGTCTTGTGATGGTGTAGCCATAACCCGCCTGGGGGCTCAATCTATTCAAAACTAAACTTACAGCTCTTTACAAACTATGTATGGTTCACACACTCTGAACATAGTAGGATTTCAATTAATGTTTGCTTTTCTGGGCTGGGAAGAATCTGTCTTCCTCAAACAATGACTGAGACAAACCTAACAAAATTATCATGGTGACATTATGTTCATAGCATTGTGAAATGCCATGGGAGGAAATGGGGATTTTGCAGAGGATGATATTTAATCTATGCCTCATAAATGATAATGGTTATGGTAATTTCAGAGATAAAACAAGGTAGTCATTAACTCTTAGCATGTGCTATCTATTTATAAACATATCATCTTAAATTTTCTATGTATAACACTGATATAGATCTCATTTATTTAAGAAGTAAAAAGGAAGTCCACAAAGCATAATGACCTGTCTTGAGGTCACAGTTATAAATGGCAAGCTTTAGATTTGAGTCCAGAACATTCTGGCTCCAAAGCCCAGTATTGTTTTCTGTGCCAGTGTTTCCCAAAGTCTAAGATGTGCACTACGAATAGGGAAAGGAAGCTCGAGTTGTGCTGCGTCTGCAAGCAGAGCGTTATTACACAGTGTTGAAGCCAACAGGACAGCTGTAGCCTTGTCATTGTCTGAGAAGATCAGAAGGAAGCTGCATTTTAATGGCACGTGTCTTTCTTTAATCTGCCAATTTCCCACACGACAAATTCTAAACAGCATATCCCCAGCTAGAATTGGAAATTGGACAATATATCCATAATGTTCATCTTTATGCTTGCTTTATAATTGGGGAAAATTATGTTTAATATTTTATATGATATAAAGTTCCTGACATATACTTACTTGAATTGAAAAGTAAACATTTAACTACTATTAGGAAAACGCTAGTGCAGATTGATGGCATGTCGGCCGGTGCAGCGCTCCACAGCATAACCAAGTTTCAGAAGACGGGCAGTGAGGGTAGACAGGAACTAGTGGTGCTGAGGGGAGCAAAGAGCCTGCAGAGGAGGAAAAGCTACTAGTGCAGCAGAAATGCATGGAAAGAGACATGCTTGGAAGTAGTGGGTGGTTTGGAGAACTAAGATAGATGTGTTGGACACTGAGGCCTGAGCACGACTGTGCTACGCATCCTTGAGGAAGCAGTTCCTAGTAGAGAGGTGTTACCCAGTACTGTTGGCCTTTGCCGCTGTCTGCTCTCCTTCCCTTCATTGTAAAAAGGTGCCAAAACTTTGATAAAATGTTAGGGAATCTTCATTTTTTAGGAAGTAGGTAAAGGCCTTTTAAGCAAATAAACCCTATTATACCTTTCTGAAAGGAGAATATGGAGAAAGAATGAGATTGTTTTCATTTAAAAAATATACTCCTACACACACAGTAAGTTATGCCCATCTTCTTCTTCTTTTTTTTTTTTTTTTTTTTTTTTTTTTTTGGTTTTTCGAGACAGGGTTTCACTGTAGTTTTAGAGCGTGGCCTGGAACTAGCTCTTGTAGACCAGGCTGACCTCGAACTCACAGAGATCCACCTGCCTCTGCCTCTGCCTCCCGAGTGCTGGGATTAAAGGTGTGCTCCACCACCACCTAGCTTATGCCCATCTTCTTAAGTAAATCTTTCTAGTCCACTACTCCCAGTTACTTCAAGGAAAATACCAATGAGGAAAACAATATGGAAATGAGTAACAAAACAAGTTGCATTCATTTCCAACTGAGTAAGTGAAATAATTTCTAAGGCAAAATAAATAAATAAATAAAAGTTTATTTGGTGACAATAACCAAGAAGAAGCAGAATCAGAAGAAGCCCTGTGATCCTTGGAGCTAACTGCCCTCTGCAGCCTGCTTCTCTCTGTGTGGTCCACAAAGCAGGGACTCTGTAGAGAACAGAGGTCAGGGCTGAGCATGGTTAGCATGTCTGAGATCCCAGTATTCGGGGTGGGGACAGGAGGAGAGTGATTTGGAGGATAGCCTGGCCTACTGCACAGTGATGCCCTGTCTCAGAAAGAAAAGAAGGGGGGTGAACGTAGAGAGGGAATAATTACCTTATGATTTGATGCTCCACCTCAGCCACAGTGAGGAGATAAAAATAGCAAGAGCTGTGAATGAAGGGACTTCTAAGTACTATTACCAAACCAGCCCAAAAGATGAGGGAAAAAACAAAAACCAAAACCAGGCTGATTGAAGAGATGGCTCAGCAGGAAGAGCACTTACTGCAGCAAGCATGAGAAACTGAGTTCACACCCCAGAACCCACTGAAAGAAGCTGCATGTAGGGTTGCAAGCATGTAACCCCAAGCTGTGGGGACAGAGACAGGAGGATCCCTGGGGTCTGCTGGTGACCAGCCCAGCTCCAGGTTCAGTCAAAGGCCATATGTCAAGGAAATATGGTGGCAAATGATAATATAGGACACCTGCTGTCCTCCTCTAGCCTCTGTCTGTGAATGGACACATCTGTACATGTACACCACACACAGAGTGGACACATCTGTACATGTACATACACCACACACAGAGTGGACACATCTGTACATGTACGTACACCACACAGAGTGGACACATCTGTACATGTACATCACACACGTAGAGTAGACACATCTGTACATGTACACCACACACACAGAGTGGACACATCTGTACATGTACACCACACACAGAGTGGACACATCTGTACATGTACATACACCACACACAGAGTGGACACATCTGTACATGTACACCACACACAGAGTGGACACATCCGTACATGTACACCACACACAGAGTGGACACATCTGTACATGTATACCACACACACAGAGTGGACACATCTGTACATGTATACCACACACACAGAGTGGACACAGCCGTACATGTACACCACACACAGAGTGGACACATCTGTACATGTACACCACACACACAGAGAGAAAAGTTCGTGTATAAGGTAGAAATTATATCTTTATTCCAGCATGATAGCAGTTTCAACTATCTGTTTTATTATCAATAATTTTCACTTGCTAAATATATACCTCTTTAGTAGAAAATATTTAACATCAAATATCAGGAAAGAATTCATTCAAAATGTCACTATTTTTAACAACTTTTTTTTTTTTTTTTGGTTTTTTCGAGACAGGGTTTCCCTGTAGTTACTAGAGCCTGTCCTGGAACTAGCTCTTGTAGACCAGGCTGGCCTCGAATTAACAACTTTTAAAACAAAGATGTGTTTATGATATAATTTGGCTTTTGGCTCCAGAGGAAACAATGTGACTTTAAGCTGTTTTGGTTGTGGCTTTAACACCCTACCACCACCTAGTAGCAGTGAACCAAACTCCCAGGAGTAGACACCTCTTTGAGAATGGGGTGGGGTTTGCCATCATCCTGACTTGTGTTTACTGGTGCTGCTTCCCCCTGGAGAAGGGCACTCCTGGAACCTTGCTTTCCCTCTTACAGACTGGCAGAGTCCAAGGAAGCAGTCCCCATACTAATTATGATTTGTGCATGGCTAAGGACTGGTGATGGTGTAACATTCTGGGCATTTCGCACCCACAAAGCAGGAACTGGGAGTTCCTGTGTCTCCTTTTCTCCTCTGGATATCTTTGTGAGAAGCATGTTCTTATAATGAGATCATCACCCCTGGAAAAGCAAGAATATGTGTTGTTAAAAGAAACCTAAATTATAGTTTCTCTTTTTCCATTTCACTACAACAATCTTTTGGCTTTTAAAAATACTTTTCTAAAAGGACTGAAAGCACTTACATGCAATAGTGAGGTCCTGAGTGCAGATCCCCAGAACTATATAAAAGCAGGCATGGTGGCACACACCTGTAATCCCAGGGCCCTACAAGAGACAGGAGGTGGAAGCAGGAGGCTCCCCAGAAGCTCACAAGTCAGCCAGCATGGTAGACAACACAGAGAACAAAAGACCCTGTTTCAAAGAAGCCGAAAGGCAAGGAAATCAACACCTGAGACTGACATCTCCTCCACATATCCACCATGGCATAGCATGCTGCCTGTGTGAGTGCTACACACACACACACACACACACACACACTTTCTAAAAATACTTTTCTGTAATTACTCAGGAACATTTTACAACCTAGGCAGTTTTTTCACAACAATCCACCATCAAAGGTTAGCTTCACAAAATATCTTCAAAATGGGGTTCAAAAAGACAAACCAAATTTGCTTTTATTACTAAAGAAAATGCTACCTTAATAAAGTTTTGAGGGCGTGGCAGAGTGCAGAAAGCGGTCAGTAGATTTATGAGATTTTTGAAACTCTGGTTTAGGTCACATCATTCATTGTGGAAACTTGGTTATAACTCAGTAAGATCATGATATACTAGTGGAGTGTTGGTGGGCAGCCAGACAAGGATTTTATTTTGGGTGAAGGGGCTCAAAGGAAACTTGAGGTGTCAACTGTTGTTTTATGCGTTCTATTGGGAGGTTAATGTGACTTTGGTAATTTCCTGAAATTCATAATTAAGGCGTGTACTGCTTCTATCTTCTTGGTCGAAGAGTTCCTGAAATACTAGTGAAGATACACATGTGAGGGTGCCGAGATGTCAGGTCAGGCTTCTGTGGACGGTAGCAATGTGGCTACGGATGATTTGCGTTCATACCACACAGCCACTCACCTTGTGTCTGCTCTTACATGGCTGAAAATTCAGTGTGATGGCTTTTTGGTCCTCATGGTGTCACAATGGAAAGTGACAGGATTTTTTGTATTTAAAATATGATTGATTCCCTTGCTCAGTGATGTTTATTCCCTTTGTCTTCTACCCTTTCATTTCTCAAACACTTTGACTAGGAGGAACAACCCCAAACTCTCTTGTCTTGCTAGTGGCTCTTGATGAAGCCCCTTTGGAAATCAGCTTAATAGCTACTATATGTAGTAACATGCCCATTACTAGGTATATAACCAAGATACAGCTACACAAAAGTCTATATATTGCCACAGTACCGTTTCTCAGGATTGCTAAATGTAAAAAAATAAAAGATTCACCAATTCCCAGGCAGTGGTGGCTCACGCCTTTAATCCCAGCACTCGGAAGGCAGAGACAGACAGATCTTTGTGAGTTCGAGGCCAGCCTGGTCTACAAGAGCTAGTTCCAGGACAGGCACCAAAAACTACAGAGAAACCCTGTCTCAAAAATTAAAAAAAAATAAAAAGAAAGAAAGAAAAGGAACAAAGTATTGATATATGCTACAACACAAATGAATCTTGATTGGTTATCATTTGGAAATCTCTACATGTGGTGTGTCCCCCTCAGCTCCTGCTCTCATGGCAACTGATCTCATATCCCAGATGTAAGGCACTGCTGGCATTATGCTGCCTAAGTCTGCACAGATTCAATCATACCTATCAAAAATGGTTATGTATATAGCTTAACAGCTACAGTTACTATGATTTAACTATAAAAAATGTATAATTTGTATCTAACTTTGCTGTTGTTATTCAGTTATACCTCTGACCTGAAATAAGTTCAATTTTTATCAAGTCTCTGAGCTCACAAAGATTCTAATACACACGCTAAGTTGTAATAATTTAGATTTATCAAAGTAAAATTTGTTTTGTTCATAAAGAAGAAAGGACTATTGCAAAGTTGTTATAGTTTGAGCTTTTAAGACACTCAAAACTTTTTGTTTGGGGAGATAGATTATTGCTGTGTCTGCCTGGCTAACCTTGGACCCCAAGCTCAAGACCTCCTATCCCAACCTCCAGTTAGCCGCTACTATAGGAACACATCAGCACACTGAATTCACCAATTTTGTTTTTAAATGGTAAAAATATTTTAATATAAAAAATAATACACAAAATGAGGGATAATACTGAGCAAATAATTTTAGTAATGTTTGACTACAAATGCATTGGAAAATGTAGTTTGTCACAGGTTGCTGTGGATTAACCTCTTTTTCAACAGAAATATATACCATGAAAGAAACACAGAAATACATGGCTGAGTGACCTATAGCATGAATCACTGAGAATTCTGGGGATTTGCCAAATGATTTATTCATACATTCAAGCTCTTAACTTTATGTGGATAATAGACTATGCCATCTATCCATCTGTCCTTGATCTGTTTTTCTGCTTCCTTTCATTCTTTGTTTATTCAGTTTCTCTTGCATTCCAGGCACTATAACAAGTAATATATTACAAATATGACTGTTATTTCTGCCCTCAGAAACTTTATCCCATGGCAAAGGCCAACAAATAAACAACTTGTTAGCATTCAGTGTAATTAGCGCTGTAAGAATGTCCAGCAAGCTCTGGAAACAGAGCGGGGAGGTATTAGCTCTGTTCAAGCAGAGAGAAACTCTGTCTGGGAGCTGATATCCAAACTGAACCTTAAGGCTGAGAGAATTTTCCAGGAAGCTGGTCTATGGTAGGGAGATGGCCTTGGAGTAAAGGGACAGCACTGTATGAGACTCACTCTGTTTGTTTCTCCTACCAGTCTTCACTTTCCAAGTGAAGCAAAATCAAAACTACCACTTTACATCGCGCTCTGCCTGCAAGTCGCGCCTCCTATGTGTCTCATTCCCACATTTTCATCAGCTTACAAACCGCTCATTGAATTTTGGGGGATGAGTGGTCAATCTCACTTAAATATGATTTTCATAAATTTGAACTCTTGTACCAAATCTCTTGCCTTACTTAATAATTATTTTTCCATCTTTAAGGTTGAAGGGGTTGGTTAATTCTAAAAGTCTATATCTTAAATGTAAAACCTGATAACCCTGTTCAGTTAATAAACACACAGAGGGAAGGAGGGAGGAAAAGAGAGAGGGGAGAAGGGAGGGAGGGAGAGAAAGAGAGAGAGCACTAGAAACATTTAAAAAAAAATCTTTAGTTCCCAAGCAGTTTTGGGAAAGGGGTCTGCTTACCCACACAACAGCAGTATTCACTCCGCATGCGTTCCTTAATGGTCTTCTTAGCCCTCATCCTAAGGGTTAGAGGGCAGGCGTATCCACAACTCCACCGAGCCCTTGACTGAGTGGAAGATATGCTATGCACTGTTAACTCCAAAGAGTCCTACAGAGGGTCCATATGTCAGGAGTCAGCGTTTGCTGTGCTAGCTGCCAGCCAAAACCAACCAACAAAGAAGAAAATACTTCCAGATGGTTCTAGGACCCAGCCTATGCATCCCTAAACTTATTACTATTTTGTTTTCCAAATTGGCCTGATATTACTAACCTGTAAGTCTATATGACTGTATATATTAACATAGCTTAGAATATGAATCTTCATGGTTCGTGCTTCTGGTTTGTGTTGGGTGATTATAAAAGGAACACAACATAATGGGAAATATCAAACAGTTCTTTTTAAGGAAACTTCTCATTCTGTGTCTTCTCTCTTCACATCTGAAAGGAAAAAATGAAAGCTAGTCTAGCAGTTCTGCCCCCTCCTGAGACTGTAATGCTTTCATCGTGCTAGGCGTCTGAGAGCTACAGCTGGAATCCAATGTGAATGATTTAAGGTACCCCACCTGTCAGACTATCAGCCTATGATTGGAGAATGGTGATTCCCCCATGCCCCTGCTTCCCGAGTCTACTCAGCAGGCTGTGTCGCCCCATCCTCCACCTGGTTTCCACACAGTCATAGTCTCCTATCGTCCTATTATTCTTAATGGTTAGCCTAAAAGAATGTCCCAATGAATCAAAGTTATCAGTGGCTCAGAAGAGAAAAATCTGTCCTTCAATGGTCATATAGATAATAACTGCCACAGATTTGCCTACCTTTTGAGATTGGTCAAAGCACCTTCTACTGCTAGTGAGGACCCAGTGGAGCTCAGGGTCTCACAGATTCTTTGTGGAGGAAGAAGTTATACAGCCACCCTAGAAAAACATTTGTTAAAATTAAACATTTTACCATACACAATCACACTCCTAAGTGCTGGACCCACAAAGATAAACTTACATCCACACTAAATCATGTACACTCTTGTTTATGACAGGCTTCTTGTTAACAGCCTAAAACATGTTAAGGATCAGAATATGCATCTGTGGCCTATAATTCTGATATTTCCATATCATGGACTACTATCAACAAAAAGGTAGACACACTTGGATAAGTCCTTTTATTCAGTCTGAAAACTTGTCCTGCTATGACACAATCTCAAATGCAGGGTCATTTGTAAATAATAGAAATGTGTTTGTCATAGTTCTCGTGGTTGCAAAGTCCATGATCAAGGGACGAGAAGATTCAGTTGTCTGATCAGAGCTGCATCTTCCAGGAGGAAGGAGCACTGTGACTTCTCATATGGAAGACAGGAGGCAAGTGAGCTACATGCTGACATTCTTAAGGCCCTTCATGCCATTCATGATTTAACCCCTCTTAAAGATCTTAATGCTATTACCTTCACAACACCCAAATCTTAAAGGCAGTGCCTTGAAACCACAGAAGATCTCAAAAGAAAATACTGAATGGAAAACATTAATCTCAAAAGGCCAGATCACTGCACTTAGAGAACAGAATTATATGATAAAGGATGGGTTCACAGTCGCTGGAGATTGGAGGTGATGAAAATTTGCAAGGTTAACATGACTATTAGGAGACAACATAAGAGAGATCTTCTTGGTGGGTACATGATTTGATTTCCTGTTGCTCTTATAAACTTATAAGAGGCAATTTATAAAAGAGTTCATTTTGACTTATGGTTCCAAAAGGATGAGTCTAGTATTGTAGAAGGACGGCAGTAGACGGGAGGCATGGTGGTCAGAGCAGGAACCTGAAAACTTGTCTTTAACCACAAGCACAAAGCAGAGGGGGGGAGAGAGAGATAGAGAGGAGAGAGAGAGAGAGGAGAGAGAGAGAGAAAGGCAGTGGTATAGAATCTCAAAGCCCAATGGCATACTTCCAGCAAGGCTGTACCTTATAAACCTCCCCAAACATTGTCACCAATTAGAAAACAAGTGTTCAAATACCTGAGCTTATGAGAGGCATTTCCTATTCAATTCACCACAGTGTAATAGTTTTGTATATTGAGTGTGGGAGTTCTATAAGTATATTTTAGTTATTAATAGTATGTAGCTATACATCTGTTATACTTAGGCTGTTTCTGAGTTTAATGTTGTATCTAGTCACATTAATGCAAATTCCATGAACACTATCTAGAAAGGCCTTTTAGAAACTGTGAAATGGAGCAGGGAGAATCAAATAAAGTCATGATTCAAGTGTGAGCAAACTAAAAGTTGATATACCCTGCAATGTTTTAAACATACAGAATGTAACTTTCAAGTAAGAATGGAAGATATTCACCATTACAGAATAAATCGTAAATGTCAAAGTAAAGCAAAGATTCCAGAAACAGGGAGGATGCAGATGAGAGGAAAGGTAGAGTGAAAGATTCAAGAAGTGATAACCTCGTACAAGGGAGTTGATGCGAGCTGCCGAAAACCCCACCACAACAACACGGAAATCAGGCGGAGGTGACTGAGTAGCTTACCGTGGGAACAGAGTGCACTTCTTTGACATTTCTCGTGCTGCTTTTTGTTCTGAGAGTCACCTTAAGTAGTGAGATGTTGAAGATCTCACAAAAGTCTAAATTTGGCTTATTTTCATCTCCTGATTCTGCCTTCAGGCCACTCAAGACAGAAAGCTGGGCTATGGATCACAGTTTATAATCCCAGCACCTGAGAGGCTGAGGCAAGAGGACTGGTAGTTGAAGCCCGCCTAGATTGCACTGGGTGACTCCGTCTCAAAAACTAAAGCAAAGGTGAGGAGGAATTGGAGTCATTGCTCCAGGATCTGCTCCTGGATGCTGTCTAAGAACAGCATTAGAAAGCGTCCTCTTGCATTCTCGTGACTGATAAAACTGTAAGAACTTCTACTGAAATTCTGAGTCAATCAGATCATCCTTAGTATAGTCCCATTCTGCCCTCTCCAGCCAGCCTTTTCCATTTGAGTCACACTAAAATACAGACTAAGGCTATAGATCTGGAAGCATGAAATTATAGATTAGTCTATCCTGGATTTCTCTGCAGAAGCCATAATTCTTATCTAGACTTTGAAACATCTTTTGTTGGTTCTAAGCTCAAAATTAGACCAGAAATTCAAAGTCAAGAGTTTTGTTCCTCTAGTGAGAGTGGTTTAGCTTTAAATAGTAATTAAATTCTGAGCTTCTGGCAAGAAGGATAGTGGGTCTGAAGAGAAATCAGAAACAGGGGATGGAGAAGAGTATGTCGTGAAGTGTGAGGAATAGTTATAAAAATGTGTTACGTGTTTCACATTGTTTTTCCTGTGCCTTGGCCAATGAATCTCTTAAACAATTTAGGAATTTGAATTTCTCTTGGAAATTTCTTCACACCAATTAAAAATGAAGATTGTGTGTTATCCACTCCCTGTGTCATTCTAAAGTATTTCGCAAATGAACATTTTTGAACATATTATCCTTGGTGCAATTGTGCCATGCAGAAAGTAGGCTCATGAATTTGATTTTTGTTTGAGTACATGTGAGAAGCAGGAATGTGGCCAGAAAGGTTGAAGCTTTAGTTTAGTCTGGGAAACCCATGAGAGCATGGAAATAGTTCCTTGTAGGTGTCGCTGTGCACCTCGCATCTTGGGTTCCCATCCAGATGGCTGGACCATCTCCAGTGGAAAACTTGATGAATTTTCAGCCCTCACGAGACAGGTTTGGAGACCATCTCTCCACAGTCAGTCTCAGAGCAGCCAGAGTCAGAGAGTTCTCAGAAGCTTTTAAAACAGATCTAGAGCCCGGATGGTTCAAAGGAACCAGTGAGGAAGAGATTCTGCGGGTGTCTCCTCCCTGGGGGTTAGTTTACTAACAGACTTGAGCCTCTGTTTTCTTCCCCACAAGATTTCTTTTTAAAGATGTATGAGAAACAGCAGGGACAGACAGACACAGAGCATCGCTGTTAAGAAGACATTCCCACAGAGAATAAAAGTCACTTCTACTTGGGCAGATAATCATAAAGTTCTTTCAGGTGTGGTGGTGCATGCCTTTAATCCGAGCACTTGGAAGACAGAAGCAGGCGGATCTGTGAGTATAAAACCAGCCTTGGATACAAAGCAAATTCCAGGACAGCCAGAGCTACACAAAGAAACCCTGTATTGCAAAACCAGAGAGACAGACAGACAGACAGACAGACAGACACACACACACACACACACACACACACACAC
Organism: Arvicola amphibius; assembly: GCF_903992535.2. NCBI lineage: Eukaryota > Metazoa > Chordata > Mammalia > Rodentia > Cricetidae > Arvicola > Arvicola amphibius. The sequence continues at coordinate 182,595,029 of NC_052047.1, read as the reverse complement.
ACAGGAGGGGAGGTCTAAAAGAAGGTCCCTCAGCATTTGGAGAGCTCAAAGAGTGAAGAGACCAGACAGATCTCAGGAGGCCTCAGGACTACATTTTCTAATAGTCCAGTGCTGACAAAGAGGAGGAGATCCCAATGGAACTGCACATTGTTTGAGTCTGCCTCCAAATTACACCAAATTAACCTTCTGATAAGGCAAAACTGAATTTATTGTTTGCTTTGGTTAAGAAAGAAAATTTTCTTCACAAAATTTTAATAGCATCTCTGAAAGGCAAGAAGCAAGTCAGACAGTGTGTGAGGCTTGTGAAGGAAGTGTGATTTAATGGGGGGCTTTCAGTGTAGAGACGTGATTGACACTGGGTAAATGGCTTCATATGATAGCTGGAGACTGATGGCCCAGCCAGGCAACGATTTCGTGGTAAAGACTTCAGTGGTTCTTAGATGGCCACTAATCATTTTCTACCATCTAACACCTAAACAGTCTAATGTTAAGTTTAAACCAAACTTTCTGGGCTAAGCAAAAACATACTTTTAAGTTGTGTCTTGAACAAGAGTTTCATGGGATAGGAACATCATGTTGACAAGCAGAAATGATGGGAATCAAAACTCTGCCTGCAGGTGGTTGCTCACGGTCATTGTGGATAACTGGGTATGTTTGCTGACAAAAGAATTATAAGCTTCAGGGTATTATTTGAAATGGCTGAGATTAACAGAAAAGGAAGTGAGAATAAAATTTCATCAAATTGAGAAAATGAAAGTAAATTGAAATTGGAGGCTTTACAAGAATCAAATCCTCATCTTTCATATCAGAAACTGAAGGACATTTACATAGGTGCTAATCAAATAGTAAAACATTCGTGTGAGAGGCACCACCCTCGCCCTCATGGTAGAGTCTTCGGCACTTAGCAGTGTGAACTCAGCTTGACAAGGGAAAGACATAAAGAAGGATGCGCTGGTACTCAAGAGGAAATTCAGGGTAAAGACTCCAAGAGCAAGGGCTGTGCTTCTGCAAAAGCAAAGGGTTTGTTCTAGCCTTCCACTTCTAAGTGATGCAGAAGGAGCTCACCAAGTGAGTGGCGCTGGGGGAGAAAGTGGAAGCAAAGGGCACTGGAGACGACAGAGAGGCAGAGAAACAGGGTAGATCTGCGGAGGGCACCTTGAAATGCAGAGGTCTGACAGTGATGGATGCAGAAAAGGGCTGGGGACCCTCCTGAGTTTCCTTTCTCTCATCCTCCCTCCCTACTTCTCCTAACATGGACTTAAAGTCATTTTATTACAGTTTTTAGTGCATTTATTGAATATAGTTTTATGTTTCCTGTTCATAATTGAAAAAGCAGATGAATTCAACATTTTATGTTTCTCATGAAATAAACACACACACGCACGCACACACACACACACACACACACACACACACACACACCAATCGAGTTTCTTATTTCTCTGTGGTCTTTAGTTGGCTTCATTCTGTGGGCGAGTGGCCTTCAAAGACTTACTCTTCTCCTTCCCCAGTCTACTCTGATTCCCTCTGAGAAATGTAACCCACTTTTTCATGTCAGAATTTAGTAATCCTGATATCCTTGACTATTTTAACCTATTCTGTGTCTTAACACTGTAAGTTGGTCACTTTATAGTTTGGTATATATTATTTACTTTATTTTTTAGCTCAGTTTTTGTTTTTTTTATCTTTATACATATTTCTTCCAGTAAAGAATGATGGAGGCTTTATTCTACTTTTAAAAAGAGTAATCAATTTTGATCTTTAGCACAGCAGTGATAACAAACACATGAATTATAAGTGTAGGCTTGGCATCTGAAAACACTAGCTTGGTGAAATTCTAGAAGACAATTATTTACAAATATAACCCTTGTCTTTTTCAGATGAGTTTACACAAATGCACAATGAATGGCAAAATATTAAGCTGTCAGTCCCAATTTACAAACGCCTTGGGGAATTAAGTTTCTCAGTGAGCTTAGGAGTTCTGAGGAAGAAAAGCAAGTGTTGGTATCATAGCATAGTAGCAGCGTTAGAGTAGGAGCACAGGACAGGGAGCTTACCTTCACACTAGCTGTGAGACCTCAAACCAATCACTTCCGTTTCTTTATCCATGTAATCAGATAATAAAAGCACCTACATCATAGGCTTTGTGAGGATTAGTTTAAACAGTGAGTATGCAGTGTTTGTCACAGTGCTAGACACATGCTGCACAATTAGTGTTTCTTTTTACCGTCAACATCATTGTGGCCACTGCTGCTACACGCTGATCATTCACCTTCATGCAGATGACTTCACCTGTAGGATCGCTGTAAGAATCAGAATGTTCTACCTTTCTTGCCTGTTTTGTAAAAATACATCAGTTCAGCTTACTTCTACCCAAGAGCCACTGTGGTTGCCCTATTAGTGAGCACCTATAGTTCATCCTTACACAGATAGAAAGAATTCCTTTGAGATGACTGTATTTGCATCTTAGGTGACACTGGAATCTGTTATAAGGGATCCGAAATTCTCATGTCCATGCTAAGACCCTACTGGTAGTGTTTCTTCTACTCGGTGTTCTCTTGGAGATCCTCTTCTACGACTGAGTAGAATCTGCATCCCCAACCTCCCTCTTTCCTGCTGTTTCAGAAAACTGTGAAAGTAAAGATAAAAATAGAAGGAAAAAGGGATCTCCTCTGCGGTTTCAAGAACCACTCCATTAATCTTTGTGGAAACACCTGAAGTAAATAGAACTGGTTTCCATGGGTTCTAAAGGTGGGACACCATCTCTGTGTGATCATCCTGGCTAGTAAGTCCTTGCTCTCCAAGTCCCTCAGTCTGGACACTCTGTCACTACTCAGTCCCCAGTTTCCCAGTCTCCTTCACTTAGTTAACAGAGAACTGAGGACAGCCTGAGAGGGTCCTTTGGGCAAATAAACTGTATTCCTAAAATCTCACTGCACAAAGGGGCTCCCCTTCCTAGGGATTAGCTGCAAGCCTGAATCGTAGTCATTATTTTATCCTGAAAATTGGATAGATTGGAGAAAGCTCTGGTGTAGAAGGCTTCAATTTCCCCAGCATTTGTGGCCTCCTGGGTTTTCCTGCCCCTGTGATTCTGTGTCTTTCTCAAGGGAAGCGCAGTCTCCCATTCCTGCCCTTTCAAGTATTTGTTTTGTAAATTTTAGTTATAAAGTCAATAGATTAATGATGATTCTGAAAAGAATTAATATACTTTAAAAAAGAAAGATTTCTTAATATTCTATTCCTAAGTATTCCTCTCTTCTATTACATGTGTAGCTTTTATGTGCATTTATACAGACTTCATGTTTTTATACAAATTTTGGAAATCTTTATTAACATAAATAGATCATATTCTTCTTATTGAGAGCTTAATTAATGTAAAGCATAACTATACTCTGTTTTATTTAAGAATTCTCCTTATGACAAACATTTAGAACACATCCTATTTTAAGAACTGTAGTAGTACTAAGTGAAAGAAGCCAATCATACAGGCCCATGCAGTGTATGAGAGCTTCATATGAAATGTCAAAATAGGCAAGTCTGTAGACAGAAGATTACTGCTTCCCTAGGCTTGAGAGATTGGGAGTGGGGTTGAAATGATGCTGAAGGGTTCAGAGTTTCTTTTGGGAATTAGCAAAAATATCCAAAAATTGTTGTAGTGATGGACGCACAATTATGTAAAATCACTAAAAGTCATTGACTTTTATACCTTAATCAGTGAATTATAGGGTGTGAATTATATCTCACCAAAGCTATAGCAAAAAGAAATATAGTAGTAATTTTATTAGATATATTCATCAAAACTGGTTAAGTTCTAGGCCATCTCCAAGGACTACCTAATAGTACTAGTGGCTTTCCACTTCAGCTTCTCATCCATGTTCCATGTTCTAGGACGAGGATGAGCCCGGCCTCCTTAGCAGGAGAAAAAATTTTCATACACTTGAACCACAATCTTTTGCTCCATGACCCTTTTCAAAATAAATTAAGAGAGTCATACAGAAACTAAGTTCTGATGGGTTTTACTTTTCTATCCTAAGAGTAAGACTATGAAAGAATCAGTGGTTCTCAACCTATGTGTCATGACCCCTCTTGAAGTCAATTGACCCTTTCACGGGGGTCACCCAAGACCATTGGAAAACCCAAGTATTTACATTACAATTCATAGCAGTAGCAAAATTACAATTATAAAGTAGCAATGAAAATTACATGCAGAGTTTTCCCATCCCAACCGCCTGCTCCCAGATAATCACTCAGAGACTTAATATAAATTATAAATGCTTGGACAATAGCTCAGGCTTGTTACTCTAACTCTTACATTTTAAATTTCTTATTTCGCTTCTGCCACATGGCAGAACCTTTATTAGCATGCCACATTTGTCTGAAAATAATGCTCTGGTTAGGGTCACCACAACATGAGGAACTGTATTAAAGGGTGGCAGCACTGGGAAGGTTCTAGATAGAAAGCAGTGAGTCCAGTGTCCACTTCACCCTGAAGCAGTAAGCAACAGCTTTCAGATTGTTTACCCACACAGACCTTCAATTGTCTCATGGACAGAAAATAAAATGAACAGGCTTTTTGGTTATGGTGAGAGCTAGAAAGTATTCTATACATGGTGGTCTCAAATATCAGGCTTATGAATAAGCCTGAAATAATTTCTTTCTTGTATATATTCATTGTGTCTCTGAAAGCTCTTCTACAGAAGTAAGTTTTATATTTTATGTGGATAACTCTAATATCTTCATACTAAATGTTGCTGTTACATTTTAAAATATAATAGCAATAAATAATGAAATGCTATATGCCTAGTATACAGTCCTGCACTGGTGGATTCTCACTAGGACTCCTTGGAGGTAGAGATCATCTCCTTTTACCTCTGAGGAACATATGGTTAAGTAACTAGCCAAAACCTGTTACCCAAAGCTAGTGTTCTTTCTGACACCATGCTGCTTTCTACTGTTTCAGCTTTGAGTAAGTATTAACTACTTAGAGCGCCTTGTGATCAAGAGCCATGGTTGACTCATCCTGTCTCCTTCACCATCCTAGCAGGGACTTAGCACACTTTGGTTCCTGGCATGTATCAGCAGAAACTCCGTCCCTGGACCATCTGCTTTAGTTCTCCTGTATAGGGCAGACCTGAGCACAGCTATGTCCACGTGAAGCATCCCAGCCCTGTGGACAGAGTTCACACAGGGGGCCATGTGGAGAATTCCAAGAAGGGATTTTCTTTTTTAAAAAGAGGATGTTAGAGAAAGTCTAAAGGGAAATGTTAGGAAATTAAAATCTGCGGAATCAGCATGAAGGCTGCTTACGGATTGCATTAGTCATGGAAGGTGAGTTCACTGTTGAAAAAGCAGGGATGTGGAGAGACAGAAAGGATGCATTGGAAGGATAAAATGACAGGTATGAGAGTTCACAAAGGGCCAGTCAGCTGCAGGAGCTCAGTCCCAGTCACCCCAGCGCACATTCGTGTATGTGGGTCAGATTAGAACAATAGGCTGATGTAGAAAGATGCGATCAAATGTTCACAGAAACAAAACTGAGCTCTGGGACGTGCAGACACTCTCTCCAGGGAAGAAATAAATCATCGTCCATAGCATCTCACTTCAATGGAAAGAAGATACTGTGTGTGGGAAACAGTCTCATCTTGAAATTACAAACTAAGTCCAGATAAGAAAAGAAACAAGGGAAGCCTCTCACTTTGAAGTAGGGCTCCAAGGATGTTGAGGCCCAGAGCAGACACATAGCACAGGAGCTGCAGCGAGACTCGGAGCCGTAGCCATACAGCTGGTCTACCTGCCCATGTCCAAAGTGAAACGAGCTGGGCCTAGAGACCCTTTCTCACAGAAAAATTACTTCATATGAGACTTTTTGGAGCTTTGTGTTGGAGGCATCTGTGGGTGCCTCACTACTACTCACCATTCTTAACCTCCTGAGTCAGGGTCCCATGAGCACTGCATCTTCAAAGAGCAAGAAACTCATCAGTCCAGCTTCCACTGTGGAAACATGGGAGATACGATTCTCGTCATTTTCCTGTTCTTCGTTTTCTCTTCTTTAAAAGGGATAATTTAGTTTAATTGGCTGGTTGTATCAAGATGAGTGCTTATTTAAAAATGTATAAAATTATTTTACTGCCCTGAAACCGTTCAGCAATCCTTCATTAAATATTGGTCTGCTTTGTGCAAGGGTTAGAGTCTGCAATATGATCCCATGCTTAATCCAAAGGATTATTGTGCCAGGCAGCGAATGGACCAAACACTGACATATATTAGGTCCTTCTACTTTCTTTTCTAGAAATACCTCTCCTGGAATTCAGCTCTGGAATTTCCTAACTTTCCAAAGTTTAGATAATAAATCTCCCATTGAAATAGCATAACTTAATGCCCTTTTTGCATACACACACACACACACACATACACATATATTAAAAGCTGTCTGCCCTGAGTAAGATCAAAATAAGCTACTTCATCAAATGTATATCTCTTTAGTTTTACACAGTACGGTACTAAGAGCTCTAAATATCCATAAGCACTATATAGTTAAAACAGGACTGGACAGAAATAATCTTTCTCAAGTTAGGCATGATGATTATTTCAAACTGTAAAGTTTTTAAAGGGTCCAGTTGACCTTTCCTGGTTAGTTGTCCACTCCTCAATCCCTGCGGGTCCATGGCCCAAATTATACTCTGCAAAGTGACTAAATTCCTGTTAACAGATGGTGTAGCTCTGCCTTTTCTGAAGAACTAAGAAGACAAAGCACTCTATCCAGCTACTGAGCCATTACTTACTGCTGATTTCCCTATTTTAATAACCAAGTCTTTTTTCTTTTTTTAAGAAATAAAATGATCCCTTTGTGTGTGAACAATTTAAGCCTTTTTTAGTTATCACTTTATTGTTAAAAACAAATCCTTTCTCTTAGTCCAGATGAAGAACTATGTGGCAGGCAAGAGAGTTTCTAAAGAGACAGCCCAATCAACATGCATTCACCTGAGAACTACCAAGCACGAACCAGAACACCTTTACAAGCAAATGCAGTTCCTAAGCCATGTCATACAGACAGCACCAAACTAGCAGACCACAGGCAGAGCATAGCAAGATCAGAGAAATGGAAGAAGTCCCTTGGAGGAGTCTTGCTTTAAGAAAATATGTTTTCAGATCTGACTTTGGGGAGAGGCAAGGAGCAAGGAAGGAGCACCCCGAGGTGTGGATCCTTGAATAAAGCCTGACTGCCTGGAAGTCAGCAGGCACAGAGAGGAAGCCAGAGATGCCAGTGGGACATAACCCAGCTGCTAGCACTTGGTTAGACTCCACAGGAAACTGGAATTATATAGGGTCCTTTATTTTGTCACTAAAGTAGAAATAGTGTCAGAGGAAGTTTGTTTGTGGTCACTGTTTGGGAGTGTGGAGTGGGAAGATTCAAGGAGAGAGAACGTTACCTGAGTAGGGTCCTGAGCTGTGCTGAAAGACCTGAATGAGACAGCTTCTGAATGGAGAGGCCGTAAGAGGGGTATTGCTAACAGCCCCCACCCTCATTTCTGTACTGTCGAGTCTTGTCCACACAGATAGATGGGAGTAAGTAGCACATGCTTGTTAAAAGATTGGAGAGAAGACCAATAAATACTGCATGAGATAATCTAGGAAACCGGACTGATTCGACAGGGAAAGTAGTGTTTGGAGCAGGAGAAGGAGGGGGAGGAGGAGGAGGGGGAGGAGGAGAAGGAGGAGAGGAGGAGGAAGAGGAGGGGAGGAGGAGGAAGAGAAGGAGGAAGAGGAGGAGGAGGAGGAAGAAGGAGAAGAGGGGAGAAGAGATTGTATGTGGCTTTGAAAAGAGAAGTGTAGCTTTTATAGTTTGAAATGCTACATGGTTTGTAATGGTCCTTTGTATTTTAATTTTCTATTGTAATAATTTAAATTTATAATCAAAGTGTAACTTACAGTTTAGTTAAAACTAGAAAATAATAAAATAATGGTATAATAACTGAATAGGCTGACCCGTTTTACAGCTTTATTTATCTATAACACATATCCTATAAATTAGCCCTTTAAAGGTATACAATTCAGTATGTCTTATTTATTCACAGAATTATGCAACCGTCACCACTGTCTCTTTTTTAGCACCCCCAAAAGAAACACCATAGCATGTCTTTGTGTGTGCATATGGAAGGGGTGTTTATGCATGTTTGTGTATGTATATATATATATATATATATATATATGTACATATGGAGGCTAGAAGTGTATGTCAAATGTCTTCCTTTCTTACATGCCACCAGATTTTTTGAGACACATTCTCTCATAGAGCCCAGAGCCCACTGATTCAGGCATATTGGATGATCATCAGGGCCAAGAGATCCCTCTGTCTCCACCTCCCAAGCACTGGAACTATACCACTTTGCCTGACTTTTTACATGATGCTAAGGATTGAACTCAGGTTCTCATGATTGTGCACCAAGTATTTTTCTGGCTGAACTATCACCATAGCATCTCAGCATACTATTCTTAGAATAGAATAGTATCCTAATATTAGAATAGAATAGAATAGAATAGAATAGAATAGAATAGAATAGAATAGAATAGAATAGAATCCTAATATTTATCTCTTGACACCATGGGGCAAACAACTAGGACAGAGTGAACAGCCTACAACCCGTGAACTTACTGTAATTATTTTTCCAAAGGGTCAATAGATGGTTCTGATGGAAAAGGCACATGTTACTAAGCTTGATGACCTCAGCTTAATCCTTAGGACCCACATCGTGGAATAAGTCCCATGTTTTCCTCTTGACTTTCATACCCACATCTCCACACCATGGCCCATATGTCCCCACCCCTATATACAAAAAAAATGAAAATGAAAAAATTGAGCCTTCCACAAACGTTTTTGAAAACTATATGGTGTTCTAGCAATGTATATTCTAAGTTAGCCCTGTGCACATCTGGAAGGCCTGATCCCAGATGTGTGATTTTCATCCCATGGGGTGGGGCCACAGTTCTGGGGATCCTGCCGGTCCAGCTGTGCTCTCAGCGGCCTGTTTCTTTGACAGGACCTGCAGGAGGTGGCTAGTGGTGGTTGTGTAACCCTTGATTTATTACTGTTTCCAGCCAAGGACAAGTACTACACACACACACACACACACACACACACACACACACACACATTGCATCCATCCATCCATCCATTTGGAGATGAACACAAAGAAGGAAGCACTCACAAAGCATCACTGTTGATTTCTCTTTCCTCTCAGATCAACCGGTCTGACTTCTCCCTGTTGCCTCCTTTGCCTGTGGTCTGTCAGCCAGAGGTGATGACAAGGAATATTTCAGACTCTTTCTCCATCTGCTCCAAACACCAGGAAGCTGCAGGCCTGCTTCCCTCCAGGCCAGCTTAGAAATCCTAGTGTCAGGATAGAGCAGACTTCCAAAAGCCAACCACAGAACATTTAATACCTGTGCAAACCCATGTAGAATTCATATGCCATAGGGTCATGGCTTTATGAGTGTTTCCACGACATGGTATTATTACACCCCAGATCTCTCACCTCATATGTCACTCAAGCATTCTCTGTCAGGAAACCAAGGAATAAACATCCAAAAAGAAGATTAATATTAGAAAGACTTAAAGAGTAAAGTTCACCCAACCATATGGTTCAGCTCAGAAGGGACGTGTGTGAGCCCTTCTCCCTATCCCTTCACCCCGCCTTACACTTCATCCTGTCTCACTCAGCAAACAGGAATGCCTCTGCAGCAGTGTGCTTGGGCTACCTATGTCAGTCTGTATGGCTGCTTTTATAAAGAATTCAGAGTCCTAGCAATCATTGTTCCTGGGATGTGACTTAGCAGTTTGTGTGTCACTTGCTCTCTAAGTAGTCTTTGTTTGTTTGTTTGTTTTTGTTTTTTGGTACAGACTACCCCATTTCCTCCCTGAGGAGCAAACATCTCCCCCCATTTGAGTGTGTGTATTTATATAGAACTTAGTGCTTTCGGGGGGGCGGGGACAGATAGGGCTGGAGAAGGATGATGGTGATGACCAGAAAGATCTATTGATATGAATTTGACTTCCTTTATACTTGTTCATTTTTCTTTCCGTTTTTGTTTATGTTTTTTTTGTTTTGTTTTGTTTTGTTTTTCTTTCCTCTGGAGTCACAGGAATTAAGTTACTTCCCCTTGTGTGGGAAAACCTCTAACTCAGAACTTCTGTGTTCTACCTTGGGAAACAAATGAACAAACAAACAAACAAAGTGGGAATGAGCGAAGTATCTTCAGAAACGAACGCTTCCCGGTCCTCGGTAGCTCTTGTACTCTGGCGCAGACTCCCTGTCCTGCAGAGCTGCACAAAGCTTGGAGGAAACAGACAAATGGTGGACCTCCTAACAGGCGCTACGTTTGACTTTAGACTGAATATATAGTTTTTTCTGTGGACCCATCTTTAGTGTGGCTCCATAAAGAACAGGAAAACACATGAGACTGAGAAGTGTGGTCTGAAAGCCCCTGGAGAGAGCATCTCTAAATGCCTCCGATATACAGTTACCATGCCACACCCTCTGTGTTCAAGAGTGGTAGGCTTTGTGGTGAGTGTTACACATTCCGTGTGTTTCACTTAAGAAAAAGACTCTCTAAGAAGAGCATAGTGGTCAGAGCTCAGTCCTGGGCCATGGCCCCAGCTATGCCACTTTCTCCCTGAAGAGAATGTGTTTTCTCTCTGAGCATCAATTTTCTTCACTTACTACATATGAAAAATGAAATTTTCATTAACTACCTGGCAGAGCTGTGAGAATTCAAGAAGATACGGTACATTCCATAATTTCTTATTAGAATGCAATATTACAAAGACAGTCATTCAGGGCAGGACTATGTCCTGCCAGGTGCTGAAGAAGGTCTGGAAGTAAGCACTGTGGCTAAGAGCCCAGACTCTGAACTCCAATTTAGGATGCAACCTTGGGGAAATGCTCCATTCTTTCCCTTCCCTCCCTCCACTTCTCTTCTCTGCCATTTTCTTCTCTCCCCTCCCTCCCCATCCTCTTCTTTCCTTCCCTCTTCTGCTTCTTCTTCTTCCCTCCCCTCCCTCCCCTCCCTCCTTCCCCTCCTCTTCTCTGCCATTCTCTTCTCTCCCCTCCCTCCCTCTCCTCTTTCCCATCATCAGCATGATGGTGCTGGTGCTGGCGCTGGCACTGGTAATAATATCGGCTTGGGTAAAGAGGAGATGAAATCATACATGTGAGGCATTTGTTGCGTCTGGTTCATGTTAAGCACTCTCTGTAAGTATCAGCGTCATGGTCATCCAGTGCAGAGGCCAAAGAAAAATTTCTTCAGGTTTTGTCTGGTTGGACTTCAGCTTCTTTTTCCTCCTTTTCACTAAATAACAAAATATGACTGTTTAAGCATATAAAGTGCTTTGTGCAGACCCTGGACTGTTCCTTTCTTTGTACTAAGTAAAGAGATGAGGACATCACTCATAGCAGAAAGGTCATTCAGAAGGGGAACTCGGGTTACAATTTGCACAGAATTGCCCCAGTTTATTCCAGTGGTCATGAGCAAATATCCAAATTGGATAATAAGCTGTACTCACCCCAGGCATCAGACTCTTCAGAACTTTCAATAAGGATTGGAAACATTAAGATAGGTTACTGGAAAACTTGGGATTTTTTTTTTTCCCTCAGAAACATTTAAAACATGCCCATCTGGCCGAGATGATGTAGAACAACTGCGGGTGAGCCTCATTTTAAATGCTTAAAATGTTTTGTTTGGTTTAGTTTAACTAAACGGCCTTGCCCTGCCTCCAGGAGGTACGTAGGTAGTAAAATTAATGGAAACAACATTCTTAACTACTCAATTTGCCAAACAAAAATTGCTTTGTCCTGTGGGCTAGTGGATGTGGATGAGCAACCATTATTAGTTTGAAGCCATAACATTTTCCTTCAGAATGCAGGCAAGAAACACTGTGGGTTTGGACATTAACAAATTCTTGGACAACTATAAATTTGAAAGAAGAATATAGATTGCTACATAAAGAAATTATAACAATAGTCACCAGCATGCCAGGTTGTATAAATATGTGAACACATTTCATCCTCAAGAGACCCTGGAAATTTACTACTACTATTAAAAGTGTTTACAGATGAAAAAAATGGAGTCACGTGGTTTCAAGAGACTTTCTCAGCTAACAGCAGAGTCGGAGTGTCTGTCCTGGCCCCTCTGTTTGCTCGTGTAAATGAAGTGAGTGGAAAGCCACAGTGCCAGCAAGTGTGAGTCCTGCTCACCAGCTACTCTGAGAGCAGCCTGCCTTGTTCTTTATGTTTCTCAGGGCAGCAAGGAGTAGAAACCCTGGGAGTGCAGAGAGACTGAGAAGAAGAAGAAGAAGACAGGGTTTGGGCTGATAAGAAAGCTAAGGACGGGGCTGGTGCTCTGACTCCTAGCAAGGGTGACCCTCCTGTCACCTGTGCAGGCTCTCTCTGCGTGTGTGTGTGTGTGTGTGTGTGTGTGTGTGTGTGTGTGTGTGTGTGCATGTGTGTGTGGGGGGGGGGCTTCTTTTTTAAAAACTGGAAATCTGTGCATGGGGTTCGCCTCCAAGAATCCTCTGAGGCTAAGCCTAGACTCTACCCTCTAGGGAGGGTATGCAACACTCTGCCTATTTTAACACAAAGTGCTCTCTGCCTGGTTCCTATGGCATTTGCATTTGTATTCTTAGGGATCTAAGCAATTCTGCCTATTATTTCCTCAGTTCAAGTTCAAGTTTCTAGGGTAGAGCTCACCCTTTGCTTTGTACACCTTCCCCTTCCGCCCCCTGTTGCCCTCCGGCTTCTCTGCTGGCATCTAACTCTGCAGGCTCCTTCCAGCCACACTGCTGCTCTTCTTTGTCAAGTCCAACCGCCTCCGCTTCTTTTTCTTTTTTCCTTTTTCCACGCCCTTATTAGTTCACCAACTCACTGATTAAACAAACATTTATTGAGTACCCTTCCTTATGTGCATGGCTCCACCTCAGGGACAGGTGAACTACGGGTCAGTTTGACCTTTAAATGACTTAGCAGCTGATGAGAAGTAGAGGCAACCTGAGAGAGTCAATGTGCAGATATCACATTATAAGAACCTGGTCACTCCCAGATTAGTTCTGCCTGGGAGGAAGGTGCAGAGAGACCTAGAGAGTCCTGTGGAAGAGATGGTTTCTGAGCTATGTTTTGAAGAACCAGCTGTTATTTGGGTTTGGATATGCAGTTAAGTAAAAAAGGGATTCTGGATAAAGGCTGAATTCTAGTTCACATGAAAGAAAGTACTTCACATGGTTGGACTACTGAAGGGGGACGTAAGGGGTGTGAGGTAGGAAATTAAGTTGGCAGCATACTTGAGGGCCACGTGCTTGCCTCGCAGCTTCACTATCTGTAGTGCAGAGCTCACAAACAGAGCGCAGAGCGGGGTGCTGGTCCATCTGAGGCTCACAAACAGAGCGCAGAGCGGGGTGCTGGTCCATCTGAGGCTCACAAACAGAACGCAGAGCAGGGTGCTGGTCCATCTGAAGCTCAGCTTTCTACTCTGATTCCTTCAAGCCCTGTCTGCCGCTGCTGGCAGCATCATCCCCCAAACTCCCCCAATCAGTACAGCTGATCTAGGTCCTTGTAATGCCAATAACCACCTCCTACTTTCTCCTTCCCTTTGCTGATAAGCCACCGGTTTCCCTAAAGTATGACCCCATACCACTATGACAAAGAAGCAGCTATGCCACATAGTATTTGTGCCATACCCAGATGCACCTGATAGATGGTCCTTTGTCCTGTCCATTTCAAGATAACCCAGTGACCCTTGAACATCCTGAGAGCAGGACCTAACCCTCCTGCTCAATCCTCCATCTGAGTTACATATTCTTAGTTCATCCCAGGAAAACCTTGTCTCTTTCAGATGCTGCTGCACCCACTCACAAGAAGGTAGCCATTTATTTAATCATTGTCTATCACAAGTAGACATACAATATACCTGCATTCTCACAGACATCTTTGTGTGGTTTTCGTATGTTTCTATTTTTTTTCACTCCTGGTTATGTTCATGTGAAACACCATTACTGTCAGGCAAACTTGTGGGTTGTTGTTCTCATGACTATCGAGTATCCTACTGTGCAAATGTGCCACAGCTTACCCAGTTTTATTGCTGTCGGTATTTACATCTTTAGTATTTTAATTTGTATACATTATGGTACTATAAACATCAAGTAGATATCTATTGGTAGATATCTTCACTTCTTTTTAAAGAGTTATTGTATTTTTCTTTTTCAAATGACTAATTTATTTATTGATTTTTACATCCTGACCACAATTTCCCCACCCTCCTCTCCTTCCAGACATACTGTATTTTTAATTATGTCTGTGTGCGGTGGGGATATGCACATGAGTTCAGGTGCCTATGAAAGCCAGAGATGTCAGATCACCCAGGAGCTTGAGCTCTAGCCAATTGTGAGCCACCTGACCTGGGTGCTTGCTTCTGAACAATTTAGATTCCTCTTAACTACTGAGCCATCTCTCCAGCTCCATCATGCCATTTCTATTGATTATATTCCTAATAATGAAGTAGCAGGATCATAGACTCTGTATATGTTCAAATGTAGATACTTTGAATATTTGTAGAGAATCCTATTCTTCTGTGAAGTGCATAAAAGCTTTAACTTCTCCACTTCACGCTTGGTTATTTCTTTTATCTTAGCCACTCTTATGGATGCATAGTAGTATGAAGTTGAGCATCTCTCCTTATGCTCATTGACCAGGATGGGCTCTTTGATGACGTGTCTGTTCAAGCTGTCTAATCATGCTTCCATCCATTTGTCTGTGCTTGTCACTGTATTCTGTGTAGGCAGAAACTGCTCTTTCATTTCCTGGCCACTCACACCCAAATAATTACACCAAAACTATATTAATTACAACACTGCTTGGCCTATTAGGCTTCTTATTAGCTAACTCTTACATCTTAAATTAACCCATTTCTATCATTCTGTGTATCTCCACAAGGCTGTGACTTACCAGGTAAACTTGTGGCATCAGTTTCCTTTGGCAGCTACATGGCATCTCTTTGACTCTGCCTACTCTATATATCTCTTACAGCCTGGCTATAGTCTGCCCTGCTATAGAGTGAAGCAGCTTCTTTATTAACCAATGATAATAAAATATATTCATAGCATAGAGAGGGGAATCCCACATCATCTTCCCTTTTCTGTCTAAATAAAAAAGATCTTAACTTTAACATAGTAAAATTACATATAACATAACAGGTATCAAGTAAGAATTACAGTTATAATATTTAGTCCATTTGTATCTGGTAAAATTAAAGAAAATATTTTATCTAGACCTATTTTATCTTTGTGAGTCTAAAGTTTCATATTTAATTTATCTTTTATCATAACTAAGGAAAATTATAACTATCTGTCTTCAACTCTTCAAAGACCCCAGAAGGATATAATATTACCTAAGTAAACAGGAAGTGCTTTGTAAGCAACTTCTGCAGTTCCAGAATTGGCAGAGACATCTCGCTGCCTGGACAATCCCAAAGTTCTTCTGTAACATTGGGGTATTCATCTTTAGCCTACAGGCCCATAGTATCCAGCAGACTTCTATGAAGTAGGAAACTTAAAGATCTGTTCTTACTTGTAATGGCGAAGTTCATCAATTGTTTTCTTCTGTGTCCTGCAGAATGTCTGGCAGTTTTCTCTGTGAAGCAGGAACACTGAAGGACCATTCCCATCTTTTGGAAAGTTTAGCAGTCACTTTCCTGTGTCCAGTTCATACAGCATACCATCAATCAGCCCAGGCAAGAACAGTTTCTTGTCCAAATAACTAGCCTTGTCACATTGAATACAAATTCCATAACAAATTTTTTGATGCCCATCAATCCCTCTGAAGCAATTGGTGCTGCTAGAAGCAGACATGTCTCACTGTCAAGAAAAGTGTAAGTTCTTAAAACATTTTAAATGTCATTCTATAAGTCTTTGAAGTGTTGAAGATTTTTTATCTAACTGAAATATATCTCTGTATATCTAGAAAGCCTAACTAACATGACTACAGTTTCACTATTATAGATGACTCTCTATTAATCTGTATTTTTAAATTATATATTACATTTTTAAATGAATTGCATAAACATAATACCTTAAATAAGAGTGGAAATACATATATGCATTGTAACAAAATAAACCTTAAATATGTATCGATAGACCAAGATCCATACCAATGCAAAGTATTCATCTCTATATCATATCTCCCCCCTTTTTTAAGAAAGAGATTGAGTGTTACCCTTTAACCATTTATAATTAATCCCCTTTAAATGAAAATGAGCTTTTATAAACAGTCATTTTGGGAATTGGGGTGTGGTTCCCTCCAAACTGCTTCCTGATATTTGTTGGGTGAAGTATTTTTAAGGGTTAACAGAGACCTTTTGGGGGATCTTATTCCACCAAACCACATTAGCCTAGAAAGAATCCATAGGTTCCCATCCTCTGTGGAAACAAAAGCAGAACCACTTTTCCAAAGCAACATATCTTTACATGCAAAGTTTGAAGTCAAGACACCTTTATGTTGGCTTGGCTTAACAACCCCCAGAATCAAATATCTCTCTGCAGTAAAAAAATTCAAAGAAAACACAATAATATACATAATCCAGACTCTCCGTGTATATTCCATCTTTATGTGGCTTATTTCTTTTTTACTCTCTTTACTCCCTTAATCTATTACTGTCTATATTCTTTTATATTACTTTTACTGTCTCTTTAAAGACTTTGTTTTACTTTTAAACCTAATTAATTTCATAACGCTCTATACACTCTTTTTCTTCTCTTTCCCAAGCCTACATACGTTTATCTAATATTGTGACCCATTAAGAGGTCTTTTTTTTATCTGCATCTGTCTTTTTTTGGTTGCAATATTTTATTTTATTTATTTTGTTTGTTTTTTTTTTCATTTTTTATTAAAAATTTCCATCTCTTCCTATCCTCCCACTTCCCTCCCCTCCCCTCCACCCACATATTGGTAATCACTTTCTGACCAGAATCACTTTAAAAAAAAAAAAAAGTTAAGTGGGCATGGCTACGACCAACTACAGCTCTGCCTATTTGTTCTGCCAGTTCAACATGTTGGAGGCATGTTAACTGCCTCTGCAAGACATGCACACTGCCCCAGCTCCAGGAACACAGTGGGTCTGTGTTGCCATTAAGGAATATGTAACATGCTGCTCACAGATCCCATTTAAGTGCAGGACCTCCCAAAAGAGCCGGAGTTTGTTCAGCTAGCACAAACCAGAGTCAGGAAGACTTCTCATAAAGGAGCCGTGACTCTGCTTGCAAACAGTCTATGAAAAAATGTGGCTACCAAGAAGCTGTGCTTAACTCTGTCTTTTTGTGTCTAGAATTACTTTACAAGCTCTCTCAATTTTTATGTGGATGTAGTTTCCCCACATTGGCATGCCATTTGTAGGCAGAGACTGATCTTTTGTTTCCCAGCTGCTCAGACACAAATAATCACACCAAAACTATATTAATTACAACACTGCTTAGCCCATTAGCTTAAACTTATTAACTAACTCTTACATCTTAAATTAACCCATTTCTATTATTCTGTGTATCGCCACAAGGCTGTTACTTACTGGGTAAAATTCTGGCATCTGTCTCTTTCTGCTGCTCCATGCCTACTTTCTCTTCCAGTCTGGCTATATTCTGCCCTGCTATAGGCTGAAGCAGCTTCTTTATTAACCAATGGTAATAAAACATATTCCTAGCATACAGAGAGGAATCCCACATCAATTCTGACTATGATGTTTTTGAGAGCTACTTGTACTATGAATATCTTCCCTTCAGTCACTTGCCTTTTTGTTCTTTCGGTGTCTTTGGTGAAAACCCATTCTGAATTTTAGCATTATCTAATTTTCAGCTTCTTTTTTGAATTGCATTCTTGGTCTTATTTAATTATCATTTGCATATTCTACTGTTACAATCCTGTTCTCTATGTTTCCTCCAACAGTGTTGGTATTTCAACTCTCATACTTATATCTTAAATGTACCTGGAAATGTTTATTAGGTGGAAGTCAATAAACATTTTTTCATTTGGATTCAATTGGTGCACCATTTATTAAATAAGATTATCTTTTCCCTAATGCGTTAAATTGGTGCCAAGTCTTACCTGCCAGTGTCAATTTCTGGGCTGTTAGGTTTCATTTGCCAATTTTTCTGTCCTTACACCAAAATCTCAGTGTCTTAATTGCTACAGCTTTATAGTAAACCTTCATATCCAGAGGCCTACATCCCTTCCAGCTTTGTTTTCTTCTTTAAAATTAATTATGCATTTGGGCTTTTAAATTTTCATATAGATTTCAGAATTGTCTTATTAGTGTAAAATAATTTGCTGAAACTTTAACACAGATTGCATTGAGCCTGTAGTTTAAGATAAAGAGCATTAACATCTCACAGTGCTGTTGACCATTCTATAGATATGCCAATCCTTTTATTTGATAGACTTCTCAGTGTCTCTCTATAATATTTTACCAATTTCAGAGTAAACGTCTTCTCTGTCTTTCATTAGATATATCCCTAGGTATTGAACATCTGTTGGTTATTAGGGTTTTTTTTCTATGTAGTTGTTCCTAGTACATGATAATAAAATTGATTTGCTTTTTATATCAATCTTATATCTAATGGCATTGTTAAATTCCTTTTTGTGTGTGTATGCTAAGGATTCAATGTAGGATCTCACACATGTTAGACAAGCATTCCACTACTGAACTATACACCCAGCCCAAATTCACTGAATTTTAATCATATGTAAATGCCCTTGATTTTTCTACAAGTACAATAACATTGTTGGAAAATAATGAGATTTTAATTTCTCTCCTATTCTGTGTGATACTCATATTTGAATGTGACCATTTTTTTTTTTTTGCTTAATAACAGAGTTATGGGAGCCGTGTGCCCTGCATTCCAGAGGTCACTGTCGATAATTCCTCTTAAACCTAGACTCTCTGTGCTGTGGCCTGGTGAGCTGGTTCCCTCTCCATCACTGTCAGTCTCGCTTGACTAGCAGTGCACACAACAGAAAATAAAGGTGGATGATCAAAGGGCTCCTTCTTCAGCTGTCCTTTTGTGGAAAGGAGCTAAGTCTCCTAAGGACAGTATTTCTCTGGTGGCTACTATGCCTCCTCTCTCTCCACACTAACAAGAGTATGCTTCCAAGGCAGAAACTCTTCAATTTCATTCAGCTTCAAAGAAACCTAACTTGGATTTCTGAATACTTTTTTATTTCGTTGATAATGGAACTTTTTAAATGCAATTTTTCATTCTTTTTGCTGTTAGCAAATGGATATGAAAAAGAAATAAAGTTAAATTGTCTTTATTCTGTCATCTATGGTAAGATATCTTTCACATTTGTAAAAACTAAAATTTATAATTTCATTACAAACTGTATATATGCCCATTGTAAAAACTATAGAAAATAAAAGTACACACAAAAGAGCAATAAATACCCAAATAGTATGCATTTTCTTGCTTGAGGCAAGAGCAGCAAAGACTTTGGTTTAACTGCAAGACAAGAGGTGTTAATGGATGAAAGAATTCCTTAGAGAACCAGACTGTGCCAAAATGCACAGTCCTCAAAGGGGAGTTTAGTTAGGCAAGTCAGCAGGACCTGCCGAGTATGCAAACGCAAACAGCTCTCTGGAGGGCAGATCTGGGCAGGCAGATATATCCTGGGCTGTGCAGGGAAGTGGAGACTGCCTACAGACATCAGCATGCTCTGGGGGAGGTGTAATGAAGGCGGGGTCTCAGTCAGTAGAGGTGCTGCAAGGCTTATTAAGTTACATTCCGATCCCTGGGGCTAAAGCTGAATCACTTCCCTCAAGCACATTCATTTAAAGTGTTTGGCTAATGGCTCAAGAGAGGGTTGTGGTTTTACCCTAGGGAAGAATTTAGGGCCTTAAGAGTGAAAGGAAATCAAACTAAGTCTAGACTAGAGCCCACCAAAGCATGCTCCACATATAGTTAGTAACACAGAAAGATATTTTAATGGCAAATGGTTTTATGTCACTTCAATGGTTATATTTATTTTGGGTTAAAAAATCATAGCTACTACAGTGAGACCAAGATATCCTTATTTAAAGCCTAGGTGACTTAAAGAAAATGATTAAGCACATAGATCACAAATATCATATAGATATTGCAGAAATTAAAATTTTAAAAATTCTGATTATAAAGCAAATCATATGGGTAAACCTTGAAAAACTAATCTAGAAAGAAAATGTAACCCCCCCCCCCCAAGGCAGAGCTGAGAAAAAAAACAAAAAGTGAATCTCTTTATCCCCAGGTCTGTCTCTCATCTTCTACAATTAACAGGTTTCTCATTGGTTTGGAAGAATTCAAAATTACAAAGGTTTTCAGATCCTTAACTTACCTTTCTAGACTACCACTGAACTTGATGAAACTTGTATTATTAATCATAAACAACAAAAAACCCTCTCTGCTTTCATGCAGTTACCCACTTAAGTGTTCCAAAGTACTACTGAAGGTGGTAGAAAGAACAAGATGAAGCCCCAGCCACAAAGAAATTAGAATTTTGTGAAGAACTGAATATTTAAGTACAAATTATCATTCAATACACAGTAAAGTAAGCCAAGCAAAGCAGTGCAAGAAAAGTTCTGTAAGGTGAGAGAGAAGGAATTATTCTCAATACCGACAGAAATTCATGGCTTATATGCTACTTGAGTTAGTCTTCGATGAGTGGTTACATTTCAGTGGACAAAGGAGAAAGGAAAAATGCCAGTTTAAATAGACAGCAGGAATAAAGACTGAGCTGCCTCAGCAGAGGGAGTTTGGGTAACAGTAAAACTCTGACTTGGGTGGAAGCTCACAGAGCCAATGGGTAAGATGCAGAGAGGTAGGCCTTTCTGTCAAGATTATAAAAACAAGACAGGACTGAGGAGACGAATGTGCCTATAGCAATCAGCACATGTTTCTCTCCACATTTTATTAACATTAGAAGTACTCAAAGTCCACTGAGAGCCTTGGGGAGCTCTATGACGCAGGGAGTGCTCAGTGGATACGGCTGCAGTGCTGGCTTACATGACAAGAATGAAAGGGAGCAGAGGACGGACAAGACACACAACTTGACTGCTGAGCTAGAGGAACCAGGCCCCGTGGGGACAAGTACCAACTCCAGCAGTTACCAGAAGTGCTATGCAGAGAAAAGAGAAAAACCAGATAGGAGTTACCAGCGACATTGACCAATTTCCCCCTTTGCTGCTGTGACAGAGGAGAGGCTTTAGCCGACTGTAGCCTGGGAGGAGCATGGAGGCTAAAGGCTCATGTGACCTAAGGAGCTAAGAGCTGAGAGGTAATGTTAGGTCTTGATCAATGGGATGGCAGGACTAGAAGTGAGGGAGAGAAAGACGGTGGAAAGTTCAGCTGACACAGAGCGAGGATATTCACTTGGCCATAACAGCGAATCAAAGGATGTTCTGTAAAGAGAGTAGGCTTGAGGTAGTGAGCCTTTACTTCATTCATGATATGCTGGAGGACCCCAATAAAAACTACTTTGACTAAATTCAATTTTGAAGCAGAATAGAAACTGTTTTAGAATTTCTGATATTCTCCTACTCACTGTGTTCTCAGTTCTTAGTCAGTTTGATATGCATGACCACAGATTTCTTTTCAGAGCATTACTATCACACCCAATTCAGAGCATCTCTCATATGAATTCCCTGAGTAGCCGATTATATATTCAGTATTGGGAGGGGATAGTCGAGATAGGACCAGACATCTTCCCATGAAGCTATACTGAGAACCTAAAACAACATTCACACATATTAATCATTAATGCTAACTTTGGAGGTTCAGTAAGTCCTGGTCCTTTCACAGTGTTTTGTTTGCACTGTGTATTCTTCCTACTCATGAAGGACACTCTAATGCCCTTTCTGGTTTACATACAGAATTTTGGGTGATAAGCACATATTTATTCCCTCCTAGGATTCCCAGTGGTCAACTACATGCATGTAAGAACAATGAATAGAAAAATATCAGAACCCCCCATTGTTGGAGGAAATGTCTCTTGTTGGTTCCTGGCTGCCTGGCTAGCTGAGACCCGAAATAATCATATAGAAACTGTATTAATTAAATCACTGCTTGTACCATTAGCTCTATCTTCTTATTGGCTAACTCTTATATTAATTTAACCCATTTCTATTAATCTGTGTATAGCCACATGGCTGTGGCTTACCAGCTAAAGTTCTGGTGTCTGTCTCCAGTGGCTCCATTGCTTCTCTCTGATTCCGTCCTTCTTTCTCCCAGCATTCAGCCTACCTAATTTTTCCTGCCTACCTAAGTTCTGTCTTGCTATAGGTCCAAAGCAGTTTCTTTATTCATTAATGGTAATCACAGCACACATACGGGACTCCCACATCACCCCATAGCAGAGTTCTGAATTAAATGATGCAAAGAATGCCAAGTGCAAGTCGTGCTCAGTCTGGGAGAGAAGGAAGGTTGGTCCTCTGTCACTGAAGAAATAACTTTGCAGATCACGGAAAACAGTGAAAGTCTATACTGTAGAGAAACCTAAACAGGCAAAGGTTCGAGAAAAATTGTTTTTGAGAATGAATTGTAAAGCATGGGTAGCACATGACAGGGACTGGATTTGGGAGTGTCAATAAAAAAAGTAAGTAGGAAATTCAGAATGTGCTCAAGTACTATTAGTCACCTGCTCTGTTAACATTGACTTCTAGAAGACAACCTCAAGAAACTGAGTTGGAAATACCTTGAAAGGCCATCTCAGGGCAAATATATGATCAGTTTAGAGTCGGGAAACTAACTAGAAAGTTCCATGGGTATCTCAGGGCAAATGTATGATCAGTTTAGAGTGGGAAACTAACTAGAAAATGCCATGGGTTCTGATATGGGAACTCTGAAGATGAGTAAGAAGCTAGAAAAGAGAGAATGATGTAGGAGAATCTGAGCTTGAGACGACACAAAGGTGTAAAGCAGAACGAAGGTGATGGGAGGAAGTTACTGGGTCATAATAAGAAACATGGCAGTGTTGGAATACTGGGTATCTTGGCATTCGGTGATTGGGCAGAGCAAGGAAGGGGGAGTCAAATGTAATTCATAGTTCTAAGTTAGAATGATCTAGAAATGATATGATAGAGAAAATGGGAGGGACACATTTAGACTAACATCAAATTTCTAGTGGCAATATTTAATCCAAGAGACAAAGAAAACATTCAAATGGAGGTAACAGAAGGTAGGTGGAGGACAGTTCTGGGGCTCTGGTCTGGGGAACTTCATTTTAGTTGCTTCAATACTGAAGCAGTCATCAGAATTTCAGGAATTGGAATAGTTTGGCAGTAAGAAGACAGATGGACATCCTGGAAGGGGGACATGGT
Organism: Arvicola amphibius; assembly: GCF_903992535.2. Taxonomy (NCBI): domain Eukaryota; kingdom Metazoa; phylum Chordata; class Mammalia; order Rodentia; family Cricetidae; genus Arvicola; species Arvicola amphibius. The sequence goes on along the minus strand of NC_052047.1, from coordinate 182,571,656 downwards.
TTTCAGAGCACCTGGAGAAAAGATAACCAAGGAAGGTCTGCAGATATCTCCAGAAAGAGACACAAGAATATGTGTGAGTATACAGGTACACATGTGTGCACATGCGGAGGCCAGAGGTCCACCTCGCTGTTGCTCTTTAGGAGCTGCTCATCTTATTTTTTAGACATGGTGTCACCCTAGACTCAAGGCTTGGTAATTAGGCTAGGCTACCTGACCAGGGAGCCATGGTATCTGCCTGTCTCTGCCTCATCAGTGCTGAGATCCAAGTGCATCCTGCCATGCCTGGTTGTCACATGGGTGTTAGGCATCATATATCCCAGTCCCCATGCTTTCATGGTAAGCACTTACAGACTGAACTAGCTGCCTAGTCCTGCTCATGGTGATTTCTGATGGAATATTTTAATCTTCCAAAATATTAAAATTTTCCTTTTGTACATAGTTTTTAAAAAGGTATCAGAAACTCTAAAAATAGTTTCCATTCTGCTTTAGCATTTAATTTAGCCAAAGCAACTTTTATTGGGGTTCTTTGGTAGGCAAATCCATTAAACATAACACCCTCAGAGTTTTGTCCTTCATAAATGTTGTAGTTTAAGAGTCGATGGACAATTCTAGTATACAATTATATATATATATATATATATATATATATATATATATATATATATATATATGGATGTGTGCATGTTAGGTGTCTTGGAGGTTCAAAGAAGAGAGATCACTCTATGTATACCACATCAAATCTAAGATGCTGGCAAGTAAAAGAGAGATCATAAGAGGCTTCTCTTTTCCTGGGCTGTTTAACAATGTGGAGAAAAGTCATGGTAGAATTGATGATGTGGTCATTGAGGAACTTGGATAGGCTGAAATAAGAGAAAACCCCACCAAGCAGGAATCCTTTTGGTTTTTATAGACTACATACACTCTTTGATCATTCACTGTATGGTTTCAGACACTCTCTAGGATCATAATTCACAAGGCCAGGAACCCTATCCAAAACTGCAGTCCCATATCCAGCTTTATCTCATTAGTTTCCTTCACACTTACATGATACCTAACACATGCCAGACATTGTCCTAAGTGTTTTAAATTGTGTCGTTTAAAAGTCTGTAACTAGGTATTGGCCTCATTATTTTATTTTAAAATAAGAGCTAAGTAGTTTGCCCTATTGGCAAAACTTACTAGCTGCCAATTTTCTTGTAAATATCCTTTGTTATCTAAAAATCAACATATCTCAACATACTTCAGCCACAACCATGTGTCTCCTCAGGTTCAGTGGCATCAGTACCTTCACCATCGTTCCTATCAGGCTTCCCCTGCTCATTTGCCATATGCAAGTTATCACTATGCTGATTCTTGTATCCCTTTTCTTCACCATATTTGTCTTAGATCACTGAATGAAAAATTTGTCTAGTGATTGAGATTTACCAGAGTTTTCTTAGTGATGGAGATTTCAAGGCACCTGTGATTTGAAGTCAGTGACTTTAGTCAGTGAATCCAAAAATAAGTCCTTTTTTTCTTCTATCATAAGTAAATCAGATACTTTAATTTAGGAAGAAGGTAAACCCATATGGATGAACTAATAATAGCATCTAGAATGATTTACTTAGAAATGATATAGTGAGCATGGGCATGAGGTACAGTAACTCAGGGTAATTTTATTCACCATCCTTCTGTATTTGCTCAGAATTTTTCCCAAGTTCAAAACCAGAAAACTCCATGTCAATATTATTAAAATATTGTGTAATCATTGACACTTAAGAATTTTAATCAAGTAATATGTTACAAGTATCATAAGTCAAGCTTTTTGAAAAATAATATATTAGAAGATAAAGCAAAGACTATCACATCAGTGCTGGACAAGGCAACCCAACAGAATGGAAAAAGCCTCAAGAGCAAACACAGGAATCAGAAACCCACTTGTTCACACACTCAGGAGTCCCATAAAAATACTAAGCTGAAAGCTGTAATATATATGCAAAGGACCTGCTGCAGGCCTTTATAGGCCCTGTGCTCGCTGCTTCAGTCTCTTGAGTTCATGAGCCTTGCTTAGTTGATTCCGAAGGCCTTGCTTTCTTCTATCTCCTTTCCATCTTACACTCTGAATGCTCCTATTCTGAGGGGTTCCCTGAGCTCTGAGGAGAGGGACTGACTGACTCACTCTCTCTCTCTCTCTCTCTCTCTCTCTCTCTCTCTCTCTCTCTCTCTCTCTCTCTCTCTTCATAATGTCTGGCTGTGGGTCTCTGCATCTGGAGGAAGCTCCTCTGATAATGACTGAATAAGGCACTGATCTATGAGTATAAGGGAATATCATTCAGAGCCATTTTATTGATACTTTTTTTAAAGAACCGTAGTATTTGGTTTTACCTTATGTCTCTGGGCTATCTAGTTTCTTGTTCTTGGTCATCTAAGCAGTGTTGGCTGTGGGTTGCATCTCATGGAGTATGTCTTAAGTCAACTCAGACATTGTTGACTACTCCCACAAGTTCTTTGTCAACACTGCCCTAACATATCTTGCAGGGAGGTCAAAGGTTTTGTGGCTGGGTTTTGGTGTTTATGTTTTTCCCTTTGTAGCCTGCAGGGTAACTTTCTATACCAAAAATATTAGACTGTAAGGTAAAGGCTCCATGTGGGCACCAGCTGTACTTCTCCATGTTCAATGAATTGTGTGGTGTGGTTCTCAGCAATGAGGCCCCACTATCAGTTTTTGAAGAGCAACCTATTGTCTTAGCAACAGCCTGAGTTGTTTGAGGATTTCCATGGGAGCCCTCCTTGGTCAATAACTCAATGAAAGCAACCCAGTCCCACTACTGGAAGCCTTGTTTGGTGACAAGAGATGGCCAGTTGGGACTCCATAGTCCACATTATTAAGAGACCTCATTAGAATCACCTTCATATATTTTAGGAAGTTTCCTCTGCACTGGGTTTCCATATCATCCCTCAAATGCCTCCCCCTCCTCACCCTGATCCTCCTGTTCCAGTCTCCACTCATCCCAATCCACCCATAAAATCTATTATTTTCCCCTCCCAGGGATATTCATGTGTCCCCCCCACACCAGTCCCTTCCTCTATACCTAGCCTCTCTCAGTCTGTGTGTTGTAAGTTAGTTATCATTTATTTAATGGCTAATAGCCACATATAAGTGGATACATATCTTTCCTGTTCTGGGTTACCTCACTTGGGTTGACTAAGAAATAAAAATTTTAAGCAAGCCCTTTAAATTATTTTTCTATTCAGATAGTATGAAATATAGTCCTTTATCAGCTGGGGTTCTTTGGTTGCATGAAACAGATATCAATTCTAGCTAGGTTAAGAGAGAAAGTCTTGAATTAACTAAAAAGACATGGCTAGCACAAATTATTTTTAAAAGTCAAGCAACCCCAAACTGATATTTGGTAACTGTGAGGACCCAAGAAACAGTCACTGATGAACAGTTTCATCAGAGGCCATAGTTGGGATTAATTTGCCCAGCCTATGTCACTAGGTTCAAATCTCAGATTCCAGAGAAAGAAACTTTTTCTCAAATAGTTTCAATCTGTAGTTCATTGAAGTCACAGATTTGAAACTTTTGACTCCAGAGGCCCCACTGTATTTGTACAGATATGCTGTACTGTTTCTCAGATTTTCATTCATTATTTTGTCCTTTAGTGACTCATTACTGAGGGTTCACCAAAGCTAAGTACTGGAGGTGCAGCTGGAATCAAAACGTGTTTGCTATTCATCGAGCTTGCCTTTAGGGGGCTGGAGGACAAAATAATCATAGGGAGAAAGCTGTTTATGTACTCTGAAAGAAATGTAAATTCTCTGATTAAAAAAAAAAAGCACTGACAGGATTGGGGGTCATTTAGGGCTTTGCTCTAAAACAGTCTTTGAGCTGAAGACATTGACTGGGCTAGGGAGAGACAGGGTGATTCTGGTGGAAGGGGTGCCACACACTGGGAAGTGTTTTTAAAGATCCAAAGAAGGCCAGCATAACTAGAGCAGGGAACAGAGGAACAGTATGTGATGAGTTTGCCTGACAAAAATGCTTAAGTCCAATGAAAACATTTTCCTTGGGGGGACATTTAAATGTAGGCAAGTTGAGTTTTAAGCGCAGAAAGAGCTGCAGGTAACTCTGGTACCTCCTCCCACTCCTGCAAGCCCCTCTCTCACCGCAAGCCCTTTCCACACAGTCCTTTTTGTCTTGTGTAGTGACCACTGGATTTAAGCAGGCCACCTTCACAATCCTGGGTGCACTCATGTGTGGTTCACACTGCAGATGTGACTGGTTCTCCAGAACCCATCAGTAACCAATTGTTCATCAGGGAAGGATAGAGCCAAGGTTGACTGGAGACAAGCCCAGTCCTATGTAAGCTCTGCCAGGCATAATGTACCCAGGGCGCAACAGGGACATAGCTGTTCTGGAGATCTGCAACCAGTCTCTGAATGGATCTGAGGTCTGCTCCAAAGGGATAAATTCATGCCTGGTAGTCAAAAACCCATGGCTGGGGTCTTAGGCCCTAGGAAGAAACTCAATGTTGTTGTAAAAAAGGGTTTTAAAATGAAATTTTGTAACAATAAGGAAACAGACTTAATGACTATGTCAAGATATAATAAGATATAGGTAACTAGAGGAATCTGATACATAAGACAAAATAAAGGGGATCTTAACAAGCCAGAGACTTCTTTCTCGGTGTTGGAAGTGTGGTTTTCACTGTCAGGGTGTCAGGAAGTATTTTACTAAATAGACTGAAAACATTTAATTTAATCTATGTTCTCCTCATTTAGCAGATGAAAAACTGAGACTCTGGGTGTTAAACAACTTTCCCAGGGTTTCAAAGCCAGTAAATGGCGTGAAGATAGAGTTTAATTCCAACTGCCTTGATTCCAGAAATTCTACCCTTACTAGGTATATTACGGTAATGTGTATTTAGAGGCTGCTAGAATGGAAGTTTAAGATAGCAGATATCCTGAAGTTGTGTAGGAAATGGTATTTGAGGGTATCTGCTACACTATGCAAAAGAAAGCAGCTTACAAGGCAGGGATTATCTATGAAGCAATCATGGGATAAACTCAATAGATCTCCAGTTAAGATTGTTCACAATTCTGGATCTGAATTCTTGCCTACCACAATGAGAGAAATATGAGTATCTGTGAGGATAGATGTGCTTATTTTTCTTGAATCTTTCAGTATGGATCCATATGTTATTGTATTTAGATATATAATTAAAGAGGGGGAAATGAACCTAACATGTCAGGTACTTAGCAAACTCAAACAGGATTCCTACCATGGTATGCTTTGCAGTGTCCAAAGGCACTGTCTCACTTCCCACTACATGAAGGTTGAAAATAGTGCACACCTATATCTGAGTCTCTGAGACTGGCAAGGAAATAGAGGATAAAAAGCACCTGTCAGGTTACTGTTAGCGATATGATATGCTTTTCTGTCTAGTGCCATTCATTCATTGCACTATCAAAGAAACAAGTTATAAGGGCCATCAGAAGACAATAATACATCTTCTCTCTGAAGAAGTCATGTTAAATATATTATAACTGCTATCATATTAAATATTTGTGTGTATTGTTGGCCCTACGAGATCATCAGCTTTGGAAGGCAGGGAATTGTGGCTGAGTTGTTCATATCTATATTTCTAAGACCCAGGGTAGTACCTTGACTCCCTTGAGTATGTCAGTCTCCAAGATGAATGATTGTAGAAGAGAAAGACGTTTTACTTTCCTTCTTGGAAATTGTATAATTTAGATATTTATAAATTTCTGTGAATGATTGGACATATGCCAATCAATTTAAATATTGTCACATTGGGTTTTTAAGTAATTTGTAGAAACAAATTCAACTTTCAATGAATGTAATGCTCTTATGTGGTTCAGAACTTCACCTAAACATTACATATCAGAGAAACATAACTCATTTTTTGTTTAATTAATTAACTTTTACTTTATTTTATTATATTGGTTATTTATAACTCAGCTTAATTTTTACAATTAAACCCTGCCATACTATAAAGATATCTTAATGTTAAAGCCTTCTTCATTATAATTGGAAAGCAATAAGCTAATTTTCTAACTACAAGTATCCTAACACTTACTTCACACTAACTTGTTCTATTTTTTAGTCATATGAAGAAAATTAATGAATAATTTTTATTGAGCCATCTGAGTCCTAAACAATGATTAAATCCTAACCAAAACCAAAACACAGCTATTTCTTTTTCTCGTATTTTACTTGATTCTTTTTAATTTGACACAGTTTATATAATAGTATTTATAATCTTAAGTTCACACAACCTTAAATTAAATTATCCCAATATTTCCTTTTTACATCTAGAATCCAATTATATCATGGTGGATACATTTGAGACGGCTATGCAATTCCAGCCTGCTGCTTCCTAACTGGATTATAAGTCTTAATGTTCTATGGATTAGTTGCTGTTGTTTACTTACTTTTCTTTCTGTTTAACTTTCCCTGTATCTTACAAACTATATTTTCAGTGAGCAAGCATTATCTATTTAAATTATTTGTGTTCTTTTGAAGGAGTTTATGTTTTATATATTTGGCTTATTACTCCATGATCTTTTGGATTTTGTTCTCTATTCATGTAGCCTTAGTTTTTAATGATTATTTTACTTTGTTCATATGCTCTTAATTTTCCCAAAAATGTGTTTAATACACACTTGTAAATGGTTTTAGAGAATGGTCAAGCCAACCATAATTACATTCGGCCTATTATATCTTTACGGTCCAGCGAAGGGCAAGGCCATAAACCCTTTACCATATGGGCCAATTTATGTCACACCATTTACAGATGACAGAATTTGCTCATGACCTTGTTCAAAATTCACACAAATGTATATTTTTGCCCACAAGAGACACTAGGGGAAAACATATGTATGAGTAAATTCAAACCCAACCCAACTGCTAAAAAACCGTTCAGTGCATGTGCTCTGCAACTTAAGGTTTTTTTCAAGCAATAAGTGCATTTACCGGCTCTGAGAAAGAGGGAAAGGGAGGGATTCAGTAAATGATGAGTGAGTTAGCGGGGGAAGGGGGAAATGAGGAGCATCATTTCAGGTGAACCATTAGGGTCTTTTCTAGAAGTCCAGGCAGAAATACATAGAATCCTAGAATTCAGGGAACCCTTAGACATCAGGGCTTCCCAGATGCCCTATTTACATGCAGAGGTCAAGCCCTGAGAAAAGAACAATAATTGTCTCAGGTTATATAATGAATTGACTGGAGAATTGGGTCTAGAATGGCAAATTGTAGTGTAAAACTCCACAGAGTGGGGACTTTTATCTGTTATGTTCACAACCAAAGTAGTAATACATAGAATCATGATGTTTCATGAGTCAAAGAATGAATGAATTGCCATTTTTTCCTTTCCCTATTACAAAGTTCATTCATTGCAAAGCTGTGTTAGGTACTTTGGGCCAAGTGTAATGTGTGAACTTACAGAGACAAACTTCCTGTCCTCTACTATATTACAGCTCTGAATCTCAAGCCTTTGGTCTCAGGGACCTGCTCAAACTGGTAAGGATGCTTACTTATAACCCCAAAAACCTGAGCTCAGTCTCCCAAACCACATGGTAGAAGGAGAGAAAACAACTGCACGCGCGCACACACACACACACACACAGACGTTTTAAAAAATCAAATTATTACTGAAATACAATCATGATAATTATTAAGGAACCCAAAGATGTCAAAATCTATCTTACATTGTCACAATACATATACAAAAATTAAAGTCAAGAAAAATTTAAAGTATTTATGTATTAATTAAAAATAGCAATAAATATGCTAATACAAAGAGCACATTTTTATGAAAAATGGATGTATTTCCCAAAACAAGCAATAGTGGGAAGATGTTTGGCATTTTTACAAATCTCTTAAGGGTCTGGCTTACCTGATGATAGCTGATTCTCATCCATAGCTTCATTCATTTTGTTATAATGCATTGTTTTGGTTGAACTGCATTAAGACAAGCTGTACTTAAATACAAGTAGGTGGGAAATGAGTATCTCAAATAATTCAACTATTCTTGTCTGACATTGCACCAAAACTCAATAGTGAGTTTTCAGAAGTTAATTGCAACACAGACTCCAAAACCCCCATCAGTGAAATTTTGATGAACTATCTTAACAAAATCCCAATATTCATGTGTATTGTCATTTAAATAGAGATTAACATCAATCACTGGGTGACTGGGGAAAATATTAGCTCATTGAGCTATATAGCTCTGCACATTGCTGAATAATCTCATTAAAATTTTTAAAAAATCAAATCATGAATGTGATGTACATTTTTGAAAGTCATTAATTACTGAGATGTTTTCAGGCTGATGGATGTAGAGGTAAATTTTCCAAACTCCTGATTTTCACTTGAAAACTCAAATTTTTATTATTATCATCAAATAGTTGTTTCCCTTAAAGTGGCAGTCTCGTAGAGTTGAAGGAAACATTGTCAGCTATTCATCTGAATCATCGTAGTTGGCTCTTCATAGCTTCCTCAAGTCAAAGGTCCGTGAAGAGAGCAGCTGGTCAGCTACAGCTCAAGAGTCATGGCAGTTTTTCTTCAGAGCCACAGATGCTCACATGCACATTCTGTTAGATGGGACAGCAAGGAGATGTTTGCTCAAATCCAAATTAAGAAACCAGAGGTGTCTTTACTGTTTCAGGAAAAACATTCTGAGCCATCCATTGTGGTGTGTGCTATAAGCACCTTACTGTGCGCCATTAGCCTAGAACAAGTTGTCTTTTAATGTTATTTAATTAAATGTGACCAGTGTCCAATCCTTTCAGCTCCTTCTCTCGATCCTTAGTGCTACTTGCTCCCTGCCATTCAGTTTCAAACCTAGAAACTTAGTTTCTGCAAAATAAAACCAAATTGGCTTTCAGCAAAGAGATGCAGTATTAGATGCTCCAAGGGTATTGACCCTCCCAACTCCCATGCAGTTCCCTGGGCAGAGCTGCAGATTTGATTTTACTAGTCTGAAGGGAGGTCCTTCTGCTGGAATTTCTAAAACGACTTTCCAGGTGATTTTATCCTATGCAGTCAGAGTTGAAACCCACTGATCCACACCAACTTGATTTTCCTATGAAGAAACCGAATACTAGAATATGTACTACTCAGGAATACAGAGTCTGAAGCCCAGATTTCCTACTTCTCTTCCCATAAAAGCATCTATTATAGATGGAAGGATGCTGAATGGTGCACCACCAGCAACAACTACAAAAGACATGCCTTGTGAGTAAAACCAGTCTGGAGGCTCAAAGAAGAAAATGATGGGCCACACTTAGGGGCAGTACCAAGAACCAAAAAGGCAGAGGTGTGCGGGAACAAAGGAAAGAAAAAGAAATGGAAGGGAAGAGTAAAGCGAGTGGAAATGGGGCGTGGAGACCCAGGAAGACAGAGAATGCAGGGGTGGAAAGACAGGCTTGTGGGAAAGTAGCTGGAGCGCCACCCACACTCTTCTAAGAATATGAGTGAAAATTTAAAAATAGGATCGCACAAACAGCTTTCTTAACATGCCTTTTAAGGACGGGTAAGAGTCATGCCTTGCAGTTACCAGACTGTTAAATATTGTGGAGTTGATTTGTTGATAAAGCGGTTTGACAAGAGAGCCAAAAACAGATTTCACCCTCTTTGTCCTTCTTCGGAGCTTAGTGCTCAGCTGAGGCTGAGCCGTTAACGGTGGCCGGAGAGCCGTACTCCGGTCCTCGGCTTGGTGCTGCTGGGGAGAAGCAGCCTATGTTGATGGCACCTTAGGGACAGTTCTGACAAGATGTTGCAGAAAGCTCAACAACACCCATAAACCTGTGCCTGTGGCCCCACTAGACTCCTCACTGCCCCCCGAAATGACTGTTTATGTCTCCATTTGCTTTCATCCCTCAAGTCTGCCCAAACTGTTGCCATTACACTAAACAGAGTACTTCTCTAGAGATTAATATGTGTACTTTATCAGGAAACACTGATTTAAAATCAAGTTACCTTAATTAAATAGCATCTAGGTCACTTGTTTTCAAGCTTGGCTACACATTTAGAATTATCTGGGGATCTTCTAATGAAAGAAAAAAAAACAACTAATTCCCAGGCAGCATTCTAAACCAATTAAATCAGAACTTTGTGAGGGATAGGATCCATTTATCAGTATTTTGTAAACTCCACAGATGGTCCCAGTGTAGAGCCAAGGTTTGAGAGCCACTAACAGGATTCCTCAGTGAACTATGCTGGGAACACTACATAGCTCAACAGGATAAATCATCTGCCTTGTTTGCTCCCAGCTGCCCCAGTAAACTAATGTAAAATATTTCTAAATTCCTTCCCTTAATAATTCCAGGCCCCAAAGGAAAGTTAAGACAGCCAGTAGAGGAAGACGAGTCTACACCTCACTCGACCTGCCATTGTTCCTAGGTTTTGTGCCCAACTCCCTGCTACTTTTCCTTTCTCTTCGTAGCTCCTCTTCCCAGCTTGTGAGGGTCAGTCGTCTCCCACGTTCCTTCCTAGACCTGCTTCTCCTTTTCCTCTGCTTATGCCCAACTGCCCACAAATTTCTAGGTACCGTCCAGTCGTTCGCTGCTCACAAGTACATGTATCTTTCCCATTTCTCTTCTGGCCTTACTTACTACTGGGCATATCTGATGGGTGTTCCTGCCTAACTGAAATGTGAGCTCAATATTTCCACCCATCTCTCACCCCCTTCCATTGTCTTGTGTTTAGTTTGAACCCCCTCTGGTGTTCATATCTAAATAACTATCAGAGGTTACTTGACCTCAGTTTATCCCTTCATCTCATGCCCAAACATATGCCCTTCTGCCTGACCTCTATTCCATCTGTTTTTCTATACAGCAACCAAATTGAGTCTCTAAAGCAGTGCCGTGTTATGTTTACTTAAACTCCTTAATTCATTGCCTCTGGATAGAGTCCTTAAAATAGCCTGTAGGAATCTGCATGACTTAGCCTTTCCCCACGTTATTACCTCCATATCTTGCTGTCCTTCTTGCACTACATTCTCTCTCCAAACTCAGTGGATGCTAGTCACTTGGAAGTGGAGTTTTCCTCTCCTCCTGGATAGGCTGTTATGTTCACTGCTACAATCCTAGAGCTTACAGCAGTGTCCACACAGCCGGGAAGCCCTGGTGTCTTCGGCATCCATGCTTGAGAGACTGAGTACATTTTCAGACCAAGAATCTTGAGTATCCTCTTTGACGTTCATGAATGGATTCCCTAGCTCTCATGCATTCTCTCAGACCTGCCGTATTTCTCTTGCCAACTTGACTCTAACCTTTGTTTTTCTTCACTCACGAAAGCAAATCTGACTTTGGACTCCTGTGTAAACTTGGTTTTCTGATGTTTCACCATCAGGTCTCACCCTCTCCTTTCTCCCATCCCCCCCTTTCCAGATATACATATCACTTACCTCTGCCTGAACAGTTAAGCAGGAAGGACCGCCAATATTCTCTGTTCACATAGAAGTGCTCTCTCCTTCCCTCATCACCTCAGTGATTTCCATTCAACCTGCTCCTTGGGTTCTCCACCAACCCAAAATAAAATAACTAAGTTATTTTGCCTGGATGAGTTTTCCAGTGATAAACTCGGAATCTCTCCCATTCTGCTTTAGGTCTAGTTGTTGTTGGGCCTTTGCCTCTGTAACCAATAGGACTTCTGTCGCCATTTCCACTGAAGTCTCACATCTGGGAACAGGAATTATTAAGTACAAATGCATTCAGGAGATATCAGAGCTGTGAAATCCAAGCATTAACTTCTTTAGGAGTAGTTCTAGACACACGCAGAGCCCACTTCCCATCTCCCGTCTCTATCAAGAAGGTTGGGGGTTGGAAGAGAACATAGTGTCTACTCTTGAAGACAGTCATGTTAGCATGACATAAGACAGCAGATTGCTGTTGTCCTCCACCCAGGCCACATATGCCTTTCTTTGGTTTCAAAAGCATATGAAGAGTTTGGAGGAGGATACAGCACACACAGAGTATAGTGCCTCTTAGATCCACGCCATAAAAGGCTAATTGAAGACTGTCCTAGTGAGGGTTTCCATTGATTGCTGTGATGACACACCGTGATCAAGAGCAATTGGGGAGGAAAGGGTTTACACTTCACCTTAACACCATTGAAAGAAGTCAGGACAGAAACTCACATAGGGCTGAAACCTAGAGGCAGAACTGATGCAGAGCCCACCGGCAGTGCTATTCATTGCCTTGCTCCTCATGTTCTACCTGCTTCCTTATAGAACCCAGGACTGCCAGCCTAGGGGTGACACCACCCACAATGGGTTAGATCCTCCTACTTCAATTCCTTCTTAAGAAACTGTCCTACAGGCTTGCCTGCAGCCCTGTTTTATGGAGGCATTTTCTCAATGAGGCTCCCTCTTCTTAGATGACTCTAGCTTGTATCAAGTTGACGTAAAACCACCCAGTACAGAGACACAGGCTGCAGTTGTTGCTAGTGCGTGCATGAGGTGAGAGAGCACTGTTTCATCAAGCCTAGCCAGGCAGAGTAAGTTCCAGTTTTTCTTGGGCTACAGTGGCTACCACAGAAATAACTGAAGTTCTGTTGTAAAAGGCCAACCCGCCCCCCAACAGAAAAAGCCGTGAGAGTGAAAAGCAGAGGTGCACAGGGGGTTTTAAGTGGTCGGCCGTGAAGCACATTGCCTGCATAAGAGAATAGTATAGAGCACTGGGGCCTAGCTCAGTGGTAGAGTGTTTCCCTAGAATTTCCTACTCAACAGTACATGTGCGTGTGCACACACATACACAGAGAGGGAGCGAGGGGGACGGAGGAATAGGAAGGGAAAGAGTAAGGGGGAGATTCCCAGAAGGAAAGTATTGGAAAAACCCACAAAAATGTGTCACAAAAGAAAGGATTTTCAGAGCATATAAAAAGCCATATTATAAAACCAACCAAAAGGACATTTTTTTATTAAAAATTTCCATCTCCTCCCCTCCTCCTCCCCCTTCCCTCCCCTCCCTTCCACCCATACCCCCACTCCCTCCCTCTCCAGGCCAAAGAGCCATCAGGGTTCCCTTCACTATGTTAAGTCCAAGGTCCTCCCCACTCCCCCTAAGTCCAGGAAGGTGAGCAACCAAACTGACAAGGCTCACGGTGAGCCCGTCCATGCTGTAGAGTCCAAGTCCATCAAAAGGACATTTTTTTACACCAATTTTACTTTTCTTCTTTCCCTCTGCTTCAGAAACTGGTAGCGAAGACAAGAAAAAAACAGCAAACAAGAGTATAGAACTCCTTCCCCATTACAATTTTCTGATTTATGTCCAGCCTATACTAGCTAACATGAGAACCAAAGTGGATTTTAAAAAACTAGAGTTTTGATATAAACTGGATAGACTTTTTCATACCTGAAAATGAACTTATTCATTACTATCTGAAAAGTAAAAAATCTGCTTTAATATGGTATCAGGGTTAAAAGTGGATTTGAAAGATAATAGTCTTTTAATTACAGTTACATCACTTTTCCCTTACCCTCCCTCCAACCCATTCTCTGACCCTTGCTTCCTTTTAAACTGATGGCCTCCTTTTCTTAAATTGCTGCTATCACATACACACACACACACACACACACACACGCACGCACGCACGCACGCACGCACGCACGCACGCATGCACAGATTTATAAATTCAACCTTCTGAGTATTTGCCATTGCTTGGGTCTATATGGTTTCAGTGATGACTACTTTGTGTTGGATAACCAGTTAGGGGCTCATCCCTGGGACAGGCTAAGTCTTCTCCTGTTGCCTGTAGTTCTTTGTCTAGGGGAGGGACCTCTTGAGAGCTTTCTCTTTTCCATTAGCACATCTACTGGTATTGTCATTGTTCAGGTCTTATTTAGAAAACCATATTGTTGACCCATAGGAGATGATATGCTAGATTTATGTCAGCTACTCTAGGACCTGTGTACCTGAATAAAAGAGGTTTATTTTTAAAGTGAAATTCATGAAGTGAGGGTGTTCCTCAGGAGGAACATACTTGCCAAGGGTATATGAAGTCCCAGCTCTGAAAAAAAGAAGGCGCAGGAGGAGGAGGAGGAGGCAGAGCACAGCTTCAGTGATGAGTTGGATTCTTTTTAGCCCAAAGTTATCTAGGGCTAATATTAATGAATAGGATAGATGAACTGAAAAATGTTACTTTGGTTAAAAAACTAAAGCAGAAAGCCCTGAATTATGGCCAGGCATGGTACCACATACTTGTAAGCTCAGCTCTTTGAGAGCTGAAGACTAAGCCACATACATAACAAGACACTTCTCCAAAGGGAAAAAAAAGAAAAGAAAAGAAAATCTAGGTTACAACTGTAAAGTGGATTTCTTCCATGACTTTTACTGGCTCAAAAGGCAATTTCAATGTAAATATCCAAACGACCATGAGTCATGGCGATGTCATTTCAAACACCAAGTGGGAAGGAGCTTTTCAGAACAAAGCTGTCCTCAGCCTCTGAGTAAGATGATGGGGCAATGTCTGTCACATCTCTAGAGCAGGTGCCACCTACATGTGCTTGGTGTCATGGCTTTTGCCAGCTCTCTCAGGGGTGGTGCCCTTACATTTAAAATTCGGTGCCTAGCCTTCTTTCTGTTGCTCTGAGAGCTATAAATTTGTTTGTCCTAAAGGCTAAGTCATCTTCCAGCCGCCTTTTCTTCAGACAAACAACAAGCACAGTCTTGGATACCAACAGAGTCTGGTTAATTGCTCTCGGAGGACAAGCGAGACTGTTTCACATCATTTTTTTAGAAAAAAAATGAAAATGGTCATTTTGAAATTCAAAATGACTATTAATGACCAACAAAATCAGTATGGTCTCCATCTGCATTTAAAGTCCCCATGAAAGGGTCCTCACATTGACTTTTATTGTTCTGTATAGTTTTCAAATCTCCAGATCCTGCCACAGTCTGCAGGACAGCTTCCTAACTCCCTCCACTCCTGGGTGCACAGTATCCACTGAGCTATCCCAGGCCTTCACGCTTGGCTTAGAAAGCTGCCTTCTTCTGTTGACCCTGCTGCTGGGGTGATCTAAAGAGTCCTCCCCATCTTGAATACCAATTAGAGCCACCTCTGGAAAAACAGACCTTAATTTCATCAAAGAGTTAACTGGTGTTTGGAATCATACAGGTCTATTCAATATAAGAAACATATGTTTAAAATTGACATTTGGACCAATTTTTGCATCCATTAGATCCCAGATTTAGAAGAATTGCATGTGATTAACATTACGAAATATAAACACTGTGTTCCAGTGACTCAAAAGAAAGCCAGGAAATTTTGTATTAAGGCATTATTATATCTTTAGAATTTCCCATTGTGACTCCCATAAATCCCTCCTAAAGCCTATCTTATATAAAACTCTATGTTTTACAGTTTGAGTTTCAAACTATATCATAGCTTCTTGGCATTGAAACTGCTCTGTTTGCAGTCTTAGTCCATCAGGTGACACCTTTGTCACCCAAATTGACCCTGAATGTGTCCAGCTTTGTAGCAGTCAGTGTCAGGCAACAGTTAAGAAAGCCAATTAAGAGCCACAGAATTTGGAAGATTCCTTAGAAGCCACACAACACTTACACCTAAGATTACCAAGATCCCAGAAAGAGCCAAGCTTGGTGCTCCCTCTCAGCAGGCAAGAGGAGAGTGGGAGAGGGGAGAGAGCGTCAGCCATTAGACCTGGGAAGGATGTTCTGGGGTCAAAATCTCTCTTACTCTTGTTTCATAGAAAAATGAAAGAGACCCCAAGATTCTAAGTGTTATGATAATAATGACATACCCCAAATATATTATGTAGTCCTCTCAGTACCCCCTTAATAGATACTCTTCTAGCCTCTTATCAGTTAATTAAAATGGAAAGACCAACCAGAATAGTCATGCCCAAAACCAAAAGCAGAGGCGGAATTCAGACCTAAGCTGACCAGAGCCCGTGATGAGCTCATCATTCAGTACACACTGTGGAACGCTGTGCGTTTGTCTGCTTTGTAAATTATCTCTTGCATCTGGTGTGCCTTCTTCTCAGTTTCAAAGCCTTGTGGCACATGAATAATTCGGGGGCTTATTGAGGGAATGCCAGAGACTCTTAACATGCAAGACAGAGATTTCTTCCCCAAATATCTAGAGCGATAGTCAACTAAAAAAAGAAAGAATCTGCCTTGTTACACTGGCAAACACTACACATGAACTATCTTTTAATAGTAACCTCCTGGGCTGGATAGACGACTCAGCAAGTGAAGGCACTTGCAGTGGCCTTGGCCCTCCTATATCAATCTTTAATCAAGAAATTCCAAATAGATTCGCCTATAGACCAATCTTATGGGGGCACTGCCTCAATTGAGTCTTTTCCTTGACTGTGTCAAGTTGACATAAAACCAGCCAGCACAGTCTTCATTGATGGACGATTACCTGAGGCATGAACGGAAGTAGTTGTTAACAGTCACACAACTGGGTATCAGATAGTACAATGGAAGCTTCCCCAATCTTTCTGTATTGCATTTAACCTAGATACCCAGACAACTGCTCCATTTCCTTTATGACATGAACTATTAAAAAAAAAAAAACCACATAGCTAGTAATGCTGAAATGTAGGTACTTTTAGGAAAGCAAGATATTACCCTATGTTAGGAAATTGACCATTTCCCCCAGAAATATAGTCTTTGGGTTTTTAACCATGAGTTAGTCCTCCATGTACACTAAAGTTATTTGAGTGCTAAGCTCAGAGTAAAATACATCATAGAAACAACTACAAACTTAGGAGGCTGGCAAATACTGTTAGCAAGTAGGAAGGAATTAATTTGATGCTCTTAATACTGGCACTAGGTGAAAGTTTAGAAGCAAGCTATCCCTAAACTACCCCACTCCCAGCTCCTTGAGCACACAGGGACACTGGACTAAGGGAAGAATCCCATGCTTTCCTTTCCCAAAAGCAGAGTCCTTGTTCTCTCCATTATCCTGTGGCAGGGAACTGCATCCTATATTTGAAGTTGCCCCAAAGTTTCTCAATCTGTCTATATTTCTAAGAATTTGCTTTTAACATTTAATTACTTTAGGGCTTCTAATGTAGCACTTAGATATTTATCTTATCCACTCGGTATAAACTGATGGGAACAAGGAACTAAGTTTTCCACACTTATTGTCCCTAACTTCCACAGTGTGATAGCTGGCACTGTTATATTCAGCTAGTGCTGAATATAACAGTGAAAAGAAACAGGAGAAAAGGAAGTTGGGATAGGCTCAGTACAGAGCTGGAAGGAGTAAGTAGCATCAAGGCCCTTTCCTTCAGTGCTCGCTTCCCTATGTACTCCCTTGCTCTCCTCCCCAGGAGGCCACCATGGGAGAAGGCATGGCTCCTGTGAGAAGATGGGAATGCAGGGGTGCATCCTGTCCCATGTCTCCTAGAGGTTAGCTGTGGAATGCTGTGTGTACACTACAGGCTTGGGGCTGTCTGAAGCAGGGGAGCAACATTCCAAAGAGCTAGTCATTGTTTCTCTAAAGCAGAGCTGCTGGGGAGCTTGTGAACCGAATGCTCAAAGACTCTTGGACTGCATGGTAACAAAAGGGATAAATACTCTCCTTTATGGCCCATGAACCTGGCCTAAGGATCCCCCCTATGCGGAGAAAGGAAAGGAAAGGTTGCTACACTGGAGCAACAGTTCTCAAGGTCAGTCACAGAGCACCACCTCACTAGAACTTAGTAGAAGTACAAATTCAGGCCCCCAGCTTTATCGAATCAGAATCCATGGAGACAGAGCCCAGAAATCTGGGTTTTAACAAGCCCTCCAGGTGCACACTAAAGTCTGAGAACCACTAGAGATTTAAAGACCTCCATGTGAGTGTGGAACACACAAGTACAACACTGGAGTAAATCTGGCTGGACTTAGAACCTCTGCGGAAGAAAGGACACGATCCCCATTCCACCCTCCTTCCCACATACATACACTCCTCCATTATATTTCTCTATAAACACAAATGCAGAAACAAGGCGGAAACCAAAAGGAGCCAGTGGGCACCAATTTGTGCTGCAGGTTTTTCCAATCAGACAACAGACAAGTCCCTGGTGGTTGGTGAGGATCCAGGAAACGTATGCCAGAGGCCTCAGGGATGACTCCAATCATCTGAGCACTCTATAGCAGAGCGTTTCATAACTATTTATGTACAACATAAACCTTTTGTACTTAATATATCTTAGACAGCTTTCTATAGATCCACAAATGCACCTCTTAGTATTCTAAGGCTATATCATGATTTATATAACCTTTGCATATAATTTATTAACAAAATAGTATATATTTTAGTTGTTCATGCCATTTATGTTATAATGCTATAGTAAATATTTTAATTAGTCCATTAATTTGTTCAAATATTCATAAATATTTATTTATCTCTTTCTACATATGATATATCATAGAAAGAACTGTGTATACAAATCTGAATAGTGGTCCTTGTCCTGTGGAACTTACAATATATTAGCAGAGATAAACAAAGAAAGAGGAGGGAAATCTAGTGCTATACATCATGGTTAGTGCTTAGAGGAGAAGTATTTGTGAGACTACAACAGAGAATCTTTATCTGGACAGCAGAACCAGAGAAGGAGGTTTTGAATAGTGGGCCAGAAGGCTGTAGAGGCATTCCAGGCATGTGGGAAAACATTTGCAGACCCCGATGTGGGAAAGCACTTGGTATTTCCAAGAAACTGAATAGAAGCCAACGTGGCTGAAAGGTGACAGATGAGAGAAAGCAGCACAAAGTGACCTTGGAGATATTGGCAGAGACCAACCATACAGGATCTTGTAAGGAATTTGGGGTTTATGTGAAATGCTATGAGGAAACCACTGGAAACATTTTAATCACAAGACTAACGTTATCACATGTACATCAAAGATTACTCAGCTACTCTGTATACAATAGATGGGAACAGAACAAGAATAGACGCGAAAGCAGGCAGGAAACTATTTCAGTAGTCCAGTCGAGGTGATTATGGATGGTTTGGGAAAGGCTAACAGCTATAGATATAGTCGGTTTCAAGATATATTTAGGAAAGAAAAACTAACAAACAAAATGGGAATAGATGTGGGAATTGAAGGGAGCCCTGAATAGCTAATGAACGGTGAAGCCGTGTTGCCCAGAGGAACACTGGGAGAAAAATAAGTTTGTAGGGGAAAATGAATCAGGGTATCACTTGGAACATGTTAAGTATGAGATGCTTGTAAGTCATCCATGTGGAATATCAAGCATGCACAAGTCTAGAGCTCGAAAGAGACATCTTCACTAGACATACAGATGGATGTGTCACTGTGTCTAGATTTTTGTGAGATCACGTTCAAGTGAATCCTGTCTCTTCAGCCACGTGCTTTCTCTCCAGCTACACTTAGCTGCTTGGAAACAGAAATAAGGAAACAGGTAGATAATGTCTTTGGGTAATTCTGCAAGTCTACAGTAAAAGTGTCTTTCAAATTAAAGTTTTTGAGTACGGTGTACATGTTATCTATTTTGTGTTGCTACTATGAAATATAAAGGAAGGTGCTTTATGGGCCTGGACTGATAGCTCAGTTAAGAGCATTGACTCCTCTTCTAGTGGACCAGAGTTCAATTGCCAGCACCTATGTGGTGGCTCACAACTTTCTATAACTCTGGTTCCAGGGGATCTAGTGCCTCCTTCTGACTTCTGTAGGCACCAGGCATGTGGTGTGCAGATCCACATGCTGGCAAAACAAACATAATTATAAAATGAAAATATATTTTAAAGTAATGAGGTTTGAGCTCGTGGTTCTGGTAACTGGCATATCTAAACAGGGTGGTACCAGTGATCACGTGAGAGCTTCTTAGCTGTATCACTGTATGGTGGGAGAGTAGAAAAACGAAGAGCCTCATGCAAAAGAGGCTGTTGAGCACATGGGGTGACCTCCCTTTGTAATGGCCCGAGCTTTAGAGCCCTAATCCAATTATACATAATCTGAACCACTCCAGAGAGACTGCATTAATCCACACACAGCTAGAGACCCTGTAACCTAATTACCCACCACTCAACCCCATCTATTTGCCACCACCACACTGAGGACAAAGCCTTTAGCACATGAGCCTTTGGAGAACAAAGTATATTCAAACCATAGCAACAGATGTACATTTTTTGTGTGTTGGTAGCTATCACTGTCTTTATCACCATTTTAAATTCTGTTAGTCTATTTTAACACAACAAAAATCAAAACATGACCTATAATTCTATTATTAAGCCCAATAATTTAAGTTTCAAAGCAGTTTAATGCAATTTAAGGAGAGATGCAGAAATCTTTTATAATTTATTTTGTGTAAGGCAGTTGCTACATGTGTGTTGAATAAGGTGTGTGTGTGTGTGTATGTGTGTGTGTGTGTGTGTGTGATAACTGACTGCAATCTACCTTGTTCAAAATGAACATGAGAACATCATGAATGAGCCCAGGGTGTAGCACACGTGGTTTGTGGTTATACCACTGGTTTTTCACAATGCCTTCCCACTGTGAAGGTCTCTGTTAGAAAAATAGAGTGGTTTGGCCTGAGATGACTGGGATTCGCTGTGAGTGGGGTGAAGCTGTCAGATTTATATAGCTTTTCCTCTTAAAAATCTATGGCTTTCCCTTTTCATCTGCAGTAACTGTAAAGCTCATTGGGGCCATGGCTGCCCGGTCATTTGGCTCCTTGCGCTCTAATGAACCTATTACACATCTCTCAGGAGGGCAACCCTTCCAGCTTATACATCAGATAGGAAACTTAGAATGGTTTGATCCTGAGATTCATTCTGGGTGTCCATGGCTCTGGATTCCTTTCCTTTCCTTTCCCTTCACGTAACAGTCAAAGGTTATTATAACTAATTGGGTGTCTGTTCTCCACTGGCCCCCACAGTTTGATCTGCACACACTTGGCTTCACTGATGGGCTCTGCATGTGGCCTGGGGAAGGAGGGTTGATCCAAGTGCAAGGCATCCCCCTGCTCCTTCACTGTTTTTCTGAAATTCCACCTCTGCCTCCAGAAACACCTCTAAAACCTGAACCAAATGCTTGTTTTTTGATAAAAATGACATAGACTCAGAAAATGTAAGAATCTTGAATTATATAGCTCAGTTTTCACAACTTCACTATGTTTGAATCTAAGCCAGTCAAATGAGCTGAAAACTGGCTGAGGAAAGAAGCCCAGGAGGATGGTGAGTGGCTGGAACTGAACTGAGAAGCCTGCTGGGAAGCCTGCTGGATGAGAACCCACTTATTTTTGTCTCTTTCGTCATGGGTGATCTAACACAGATGCCAAAGTCACCCTAATGTGAATGCAGATAAAGTGAAATTTAGACCCACTCTCCAAAGCCCAGGAGCTGTAGACGGAAAGTCTGCAGAAGGAAAAAGTATGTGTTTTCAGTGCTACTGCTTCTGTTTTAGAAGGTTCAGAAGTCACACACTCACACACACTTCCCGCCTGACCCTCTTCTAAGAATCATCTTTGCTTTGTGTCCATTGGCTCTCTGGCTGATACCCTCCTTAAGCGTGAACACAGCATATTGTACAGTGTCCCAAGGTCAGTATTGAAATATGCTGGGTTCTGCACTGGTCCCTCAGCATTCTCTTCTTACCAGGTACTCATGAGTGTCAGCCGCCTGCCACTGGCCTGTGTTCTGAAGCACTGCTCTGCAGGGAACAGACATGGCTTGTTGCACTCCAGGAACTCAGAGTCAGTCTGGGGCAGAGACAAGTAGAAAACACGTGACTGTTAACGTATCTGCTGGTACTGCTCTTGTTTAGTTCATGTTTAGGCAGCCATGTTGCTCACCCTCAATGGGTATAGCTTCTGCCATTTCTAGAAGACACAATCTCATAGCAAATTTCCTGTGCTACTGACTCTCACAGTCTTTACACCCCCTCTTATGCAATGATCACTGCGCCTTAGATGTAGGAACTACGCTCACCTGTAAACATGCTATTGTGGAAGGGGAAAAGCTCACAGGCCTGAACCCTAAGCAAAAAAATCTTGTAGGCAACTAGGGAATGTTGAAGATCGAGAAATAGGAGCACACTAATGGAGTAGCCCATACCAAATGGTCGGCCCTGTAAACATATACATACAAGTAATGATATAAGAACTGAGCAGATGTATATGGTGGGAGATTTTGAGTAAGTAGCTATTTTAAGTAAAGCAGTAATGCTATTCTCTGTGTAAACACCTGAAAGATGAAAATAAGGTACCCATGGGAGGAGCCAAGGAAGGCACTAGTGTGTGCAGGGTCTTAAAAGGAGGAAGATCTGGAGAAACTGTGGAAGAGGGAGCAAAGTAAAATGCCGTGAACCAATAGAATGAGCAGAGATGAGATGGAGCACTAAGCAACAATACGGAGCAATGAGCAGCCAGGGAAGGGAATTACCTGGGCTTGTGATCAGATAGATCCAAGTGTCAGGAGATGACTCCAACCGCCCTGTGGACTAAATAGTCAAGGATGAAGGCAGCAACCTAGATGGGTTAATGGCAACATAGGAGAAAGACAGGAAAGAAGACAGAAGAAGCAAGAAGATAGAAATGAAGGGCGTGGAAGAACCGGATGGGAAGGGTTAGTGTAAGAGTGGATGAAAGGGTCTTTGCATTCTGCTCCCTTTTATGTGGTATCCTAAATCACATAAACATCTTAGAAATTCCAGTGTGGGTTTGAGTTCCCCAGGGCTGGGGTGTTTCTACCTCTCCACAGGCAAGGATGGGCTGGTTTAAAATCTTTGCAAGAGATTTGAATTTTTACTAGCACTCTTGGATTCAGAATACTGTGTCTCAGAAATTTATACTAGCTTCATTCCCCCCAACCCCAGTGGGTCCTGATCCTAATCTAGTCATGAACACACAAAGCCAGTCCTTCCTCATCATTTATTTAATGATTAAGATGTTCTTTCCAGGCCTCTGCCCTGCATTTATTCCCATTTGGAATTCTTATTCCATGCTTCTTCCCGTTAGTGTCATCTGTAAACTTAATGATGACCATGTCTGTCTTTTAGCCTCGGGTCCTTAGAAACACTGTTCTCTCTATTTATTTTTAAAGTCGTGAGCAGATGGCCATGCTGCATGAGCTCAGGCGCTGAAATCTGAACCTAACAACTTGGAAGGAAGCGTGTTCTCTAGGACTAGTGCTGAACTATGCATTACAGGACTTTAATGTAGGAGTTGGTGCTGTGATCCAAATAAGGCCTACATCCGAATTGTGCTGCTGCATCTAATGGAATGATTGCCATAATGCTGGGAGAGAAATGGCCTTTGTCTAAGTGGCTTCCCCACGTTTTCATTTTACAGCCACACCGAAGTTACAATTTTCCTTATAATTATGCAAGTATTAACTTATCATGGGAAGGGAAAAGAGATTCTGTCCATCTGTGTGGCCCAGTCTTCCACTCATTCACCTGACAGGTCCATACATAGCTCCAATTACCCTGTCCTACCTACAGCTATAAAAACATCATAGAAAACTAGAAAGTCTAGCTTTGGGGACTGTGGGTTTCTAGGCTGCAGAATTCTGCCAATCATCATGTCCCTGCTCTATAGAAGAGCCAGGGTTTATGTACTGCTGGGACATACACCTTAGACAATCTGCTCTTAGATGGCTAGTAGGAGCTGAATTATAGCCTTGGCACCATTGCTGGAGAACTGCAGCAAAGCTCTATCCTGAAACACTTCCCATGGTTGACGCTGAAAGCTGACAAGCATTACCATCTCATGCTGCCGAATTTCTGAAATCTTTTCTGAAAGTAAAATGCCCGTCTTTCTACTGGTATCTGCCTTCAGAATCACTTGTCCCTAGCCCATCCTGCTATTCTGTGTCACTTCCTGTTCCTCTGAATTCAGAGACCACACACTTAGCTCAGGGTCCCAACAGCAGCCTGTAAACTTGCTTTGCTTTCTCCTTAATTTAATATAGGAGTTGGTTTTGCAGGCAGAGTAAAACACTCATCAAGACTGTTCTGAGATAGGCCACCCACCTGCCCACCAGCTTCGCCCCCGGGTCTCGTGAGTCACTGAACCCGGGCAGCTCTCACCCTCTGCTGACAAGCTTCTCTATGCCATGGATCGTGGTCAATACAGAAGCTCACAAGTGTGGAGAGAACATGTGACCACGAATCTTTAGCCCTAGATGGGACATGTCTCTCACACCCATTCCCTTGAAGACTCTGCACACTGAAGAAGGAGCAGGATGATGGTTAAGACAAGCGTTTGGGGAATACCACTGCAAAATAATGTCATCTGGAGATGTGGAGACCCTTGCATTCATGAGCTCACAGCAGGTGTGTTTAGCACAAGACCTGCATGAGATGAAGGGAGCCAGCACTCCACGTGGAAAGTAAAAGGAGCTCAGGAGGCCCACTCCTAGCTGAGGAGCTGTTGACAGTTCATGGCTACTGAGGAAGAGAGAGGTTTTTTTCAGGGATGTGCCCATGGTCAGTTGCCTGTGCTCCAGTAAATGGTACCCTACACCCTTTCACATATAGCATAGTTGGACCCCATGGTCTATGGAGAAGAAAATGAGACAGGAGAGGGAGAAACAAGGCTTAGCAGTGGGAGTGGTGATAAGGATCTGGGAGGAGTTGGATGGGGCAGTGGGAGTAGATAAGATCTAAACATATTGGTGTATGAAATTATCAAAAAGTACAGAATACAAGTGTTATTGTACTATGAGAGACACTGCTCCCCTATGTAACTCAGTTTTAGCCAGAGGAAATCCTCCTATTTCTGCTAACTACCAGCTACCATGTTCTCTCCTTTAGTTAAAGTCCTTCCCAGTGAGGCATGGTGATGTAAGCCTATAATCCCTATGCTTAAGAGGCTGAGGTAGGAGGATCTCTGTTGTCTGGGGGTTTCTGTCTTACCTGGTTTCTGTCTTCCCAACAGGTCCCACAGCCATTTAGCCCCAAAGAAATCACACAGAGGTCTATATTAATGATAAACTGATTGGCCCATTAGCTCAGGCTTTGTATTATCTCTTATATTAGCCCATTATTCTAGTATATGTTAGCCACATGGCTCAGTACCTTTTTTGGCGGGGCAGGTCACATCTTGCTTCTTCAGTGTCTGGACAGCACTGGGGAGGCTTTCTCCTTCCCAGAATTCTCCTGTTCTCATTGACCCACCTCTACTTCCTGTCTGGTTGTCCTGCCTATACTTCCTGCCTGGCTACTGGCCAATAAGTGTTTACTTAAAACATAATTGACAGAATACAGACAATTGTCCTACACGAGATCTCTAATTCCCAGGTTATCTTGGGATACCTCTCTCAAAGTAGCAGTAACTATAGTAATAATAAAAACTTTCCTTTTATTGTAAAATAACAACCCACTTCCTCCCTCTCTATCTATCTATTTATCTTATTTTTTGAGACAGAACTGTTAATAGTTCTGGTCATCCTGGAACTCGCTTTGTAGACCATCTGGCCTTGAGTTTACAAGGATTCACCTGCCTCTGCCTCCTGAGTGCTGGAATTAAAGGTATGTGCCACTACCACCCAGCTTCATATTTCTCTAATCCTACCTGTGAGTAGATCTCTTTCTGGATTTTGGAGTCTATTCTGTTGGGTAATAGATTGTGCCTGTAGAAATATGTAACAAGGGAATACCACCGGGGCACAGAGTTTTAAAAAGCAAGGACTGATTGGCCATGAAAATGTAGAGCCTTTGCTTCCAAATGGTAACCGACATGTGAAAGCTTTATTGGTCTTTCAGTTCTCTCAGTTTGGTATGGTATTTTTATTTGCTATCTAATATTGTCCAAGGAAAAAATAAAATGTTAGCTAGCATAAATTGACACATCTTTATGACACGCATGTGTTTTAAATGCTAATATACGAGCTTTACAGGATTACCAACACTACCCGGGTCGCACTGTATATGCCTGTGTGCCAGCGTGTGTACACACATGTACAGCAGAGTGCCGTGTCCACAAGTGCTGGAGCAGAAGCACAAGCGCTGCCCTTGCTTCCTCTTTTCTTTCATGCCCTTTTCTGGAAAGGTGGTTAGCAATTGAAAATAACATGAGGAAGAAAACATGTGATAGACCTTTTTGTTATTTGGAGGTAGGGGATGGTTAGGATCTGGGAGGAGTCGGGGAAAGTGGATAAATATGATCAAAGAACATTGTGTAAAATTACCAAAAAATAAAAGCATTATTTTTTAAAGATAATTGGGAGAAAGAAAGCAAGAGAAGTAGAAAACATTGGCCCTGTCAAAGCCTAACCTATTAGATGTCTAGTCCAACTTCTGTCAACATCTGAATTTTTTATTTAAATTTTTGATTGGGAAAAGAAGAGAAATGTAAGTAGACTCTGCTAATTTCTCATTATACTTAACGAGGAAACTTCTGGGGGGGGTGAGGAAGGGGTAGTAAGGCTACACTGTGTAGACTTGAATTCCTAACATACGGGGATTTCTAGACATGGTTTTCCACTTTTACTTTTAAAATGACTACTGGCTCCTAAAACTTCAGAATGGTGTAAAAGTGGAACTAGCATGAAATGTCCCATCCACCTTCCTTTAGGAGGGGCTGTGACTTTTACAGTTCAAGGCTTATATCACTGTGCTTTCGGGAATATCAGCAGTATCAAGCTAGACAACGGATTTTCAGTAATGTCTTCATTCCAGATTCATTAAGCTTTTTTCCAGCCTACAGATTTCTAAAATTAGACTTTCCTTTGAACTTGGAAGTTTTTACAGTTTATAGAATTTGCATTCTATTTCATCCTAGGTTCCCACAAGTTTGCTGTTCCTTTCCACTGACTGATATTTCATTATGCAAACCCTGTAAAATCGTAATGACTCTCTTTAGTGTTTAGTGATGGATTTTTAATATTCAGGTGGTTGTACAAGAAAATGCCTATGGTAGTGGCTGGGATAACACCTTGGCTCCGCATTTGCATTAACTGAGGATGAGAATTTAGTTTGGTGTGGAGCAGTGGTGGTGCACGCCTTTAATCCCAGCACTCAGGAGGCAGAGACAGGCTGATTTCTGTGAGTTTGAGGCCAGCCTGGTCTACAGAGTGAGTTCTAGGACAGGCTCCAACGCTACACAGAGAAACCCTGCTCAAAAAAAATTATTTTGGCAAAAGTCTGCTCCAAACATTCCCATTACTAACCCACAAATCATTTCCTGAATGATAAAGACAGTGATGGCTGGAAGTTCAATGGTTCATCAAGTAGTCACGTGCTGTGCACATCCACGGGTGCTTTTTGACCCTGGTCAGTATCCAGATAGGAAGAAGTGACCCACAGCCCAGAAAAATCTTGGGCTAAGATGACCGCTTTAATGAATTTTGTTTCTAGTACATTTCCTGTTAGAAACAATCTAGCCTGGCAGGACAAGTTTTCTAGTTCTTGGCAGAGGCTCCCTGTCACTGGGTATCCACAAGAGTAGTCCCCGTACTGAAGCCTCCAACAAGGCTGGGATAAGATCTACCTTTTCTCCCCATTGCCTCCGTCTCCTCTCGGGATCCTCCACTGGAGACAGGCTTCATTCCAACGCCTAACTCCTCTTACCCTGCAGCTACCTCACATACCTCGTATTCCCTTCTTCATAAATAGTAGAGAAAACAGCCTCCATCATAGGACTTAAGAAGAAACAAAGATGTTGTCTGTTTTCTGTTTGTATGTCTGCATTCATGCCTGGCTTTGACATATCCTGAAGATTGCAAAACTATAATTTTAATCACATAAACCCTGATATAAAATAATCTAAAAGTCATTGGATATACAGCTGTGTATGCATGAGTGTGTGTGTGTGTGTGTGTGTGTGTGTGTGTGTGTGTGTGTGTGTGTTTTCACCTGTGCATGCACATATAGAGGCCATAAGTTGAAAATAAGATGTCTTCCTCAATCACTTTCCACCTTATTTTTTGAGAAAGTCTTTCACTGAGCTCAAGATTGCCATCTGGCTAGATTGGCTAGCCTGCCAGTCCCTGGTGTTTGCTGCCTTGGTCTCCAGCACTAAGGCTATAAGTACACACTACCAAGCCTGACTTTTTAACATGGGTCCTGGTGATCTAAACTCAGGTCCTCGGACTCACATAGCAAGCCCTTCATTCACTGACCCACCCTCTCCCGCTCATACTATAAACACAGAACAAGCATAGTCTGCTTTTAAAAAGCAAATGGGGTATAATTTTGGACCATTTCCTGCCAATCCAGTTTTGAAATCCCTGTGTAGATATCATCAGGGTCTATAGATTGTGAGCTACTCTGCCGAGAAGTGAGGGGTGAGATAGAGGGACTGACCTGGTTACCTGAAGCCAGACCTCTTTCCTTCAGGAAATATCATAAACTTAGAAGTGCCTCAAAAACAAAAAGGCTTTCTCTGATGTTTAAAAATTCAAAAGGAGATAACCTGATCTCTCATCAGCTTTGGCATGTTTGTTCTGCAGGATAGACTGAAGTCAGTGTTTGGGCCACGCTTTTCCACCCGCTACACACTGGAGCCATTTAAGCTCCAGCCATGCATGCCAGATTGAATTAAATGCTTTTTTAAGTCTCCAAAGCAGGAAAACATCTTTCCCTGGCTGGTATTTTTTTCACATATTCGTTAATGAGTATCTATACAATAAAGATGTGGTCTATAGCTCATTTTCCAATCTGGCTCCTATAAATGTTGCTGCCACTCAGAGATAGCTTAATTCTTTAATGGAAGCAGCTACAAACAAGTTGGTGAACAACAGAGTGTTCCCTAGGTTTTCCCGGAGCTCTCTGGGTGGAGGCCATCTTCACTGTGTGTTCTGGGTCCCTGAACTTGTCAGAGCACTTGGCTGTCAAGAAGGCATTTCCTCTGGGGCCAGTTAGCCCTGCTGTTGGCCTGGTAGAGCCATGGGCAAGTCTGCACTGACTCCCCAGTCTCCATTCTGCTCTTCATACCAGGGAGGTGCTGCACACCACCCTGGACAAGAGCCAGCTGACTTCTCTCTAACCATGTTTCTAGAGCTTCCCCCACTGGCTCAGCTTCTGTGGCTTTCCCTGAAGATGGTGATTAGAAAACCTGTTCTCTCAGCTCCTTAACATTAATTTCCTACCTTAACTAAGTACTTTTGGTGCAGAAAAGTGTGAGCATTAAATGTAGGCAAAGGCCCTGCAGGGGAAGAAAAGAGTCACTCAGCCAAAAGGGCCTTTATTTCAACTAACACCTGAAGGGTGAACCAATTAAGGAAGCAAGAATAGAATCTCAGGGCTCAAAGCTCTGCTTAGAAACCTTACTGAATCTGGACCAACTAAAATCTGAGCTCTTCCAAGTATGAGACTGCTAGTTGTTACTGTTGGTCCTGTGCACGACAAGTGTGACGATGATGACAATGACAATGATGACAACAGCATCTAGCCAGCAAGTCAGCTGATACACTATCCATTCATGTATAGACAAGGCATGGCTCTGCCATGTCTTGACCCTAAGGCCTTGGAGCACACATGTAATTGGTCCCCACTTTTCATTTCAAAGCACCATTGTTCCCTTTGAATCTTGTCTTTCTGCTTCCTCTCTCTGTCCTTTACTTGTGTACCCCCCATGCATGTGTTATCTTCTGCATGTTCGCTTTTCACTGCTTAGCTGTTTAAATTCTCTTATCCACCTTGAACTCTGTTGGCTCCATCATTGATTCTATCAAGAATATATTAGAATATGGTATACTTGGGCATTTACAGAAAATCACTATCAATGGTAACATCATTAAATATTTTAAGTATACCCCACTCACCAGGCACTAGGCTTCTCCCTTTATATATACTGTTCTCTTAATCGTCAGCCAGCCTCATGGGGTGGGCTTGTGTATTATCTTATGTACAAATGAGAATTCTGAGGCTCCAAGAGAAAGTACCTAAAAGGGGACAATCTTCCCTAGAAAGTGCTGGAGCTGACTTGGAATGGAAGTCTAACTTCAGTTACTGCCACCCATGGTAGAGCTTGCAGAAGTGCTTAGAGGATAGCTTCTCAGAGAAACAAAACCTCGGCAGCCACTGAGGACACTCCCGGAAAGAGCTGTACCCCTCACATCCCATCTTTCACTGCTACCTTCCTCATGGCTTCTGACCAACACTGGTCCAAGGTGTGAGCCACGTTCAGAAGCCTCCCTGTCTGTATTAGCGTTGCTTTCATCCCTGCCTTGTGCTCTAAAGAGCTAAATGAATGCTCCAAGGCACTGGACTCTGAAGGGAAGTGCCCCCTTGTGCCTCCATCACAGCAATCAAACGCTGAAGGAAGAAAACATAAGCCGGAAAGGGCTTCTCCTGCCAGAAGTGAGCCGGGCATTTTCCCAGGCCTCATCAGCTGCCTACCAAGGCAGGTTTTCATGGTTTGGGAACACGAAGCTTAGTGCAACTGAGTGGCTTACAATGAACACAAGCAAGAGAACTAGAATTTATATGCAGAGTTCTGACTCCAGAGCCCAGGACTTTCTGCACTGTAGAGAATGAACACAACAGCCAGAAATCCAGACTGCTCCTGGAAGCAGCCTTTGTTGGGACTGTAATCCAAGCATCCCAGGCTGGCAAACTTTAAGTGAATGGTGAATGGTGAAACTCTAGGTGAATGGAAGGGAGCACTCTTAAGTAAGCAACAACAAAAGATTAGACATCTTTACATATCATCTTCAAACACAAAATGTTAGGAGGCATTTCTCCCCTTCAGCATCCGAAGATAAAACAGGTATGCCCTCAGGCATGTGAGAGTTCACATTCATGGGATATTCTAGGATGTTTGGAAAGGGGACAGGAGTGTTTCCCATCCACCACTCTGTAGGTCAGTGACTTTCCAAGTGAGGAGGTGAGGCTGAAATTCTGCTCCACTGCAGACACTGGGCATTGCTGGAGACATTTGGGGTATTACAAGTAGTGAAGAGGTACGCTAATATCTAGTTGGTATGGGCCAGCCTTTCACAATAAGCACCACCTGGCCCGTGTTGTCAGCAGTGATAATGACCGAAAAGGCATATCTTAGCACAGCTTCCTGTGATTCTAGAGAAAGGATTGCCCTTGTTGGTAGGTGTTGGATCTGCTTTTGGGTTGAGTTGGGTTGACTTGGGCGGGCCTTTGAGATAGAATCTCTCACTTTGTCACTGAAGATGCTTGGCCTCAAACTTGGGATCCTCCTGCCTCAGTCCCATGTGCTGCTTACATCACACTGGGCTTGCTCCCTGCATTCTTTGTAACTATGTTTAGAACCAGGCATCTCTCAGAAAATCAAAAAGACTGAAATTTGACAGTCCAAAGCAAAAATAGAGATTCCTTATTACTCGCCCTTCTTCCTGCTGAATTCTTACTTTAGATTTGAGGGTTTTGGCTGCCTACTCATTTTTTTCTTCACTTGATAACTAATCTCCAAATTTGTCCCAAGTGGCTCTTTGTATTTTGGACCCCTCAACACACAGTGAAGGTTTCGACAATGACCTTCACACCTGGGGATCTGGCTCTGCAACAGGATAAGAGCAGCGAAGAAGAGCTCATGCCCTTGGAGGCAGTCCAGCCAAGGAGAAACGCTTTCTTGCTTTCTTAAGTACCTAATTCAGCCAGTGAAGTGTGCCCTTCAATATTACTGATCGTCTCAGAAGCCTTCAGAGGAGGGGAAGGATGAGGCTGATCTGTAGCTGGAAGCAACAGTGTCTCTGGAAATGAACCAAGTGTCAGAGTGAAGTCACTAATTAGTGAGATAAGATGTTTCCCCGTGGGCTGTGTGCTTGCTTCATTCATCAGGCTGTCACTTTTAATCCTAAAAACAATTTTTATTTATAATTTGGTGGTCTATAATAAGGAGCTTTGCTTACATAATTCATTCATTCAACATTTATAAGACCTACTGTGTGTCTAAGCACTGAGCTTCCAGCGAAGACTATAACTTTATCACTTAGATAAACTACTATGTCTCCAGGCCTTGTCGTCTTGTCTATTTAAAAGATCAAATTGTAATGATTGTTTCCAGAACTCATGGAAAGAATTTATGCAAAGACTGAGTGTATCTTGAACACCCAAGAAACCGTCATTGGCCCACTGCATGGAAAGAACTTGAGCCTTGCACTGGGTGGAAAACAAAAGAAACCCTGACCTCAGTCTAGACATTGAGGGAGGGGTCCCTGTCATTTCTAGAAGATGGTCTCAGCAGCCTTCTGGTCATCTGGCTCTTACAACCTTTCTGCTCCCTTTTCTGTGATGTCCTGTGAGCCTTAGGTATAGGAGTTGTTTTGATAATATATCTGCTGAGGCTGGATTCCTGGCTCATGGATCACTGCATCGTCCAGTTGTGGTTTTCTGTGATGGTCTCCATTTGCTGTAGAAAGAAGCTTCTTTGATGAGGGATGAGAGCTTCACTTACTGTGACTACAAGGATTATATTTAGACTAGAGTTGGGAATTATGCTGGTCTCATAAAGTAGCAGCAGCAAGATTGCCTCTAAGAGCCATGACCTCGCCAGCACCAGGCAGTTGGCTAGGTGTCTAGCACCAAGCATGATTTCCCTCCCGTTGAGTTTGCCTTCAGTCCAGTTAGATAGATGTGGACTGCCACCAGGATGGGAGTACTGCTGCTGTACCTCTGGGGACATCTCGCTGTACTAGTCAGCAGTGTGCTTTAAACTTGTCACAACTGCATAAGACTATTGCCTGCTTCCCCTCTGGGCAGCTTGCATAGTACTTTCTGGTGCTATGGAAGCTAGATTCCGGAAGGAGGTTTTCAGGTTATATCCAGCTTGAATCGTGAGGCCTGTGTCCTGTGCGTGTGAAGTCTTCAGCAATAGGGATTTATCTTTGACCTCTGAGTGACAGCCAAGGGAAACAGCAATAGTTTACATTGTTTTGGGAATCATTTGGACTACCCAACAATTCAAGTGGAGATTTCTCATGCCTGATACTAGGGTTTTTGTTAGGTAGTCTATGGCTCTTGAAGGGAGCATTGTCAGCCCAAATGGCATAATTCTGTTTAAGGTGTGTGTGTGTGTGTGTGTGTGTGTGTGTGTGTGTGTGTGTGTGTGTGTCTACTTATATGGATTGTATATACTTTTAGGTAAATATAAAGTAATGTAGTTTCTTGAGGCTTTATCAAACAACCTTGGTGTTATTTGTGCCTCTTCCCTCCTTCTGTATTGACCTCTTCCAGTTAGAGTCCCCCTCCCCATTCTCTATTTTTCCCCTTCATATCATATATCCTGCTAGTCCCCTACCCTGCCACCATGGTATTTCTATAGTTTCTTGGTCTCTGCAGTGTTTTATATTCACACCTGAAGATATGTTTTGGGCAATTTTACAATAAAATTGTCAATTTTCTCTTTGGCCTTTTGTATTCAGACCAGACAGTATCATCTGTCTTATAAAAACTAAAATCTTTGTGAATTAAAGGCAAGGTAGAGAAAGGTTGAGTTTATAGGAAAGCGACCAATCTCCTTCTCTAGCCCAGGCAATAGCTCTGGGTGGTGGAACTGGGCAGGAGAGAATTTCTTTTCCTCCAGAAAAGAGAGAATGTTCAAAGCACACTTCTGTTACATGAAGTTTCCTGGATCTGGTTTACAGTTCCTCTCTGGAGAAATTATAATAATAGGGTTCTTTCCCCTGCATGTTAGCTCTAGCATTGGGTCACATCTAGTGATGGACCAATAGTAATACTTCATTTCTTCTTAGCTTTCCAAGGACAGATGTCTAAATGAAGAGTAGTATCTGTGTCCATTCAGAAGTTTTTGTGACCTTGGAGATCACATAAGAGCCTCCATGAAGAGCAAAAAGAACTGTAATTTTGTTAGCCATAGCAGTCTGTGTGTGTTTGCCAGAAGCAAAGAGTAGTGAGACCAAACAAGCTGAGGTGCCTGTGGCAGGGCCCATCTGCCCTCAGAAGCTCTAAGTCCTGACCCTGGGAAGGAACTGCTTCATTCCCATTCAACCTAGACATCCTCCCATCAGCTTTAGGTAAATCTTAATTTGATTGTTCATTACTTAAAGATCATTTATTGAATACCAGTGCATAAGTTTGAAATACAAAGATAAGTGCTTCAAGGAGTTTTTACTCAGTGATGCTTAACCAACACACACATGCACATAAGTGTGTCAGGTATGTTTTAGGGCAACGTGAAGCGTAATGATTTACATCAAGGACATTTTCATAAAACTAAAAATAGTCTTTCTGGAATAAGGATAGGAATGAGAAATGCTTATTAAATATTTTCATACATTGGGCACTATTATGGATGCTTCTAGAAATATTATCTTATTTAATGCCTATGAGGAGAAGTTTAGAAATAATAAATAAATTCCAGGACTTGGGTGATATTTATATATTTCAACTTCAAGCAAATTATTTCTCTGTTTTCGTTTCTCTAAGCAAGCATCCTTGAATTTCTCAGTCATAAAACAATGTTTCTTCTTCTGAATTTCTGAAGGGATATAAATGTTCCCTCCTCGTGTGGTATTTTCTCCAGTTAGTGTCATTTTACAGAGAGATGTCTTCATGTGTCTTTGCCTTTCAGTCTCTCAAGAATGGGAAGAGGTCTTATTCTTTGTACAACTCCTAGGATGAGTGAGTAGAATGTGTGTGCACCACTGTTACACACTCAGAAAATGCTAGGATGGGCAGGTAGAATGTGTGTGCACCATTGATACACACTCAGAAAATGCTAGGATGGGTGGGTAGAATGTGAGTGCACCACTGTTACACACTCAGAAAATACTCAGCACACCAAAGAATCCATCAATGTGTCCACAGCTTTCTTTGGGTTGGTCAAAGCCTGGTGCCACATTGCATATCCCTTCGTCCTCCTCTGTCTGTAATATATCAGTAGTCTCAGGAGCATACAATTAAACAAGCTGGTCCTCAAGCCCAAGCCCCGTTCACATCTTTTTGCCTATCAGCACACATTTCAGAACTATGGTCCATCAGACCCCTA
The DNA here is from genome assembly GCF_903992535.2 of Arvicola amphibius. Taxonomy (NCBI): domain Eukaryota; kingdom Metazoa; phylum Chordata; class Mammalia; order Rodentia; family Cricetidae; genus Arvicola; species Arvicola amphibius. The sequence continues at coordinate 182,536,801 of NC_052047.1, read as the reverse complement.
GATCCAGAAGTCAAACACCGCATGTCAGCCCATGCAGACACAGGCAATATATTAGAGGTGATCTGAGCAGATTCCGAGAGTCTTGTTTATTCATCACATGGTCTAGAAAATGCTAACTTAAGAATAGGGCATAGGCCCTTGGCCATGAGGATTTTTGCCTCATGAAGAGGAAGGCAGAGCCTGTCCCTCTGAAGCAGGGGTCTCTTGACTGGCTCTGCATTTTTCTAGTTAGTAAGCTTGAGAAATAGTGAATGCATAAATACAATCCCTGCAAAAATATGCAGTGGATTCATGTGCATAAAAACTGACAAAAGAAAGCAGAACTAAACTGGAGAGGCTGTCTTTAGTTGGCACCAGTTTCTTTATGACTTGGTTCCTTATGGATATGTCTTTACTATAGTAAATAAAATATATACACTATATATAAATAAATACAATATATAAATAAAATATATAATGTTTTAAAAAATAAAACTTGCCTACAGATCAGAAGGGCAAAGCTAAGCCACTAGAGGTCAGGCAGTAGAGGAACATACCTTTAATCCCAGGATTTGTAAGACAGAGGCAGGTGGATCTCTGTGAGTTCAAGGCCACCCTGGGCTGCACAAGATCAATGCAGAAACAAATCCAGGTGGTGGTGACCTACACCTTTAATTCCAATACTAATGAATCACATGTCTTTAATCCCAGCACTAGAGGGAATATAAAATAGGAGAGGGAGGCTTATTCTGTTTAGGCTGCTTAGTTTGCTTAGTCTGCAGTGGCCCAGCCTTGGTAGATAGAGGTAAGGCTTCTCTAGTGGCTGCTTTGCCTTTCTGATTTTCAGGTTGAACCCCAATTTCTGTCTCTGGGTTTTTATTATTCATGCTACACCTTATTTATCCCTAGTAGAATTTGGCATCCCCAAGCTTTGTTGGGTCATGGTTGAGTTAGAAGGAGAGGGGAGTGAACATAAAGGGAAACACTGCTATTGTTGCCAAGCAACCAGTTTCCGTCCCATCTTCCAGAGCATAAGAGCTGAACATTTCAAAGCCATGAGTCCTCTTCCATACTTATTTTATGTATCCAACCAACCATCTGGTCCTATCAATACTATTTATGTCCTAAATATCTCTCCTATCCCTCTTCTCTCAAATATAACTTCCTTAGCCAAACCATGGTCACCATTCTTGTAAATTAACTTCTTAGCGATTTTATTTCCAGCTATGAAAGCCAACTTGAGAAATATAAACTAAATAATGTCACTTTCTCTGCCTCACTCCATAATAACTTCCCATTTATTTTGGGTGACTTTTAAAACTCTTAGGATCTTGTGAACTGGCTCTGCCACCCTCTTTTTGGTCCACTCTTTCCTTGGTCTGCAAAGCCAGTTGAGGCTGGACTGTCTGCATTCAGGCTCTAAAACACATTGACTTCCTTCCTATCCTTAAAGATGTTCTCTCATACTCAAAACACCTTCTATTCTCTCCTCCTCACTTCCTCAAACCTTAACTGTGGGTGATTCCATTACTGCTATAGGGCTAGATCGGACCCTTTGCTACAGGATCTCATTGACTTCTGTTCTATTCTTGCATTTTTATCAAACCTATGGCCATTAATTAATTGCCCAACTCACTGGATTAAGGACTTTCTTAATAGATTCTAAATTTCAACCATATCCCAAGGTACTGATCCAGAGTCTTAAACACAGCGGGCATTTCACAGTTGAATTTCAGCACCTCCTATAGGCACTGGACTGGAGGAATTGGTTTGGTTGTTTCTGGACCATGCAGCTCAGCAGTTAATCTAGTAAATTCTACTGTCCTCTGTCAGTTTTTCTTTTCCTATTTGTTTTGGTTCAGCTCATTCCATACACTTCCTTGTCTACCTTTCAGACAACAATTGACTTTTTGACAAATACCGAATGAAAAGGAAAGATTTAAAGCCCCTGTCATTTTATTGTCACCTGCTATTAGTTTTCCCTCTCCAACTAATAAATGGACACTATTTCTCTTCAACTTCTCATGCCTGATACATTTAAAGAATGCTGTGTCTTTCTTTGTCCCTTGGAAGCTGTAATGCATTCCTTCCTTTGGAAATTTCTCACTGTTGACATAAAAGGTCATAGAATTTTCTTTTCCCATTAATGACTCTTACTGTCTGAAAACTTCTGCAGTGTTCTTCCATCCAATGTCTTTGTAGTGACTGTTGTTATAAATGTATGTATTGCTGTTTGTTCTCTTTGAGATATAGATATATTCTGCATTTCATGTCATTCCCTTAAAAATTATCTAGTCATTACACTTTTACACATTTATTGTGATTTATAAATAGAATATATTCATATTTTATAAAAAGAGAAAAGAAAGATAAGTGGGGAGGAAAAGAGGGGAAGAAAAAACACATTTGATTCTGTGGAAAAGTGGTTTTCACAAGGGAAAGATAAGGTCAGAGAGGTGAATAGGAAGGGAAAGGAGGGAGAGAGATTGAATGTTTCATTTTTTACGAGGTAAGCTAGATAGGGGAAAAAGGAAAAGCAAGAATGAAAAGGCAGCCTGAAAATGGTTCCTGATGAAAGTTTCTACCCTCGACTGTCATGCCAATCTCGGTCCTCCATTCTTCCAAGAGAGGAGATGATAGGCTAAGAGATAATCACTGTAATGCATCCCATGGCAGCAAAACAACTCAGAGATGGCAGCCTCTAGGTGAGTCCATGATTTTATCTATCTAAAGAAATCACTAATAGCAAACCAGTCATGAGATGTTATTTGTTGTGTTGTATATATTATTTACCACATACAAAGACTGTGCCTACATGCTACTTTTAGGAGAAAACTATACAAGCATAATTATGAGTCCACATCCAACCAGAACTAAAGCAGTTATAGCTCCTGTCAGCCTGAGTTATTCCACTATCCTGTTCCCTTGGGTCTTCCCATCCTACCCAAGAGACCCACTCCATGTTTCTCAGTCTGTTGCATATGTACGTATGTAGTAATACCGTCTCATTATACATGTATACAGACCTTTGTCTATTGCATATGTACATATGTAGTAATAACATCTCATTATACATTTATACAGACCTTTACCTATTGCATATGTATATATGTAATAATAACATCTCATTATACATTTATACAGACCTTTACCTATTGCATATGTATATATGTAATAATAACATCTCATTATACATGTATACAGACCTTTATCTATTGCATATGAACATATGTAGTAATACCGTCTCATTATACATGTATACAGACCTTTAAACTGTGAAAGGCAAATAGTAGCCGTCAGTGTTGAGAAATCCATAGCTGTTGCCTAGGTCACACACTTTCCCAGAACACATCGCCCTCGAATTGGGCTGGGAGGGAAAACGAAGGCTTTTGCAGTGATGCACTCTTTTGGGAGTGAAAGTGAAGAGATGCTTCACAAACAGAGCATCGAATGGATAGACAGGGAGAAAGGAATCTAGAGGCATTTTGAAAGTGTCGTCTTTACAAATGGAAAATCAATGAATCTGCCAACAGAGCAAGTTTGAGGCTTAACACTGAATTCTCTTTATTACTATGCTTACTACCAAATCTTTACTAGTGCACTCTGAAAAATATTTTCTGATTTCATGCTCTGAGTTTAAATTTTTTTGTTTTTCCCAATAAAGATTTTTATTATAAAAGATAGAAATAATCTAATTGAAAAAATTCAGTAATTGTGAACAACTTCATCTTAAGAGCAGAGAGAAATATAGGGAGAGAGGGAGAAAGAGAGACCCTACCCAATTGTTTGTTAGTCCCTGTTATATTTATGGATTAAAAATTTTAATATCATAAAATGAAACTCTCCTCTTTTGAGTTATAAATTTATTATAATTCCAAGGTCTCAACAGATTTTGTTTATGTATTGGATAATCTAACCCTAAAACATCTCTGTCTGAGCCAAGTCCCACTATGAACAAAGCTAGGCCAGGAGAATGAGTTAGGAGCACTCGCTCTACCAGGTTCCAAGCTAGAATATAGAACAATAGTCAAAACATTAGGCATGCAGGACAGAAAATAGAGCAGAATGGGGATCCCAGAGAAACAGGCCCAGGAATATATGGAACTTTAATATGGGAGACAGCAGGCATTAGAAATGACTGAAGAAAAAAAATAGACTAAAGCCAGATTGATGTCATATGTCTACAATCACAGCACTTGGGAGACCAGGGCAAGAACATTTTGAGTCTGAGGCCAGATTGGGTTATATAATAAGACCCTACCCAACAGTAGCTAAGCAAAAAGAATGAAGAACCTAATGGATAAATTATGCTGATATAATTAACTCTTCTTATAAAAAATATGGAAAGAGATGTTTACCCAATATTATACCCCAGGCAAATTCTAGGTTGATTAAAAACCTACTCCTGAAAGAAAAAACTAAAAGTTTCAAATGAACCTATATACCATTTTTACAAATGAGTGAGAGCCACTTTTAAATATCACCTTGAAAGAGCTACATATTTTATGCCCACTAGACTGAAAAACGTTTTCTAAAGGGAGTCTGAAAATCCCTGGTACTAGCAAGTATACAGCCATTGCTGGAAGGAATATGAGTTTCAGCAATGGATGCCATTTTAGAAAGCAGACGTGGCATTATAGAGGTGAGTATCAGCAGACCTGTTTATGACACAATGGGAGTGCCACAATTTTGGAGCTTATCTCTGATGACACTAATTTATCAGAAGTAAAGGGAAATTTCTAAGTTTGTCTTGGAAGCTCACACCTAAGAAGACTGTTATTTCCATCACAGTTGGAGTAATGTTCTCATAAGTTCCTTTACCTGTGTGTTAGGTAGAACCATGTGTCCTATAACAGCAAATTCTGAATACGACTTAACATCCATCAGCAAAATCATCAGTGTTTATACAATTAACTAATGTGCAACATTGTTGATCAATATACTGTTAGTGCACTTAGCAACCTTAAGACAAAAAGTTAAGTGGAAAAAGAAAATCATATGCAGCATGATACTATTGTAAGCTAACAAACTCTGACGTGTATGTGAACTTATTATATGATAGAGATGAAATAAGAGGTAAGTTATTCACTGTATGATTCTATAATGACTATTGTATTCTTAAAAATAAAGTTGTGCCATATACCAAATGATTTTCAATAAAGAAAATATTGTTATCTTTTCTATAGAATTCTTGAAACTCTCCATTTCAAACCAGTCATAAAAATTATAAAAACAAACTACAGATTTGACAAGAATGTTGGTACCTTATACAATTAAACTCATAGGCATGTCCAGCATTTTGACATTGTAACACAGCATTGTTATCTGGAGTTCACACAAAATAGTCTCATAGTTTGTTATGTAAACCTACAGTTTTAATTTGGACCATATTCATAGCTACACTAGGCTATATATGACCTGTGGACCACAGATGGGACACATCAGAAAGTTCTTTTGAAGATGGGCTTCAAAGGAATCTGAAAAGATGGCATCATAGGTAATAACAAGAATATGTTTCCCTGGCAAGGTAGCAAGTGCACCAGCAGAATCTGACTGTGGTAACCATCTTTGCACCCTGAACACTTACAGATTCAAGTAGAAGTCTTGAGTGCTAAAGCTCAGCTAGTCTTGGTAAATTTCGGCTCTTAGTTCAGGAGTGACTGACATTTCAGCCCTCAGCCCTACAGTAGGCAGCTGTGCACATGTACTGGAGCTGCTTACAAGTCAGCTCCGAAGAGCCAGAGTGAGCTCGAAAGGCCCTGTCGTCAGAATGTCAGTGACCTCCGTCCTGATGAGCCGGTTAGTCCTGATCACAGGTACAAAGAAAGCACCTACTGTTGTCCCATTGCTGCCGGCCACTCCCTCCCAGCAGAAATGGCTACTGGCAATTTAAAGGCCAGGACCTTTTAATTTACATCCTTCATCTTTTTTTCTTTCCCATTTTTGTGAGCCAGATAGTAAAGACATAAACATTTTAAAGTAACTAGATACAACACATGACCAGGAAAGGCCTAAGGGGCTGGGGGCAGGGGCTGACAAAACCACAAGTTTACATATACAGTGGTCCTTGGCACAGACACAGCCTAAAACAACTTAAACAACGAACACTAGCAAAGTATAATGGGAAGGAGAAAATGCAATTTCTAGAAGTTGCCACATTGTTAGATTCAAATGTCAAGTTTGAAACAGAAACAAAAATCACAAGGCGTAAAAGAAACAGTGAAGTACAAAGCATTTAAAAAGCAACTCAATAGAAACTGTCCCTGAATACAACCTGATGGCAGTTCTACTAAATACTCTATCTTAAAGATCACAGAAGATGATCTTGAGAAAGTCAAAATCTGGATAGGTGGACAAAACAGAAGTATCAGCAAATACTTAAGCCTAAAAGGAGAGCAGAAAGAAATCCCGGAGCTGAAAAGCACAATGATTGAAATGATAGAGGAGGGACGCAGTTCAAAGGCAGGTCTGCGTGACCCATCGGTGGGCCTAAGATCTGATGCTGGGAATAAGCAGTGGTGAAGAGCATAAAGAAAATCAGATTGAAGATTAATAGAAACCAAATCAAATACTACTCATTATGAGAGTTCCAGAAGGAGAGAGAGAAAGGCGCTAAGAACGTATTCAACAAAATAATGGATGCAAACTGCCTAAATTTGATGAAAGGCATGAATATAAAACTTCAAGAACTTATATTAAGTCCAAAAAATGAACCTATATCCTAATCAAACTTTTGAAATCCAGAAAGGAATGCTGAAAGCAATAGAGAGAGAACTCACTCTGCAGTGGAAACTCCTCAGCACGACTACCCACAGACTTCTCAGAACCCTGAGGCCAGACGTTAGTGGGGTGAGATAATCGGAGCACTAGAAGAAACGGAATCCACTCAATGACAAACCTCGTATCTACCAAAACTTTCTTTCGAAAGTAAGAGAAAATGTCCGGGCAGTGGTGGCACACACCTTTAATCCCAGCACCTGGGAGGCAGAGGCAGAGGCAGAGGCAGGCGGATTCCTGTGAGTTTGAGGCCAGCCTGATCTACAGAGTGAGTTCCAGGACAGGCTCAAAAGCTTCACAGAGAAACCCTGTCTCTAAAAAAAATGGGGGGAGGAGAGATTTTTATCACTGTCTAGCCCATAAGATAGACTCAAAGGAGTTACACTATACAGCTTGGAATGAAAGCATACCAGTCAAGAACTGGTAGTCATAGGAATGAATTCATGCTAAACTGAGATAAAAAATGAGTATTATTATAACAATAATTTGTAACTGATTTTTATTTTTATATAATTTAAGAGACTCATACATTTTAATACTGATTAAGACATAGATTATTATAATTTGTATTGGTAGCCTATAATTTGCTACTATATAATTTAAGAGATCAGTGTATTTTAAAAAAACACATTGGTATGTCTTGGGCTTATGGTGTATAAAAATGTAACTTTGTGTATAAAAATGTAAATTTGCTACTGAGAAAAGAACAGAATTTTTATATGCCGTTAAGGTTAATCTAAGTACAAATAAGTGTTTCATTAGAATGTCAAATGTAATCACAGTGGTATTATAAAAGACAATAAGAAAGGAATTTAAATTTCTTTTGCTATGAAAAACAAAGCAGCCAAAAACAAAAAAAAATAGTAATAAAAGAAATTAGGAGCAGAAAGCTATAAAGTATATAGAAAATAAACAGCAAAATGACAGAAGTATGTCCATTCCTATCAAAAATTACTTTGGATATAAGGAAATTAAACTCTGATGTTAAAAGAAATAAGTTGACAGAAAAGATTTTACAAAATAAACATGCTGCCCATAAGAAAATGGCTCTAGATGCAAAGGTACAAACAGATTGAAAGGCTGTAAAAAGATAAATCTATTCAAATATAACCAAGAGTAGTAGAGGTGGCTATAATAATACCAGATAAGATAGACCTTACAATATAAAAAGCTTACAAGGAAGAAAGGAAATAAAATTTTCAATACATTAAGATTTAACTATTATAAACATCCCCCACGCTACATAACAGACCATAAAAGTATGGGGGGGTGGCAGAACTGAAAGGAGAAGCAGACAAGTCTACAGTTACAGCAGAAGACTTTATCAATGGAGAGGGCATCCAAAGAGAAGGTCAGTAAGGAAGCAGAAGCCTAAAACCACAATAGATCAAATAGGTCAAAATAGAAGTCTACCCAACAGCGGCAGACACATTACTCTCTTTACACATGGGACATTTTTCAAGACAGACCACATGGGAGTCCACAAATTAAATCAAAGATGATATGTACATAGGATGGAACATTATTAAGCATTAGAATGAATGGAAATTCCAATATGCACAACATTGATGAGCCTTCTGGGTATTATGCTTAATGAAATAAGCCAGTCATCCAAAGAAAAAATACTGTGTATTCACTTATATGAGAGGCTGTAATATGAGGGCCTGCTTGTTGTTGGAGTTTCTATCCTGCCCAGTTCCCGCAGTTTTTAGCACCAAAGAAAATCACACAGAGGTCTCCATAAGTTATAAACTGATTGCCCCATTAGCTCAGGCTTCTTATTAACTCTTATAACTTACATTAGCCCATTATTCTTATCTGTGTTAGCCACATGGCTTGGTACCTTTTTCATCAGGACAGGTCACATCTTCCTTCTTCGTTGTCTGGACAGGACTGCAGAGGAGCTTCCTTCTTCCCAGAATTCTCCTGTTCTCACTGACCCACCTCTACTTCCTGTCTGATTGTTGTGCCTATACTTCCTGCCTGGCTACTGACCAATCAGCGTTTATTTTAAACATAATTGACAGAATACAGAATTGCCCCACACCAAGAGGCACAGAAAACAGAATAGTGATCACCAGGAGACTGAGGGAAAGAGTTGAAGTTTAATGGGTTCAGGTTTCAGTTGTGGAGACAGACGGTGGTCATAGTTCTATAAACATTAAGAATGTGTCTACCTGCTGAGCTATGCATTTCTAAGTGGTTGAAATACAAGTTTTTATGTGGATTTGCCACAGTCAGAAAAGCTGAAGAAAAGGTTGTCATTAGAAATGAGCTTCATCATCTTTTGTCTCTCCACCGCAAACTCCTCAGAGCCTTGGCCAGTATCTCGGAGTCTTAGGGATGGTGTCACATTTAGCTTCCCCACAACACAAAAGACTGCTTCATGTTAGGAAGTTTTGGTGTGGGTTTAAACTTAAATTATTATTTAATACAGATGAAGAATACTGAGGTTAATCTTTCTGAAATATGCCTTTTGTTTTTATATACATTTTGAGATTAAACAGTAATTAAACATAATACTGTTCCTAAGTGTTCATTGTTTTGCTACAGATATGCCTAACCTTACTTGGAATTGCCGTGACACAAAGAGCATAGCTATGCCTAAATGAAAACTTGAGAGCAAACATATTTAGCTTTTTCATATTTTTAAAAAAAAAAAAGACAAGTGTTTGTGATAAGACATTGGAATGGAGTAATTTTTAAAAAGAAACAGATTGGATTAGAATTGGAGAAATGGGTGTGTTGTGCTCTCCTTTCTTTTATTCTAAATGCTCTGAGGATGCAGGAATCACAAGTTAACTCATAGCTGCTCTTGGCACTGACAGTAAGGCTCACTTCCACATTTATGTCCGCAGAAATTTTGCTTGCAAGCTTCCTTGTCCCTTTACACAAGTGACTTCCTGGGCTTCAGAGTAAGTGAAGTATTACACCAGTGTTGGAGGAAAATAAACCCAGATTTTCTTTTGTGGGCTATCTCTGACCAGTTTTGTGACCTCCTATGTACCTTTGAGCTTTCTGAACCCATTTTCATATTGATAAAATAAAAGATTTCCAACCAGAATAGAGATTATATCATACCAAGCAAATACTAGTCAATAGCTTACTAAACTTTTATTATTTTTAAACATATTATAAATTAAATAGGAACCAGTAGATCTTGAATAAAACACATAAAAATTATAATCAAGTAAGAGAAAATTAAAGCAATGACTTTTTCTATCCTGTCTAATTAAAAATTATCAAATAAAGTACTAGGAGACTTTATTTAATAGCCAACCTAAAGCCACTTAAAAATAATTAAGTTAAATAGTTGGGCAGGTCTTAAAGCCTGCTGTCAGGGCAGATGTGGAGCTGTGCTGATGACAAAGATTCTTTGAGAAATGTGTTCTAATTGTAAAATTTACCAGACATTTTTAGGCCACAGATGTTATAGATGATCACACAGTTTAAACACACACGCACACACACACATGCACACACACACACACACAGAGAGAGAGAGAGAGAGAGAGAGAGAGAGAGAGAGAGAGAGAGAGAGAGAGAGAGGAGACTTCTGCATGGAGAGATGAACACAGTCTTACACACTATGGAGTGTGCCCCGGATTCCAGTATTTATAGTGGGGCTCTATATGGATGAGTTATAAACACTGTTCAGAAAGTAACAGTCAGTGTTAAGAGTTTACACAATACAAATACCAGTTTTATGTTGTATCAAAAACAAATACAACTTGTCCTAACAGCAAATACAACCAAAATTAAGATGATGCTAGGCAGACTTCTGTGCCCTCAAACACAGTGTTGGCTACAGAGTGGGCCACTTATTAATTGGTTATTTAGGAACATTTCAATTTAGAAACATTCTTTTATTTAGAATATTGAAAATGGCCAGGAATTATAACTGCGCGAGCTTTTCTTTGTCTTTCTGGCTCTGGAATGGAAACCTCAACCTGGCTCCTGCTGGAGAACCTTGGTCTCCCTCCCCATCTCCCTCTGTGTAATCATCCTCAGTGCCAATATCTGGAGAATGCGATTTTATAGTCTCATATTGGTGGCAATCCTAAGGATTATAAATTTCCCATTCTGCAGTTTCACAGAAACCACAAACCAGCATGAGAGCGCAGCCTCGGAAAGTGGAGTTGGAGGTGTAAGTCCCCCACCCCAACTGGTTATTCTATTTGTGAAAAACTTGATTCCTATATTCATACGCTGCTGAGTCCACTCCACCTAACCCTTGCCCACTTAGTGAATGAAGAGGTTGTGCTGGGAAGTGCTTTATTATCAGCCTGCAGCCAGCTCCGGTGAGGGGAAGCATACTGTCCTGGCAGGAAGTAGTTTCTGGCCTGTGTTTTTTCATGTGTACTCAGTGCACCTGAATGAGAGTTGTCTCCCTGACTCTCCACCTCTCTATTCTCCACAGGACTACTGGCTTTCTCTCCTTTACAAGCGTCTGATTGGCCCCAAAGTCCTGGCAGTGCATGTAGCTGGGCTCCAGCGGAAGCCGCGACCAGGAAGAGTCATCAGAGACAAACTACGGATCTATGCTCACTGCACAAACCACCACAAGTAAGTCTTCCCACCAACAGGGAAAGAGGAAGGCCATCCAATGGCTGCGTCTCCTCTTAGAATGAATGCCGTGCCACTGGAGCATTCAAAGTTCACCATTGTTCACAGATCTTAGTTGGAAACTGCCCCTGTGGTCACCATTCTCTCTGCAGGTTTGTGTCAAGTACGCCCTTCTCCTCGCACAGGGTTTACTCAGCAAGGCTTACACGATACATCTATTTGTTCACCCTCTTACTCATGCAACAGATTTTTATTGGGCACTTTATCTGTGCCAATTGATACCATGCCCACAGAGATTTGTGTGTGTCTAAGCCTGAGCCAAGACAAGGGGCCAAATCTGATCCTCTGACCCACCACAGAGCTTAGGAAAATGTGGCCTGTGTCTCCACTGCAAACGCACCTGGCTTAGACTAGTATCCCACGAGGTCTCTGCAACTAAATGAGTGCCATTTCCCATATTTCAGCGATCTCAGCTATTTCAGGTGTTAGAGGATTGTGAGTTGCAAACTTCCTTTTGAAGGACAGGTGCTCTGGATGCATAATAACCCAGCAGTGCTTTGAGCTCATCCTTCTCTCTTCGACCCAAAGCACTGTGTATCATCCCAGTTCTCTTTAAAACAGAAAGCTAATTACCAGCAAAGTTTGGCAGGTTTTTTTTATTTGTTTTATTTTATTTTGTTGTTGTTGTTGTTGTTGTTTTAAGTTTAAAACCTGAAGACCATAAGAGAAATATTTTTAACTGGATCTAAAACCAAAGCCCATCTGGTCAACGATGTCTTACATCACTTCCTGTTTAGGGCAGAGGAGGATACCCTGGAAAGGAGAATTCTTTCTCTCTCTGAAGAGCAAACCTGGGGGAAGAGACTGCCTCCTGTCTCCAGTCAGACCTCCACCCAGGGCCTATCAGGGCTGATCAAGGGGAGGGAAGCACAAAGAGCTGCTGGGGTCGGATTACACCAGATGCTCCTTCTCTGTCCTTGATGAGACAGAAGCAAAGCCTGTTAGTTCCTTGTGATAAAATGCTTTCAAAGACTCACTCCGAGCAGAGGTGGGCGCCAGGGTCTGGCTGTCTTGCCTGTAGATACAAGTGCCTATTGTAGGAAGGGGAGGCTGTCCTGGGCACAGGCCAGAAGCTTTCAACAGCCCTTTGGCTCAGCAGGAAGCTCGGTCCCATACCTGACAGTGACTGACTGCTTTATGGCCTCGCCTGGAATTATCTGATCCTCACACAAGGCAACATTGTATTCGTTGTCTATGACAGGCCCTGAGGCAACCGCCCAAAGGTGGACCCCAGCCTCAAGAGAGAAAAATTGCTCTTGGCACCTTCTGTCCCTACTGGAAAACACACCAGTCTTTTGTAATAGTAGTCTGTATCCAGGAATAGGACAGTAATACCTATGTGGGCTGAAGGCTCCCCATGGAGGCCCATCCCAGTGCTCACACTAGTATTCTTGGATATTCTCATGAGAAGGTCTCACTTATATCCTGAGGGTACGGTGGGCTTGGGGCCAATGATCCTATTTATGTTCTTCGTGTCTGATACAGTGACGGGCATGAAGGTCTTGTGTTTGATGTGCAGATGAGCGGATGGGAGAAGACAGAAACCGGGAACCGTGTGTTCCTGGTGGCTTATAGTTAGAGTTCTTGCGCTGTGTATCACATCAGCCAGAGAGGGAGCATAATAAAGTGGCTCAGAATTCTACCATTCACTATCAGGAGGCCTCCAACAAGGCAGTAAAACTAATCTGGATTTGAATCCCTCTCGGCCTCAGCTGCCCCCAACTTTCTATGGGAAGTCAGTCAGAACCTCTTGAAAGGAAGGGGTTCCACCAGGCTACTATTAAAATAAGCTCTCCTTCTCTTCATTAAAAGAAAGAAGACTTTCATAAACCAGTTAAAGGTCTTTTTCTTGCCACCAAACGCAAAGAATGAATGCTTTGGGCCAGCTGAGGTTGCAGGTCTCCTTGCAAAAAAAGCTGTCAGGCGTTCAAACAGCAAGGCACAGAGAGAGGTGAGGCATCCACTCCCCTCTCTGAGAAGCCGTGTGTCCTGCCTGTGCCTCACATCTTCATCAGTTGGGAGCAGCACCACTGACTAACTCACCCAGTTTAGCTGTGGCCACAGACAAAACTACAGAATCATCTCATAATGGACATATTAGCTTCATACTAATCAACCTTGATGAGTGTGAAATAAATATCCTGAATCAAAACAGGAGCTAAGTGAGAAATACAAGCTTACTAATGCTTACACTCACATAATCTTAAATTCTGAAGGCTCTGTATCACCTATATGCAAATAACAGCATTTGTGTTGAGGAGCTTTTCACTTGTAAGGGGCTCTTAGAGAGCATTTAGCTTGTGTCCCACTGACCGTAGACAACTCTTTTATATCTCCTGATAATCATCTTTCACCTACTTAGACCCCTCCATGGCTCTCATGCATTGTGGATTATTTCTGACCTAGCAGAGCCTGATCTTCTAAAACTGATTTAGAAGAGGTTAGGTATTCACACCAGCCCTGGCCAGTGCCTCTGTCTTCTTCTGAAGTTAACCAGTTACAGAGTGCTGGCAGAACTTCCCACCATCAAGTATTGACAGTCAAATGTTTTATGGTCATTCTTTGTGGCTAAGACAATGTAAGGATGTGGTGGATGAGTCCTCAACCACACTCAGAACCAACTGGAACCTAGTGAATGCTGAAGCAAAATTGAGCCTTTTGGGGTTCAAATTCATTTATTATTGGCAAAACAAGACTTCCTGTTTTTCAGAAGAAGTTTTTTTAAAGGCTCATAAAAAAGGTTCCTGAGGCTTCTTGGACATCAAATGACTCTTACAAAACAATATTTTGATGAGTTAAGTGTAAATGAATCAGAAACATGTGGATTAAATTTCCCTTAAAATACACAGGGGCTTTGAAATTAAGGGGAAAAATGTTTGGCAAAACAGGGCCTGACTTTTACCAAACCCCAAACCTTTGAATTAGATTTGGAGACAATGGAGCAACTGAATTTTCAAGCACATTAACTTTCGCTGGGAATGATCAATGACTCAAGTGCATCATCCTCCCTTCCTTTTCCCAGATGCCCTGCTTCACTGGAGATGTTTCTAGAACATGACTGTTTTCTATCTGGAACTCAAGACACACCTCCCATCTGACATCTCCCACCTCTTATATCCAGGATCTTCCCGTTCTAACATCCCTCCTCTGACTCACTTCCTTCTCCTCCCATGGCAACAGAAAGAAGATGTCAGGCAGGAAAAGAACAGCCAGGAAAGATGAACTCCAGATACATGGCTTGGCTGCTGGTGAAAATGTCTCACCACAAGGAGGCACAGAGCAGGATAGACATTCTACCGAAACAGCTTCTCTCCAGAAAGGGACATTCACTAAGATAACCAAAAGCCACCAGAACTAGACATTAGGCATTAAAAATGGCAAGCTGACCAAGCCCCCAAACGCCATTTTCTAACAGAATTCATACTCCTTCAGGATGGGTTTCATGTAGACAGAGAATATGCATTCCTCAGAATCTGAATTCTCACCATGGTACTCCAGGTTGATGTGGGAGTTCCGACCTAAGAACGTGTCTTTGAAGTCAAAAGGCCTCTGCTTCATGCCCTTGCCCATTGACCAAGTAGGGTGATGTATGGTTAGAGCAGTCTTCATTACTAGTTCCTACCTAAGGAAGTGCATGAGCTCTCTGAGAACCTGTTCAATCAGTTTCCTGGGCTGGGCTGGTTTATCTTTCCCAGGAGAACTATGTACATAGAAATCAAACCATTGCCAAGCAGCTTGGAAAGACAGCTTTCCCTACAGCAATGCTGTGATTTCAGGTCTCCCTCCAAGCCACCAGTTCCTCATGTCCCACCCTTCTTCCTGTAGTCTCCAAGGGCACATCTGCCCCAGCCTGCCAAGGAGAAACTCATAAATGCAAGCCTGTGCTTTTCCCCTCCTCCAAGGCTGGCCTTTAAAACTTTTGTTTATAGTAGCTTGCAAAAGGGTTTACTGTGCTCTGGCTAAATCAATACCCACCCATGCCTCTTTTGCTCACATTCTGAAGCCCAAAGTACCTGTAGTTAATGCTGTCTTCATCCATTTTGTAGATAGCTAAACTAAGCTGAAATCCCACCTATAGAAATGAGCTGATGTTCTTCGGTGGTGGTCACTACCCACACAGGCTGCCAGCATCCTTCTTCAGAGCTCTGGTCACACAAGTCTGCTCAAATCACTTGACAGTCTCTCCTGAGTCATGTGACTTTAGAAGTTCATTTGCATGCTGCAGGGGAGAAGAATGGAATGGAGCAGGAAGGACTGCATAGGGGAGCCATTTAATGATTTATAAGAACATAGTTGCAGACCTCCAAAAAGCCTTGAACACAATAGCGTACCTTCCTACAGACGTAAGGGGAAGAGCATCTGATACACAGCCAGGAGGATATTCTGGGAGTCCTTCTCATAACCTTCATGTTCTGTTCTAAGTTAGTAGTTCCCAAACTCAACTCATCAGCCAAATAGCTTGGCAAGCTTTTCATACAGATTCCTAGGTCTGGAGCCTAAAGGAACAGAACCCCGAAATCTGTACTTTAAAGCTCCCAGGTTGTCCTGCTGACCTTGCCCTTGACTGCTTGACTCTCAACTGGCCTCTTTAGGAGCAAAGACTAGTGACCCAGGCAGGGATCAAGGGGTTCCGTGTCTGCAAGCAATGTTTTCCTCTGGGCAAAGTTGTCTTAGAATTTCTCTGAGCTCCTCTTTTGAAGGCTGAGCTGGGTCATTTTTCTCTGTTTCCTCTCATTAACCCATCCAGATGGGGCCCCAAGAGACCCCTTAGAAACAAGGGCTTTTTTTCCTACTGAGAAGAAAATCATTATAGCTTTGCAGATACACACAGAAAGGCCCCTTGCATGTCAGCATATGGTCTCCCGTGGTTCTGCACTCACGGCTCTGGGCTAAAAGGATTCTAAAATGGTGACTCGTTTAGAAAACTGGAAGTGGCCACTGGGCAAATGAAAGTCTATTCTGCTTCAGTATGAATAAGAATATAAAATACAGCATCACAATCTCATTTTCTTCTCTCAGATTGGCAAAGATATTTTAAAAGATTCATATCTAGTATTCATAGGGTATGAAGAAGTGGATGCTCTTAATTAATGTAGAGCTGGCAGAACCAAATCTTTACAAACTGTCTAAATAACATCAAGATTATCTAAATATGTGCATTTATCAGAATAAGTGCTGTTATACCATGTTTAAAAAGAATAGAGTACCACTCAAGACCATTGAGATATCTCAGTGTAAAGGTATTTGCTATTAATTTTTAGTATCTGAGTTTGAGCCCCATAACCAAAAACAATCTTTTTAAGAACACCCAAAGCTGGGCGGTGGTGGTGCACGCCTTTAATTCCAGCACTCGGGTGGCAGAGGCAGGGGGATCTCTGTGAGTTCAAGGCCAGCCTGGTCTACAAGAGCTAGTTCCAGGACAGACTCCAAAGCTACAGAGAAACCCTGCCTCAAAGAAAAAAAAGGAAAAAAAAGAACTCCCAAGTGTTGTAGGGAGAAGCGGGGGGGGGGGGGGGGGGAGGGAGGGGGGAAGGGGGCTTGTTCCGGCTGCACCGCTAGCTTACACCCAGAATAATCACACAGAAACTGTATTCATTTAAACACTGCCTAGCCCATTAGCTCTAACTTCTTATTGGCTAACTCTTAGATATTAGTTTAACCCATCTCCATTAATGTGTATCGCCACATGATTGTGGCTTACTGGCATGAGTCTAACCAGTGTTAGTCTCAGGCAGGAGCTCTATGGTGTCTGCCACTCTGCCCTTCTTCCCAGCATTTAGTTCTGTCTACTCCACCTGCCTAAGTTTGGCCCTACCAAAAGGCCAGTTTCTTTATTCAACCAATGAAAGCAACACAGACAGCAGGACCTCCTACACCACCCAAGTCTAAATGGCTTCCAGTGGGAATATATATTTCTTGCTCACACTTCTTTATTTCAGCACCTCAATAAGCTTTGTGACAAACATTGTCAAGCCAGGAATGGTGGTATGTGTGCAATCCCAGCACTTAGGAGACTGGGGCAAGATGGCTACATAGGAAGTGTCCAAAAAACTAAAAGTCTAAACAGCAAGATATTGTCATTATTCTCCTAGCCTAAGGAACGAGACATGCCATCGCATAAACAGTTCCTACAATGTCTACCCAAAGGTCTTAACACGTCCACTCATGTCACACTGGACAAAACTGACATGCAATCACTCTGGAGAACAAGAGCACAAGGATATCAGCTCTTCTCATAGGGAGAGACCCCACAGAAAATGGGAATCTGTGGAGGGATCATACAGTGTGCACATGCCTTGATGTAGTGATTCCAGCTCCTAGGACTTCTACCACCAGAAATAATCGTTATACATAAAAAGGATTTGTAAGATAAAGGTTTTTGTTACATAATTTATAATGGCAAAAAATGAAAATGGGAATCCACAAGAGTGGTGGACTGGCTGAGTAAATTATGTTGCATTTCTGCAACTGGAAATTCAACGTTCCTGTATAAGTAAAAGAAACTATAACACAAGACGATGTGTGATATATACATTAGGCCATGTAGATGGTTTGATCCTAATTATATAAAACTGAGTGGTATAGTCACATGTGTAAAAACACTTAATAGATAATTCTCAAGCTAAGAAGTAAAATACTGAATGCTGGCCAAAATATTGTACTATTTCAAGATTATACAACTATGGGCATTTTCTTTTACTTCTTTGACTCTATGTTTTGATGGATTTTTTTTATTTTTCAGAAATCATCACAGTTTACATTCATACTGTACATATACATGTATGTTTCTAAAATAATTCCAGTAAACTTAAATGCAGTGGGGTGAAGGGTAGGCACCTTCTTTTTCAGGAAACTGCAATCTCCAGGCATTGCCATCTTGAAGATCTGTTGGGACTATCCATAAAGTAATGCACTTTTCTGGCGTGATCCTGTTTTATGCAACCTATAAGTTATTTACGAGCATCTAACTGACCGCTTTGTCTCATCCCCCCCCACCCCTCTCCCATCCCTTCTTTCTCTCTTGAACTCAGCCACAACTATGTCCGTGGCTCAATTACACTTTTCATCATCAACCTGCATCGATCAAGAAAGAAAATCAAACTGGCTGGGACTCTCAGGGACAAGCTGGTGCACCAGTATCTGCTGCAGCCCTATGGGCAGGAAGGCCTAAAGTCCAAGTAAGTACCAAGCCAGAAATACCTTAGGCCCATGTAGGCAGGGGCTGGGTGGAGAGGGAGTTGGAGTCACCCTTTTTACTGAAGGCAGCATTGTTGCTGCTCATTCCCTGGGGCTGAAGGAGGTGGTAGAGTAGGTTATAGTCTGGAGTAGGGGGATTTCAGATCCTTTGGGGGAAATCTCTACTCTGGCCCCTGACTGTCTCCATGTTTACTTTACATTCAACTGCAAAGTAAAACAGTATACAAAATATTTCTCAACCAGGGTCCTCTTGGTATTTAAGCAAGTCAGTTCTTCATTATGCAGCATTATCACATGACAAACTATTTAGCATCCTTGGCCCCTACCTGCCCACTAAATGCCAATAGTAACATTTGTCATGTGACCATCAAAAACCTTGTAGTTGGGCCCAGTGGTGGTGGTGCACACCTTTAATCCCAACACTCAGCAGTCAGAGGCAGGTGGATCTCTGTGAGTTCAAGGTTAGCCTGATCTACAAGAGCTGACAGCTAGCACTGTTACACAGAGAAACCCTGTCTCAAAAATACAAAACAAAACCAAAAAAAAAAAGCCTTGTTGTTGAAGTCTCTTGTGGCTGAATAGTCTCTTTCAGCTGTAACGTTCTAGAATGTTATGGCTCCTCTTTTATCATTATCTACAAACCCAAAGGACTTAAGAAGAGAAGCACTAGGGGAAAGGCACAAGGTTCAGAGAGCAAGTTGTTTTGGCCTTAACCACGCAGCTTTGACACGTCATTGCTGGGTCTGTTTTATCTGTCTGGAAAATTGAAGAGCACTTGTATTCCAGATCCCTGCAACCCTTCAAACCACGTCCCTCAGTTTCCCCTGGAGACTGTTTGGCAACACTGATGTACCAACTGAAGGAAATGTTGAACCACACAGAGAAGGGCCTGGTCAAGAGCAAAATCACCCTGGCTCCCCAAGCAAGGCCCCTTAGAGCGGGCATGGGATGCTGCGCAGATCAGGGGCGTTCCCATTGCATTTTTAATGTTTACCAAGTTTAACAAAGCTGTAAACTTGGAGCAGGTGGCTTGCACTCCCACGGCTGCCCACAAATATTTGTGCTATAATTGTTCAGTGCTTCACTGCAACCTTGGTGGCTTGCATTTGGCTTCCAACTGTATGTGCAATGGGAACAAAACAGTCTGGGAAGTCATTTACTGAGTCTTTTTTCGCCCACCCCAGATCTGGGTTCTCACACACTGCTTCTTTTTGTCCACTGCGTATATATAGCTTTTACTTTTCTTTCTCTGAATCCTGCCTGTATCCGCAGGACTCTTGAGAGTTATTTTATTCTGTCTATAACCAAGTGTTTCATGACTGGCAGGCTAAATTCTTATCCTTCATCCTAAGCTGGACACCCAGTGCTGGTCTGAGATTTGTCACAGAATGGTTGTATGACCTAAGTAAATCTTGAATCTGCTAGTCTCAGTCTCAAGTCCTGAACATAGAAATCAAGTGTTGCTCTGTTTTTGATAAATTCCCATCCTAGGTCTCATTTCTCAGGATCATGAGTGCAGGTAAGCCTACTGCTAGTATTCAATAATGACCTGCAAAGCTATCTCTGACAAAAAGGCTAAGTCCTCAGCAAGGATTGATTGTGACAGATTAGAGTCCCTGAAACCAAAGAGCTTGGGAGCTGAGCCTGGCCACTCTCAAGAAGACGATGCACATTTAATGTAAGGCTTTCTATCTAGTAGGCCAAGATGTCAATCCTCACATTGTATGAGACAAGCTATATTACGTAATCTCTGTGAGCCTCAGTTTCCTTGCAAGGGGAATATAGTAAATGAGTGATCCATGTCAGGTTCCATGTCATGCTTAAATAAGTATCTATTGCCTTCCATCTCCTCAGCTGTTGCAGAACAAGGGGAATCATCCTTGGTCCTAAGAATGATCTTTTTCACACTTTGTGTGTTTAAAGATTATGGTTTTATAAAGAGGCATACTGAGAATAGCATAAAAGTCAAACCACATGGGGATGATGAGCAGAGGACAGCATCTTTGAATGAGCCTGTTCCCCTAGCAACCAAGGACATAGTTCTCTACCCTATTTATCCCAGCACTGTGCCCCTGCCTCCACAGCCTTGCCCACATACACCTGTTCTTAACATACCTGAAGTAACTGGCTCACTGGTTATGATACACTTTGCCACCCTATGCTTAACCCTGTCAGCAGACTCGTAAAGAGCTGTGTTACAGGGCTTGCTAAGACTATCCGAGAAGGAAAGAACAATGTGAATTCTATCCCACAGGGATCCTGAGGAAGGACTTGGTAAATTACTGAGCTCAAGCAGGGCCAGAAGACTTGCATCTGATGCAGAGGCTGACATATCTGTGTGATTAAACCTCGGGTTCTTTACCTCTCAAAAAAAGAGGAGAGTGAGAACCAAATTAGAGGATACTAGTGAAATAAAGCCTTCTCTAAGTGTAAGGCTCAAACACATACATCTGTAGCTATAAATCCAGATACACAGCTATAAGAGTTACGTATTATTTTATATGTGTGGTTTAGACAGTTTAGAATCAGAAGAAAAAAAAAAGATTCCAAATCTGATCTTGTCACTAGCTCACAGCTACATTTTGGACCTTAAAAATAAGTTTAGTTCATTCCTCTCCTACAGTGTGCTGATAAATTATCACCTCTTCTATCTTAGACCCCGGTGGCTCTGACCCTGTACTGTGCCATCTTGGCCTGTAAGTTGCTGGTAGGGACTATCAGACAACTGTTGAGTAGGCTGTCGGGTTCCACATCCAGTGCTCAGTTACTGCTTAGAGCAAGAGCCCTCAGTGAGTCCCGCTGAGGGCCTCCAAGGAAGCATGCGGTGGTGTCAGCAAACAAGCTGCCTCGAAAGGATGAAAGGAGAGGACTTCAGGCTTTAGTGTATCTTTTCTTTCTTTTATAAGTCTCCGGGGCCAGGCTCTGTTCTGTATCTGCTAATTCCTTGCTACAGCCTAAAGCTGTGTTAGCTCAGAAGAGAATGGAAAGTTCTTGGGGTGAGGGAGATCTAACTACTCCTATCTAGAGCAGCCAGAGGCGGCTACAGCACAAGCAAGTCCTGGTCACAAGTCACGGTCAAACCAGCAGTGAGGTTTACTCTGGAGCATGCCAGAAAATGTGTCTGTTGAGAACATGGACATAGGCTCATTCTCTCAGAACTGCCATCAAGGTGGGAGGATGGGAAGTCTCTGGTAGGATGTCACTACCCGAATGGAAAGTTGAGGTGTGCCAGCATCGCGTAGGAAGCACTCCAGAGCTGATGGTCAGACAGCCCTCTCCCGTCTCAGTGCTGAACAAGTTCCGAGACCCACACACATTTAATTCTTTATATAAAAGGTTATAGACATCATTGTAGAATGATTATATCATCCTAGGAACCAGACCAAAGGATACTCTCTGCCCTACAGGATAGGCATTTTAGAAACTAGTATATTCAAGGCAAGAATATCCTGCATCTGGAGGACAACATTCTCACCACCGAATGGTTGACAGAAATGGCGAGAATCGGTTCAGAGAAGAAAGGAAGTTTTGAATTTCATTGGGTATTCGTACAGCTGCCTAGCAAAATTCAGCAAATGTGTCCCATAGTACTTCAAAATGGCAGAGATAAAAGGGGTTCAGTTTAAAAGAGATAAATTTCAAAAACCTTTACTTCAGAGTCAGCTGGTCTGCTGGTCTGGCCTGGTAGAGAGCAGGATGGCGTCCTCAGGAGGGTGCTAGCCTCCCAGACACACTCTTTTTTTGTTTGTTTGTTTGTTTGTTTTTGTTTTGTTTTGTTTTTCAAGACAGAGTTTGTAGAAGGAACGGCGGGCTGTGTCCTGCCATCCAGCTAGCTTTACCCAAAATAATTACAAGGAAACTGTATTCATTTAAATACTGCCTGGCCCCTGGCCCATTATCTGTAGCTTCTTATTGATTGATTCTCATATCTTGCTTTAACCCATATTTAGTAATTTATATAGCACCACGAGGGGTGGCTTACCAGGAGAGGTCTTAACCTGCGTCCATCTCAGAGAGGAGAAGCATGGCGACTGCATATGGCGACTGCCTGAAGCATCTCCCCCTCTTTACCAGAATTCTGTTCTGTCTACTCCGCCTACCTAATTTTCTGTCTCTTAAAGGGCCAAAGCAGTTTCTTTATTAATAATGAAAGTAACACACAGACACTCCTCCATCAAGGGTTTCTTTGTGTAACAGCCCTGGCTGTCCTAGAATTTGCTCTGTAGACTAGTCTGGCCTCGAGCTCAGAGAGATCCGCCTGCCTCTGCCCCCCCCCCCCTGAGTGCTAGGATTAAAGGCATGTGCCACCACCGACCCGGCCACACTATGCAGTTCTACCACTCCTGTTAGTCCCCTGTCCTCTGCACTCCCAGAATCTGTGATTTCAGTGGTCACCAGCCCAGCAAGTGCTCCAACCCACTGAAGGGAAGGACCACACACAGAGCGTGGGCTCCAAGAGTGAATGGTAAAAGCTGGCTTCTTTCAGAAAATCACCAGCTGTGGGTCTTCTGTGGACCTTGTCTCGGCTTCATGAGAAATGGTCCCACTCACAACCCAGGACGGTGGTCCCTTTCCATACATGTCGGCGGGGAGAAGTACTTCTAAGTGTCATCTGCCATCTACAGAAAGCATCTTTCCTTGGCCTCGTGTGACCCCAGATGAAGAAGCTCTCACCTCTAGGGAGTCAGTTCTGCCTGGGCATAAAGATCTCCAAGATCTTCCAACAAACAGCAGCAGCATCTGGACCCTGGAGGCCAGCTGTAGTCTGAAAGTGAGCGGCTCGCTTCTGCAGGGGAATCAGGCAGGAGCCATCAGGTTCCAGGGGCTCTCTGTGTCTAGTTCAATGCCGTCTAGAGGGGTGGAATACAAAAATCAGAAGCGAGGGAGACAGCTCTCATCAGAGTAGACGTTCTCATACGTGGACCCAAGGGAGGGAACCAGCATCTGCTAAGAGTTCTGGGTCTGGGTGACATTTTGAGGTAATCTGGTTTTGTCCTCTGTCCTCATTCAGAGTCTGGGCTAAGCCGCATAGACCAGAGGCTGTTCTGCATTTACTGACCATGATTTCAGTCTGTCTGAACACTTAATTCTATGCTGAAACCGAGGCTTGCTCTAATAGCTGTGGTAGCTATTGCCTCATCTGCCCTCTGGAACAGCACCGTGCAGGGTGTAGAACACTGCCTGCCTCCCTCCCGCTTTAGAGGTAGAGAGGCTGCATCTTAGAGCATGACCTCAGCTGTGTAGGAGCTGCACAGCTGGTAGGTGACGAAGCAAGAACGCACCTAGCAGACAGTGACCCCTCACCCACAGCCTGTCTTCAGCACTGTGCTACCCCAAAAGTCCAGCAGTGAGCTATCATAATTACTAAAGACAAACATACTATCAAGTAACTTAAATGCCGTGAGACTGTCTGGGTTCGTCCATCTTGAAATCTGCCCAGAATTAATATAGTTGGAGAGGTCTCTCCATAGGGCTGATTCATTCCAGTCCCATCCAATAATGGTAGTAATCGCTTATTGTCTGACTTCAGGTCAGTATGTGTGCCTCAGACCAGAATGCCCCTTACTTTCTTGTGCAGTATAAACACCTGACCTTCAGGAGCTCTGGACGGTGGGGTTTTTAGTAGTGAGGCTGGGAGGAGAGGACTCTAAGGTCCTTGTCTTCAAAAAACTCATCTCTGTTATTAGAAATAAGTCCCTTAAAGGAAGCCGCCTGGGGCCAGTGTCACTGCGGGGCGCAGAGCGTTTCTGCCTTGAGGGTCATAGGTTCCACACTGGTGCTTAAACTTCAGATTTGAATAAACAGAGCTGGAGAATTGCCAGGCCCTTGTGAACCACACATCTTTTTGCCCATCCTCTGAAAAAAATGAACATTTTTCTTTCTTCTTTATCCTCATACTGCTTGGATTTTTTTCCAACTTTCCGAGACATAGATTTTGCTTTGCTTTCACCACCATTAAATTCTATGGCAAAGAATAGCATTGGCGTCTAGCTGCATGCCGATGGAAAGGTGTCATTTGATGTGCGCCAAACAAAACGTTTCTGAAGACTCAAGTTAGCTTCTGGTGCTAAGACCTTTAAAATAGCTCCATGTCCCTGTTGCAACAGACTCTATGGTGCTATTCCATGGCTGGATTCTGAGCTTGCCTGTTGTAGAAGCCCTGAACTTAATTGGACACTACCGACTCCTTATTATCAGTAAATAAGGAAGCACCAAGGTTTGGGTTTGGATGCCAACAGACCTGGTAAAAAGGAGTATGGCCTCTGGGCCAGCACACTGCTGATATCTAAGTGCTGCTGACAGTAGTTGGTACCTGGACTGTCGGAACCAGATATACTTCCTATAGGTTTCTGTGACCCTCACTGTCTAAGGTCATTCAGATTAATTTCTGTTTAAAAAGTACACCTCTTAATAAAAGTTGTACAGTTATTGAAAGATAGCTCTCTAGAAGAAAATTGTCAAAAGGTACAATAAGAAGTTTCTCCTATGATGTGGTTGCCTAAAAGTATTTCAGTTTCTATTGGATGACACAGCCAGCTCCTGAGCTGGTCCACTCCATGATTAGATGGCTCCAATTACAGGAACGGCCCTCCTTAGATGAGGCTAAAGGTTTCTCTTGTGTCATGTCTACCCTTGCTTTAAGAAATATGAGCAGAATAGACACATACCCAGGTTTCAATGTATCTCCTGTGAGCTCTCATCTATGCCTTGGGGATCCTTGGGATTCTTCAGATGCCCTAGTGCCAGCTTGCTTGCCCTGTCCCTGATCTCCCTGGCAGCCACCGAGTTGTAGGATCCTACCTTGTGGAATCAGCTTTCTGATTTGTTAGTCATCCAATCTTAAGTGAAGAGGCCTGAGAAAGAAGAAGAAATGTGCTGTCAGCACAGCCCACTAGTGTCTTCATAGCTTTCTAACTTCATGTTGAAGATGCTATTCTTCAACAATGCGCTCTGCATATGTGCAAAATTGAAGATGCTCGGCATCTGCTACTAATGTATTGTTTTCATGAGTTCTCTGGGTCCCATGCCTATTTTTCCATTGGGGTATTAATTTTTCTTATTAAAAGCGTATAATTTTTCTCTAATATAAGTCCATCTCCCCCTCCAACATCTATCATCTATATTGAACTATATTTTCTAGTATTTTACATACTAATTTTCCAAGTATTTCATTTTAGGGTATTATTTTGACATGAAGTATTTGGTTTTTTATCTTGTTCTTTAGGGTTTCTTCCATTCCACTGAAATTACTTAAAAGTGTGTGAATTTATATTCCTGAGCTCAGATGAATATGCACTGCTATCTCCTTCTACTCTCTCCCTATCTCCCTCTCTGTCTCCCGCTCCCTCTCCTCTCTCTCATTCTCTTACTCACTTTGCTCTCCTTGCTCTCACTTTCTGCACTGAGGGTTGAACTCATGGCTTTCTGCCTGGTGGGCACGTGCTGTGCTGCTGAGCTGTGCGGCCAGAGCGCTTGTATTCATTTCTTTAACCTATTTGTGAGTTGGAGTTTGTTTATGAACAGTAGCAGGTAAGGAACTCCAAGGTGTGATACTTAGACTAAAAGGGTGTGGAAGAACCTGCTAGCCCAAGCAGCAGGTTTTTTACCTGGAGAAAAGGGTTCTATTGGGGCAGATGCAGCCCTTTTGAAAGGTCATTTGGAGCCCCTCAGGAGAAAATGCAAGTCGTCTGGACACCCTACATAGCAAGAATGCTACCTGGGGACATTTATGAGCTGGCTGTGAGTAAGCAGGGAGATGACACTTTAAACACTGACAGCAAGTCTGTGCTCCAAGTGGACACTGTAGGAAGAAGGAATGCGTGTGAACAAAGGCGTCTGTTAAAAATGATTGTACTCAGGATTTGAGACAATCCTGATAATCCCAAACCTGCAGAGAGAAGGAGCCCCGGGGTCTTCAGAGAGTGCAAACTCGCTCATCGGAGCCTAGTAAGCCTTGTTGAACTTAAGGTGTTCTGTGACTCCTGACGAGACCATGTCTATGGCACGGTCTAAGAAAACCATTATATACACATCTAAGAATGCAGTAAAGGTACCGAGTGGCCTATTCTTCACCACCACCCCCCAGAGTCTTCCTCTACCTGAACAAAGTTTCTCAGTAAGGAGCTTGTGATGCAAGCCAGGACTTAGAAGGAACTGCAGGATGTGAAAGACTGTCCAAAGGGACAGTGTGTTCAGAGCTTTCTTCCTGGAGCGTGAGGTCACCGCTAAGCCTTCCTGGGCCTGGCTGCTGCTTCGCCCTGTGAAGTGCTGCCCACAAACGCCCCCATACTAAGAGGATATCCATGCCACCAGTGTACTGACCTAGGGCAGGGGACCTTAAATGAAGCAGCTCTGGTGACAGACCAGAAATGCTCTCCAGTTTATTCACCAAAGGATTCTCCTTAAAAGATTCTCATCTTCTGGGTTAGAAGTGTGGCTGCCTCACACGGCATGGTAAGAGAGGATAGAAGGCGCTTTTAATCCAGAGTAAATTTCGACTGTGGCAGTCGGTGGTTGCTTAACTCCATCTCACCCCAGCTTCCAACATCTCTACCCCTCCTGACACCAGTGCTGCTTGGCCCTGGCTGTGCTTTGAACAAACTGTGGGTTTCCAAATCCCAGAGTCCACACCACACCCCAGGGCAGTTCACCCAAAATCCCTGGGCTGGGGCTCAGGCTGAAGGACTCTTAAAGCTCCCTCGGTGATTCAAATATGTGACCAAAGTTGGGAACCACTGGCCTTCCATAAACCCTGGGATATGGTCCCAGATGATTTTATATCTTTCCCCATCCAGGCCCCAAGCCATTTTGCCAAAGGTGTGAACGTGCCATGAACCCCTGGGGAATTTTCCATGCCTGAGCAAAAGGCTGAGAGCTGATTTTCAAAAGCTTATTGTTTGTTTTGTTTTAAATCCCAGATTAGTAATGTGCAGATTATAGGATTATGAAATGATTTTCTATTTTGCAGGGACTTGACATTCTAAACCAAGATGTTTGCAGAGCCGCAGCTCTCATTGCTGCTTCCTGAGAGGTTTCCATTTGTTCTCGGCTTCAAATGTGTTTTCCTCCAGCTCACTTCCTACAGCTGCAAGCTTTCTGCGTAGCTGTCCATCATGGCTCTGGTCTGTCCCCAGCCTCACTGATTTGGGAACCCTCTATTCAGGCAGGGATTTCTGTCCTTTTCCATAAGACGAGTTCTTCAAGACATAGCCAAAATGGCTCTGAATAGTTGGCACCAAAGTTAAGGGGAGGGAAAGTAAATGGAGCAGAGACAGCCTTTGTCTTCTTTGCGGTTTGGTAATGAGGCTAGGCCTAAGTCTTGAATCCACGCTCCTAGGCATCAGAAAGGAGGTGGCTTATCCCACAGAAGGAGCCTACAGCACAGAACAGCTCCAGCAGCCACTTTAAAGACCACCCCTTCCATGCTTCTTTCTGCTAAGGAGGCATAGAGTCACTGCACACATCAGCTGCCCTTTGATATCTGTGGGTTCTGGAACAGAGGCTAGGTCACAGAGAGCATCTTATTCTTTTCCTTTAGGGCTGCATGGAGCACCTGTTTTATAGGGAGCCGTGTCAGAAGTCAGTAAAACTAAGATATTTATCTGTTTGCTTTAATGGATTTCAAGAAGTACCCAGGGAGTCATGACCATAAAGGAATCTCCACTTTGAGTATGGCTTATAGACTATCTCATACTCACATTTGGAAAAACTCTGTACTCCCTGCACTCCGCTGCACGGGGCTGCTCTTGCCCACACTGCCTCTCCCTGCTTCACACAGGTAGGTCTGGGGAAAGATGCCTCCCTCTCCAAAAAGGATGCATTAACTCTCAGACATCAGAACACTGAGAATAACACGGGAGCTCAGAAGCATGAGGGGAGGAAAGAGGGAAATCTGCCACGGGACCTGGAAAAGACTAAAGGTTGAGGCCACTGTGCTTAGCCAGAAGAAGCCATGCTTCTAGGAAACATTTGTGGTATGGGATGTCGTTTGAGGCTGCAAGATAAGCTTACAGAGGTTTGGAAGTGCACAGATTCAGGGCTTGTTTTGTCTTGGAGGTGGCAAATCTCCCCACATAGAGTACAGGGTGCCTGTAGGGTGAAGAGAAAGGCCACAGAGATACACTGGAACCAGACCACAGAAAATGTTGAAATCCAGGCTAAATTTGATTTTCCTTCTATTTGTATTTTTCTTTATAATGTGTTTATTATGGTGTCTTTGGCCACACATTTGCATGCTACAGTGACTTCTGGCTTAGTGGGCAAGGCCTAAGTCTGTTATAATTGACTTTGCACACCACAAAGAACTATAGAGATAGGAGTAATACCCGCAAAGCACCACTCGGTGATTGTAGCTCTCTTCTTCACAGCGGGAATAAGACATAGTTAACCGTGGGGCAATGTCTCTGTAGTTTTTGTATCTGGTTTCTATTGTGCCCTGAGGTTTGAGTGTGATATGCCTGTAGCATGGAGCTTTGAGATCAAATTTTCTTCTCAAACCACACCCAGATGAGCCCTTCATCTGTTGAAAGTTAGCAGTATCAGTATAAATCCAGGTTTCTTAGCTGGGCGCTCATCTTGTCTGCCAAGTGTGCTCTTATTTTAAGGCATCAGGAGCACATGGTAGAATCCTATTGTGGTTCGGACCATTATGACACAGATTTAGGTGGAACGCCAATCAAATCATGACCCCCGAAGCTACTACACACAGAAAAAGCCCATCCATACCCCTTTCAAGGAACCCTGTGCCTTATGAAACGGTCCTAGGGGGTAATGCGGGGGCGGGGTGGGGGGCACGGCGGCTAGATCAAAGGTCTTCAGACCCTCAGTGTGCCCTTCGGATGGTAGAATGAGGGGTAAATTATTTCATCAGCTTCAAGCGGGGGGCTCCTAGAGAGGTGAAGGGAAACAGAAGATTCCTTGCCCATCTTTTCTCTCGGGTCTCCTTTCTGTCGCAGCACTGGGGGGCTAGAGAAGTACACTGACGGGAACTCAAGCGGTCCTGAACTACTGTGGAAGGCAGACTGCTGAGTAAGAGCTACCGAGGAAGAAGAAAGGAGGGGAGTGAGTGTAGCAAACAGCCTGTGGACCAAGCTACACCTGATGGCGCCTAGAGGAAGAATGGGCTTTTTGGTAGGGTCTCCCAGATGCTATTAGTCAAAAGCTCAGGGATCCTTAGGGGATCGACATTGCTCAGGGACACGTGAAAGGAACTTCCTTTTCTCTGCCTCTCCTGGAACAGGAGCAAGCCCCAGGGTTCCGAATTCTGGCTGAGCCCCTCCAGTCTCTAACCTGGCCCTGACCTGGAGGAGGGCAGGGCAGCTGCACACACCAGTTTCCCAGCCCAGCTCGGGAAACCGCGCTAACAGGTGCGGCCCGGGGCGGCTGAGGACCCGGAGCCCCAAAGAGCCTGGCGCCCGCGGCCAGCGACTCCGCACCTGCGGCAGGATCCCCCTAGGCACACTGGCTGGGAAGCCCCGCACCGCAGCGGGAACTGCAGCCCTGCTTGCCTCGTTCCTTAATATTGGGCCCCACTCCAGGAGGGACCCGTGCCAAGAGGGCCATAGTGAAGTTTGGGTTGGGGTTTGATTGATACTGCGATTTGTTCCTTTGACACGCCAAGCACAGGTACGTACAAGTCCCGGCCTTGGAGAGATGGAGTGAGGACAGCAGAGACCAGAGAACAAGTTTGGCTTCCTGGGAGCAGCCTTGCATGCTGGCTCTCCCCTCACTGTTGTATAGGACAAGAGTGCCCCCTAGTGGCTCAAAATTAAGCACAAGGAGAGAGTCCGTGTTTTTAAGCACAAATGCACGTTAACATACGCATTCTTATTTGTTCAGTCTCCCGACTCTAGTCCTTTCTTGCCTTCAATCGTATTATTTACGATCTAGAAGCCTACCGGAAGTGACCAAAAAACCTAGCCAGACCTGCACATTTAATGTCTGCGATCTAGACTGAGTTCAATTTCTGGACTTGTGGTCTATTGTCTTTCCTGTCTGGGCTGTGGTTCTTCTGACTGTACAGTTATTTTTAATATTTTTATTGACCATCGGTTGTGTGCGTGACTAGATAATGAGTGAGGGAGGGGCGAGGACAAGCAGCCATAGTTGGGATCCACGCAGAGACCAAGAAGTGCTGGGAATTTTTTTGAGGAGCACCTGTACTTGATCTGAATAGCAATCAAGATGATCAAGAAGTTAGGGGGCTAGAAAGACAGTTTCAGTACAAGCAGGTACTGTTCTCGCAGAGGACCCGTTTGACTTCCCCACCCATATTGAGCAGTTTCCAGTCTCCCTAGCCCCAGCTCCAGGGAATTCAGTGCCCCCTTCTGGCCCCCATGAGCACTTGAGTCAGTATGCCCCCTCCATGCACACTTAGATTTAAAACTCTGTTTTAAAGAAGAAAACACAGCAGCAGCTGGGGACAGAGTGTGGACAAAGCTCCAGGCAAAGGAAACAACAAAGACAGAACCCTGAGATTAGAAAACTAACCAGAGAAGCTGCCGCACGGAACGAAAGGTGAGGGGGCAGGGAGGAGCTGGAATGGGTAGAAGTTAGAATCAGTTTCTAAGGAGCTGGAAGTGTTGATCATAGGCTGGCTTGTGGGTCTTCAAATGGTCTTCTATGAGCCACTGAACATCTAGACTGGGAACATCATGCTCAGATTTCTGTTTGCTCAGGGTCAGTCTAAATTAGACATTGAACTTTGCCTTTGGCCAGCTGTTAGGACTGGGCAGCCAGGACAAAGGAGACTTAGGGTTCATCTGACCAGCCTGTCACTCATTCTCTGGAGAAACCTAAACTCGGAGCAGGCAAATTCATTCTAAATGGCTGAGGCTGGACTGGGGTCTTTTTTTTTTTTAATCTCCTCTTCAAGACTCCCCAAAATTCTGGGCAAAATCAGCTCTCAGCAGCTCTCAAGTCTGCTTCTGATCAAACAACCCCACAAAAGTGTGCACACAGACACACACACACACACATACACACACACACACACACACACACGAGAGGAGGGCAGAGGAGAGAGGGAGAGAAAGAGAATATAAATTGCCTTCATGGTTGCAAAAGGATGTGTTCATTGAACTTTTTATCCTGGGAACTGAGAAAAGTTGAACCCCTACTTAAATACCCGTGACTATTAAGAACCATAATAAGACCTGGAGACCAGACATTGCAAACATGTATTGGAGGGGGAGTGACCCAGTCAAGAGGCTCCCATGGAGAGCTGGCAGGGCAGAGGGCTTGACTCTGAATTGACACATTGAATCCCTTTTTAATTAACACGCAAAACTGAGAAAGCAAGTTTAGAAGTTGGAAAGTAACTCAATCTTTGTAAAAACAAAAGGCGATAAAATACAGTTGTCCCAATATTTGGGTAGTTTAGACACCCTCGGCAATTCTGGGAAGCAGGGAAATTAGTTCAGCCTTCGCTGGATCATTTAGCGTTTGGTTGAAACATCATGATCCAGTGAGGAAGCCCTCATGGATGATGGAAACGCGATGAGAGACAGGTTTTTCAAGGAAGAAATGTGATCTTGCCGAGCGCTAGCTGAAACTGGGAAAGAACTAGAAAGAGGTGGTCAAGAGGCCAGAACGGAGTTTACCTGCTTATTAGTTCTGTGACCCTGCCAAGGCCACTTACTCTCTCTGACCTTGTGTCTCAATGGCGAAGTTATAAAAATAACAAAGGTTTGTATATTGCACGAGTGGGCCTTTAGCAACCGTGTGTCAAGACTACAGTTAAGGAAATCCCGGCAAACATCAGGACTGCTTTTTCCTGGCTGGGTGACTGAGATAAGTTTTAGACCCCCTAAATTTTGACTTGCTCATGTGGAACACAAGGCTGCTAAAGGCCTGGACTGAACAATCCAGGCAAAGCAAACCTGAGAACTGTGATCTTTCTCTTCATCATGGATGTGACTACAAACTTACTAGTTTCTCAGTGCACATAACTGAAAGACAGTGCTATATTTAGCATGATATGATTTCATGGGTTGATAAATATTGAAAGAAAAACATAAGCAGAAGAAAGAGGACAGAGTGGTGAGCAAATTGTCCCTCTTTAAGTGACAGGATCTAAAGATAAAGACGCTGAGGACTCGGGCCTCAACAGCCTAGCTAAGAGATGGCCATATAGATTTTTTATTTTTTTAGGTGAAAAACACTAGCAATGATCAATGGCCTCCTGTCAGGTGGGAATAAGGTATCTGGGAAGTGACTGAGGGTCGGTGATAATTTAGATCTTATCTAACATCTCCAAGGAGGGGCAGAGTAATCTCTAGTTAATAGAATCTGTAGAGACACTCTGCACCCCGCCAGGGAGTCTCTCTAGAGCTGAGAAACTAAAGGAGGAAGCCTAGAAATTATGCAAAGAATCTCAAAAACCATTCATTCACTTCTTCCAAAAACATTTGTTCCCTGCCTCAGGCCTTTGTGCTCTGTGTTTTCTCAGCCCAGTGAGGGACAAAGCAGCAAATCCCTACACCACAGAGAAAGGAGGGCAGAGGCTAGAGAGCTCAGCCCAGGGGTTAGAGAAACAGACCTCAAGGAATGCTCAGAGCTAGACTTGAGAGAGCAGACAGACAGCTGCCTGCAAAGTGGAGGTCTCCCCGAAAGACCCATTCACAAAACTGCAAGCTACGAGTTTGCACAAGCCAGGCCAAAGATGCCCAGCTTCCTCAAGTACAGTGACCCTTTGAAATGCGAGTCGCACACCAGTCTTTATCATAGAAGCTCTCTTTCTTGAGCTGGAGAGATAGCTCACCAGCTGATAGTGCTTGCTGCTCTTCCAGAGGCCCAGGTTTGGTTCCAAGCACCCAAATTAGGCAGCCCACAGCCAGATGTAGCTCCAGCTCTACTGACAATTATAGCCTCTGTGAGCCGCCCCCACATACATAGCATAGTTACAGGTACATATTAACATAAATAAAAAAATTAAATTTAATTATCTTCTAAAAATGTCTAAAATAATAATTTTATAACCATTTTAAATGGGCCTTGTCTTATCAATCCCAACCATATCCCTTGAATATTTTAATCCCATTGTACATATCTGTTTAGTATTTTTCTTTGAAGAAATTTATTCCATCTATGTGCAATATTTTTTAAATTCTAAACCCATCTTTGCATATGTATGGATTGATAACCTCCTTACATTGACTGTTTTCTTTCTCTCTCTCTCTCTCTCTCTCTCTCTCTCTCTCTCTCTCATGCACACACACACACACACACACACACACACACACACCTGCCCCTGGGGCCACAGCTGAGACTAGAGAAGTAGCTGGAGTCAGCATCGTAGGGGAGAGATGAAGGTGGCAGGTGACCATGTATAACCAGGTGGCACACAGACAGACCAGGAAGCAGCTTCTGAGCCACAGCAATAGGGATGGGGGCAGAAATCAGCAGACATGGAAAGCATTAAAGACAGAATGGGTTTGATTTTGTGACCCTAGCTGCCCCGGGAGACCCTGGCTTTCTAGCTTGCATGACTGGGTAAGTGGCGGTCCGGTCACAGGTATTTTTAAAAGCAGAAGCATGGAGCTTGAATTGGACCATGTGACTTGGGGGCTTCTTTGGGCTGCAAGGTCGACATATGAGTCAGGAGAAGGGCCAGGGGCAGAGCTTCAGCATCAGAAGCAACAACATGTGATCAAATTCACCAGTGTTGGGGAAGCATCCAGGAACAAAACATAGGATGGGGCTCATTATCTGAGTGGCAGGTGAGAAAGGGATGATCCCCATCAACAAGAAACAGCATCCAGATGGAAGAGAACCAGAGAGAGGAGAAGCAGTCGTGGGAGCCGCAGGGGAGAAGGGCTCTGCAGAAAGGAGCTATGAGAAAGTCAGTTCTGCAGAGGAGCCAAGAATGGCCAGGACCAGAGGTGTGACCACAGCGACAAGGAAGAGAACAACAAGAACACCTCCTGCTTGCCTGGCTCTTTGTGCCTCCAAAGCTTGTCCATGCTTCTTAATTCATCTCATTCACACTATAGCCGGGGAATATTCTTACAAGTGCAGAGCTGAAGGGCCGTGCAGTTGAGGGGTTTGTCAGTCAACTCCTAAGTTAGTGATCCAACTCCTAAAATTAGAGATTTCAGCCCAGGGTCTTGTCCATACTCCCCGGTTCTCCCTGTGCCCCACAATGAGGAGACTCAGAGGGGCTGATACAGAGAAGCTTCTTGTTTGTAGTACAGATGGTGGACCATTTGCTTATCACACTTCATTCTGCGTTTCCCAGAACCCAACGACATCAGTACTCTGGCAGCATCTGAATGTAAAGTGTGTTCTCTAATTCTTTGTACCTAATTCTACACATAAGAGAGAGCCCTGAGGTTTGCAAACAGAGAGGTGACATGCATTCGTGCAAGCTTTAGAAAGTTAATTTATGTTATTAGACATCTGGTTGTTGGATACTCACATCACTTGAAATAGAATAAGAGAATAGACTACAAAGATATAACATGTCTGAGGCTTCTTGTGAATCTGCATCCTCCCCCTGCTTTACCTGGCTTACCGTTCTAATAAGTAGACTGTCTTCACAGTGGGAAAGTAAAGGCATCCTGACATTTGGAATCAAAAGCGTCTTAATATATTTGATGAAGTCAATACTGGCCTTCGGGTCTATCCTCCTACTCCCACACCATCCAGAGGCTGGCCTGACTATTCAACCAGGGTCTCCTGCTTGCTCATTCACCCCTCAGTCATTCCAACAAGAGAGTGGACTGTTCCCTCTGCTCTGATGGAGCTACTCAACCCAATTCAACCCATGCAGGACCAGGCTTGGAGCTCTTGGCTGTCCCACTCTTCATTGGAAGCAATTTACTGCACCTTTATCTCGGGAATCCATTGCTCTATCAGGCATGGGTCTGATTATCTCTCTCTAAACTTGTTGGTCATTTGTAATGCAGAAGGAACAGCAAACAGAGGTCTCTATATCTCTTGATAATGTTTTGGTCTAGTAGTTCAAATGACATCACACAGTGTTGGCACCATGAAGTTTGAACAAGGACCAAGACAGCTGTCACTGGGCAATGCTGACTGATTGTCTGAAAGTGACTTGCAACCTTATTTCCAGGTAGCAACCTGATTTGGATCTTTCTGCTGACCCATAAACCTGAACTTCTACTCAGAACGCAAGTGTCAGGAATGACTGGGGGCTGTTAAGATTCTTAAGCCGGTGATGGTTGCTGTTTCCCTCCCCTTCAGCTAGATGTGCCCTTTGTCTTTTCTAAGTTTGCTATGGATGTGGTCCCTTTTCTATGAGCTGCAATGTCCAGTTACACAAAAAGAATAAAAATGAACAAGGGAAGTGAGTTGTGGTCACAGATGCCCACATTACCACCTATTTGTTGGTGTTGCTACAGCGGAAATATAAATACTAAATATGAAACCCACTCTTAGACTTGAAACATTGGAGCTGTTAGCTTATCTTTGTCGCTTTCAGAATAACTCTAAAAAAGTTGCATGCCAATTGTCTTACCTGTCAAAGACATTAATAAAAGATGCAAGTATGTGATAACGGGTCCTCTATTTCCCCTGCTGTAGGTCAGTGCAGCTCAACGGACAGCCCTTAGTGATGGTGGACGACGGGACCCTTCCAGAACTGAAGCCCCGCCCCCTACGAGCTGGCCGGACATTGGTCATCCCTCCAGTCACCATGGGCTTTTATGTGGTCAAGAATGTCAATGCTTTGGCCTGCCGCTATCGGTAAACCACCCTCTGCTTTAGAGCTGCTGGTGGGCCTGCTGGACTGCTTTCCTGCTCTTCCTTCCCCCTGTAGCGCCCTTAGTCCTCAGCCTCCACGCCCGCTTTGCTGGAGTCAACATAGACTTTCTAAAGAGACTAAACATCATAGTGTGAGCTTAGCCTAGGTAGGCTGCATCCACCCCTAAGGAAAATGTAGACACCCTCTGTTCCTATGCAACGAGAACGGCGTGTGTCTGCTGACACACACCTCACAAACAGGCTGGCAGCATCTTCCAGAGCAGTGTTTCCAAACAGCTGCCTGTGGTCCTGATCCCACAGCAATGCAACTGCCAACCCCAAACTCTAGTCTACCGCTGCTGGTGCCCTCAGCGAAGGATGACGAAGGAAAAAGCAAGGGGGAGCTGCAAATCCAATCCTCTGCTAACTCCTCCTTTGTCTGTTTCCTGCTGCTGCCTTGGGTTTCCTGACACCTCTCCTCCCATGGGAAGCAAATGGGTGAGTCAGCTCTGGCCTGCTGGGTGAGCTGTTTATATAATTTCCTGGCTGATGTATGAGAGTGTGCATCTGGGCTTCTGACAATGGCATCCATCACTGACTATTCCTCTGGGAAGCGGGTGCTTCACAAGTAGAATTACAGTCAGACTCTGAAGTCTGTAAGGTTCTATTCCTCTGTGAATCTAGATTCCCTCCGGCTTGGAATGGGAGTCAGGTAACAATATTCATTGAGTGGAGAGCAATGTATTAGGCTCCACCAAAAGAAATCATCATTCTTCATGTTGCCAGGAGGGAGAGAATTGTAGTACAAAGAAAAAGCACATTGCAACATCAAGTACATACACATGTGCTCACAAACGTGCGCACACGCGCGCGCGCACACACACACACACACACACACACACCAATCTAATAAAGCAATTTAGACCTTGCCCTCAAACTGAAAGGATTCCAAAGATTCAAGACAGTAAGCCCTTAGTTGTTAGATTGACCAAGACCATGTAGAAGAAGGAGGCGTGAATCAAAGTCATTGTAAGCATGGCTGAACCTTTCCACCTCTTCCCACATAGCTGAGTCTCAGTGGCATTTACTAGGGAGAAAAACCCCTCTGGTCCTTAAAGATGACCAGATCCATCATACCCCAGGTGCATGTACTTAAGCATGGTACAAAGTTTTCGGTTAGCTCCATTGAAGAAGGACAGGGAATTGGTCTGATAGCAGAACTGGCAATGATAGGTGAAAACCTTCCGAGTGGGGCAGGCAAGAGGACCGACTTAAGGCCTGTGGCTGACTTTTATTTGGCTACGGGGAATGGGATCTTTGGAAACAAACTGCACTGCAGTGATTTCTGCAGACAGGACTGACCTCAGGACAGATGACAAGAATGGTGCTGCTTTTAAGGAGGAGGGGGATCCTTGACACTCTCCTGGCTGTCAGAAAAGTCAGTGGCACTGCTTCCATGTGAATAGACAGGCCTGGGGAAGAAGCTGAGGCCTGTCACTGAGGGAAGCAGCGGGGGCATCCTGAGGCGCCCGAGGATAAGGATTTGGTCCAGTTGGCAAAGTGAGAGACAAGAGGAAAGTAGACTAACAAGGTGCCCAACGCTTTTCCGCTTGGAGAGCGGGAAACCGCCTTAGTCTACCTATAAGGGAGACAATGGGACGGGATTTTGATGTGCTTACTTTCAGTACAGGAGGAGGGAGCATCACACGGCAGGTACATTGGGGCAAGCACAGAAGACTGAGGACGGGCTGGACCCGTCAGTGGTCAGCTTGGAAACATCTGGAGATGGTGGCCCATGAGTCTTCTCACCCAGCAAGGCTCCCAAGGAGCTTCCTTTCCCAGGCACCTTCCCTGGAAACTCCAGAACAGAGAGATGTGCTAATGCTGATGGTAGGGAAGAAGGAAAAGAAGAGACACGTGTAGGCTGAAGTCAGGGAGTGTGGGAAAGAAAAGGAGACAGACAGATGGGTTTTCCTTGAACACATATCAAAACTCTTCTAAGTACCTGTCTGAGGGCAACCACACAGACCCTGATAACAGCAAGGTAACCAGAGGCCCAGAGTGCCAGGCCCTGGGCTAGTTTGCTTTCATACATAAAAGCCCCGCGCTAAAGTCACGCTTGACATCCCCATGGGAGGCACGGGATGGGTCCTTACACTGCCAAGCATCACCCAGTGGAATGCGTGTGTTTGAAGAATAATCCAGAATCGGCCTACTTAGTCACCAAGCTCAGTGGCCTTTTCATGTCACAGACTCGGCCCTCCCTCATCTGGTAGACTCTGCTTGCCCAGGATAGCTAAGACTTCCAGAGCCCAGAGCAAACCCATTTTCTGTAAATAGGTACTGATTCTTCACCAAGCCTTGCAGAATGTAGGTTGTCTTGCTGCTTTTGTCTTTCTCTGTGAATTAAATGCTGCACCCAAGAGGTTGAAGTTTTGTTTGTTTTTGAGCTAATAAAGGG
The DNA here is from genome assembly GCF_903992535.2 of Arvicola amphibius. NCBI lineage: Eukaryota > Metazoa > Chordata > Mammalia > Rodentia > Cricetidae > Arvicola > Arvicola amphibius. The sequence goes on along the minus strand of NC_052047.1, from coordinate 182,498,058 downwards.
GGAAGAGGGAAGCGCGGGGGTTTGTCCCCAGAGCCTTGCTGTTCTAACTGAAGGAGGGTTTGCACTACTCACAGGCCACCAAGACACTCACTAGAACATCACAGTCCGTGGCAGTTCTGCTTCTGGGCATCTGTCTTGGTGCCCTGGGGATGGATGGGAGGATCAGTCATTAAACCAGTGATGTTGCACTTGGCTCTTTGTTCTGCTCTTCGTAGGGGCTCTGCCTTTAGCCTTCACCCCACAAAGACAGTCTCTGGTAAACAGCTTCACTTCCCACAGCAGGAGTGCAGTAGGGTGAGGGGCCGCTGGAGAAGAAGGAGTAAAGCAACCCTCTGCCAGCTTCTCTGGGTCAGTTTTCCTTCCTCAAGCAAGATATGGCAGATCATGAAAGACTTAAGAGCCCTTCTTTTTAAACCAAAGAATGGGCTTGTGGAAATGCGTATTGAAAGAGTAATCACGCATAATGAGAAGTCTGTGCCTTTTGTTGAGATGGTTTTCTGCTCCTCTTGCCTCTAGGAATGATTTTCTTTCTCATTTCTTATCACAAAGCCTCAGAATAAATTCTCATTGTTATTGAGAGAGAAAGTCCCCATTTTTCTAATGCCCTGCAGAAAGCTGCCACTGTGGGATATTAGTATTATCTCTAGCTAGAGAAAGGCTTGAAATACCAGACTCAAGCGGCTGTGAAACTAAAGACCGGGGGGCTCCCAGACCAGGATTCCTTCCTGCACACGTAGGCCCACGGAGGGTGGACTCAAAACCCTGTACTCTCGTGCAGGACAAGGTAGCTGATAGGTTCTGCCTGAAGGCTGTCCACCCACTTCCAGCATCAGGGGTGAGCACTGGGGTACCAGGGCTGTTTACCACTGAGACCACAGCGGCAGATTCTGGGTCAGACCAGCATCCTCGTCCTGTAAGCACAGAGACTCGGGCTACAGGCTGTGCCTTGCAAGCCATGGAGAATGGCTTCCTTCTGTAAACAAAAGGTCAGTGCTCAGCCTCTGGAGAAGTAAAGACAAGCCAGGTAGATCCCTGTGATGGTCAAAACACCAGAACATGGGAGGGCTTCAGTGTTTTGCGGTACAAACAAAGCAACCCAGAGTGATAGTGATTTATCTCAAGAAGGCAAGGAAGGAAGAGCTTCCTCCCTGTCAGCCCTACTGGCCCAGTGTGCTCCCTGCTGTTTGTTTCTTCCCACTAGCTTGCTTTCTAGTTCCACATTCTGCCTTTGGCCAGCCACCCTGTCCCCAAGAGGGATCCCACTTAAGGAAATCTGCTGTTCCAAGACAGAGTGAAAAGTTCAATTTTAGGATTACTTGTGCCCTTTTCTTAGGCTCTATCCATTGGAAAGATAGAAGTATTCCAAGCAGAAGCAATGCCAAGGTGAGCTATCCTAGTGTAAGGCCCAAACAACCGGAACACTCAGAGAGAAGGAATCGCCCTTCCTTTTGGGATGCCTTCTTCTCGGCACTATTTAGACCCTACTGTCACCAGGAGGGTTAGAGAAAGAGCCAACGCACCCATCCAGATAAACAGGACAGAACAGACTGAGACCAAGTTCTGCTGAATGTCCAAAGCTGCTCAGATGACACCCCGCGGTTAACATGGCAACAGCTACCCTTTCCTCAACTCCCTGTTGCCCCCAGCTAGCTTTCACAACACCCTGTACACCTCCCACAGAGAACTCGCTTGCCTGCCTGGACAGCAACTGACCTCAGGTTTGGAGGAATGGAGGAGCAGCTTTGTTATGAGGAGGGCCATGACTAGCCTCTGCATCCAGGCTCACCATGGCCTGCAGTGGCCTCCCCACTCAGCTTCTCTGGGTTTCCCTGTAGAGCAATCTAAGGACCATTCCCACCACAGTGAGGCAGCTTTATGTGATGATGTTGGGTATTTCTGCATCCTGGGAGGTCAGTGGCAGAACCAACCAACACTTCCACGGCCCTGTCTCCCCCTCTGCATCACTCGGGTTTGGAAGTCTGCATCTGCCCACACTGAACAGTAAATGGTAGAGCAACAGCCTAGGGGGGAGTACATGCAAACACTTGCAAATTCCACTTGGAAACATAAGAATAAACCAAGCACATCGCCACCACTCTCTTCTAAACCAGAGAAGCCCCTGTGAGGGCTGGGAGCTTTGGGGAGGAGCCTGAAGTCTCCATTTGACTGGCTCATGAATTCTTCCCACGATTCTGAGAGCCAGCAGTGGAAAGGGTACCCTCTGACAACCCGCAGCAGGAACATTATTCTTCTAATTATTATTCAGGAAAACATCCGCGGGTTCTTGTTCAAGTTGTGTTATGTAATAAATTATACTGTGGGAAGAACAGAAAGAACGCTTCATTTTCCTCATCTGGAAGCTACCGAAACGAGCACAGGAGCAGCTCCGGGCGAAGGCTGTGTCTGCAGAGATTCTAACAGCTGTTAATTTTCCCACCCGGAACACACAATAGAGTGTGCTTTATGCAAACCTGGAGGTGGCGGGGAGTCTGAGTCCATGGGGTCGTTTTTATTTTTAGGTAATATTTTGTGAGAAATAAAGCACGGCTACTTTAACTTTCTGTTGTCGGGGTGTTCTGTCCTGGAGAGGGAGGCAGCGGTTTTCCACACCTGGAACCTAAGTCTGACTGCGTGAGCACTAACACACCCTGGGGCCCTGGATTTCACGGTGTTGTCCTCCTCTCCCCCCCCCCCCCCCCATGCAACAAGCTTTGCCTCAGCCATAAGAAGCAGAAATTATATTTCATAATTCAAGTTAGATGTCGTTGATGCATTGGTTAAGGAAGACGGGATTATAATAACACGTAAATTCCATAATCTTGGTGGCTATCATGACCAAGGCTTAGTTCTTGTTCATAACTCACCTGAAGTCCAGCTGGTGGCGATGCGACGAGCAGTGGCTGTTCCGTGCAGCCACTCGCACCCAGACCCGTGTGGACCCACTGCCACCCTCCCCTCAAGGCTCCTAAGGGTACCAGTGAGTTGCTGAAGAAAAGGAGAGAAAGCATGTAGGCTCAAGTGAGAATAGTTTGTTAGGAGACCGACCTGGCACTAGCGGTAACATCCCTTCCGCTCAGTTCTGCTGACCCATCTAGGAATAAGATGTCAAAAATAAAGTCTTTGTGTTAGTCATGATGAAATGATGGGACTTTGGGGAACTTAACATTAAATAAATTAGGTATTTGCGGCTTAAATAAAAACTTAAATTAAAAAAAAGAAAAAGAAAATAAAGTCCTTGCCTAGGAAGCCACTGCTCGAGTTGTGGCAATCCTGGTTCATAGCTCGTTTTTATCAGAACAATCTGCCTTGCTCCGTGCCTGTCCACTGGTGAACACTGGTACTGGATGTTGTGCCCTCTACTGGACATATCTAAAACATAATTTTAAAAAAGCCTAAGTAATGTGTGATGTTTTCTGGAAAGATGTAACAAGGTCAGTTCAACCAAGACAAGGCATCAACAACAGATCAAAGAAATTATTCCCTCAAAGTCTAGCTTAATGTGCCAACGAATTGACGGGGTGGCATCCAGAGCATGGGCTACTCACAGGCAAGTGCATCACAGAAAGCACAACCCAGCCAGAGAGCAAGCCCTGAAGGCAGATAACCTTGGGGTGGAACCCTGCTTCCAAAGGCGTTTAAGTTTTCTGAACTTGAGCCTCACAAACCCCTCCTCCCACCAAAAAAGAACATTTCAATTGAGAAGAAGGAGCTCCCCAACAAGCCACAGAGTGGGCAAGTGGGGCACTGGAGACCCAGAAGCCAGGCCCACATCCAGAGACCAAGGCAGCTCTGCTTGACTTACTTTTCTGGCCCTCAGAGTCCTCGTCTATAAAATGATGACTTTAAGTGTTCATGGAAGCATGAGGACCAGAGCATGGATCTCCAGCCAGGAGCGGTCACATGCCTGTAACCCCGACAGGGCAGAAGCAGGAGGTGCTCTGGAGTTTGTCAGTCCGACCAAAAAGTGGCAAATTCCATGTTTAGGGAGAGACCTTATCTCAGGAGAATAGGGACAAAGGACAGAGCAGGGCAAACATCTTCTGGCCTCTGCACATGCACATATGGGCAACCCCTACACACACACACACACACACACACACACACACACACCCCACATCTACCACACATACATACACACAGAGAAATTGGAATGTATGATGATCAAATGCTCTCCTGATCCATAAAAATAGACTAGACTGAATTACATCAAAACTAAAAACCCTGACACTTCAAATGACATCATTAAGAAAGAGATAAGGCCAGATGGATGTCTTCGTTGGGAAAATGCTTGCCTTGCAAGTTCAGGACCCTGAGTTCAATCCCCAAAACCCACATTAAAATCCAGATGAGGTGACCTGTGTTTGTAATCCCAGTGCTAGATCCTGGAGAGTGCGTTCCTGGAGCTTGCTAGCCAGCCAGTCTGGCCTAATTGGTAATCTCTGCACAGTGAGAGACCATGCCTCAAAGGGGATGGATGGCATTCCTAAGGATGGCACTGAGCATGCACACGCACACACATACACAGATGCACACAAACACATGCACACACATACACAGATGCACACAAACACATGCACACACACACACATAAAGTAAAAAGACAGGCCACATATGGGAATTAAATATGTGTGTATGTGTGTATGTATAATCTAAAACATAAAGAATTCCTACAATCCAATAATACAGACAATTTTAGTGGATAAAAATAGATGTCAATAAAAGGAGTAAACAATATGAATAGATACTTCTTCAAAAGCAAAAAATTCAAAAATATACACAAATGAAGAGAAACACATTAAGAGAGGGTCAGCACCATTCATTAGTCTTTGGTGAAACGCAAGTCACTACCACCAGGTAACATCTACTAGAATGATTATAAATTTTTAATGGGTAACAGTTATTCAACTTTATAAACTGTTTGAGACAAGAGGAAACATGTCACCGAACTCAGCAGGACAGCGTTCTCAGACAGCAGGCCTCTGCGAGGGGGTGCCTGTGATGTCACTGCACTGTGTGGTGGAGCTGGGCTGGGCAGAGTGGGTGGTGAGGGGGCAGGAGCAATGCCCTGTTGGATTGTACCATGGGTAGCTGGAGGGGCAAAGGCACTCATTCTTGGCTTGTGTTTCAGGGTGGGGGTGTTAATGCTTCCTCTGTGGGTCTCGGCATCTGCTCCCCTGCTGAGCTGGATGCAAAACCCCCCAGCTGCACCAAGGTACCCAGTGAGGACTTGATAGGCACCCAGCCCCTTCACTCCAAATACACACGAAATCTAAATAGGTTGCAATCACAATTTCAAGACAAAACCACTCCACCACACAGTACAATCACATTGCAGGCACCCCCTCCCAGAGACCTGCTGTCTGCGAACGCTATCCTGCTGAGTTAGGTGATGTGTTTTCCTCTGGTTTCACGCACAGCTTGTAAACTTAAATAACTGTTATCCATTAAAAAGTTGTAACCATTCTAGTAGATGTTACCTGATGATAGTGACTAGCATTTCACCACAAACAAACAAAAAAATGTGTACGCAGCCCTCAGTCGGATTGGGAACCCCTGTAAATCAAGGAGCCACAGCACGCCCGAGGCAGTTGGGCTCTCCTGCCCGGGTAAGTAAGGGATAGCACCCACAAAAGGGCAGCTTGCACACACAACCAGCTTCAGCAAGAAAACTAGAGGCTGGGAAGGGCCCGGCAGAAGTGCAAGAACACCTAGGTTCTGTCCCCTCTTCAGCAAGTTGGTCCTCTATGGGGCCTCAGTTTCCCCTTCTGTAAATCTCTGGGGAATGCCTTTAGCTAAGTCAAGCAGAAAGGCCTCGGAAAGCAGTGTCACTGGCACGAGCAGGTGCCTCTACTGGCCTTCCTTATGCCAGGGAGAATGTGGCACGGCACCCCAGCACCCGCAGCTCGGTGACTAGCAAGAGCAGTGGCCTCCGGGGCAAGGGCAATGCCAAGCAAGACCAATGCCAGACCGGGGCGGGGCTCGAACCTACACAACACGCCCCGGTCATGTGGCTGGGTCACGTGGTTACACCCGGAAGCGCGTTGCTGGCTGACTACGTGCTGGACGCTGAGAGCGGCGGATCTGGTATGTGGACTTCGCGGGTGTCCGAGAGTCTCCCTGGGTCTCCCCTCGGTGGGCACCTCCGCCGCTCAGGCCTCCCAGCCCGGAGAGGCACGGGGGTCCCTGGGAACGACATCAGTCTCACTCTCTTTCGGAGCGGGCGCCACAAGCCAGGCCTTAGTCCCCTGGTCACCGTGAAATTCGGGGAGGGGGCGTGAGGACTTGAGGGTGACATTGCTGAAGTGCTCAGTAAGCAGCTCCTGGGCGGAGCCCCTCCGTGACGCAGTGGCGCCGGCCGAGAGACTCCGTCCTAGGCTAGCTGTTCCCGTCGGAGCATCACCGGCTCTAGTCCCCACCCTTCGCCTCCAGCCCTCACTGGACTGTGGGAGACAGGACAGAGGCCACAGGGGTGGTAAAGCGGATGCAGGAGACTTTCTCAGGTTGGCCCTTCTCCAAGCTCCCTCTTTTTAGAGCAAGATATAAGGGCAACAAAAGTTAGAGAATGAGGGTTGCAACCTTTGAAGATAATTACTGTGGCAGTAAAACCTGATGCCCACCAGAAGCACGCCCATGTTTCCCGGAAGTTGTCATCGAGGCCAAGTCTGAGGGTGGTGCAGCCAGGCTCAGAGTTTCTTTGCAGAAGATGCTGAAGCCCCAGGAGCGAACTTCCTCTTTGGCTTCAGATTCTTCTTGCTTTTTATCAAAACAGGGAGGATTCTGGGGTGAGCTTGTTTCTCCTGCCATTTGAAGCTGGGAAATAAGAATGACACCCAAACACCATTCCTATCCCTAAGCTGAGCCTACTGCGCTGAGGTCGTGATCTGGCTGGTTCCGGTTCTGGGTGACTCTCCCTGTAACCGTAGCAAGGCCCAGGAGGAAGGTTCCTTGGTCTCCCAGTGGGAGTTTGAAGTTCAGACTTGAATGTGACATGGGAAAGCCCAAACTGGAACCAAACCCTGATGCTTTTTTGTTAGTTTATGGCACCTTCCCATCCCCCTGTCATATCGCTCGCTCACAGCAAGCTCCCTGGGGCTGCTCAGTGACACTGAGTGTCTGAGTGACACCAAGTATAGAGCAAGACCTCTCCTGCAGCAGAGGAGGTAGGAACCAGTAAGGATGTCATCGACACTTGCTCCACATAAAAGGCTCTCTAAGCTCATGGTTCCCACCATGGGGAAACCTGTGACTTTTCAGCCCTAAAGCTTGTCCACTCTCAGGAACAGGCAGCGGTGGGGACCAGCGTCTCTGCATTCTTTCACACCCTCTCTGCCTTAAGCATTTGCAGCATCAAGGATGCTCTGCTCTTCCCTGAACTGGCCGGAATCTAGCTGCTTGGAAACTCTGCAGTATTTCTCGCCAAGGTAAATGATCTTCCTCTCCTGGGGTCAGCGTGGGGGGATGGAAAGGTGGGCAGCACCCACTCTGGGGCCGTGGAAAGCAGGATGAGGGCGGTGGATTGAACCACTGTGAGCTTTGTCCGGCTTCTCTTACCCACCTACCTTCCCTAGCCCCAAGCCTGATGTCACTACTTCACTAGGGTGTAACGAAACCCCAGAATGGCTCTCGCGGCAGTGGCTGGCATTCAGCAGAAGTCTCAGTGAATGTCCCACGGGCTGCGGCTCCTACTCAGGCTGAACTCACACATGTGACCTTCCATCTTGCTGCTCCCTGGAAGATGAAGTGTGTGTTGGTGGCCACTGAGGGTGCGGAAGTGCTCTTCTACTGGACAGATGAGGAGTTTGAGGAGAGCCTCAGGCTGAAGTTCAGGCAGTCAGAGAATGAGGAGAAGGAGGAAGAGGTAAGTGCAGGATGGGCTGTCTCAGGTGGGAGTGGGAGAGGAGCCATGCAAAGCCACCTGAGGGAAGGAGCCTACAGAGCCTCCTCCTGGCCCGCAGACAGCCGAGGCTCTCAACAGCTGAGCCATCTCTCCATGTATGCAGATGCTCACTCATTTCCCAGCTGCCCAGACCCAGACCCAAGTAATCATGCAGAAACTATATTAGTTACAACACTGTTTGGCCAATAGCTTATGCATATTTCTAGCTAACTCTTACATCTTAAATTAACCCATTTCTATTAATCTGTGAATCACCACGAGACTATGGCCTACCGGTAAGGTTCTGACTGGTGGCTGGCGGCTGTTGGCTTTTTCCTTCGGCAGCTACACGGCATACCTTTGACTCCGCCTATTTTCTCTCTATACCTCTGTTTGGATTTCCCACCTGGCTTTACTCTACTAAGCCACTGGCCAAAACAGCTTCTTTAATAACTAATAGTAACAAAACATATAGCATATTCCAGGCCCTGTACTCCTTAAGAAACCCCCTAACTCTGGGGCTAGAGAGATGGCTCAGCAGTTAAGAGCACTGGCTGCCCTTTCAGAGGATGTGTGTTCAATTCCTAGCACCCACCCACATGGCAGTTGACAAGTGTCTCCAATATCTGTAACTCCAAGATTTGACACCCTCACACAGACGTACACCCTCACACAGACATACACCCTCACACAGACATACACCCTCACACAGACGTACATCCTCACACAGACGTACACCCTCACACAGACGTACACCCTCACACAGACGTACACCCTCACACAGATGTACACCCTCACACAGACGTATACCCTCACACAGACGTACACCCTCACACAGACATACATTCAGGCAAAACACCAATACACATGAAAGGAAAAAGAAAAACACCCAGCTCTTCACAGAAGAGGTATCTACCATTTTATATCCCACCAGCCACTGCCCAGGGCCTGGCTGATACTTGCTATTTATCTTTTTAATTTAGCCAGTTTAATAGGTGTTGGATAGAATCCCATATGTTATTTTTCATCCTTTGGTGACTAATAACTCTGGGAGGCTTCTCATGTGCTACTTTGTCATATCGTTCCCCATATTTAATCTATGTAATCAGACTTTCCTTTGGGCTGCCAGACAGCTCCCAAATAACAACATGAAGACATTATTATTATAAAATCTTGGCCTTAGTTTAGGCTTGTGTTTTTTGTTTGTTTGGTTGGTTGGTTGGCTTTTTTTTGGAGGGGGGGGGGTGTTTGTTTATTTTGGTTTTGGTTTTAGTTTTGATTTTTCAAGACAGGGCTTCACTATGCAACAGTCCTGGCTATCCTAGAACTCACTCTGTAGACCATGCTGGCCTCGAACTCAGAGATCCACCTGCCTCTGCCTCCCGAGTGCTGGGATTACAGGTGTGCGCCACCACCCATCACTTAAGCTTGTTTCTAACTAGCTCTTATAACTTAAATTAACCTGTTTTTGTTCATCTATATCCTGTCATGTACTGCTTCTTCTGTCCATCCTGTTTCTTCTGTGTCTCCTAGAACCTTCTCTGCACCTGGATTATCTCCTCCCTCCTCTCTCTTCCCAAAATCCCACCTATACCTCCTGCCTGGCTGTTGGCCATTCAGCTCTTTAGTAAATGAATCACAACAATACACCTTCACACAGCATACAAATATCTCACAACAGATCAGTTTTCTCAAGTTGTTCTTACTGAATTTTCAGAATTTCTTACATAGTTTGAACATGTCTTCAGTTAGATCTCTTTTGCAAGCATTTCCTCTCGTGCTCTTAAGAGGCCTTCATAGAGGGCTGTCTTCTGGGGGTGGCCTTGGTAATATTCTCACCAGCGTCATCCTGAACTGCAGTTGTGCAGAGAAGAGGACGGATCAGGAAAGAGCTCTTAGCTAGGACCACCACATCTAGAAACAGTCACAACTGTACCCAGGGATCCATGTATGCATGTCCGGGCAGGTGCTTTTGTGTGTTGTGCACAAAGTTCATTCCACAACATCTGAACTTTCTAAATGTTGTAAAGGAGAGCATGTGGTTAAAAGGGTACTAGTGAACATGGTAGAAATGGCAGAAAAGATTCCTCTTGAACGTGGAATTGTTGAGCCATGTCTGGGCAGCGTGAGTTAATTCCTGTTGCTAGGCTGACTATGGAGGGGCCAGGGAGGCTCGCGGGGTGAGAACTGCAGCACCGCGCTGTGCTGAGATTGACATCCTGAAAAGTGCTGCGCACCTCTGCCGTAGGTGCATCTTCAGTCCTCCCTAGGAATACATTTATTGAGCAGGAACACACTTCTTCATGTCTTAGTATACAGATCTGATGATAAACTTAGGAATGTTGCACTTAGTATTGCCTGTTGCTTTGTGTTTCCCTGTAAGCTGAGCGCTGAGGGAATGCAGATTTTAGTTGTAACTTCGCCAGTACTTCTTTCTAGAGGCCTGCTGCCATTTTTGTCTTCTATGAAATTTTTGTTACCAGGGAAGACAAGATTACAGTTTTGTCTGACAGACTGAGGTGGTGTGGTGTATTCTTAGTTATCAAATTCTCATGTAGTGTGGGGCTTTTAGTTGGTGAACGAGGAGAGCATGGTACATACTGTATGAGCTCAGTCACCTTATGTATGCACATTGGCAGAATCTAGGGACACGTCAGGCTGAGCTGCTTGTGATGGGGTGGCTTTGTTTTTGGCTTCTCGTTTTGTTTCTTCTAATGCTCATATCATAAAATAGCTAAAAGCTTCTTTTAAAAGCTTTTAAAGAGATGGGGAGAGAGAGTACCTTCAAAGAGCACGCGTTTTATTTCTGGTAGCACAATCTTCCATTTTTGCAATTACCGATTATGCTTTTGTTGACACATCTAAGAAATCTTTGCCTGACTTCAGATCACAAAGAATTTTCCCCATATCTTCTCCTGGAATTTGTATAGTTTAGGGTTTGGTTTGGTTTGGTTTGGGAGTTTGTTGCTTTATTGCTGTTTAACTTTTATTTATTTGTATACATGCATGCACATATGTGCACATGCTTGTGAGCATGCATGCACATGTGTGCACATGCTTGTGAGCATGCATGCACATGTGTGCACATGCTTGTGAGCATGCATGTACATGTGTGCACATGCCACAGCCCATTAGTGGTGCTCAGAGAACAACTTGGGAAAGTCGATCTTTCTGCCATCCTGGGAATGAAACTCAGGCCATTAGGCTTGGTAACAAGCATCTTTATCTACTGAACCACCTCTAGCCCCTATTTCTGCTCAGATAAGATCTCACTTGGGAAGGAGATGGAAATTTTTAAATATAAAAAAAAAAAACCATGAGGAAAAAAAAAAAGATCTCACTAGGTACAGCCTCTAATCTGCAATTCTCCTGCCTCTACCTCCCAAGTTCTGGGATTACAGACACACACCTCCATGACAGATTTACGCTTTGGATTTCATATTAGACCCACTGACCCTTTTTGCACTTGAATGTATGACTGAGAGCTTCTCTGTATATGAACATCCAGATAGTTCATTTAATATCACTCAGAAATGGCTACCATATTCTCTTATTAATTCCCATTCTGCCTTTCACAAGAGTCATTTATTTTGCATTTTTTTCAGAGTTAATTTTGGAATAATTTTTTTTTTATTAGAGGTGTGATGATGTCCTGGTAACACAATCGAGCTGCTCCCCAGAACCAGGGATGAGGCTAAGGCCTGGCTGAGCTGTCTCCCTCTGCTGACCCCAGCACCCTCACCATCAATCGCCTGTGCCTTGTCCTCTGTTAGGAGAGATCACAGGCATTCGGATGATTTTCTAAATTAAAATCCAGTCCTGTCGCTTTCATTTTTAAAAGTTAACACATCTAATCTTTAAGATTTTATGAGAAATATTTCCCCAGGCAGTGGTGGCGCACGCCTTTAGTCCCAGCACTCAGGAGGCAGAGGCAGGCGGCAGTGAGTTCGAGGTCAGCCTGGTCCACCAAGTGAGTTCTAAGACAGCCAGGATTACACAGAGAAACCCTGTCTCAAAAAAATCAGAAGAAAAAAAAAAAAGAAAGACAAGAAATATTTCAGTTCTTTCTCCTAATTAAAATCTGGTACAAGAACAAAGTCTCAAGTTTTCAGTTTCTAAGTAGCTAGTATAAAGGAACACGTCCTCAAGTTCTGTTTGTGTGCATAACACACTTAGTTTCTGCTGAATAACGTCGTTATTATAGGGAGCCTGAGAGCGCAGAGTAGTTTCTGAATAGCTCACAAGCCCATCATCGGGCTCCATTAGCTCCTAACTCCCTGCTTTGGGTCTTTACCTTTTCTATAGCAGGGATCAACCACATTCACAACTTTATTTCTTGATTTTTTTCACTTCATTTTATCAAATCATTTTTGAATTTTGCTATAAACCCAAAAGCATAATTCTTAATGTTACCATTGTATTCCAATATATGAATGAATATATCTTCACTGGACTATTTCTCTAAATATAAAGATATTCTATACATATGTATACACATATGCACACTCACATATATACATTATATGTGTATATATATATATATATCCTAGATAGCTGTCACTGTGTAAAATAATCTATATTTGTGATTGAACTTTATCCAATTATTTGATACAATTATTTCTAGAAATAAAATTGAGTTAAAAGCCATTCAAAACATGTCCACACTTTATAATTTATCAAGTCATATACAAGAATATTTCTTTACACTCTGTATATATTGAAAACTTTTTGTCTCCTTCCACCACAAAATATTCTCAGTAGAAAATCTCCTACCTGTAGGGTGAGTTACTGCACTCAGTCTAGATTATTTTACTGACCTTCAATATAATCTGTAACAGTTAAGGAAGGCAATAGGACTTGAATAAATTGCAAGCAAGTGTTCCTACCTATGCTGGGCGACAGTCATTTAACAAATACTGAGAGCCCTTTCAGCATATACTCTGTGTCCAAGGGATTTCCATGTTGTTGGAACAGTGCTATTTTAAGTAGCTATATGAATTCTTCTCCTTAGCTAAAAACCTCAGAAACTTTCTTCTGCAACCTCTTTGTACGACAGAATTTTTATCTGGTCCCTGGCGTTTAGGTGTAAAATAAATGTGGAATCAGACAATTGTTGATAATAGATCATTTAAAAAATTAAACAATTCATTTGTATACATATAAATTCACTAATGAAAGAGGAAAGCAACGTTAAACACTAATGACATGAGTGTGCTTATTTATTTTTACAAAGGACCAAAGCCTGGGGCTGGAGAGATGACTCAGTGTTAAGAGCATTAAGTGCTCCTTTCAAGATCTGAGTTCAGGTCCATCATCCACAGTGGCAGTTCATATCCACTTGTAATTCCAGCCCCAGGTGTCTGCTGCCCTCTTTAGCCTCAGCAAGCACCTGCATGTGCTCTCTCTCTCTCTCTCTCTCTCTCTCTCTCTCTCTCCCTCTCCCTCTCCCTCTCCCTCTCCCTCTCCCTCTCCCTCTCCCTCTCCCTTTCCCTCCCTCCCTCCCTCCCTCCCCCCATACACACACGCACACCACACACAAGTTTAAAATAAAATAAATCTTTTTTAAAAACTAATTAAACTTTCCCATATTGTTTGGTATTGCAGCACATAAAGCATCTTCAATAATTCTGGGCTGATTGATATTTTGATTTTATAATTGTCGATGCCAAGAACAGCACTTCACCTAAACATTAGCACAAAATAGTAGAAGTATGTTTATTGCCATTTCTCCATTTTAACTCTGCCTAAAACCAAATCAAAATTTATCTAGTTATTTTTATGAAATTAAAGTCAATCAGTCCAATATCTATTTTTAAAATTAAATATTCTAACACAATACAGTCTGAGGTAGACTAATTTATTATATGTGCAGGAATGGCAATAAGAAATATTAAGTCTTTGTCCTCCATAAGTAAATCATTATGTTTCTATAAAAACAGAAAACTGGTGTATACAGTAAAGAACAAAACCCAAATCCCTGACATACACTGGTCTCGAATCTGCACTGGGGTGTTTAAAGGCTGTGTTGATGGAGGAGAGTTATCTGTCTATGTTTCTTTTATTGGTTAATTAATAAAGAAAACTGCCTTGGCCCTTTAAGAACAGAAAATTAGGTAGGTGGGGTAGACAGAACAGAATTGTGGGAACAAGGAAGTAGAGTTAGGGAGAGACGCTTCAGGCAGTCGCGTGGTGAGGCTCCATGCTGCTCCTCTCCGAGATGGACGCAGGTTAAGATCTCTCCTGGTAAGCCACACCTCGTGGTGCTACACAGACTAAATATGGGTTAAGAAAGATGTGAGAATTAACCAATAAGAGGCTAAAACTATGGGCCAGGTAGTGATTTAAAAAAATACAGTTTCCGTGTAATTATTTTGGGTAAAGCTATCCGGTTGCTGGGAACTGGGCGGCGGGAACGCAGCCCGCCGCTTCCCACTACAGATTGGCGCCCAACGTGGTCACTAAATCCACTTAAAAACCTTGCCCGCTTAATTAGATGCCCCAAGGATTCTATGGGGGTAAATGTGGCTCAGTGTCTTGCAGGTTTGTCCAACCTTCTGGCCTCATGACAAGATAGTATCTGCCAAGTTCATGCTTGATAAACCATGCAATTGAATTGCAAAAGAAAAGAAAATTCACCCAAACTACCCTCATGTTTCAAGTAAATTTGTGGCTCTGTGTCGGGCACTCGCAGCTTCTCTTTGGGTACATGTGGCTTGTGACTGCAGTCAGACATACCTACTTGAATGTTTCCTTCTGAGTTTGGACCCTGAGCCACACAGTCACTAGTCTGAGCCCACCCTCCTTGTCACCACATGAGGTCTGGAGCAATCTCTCCTCCTACCTTCCCATCAGGGCTATAGTGACCCCTCAGGTCTAACACTGTGGGTCTCTTGCTCGAAGGCCTGGGTCTTGTTTGTTCCTTCATCCCCAGTATCTGGCACACTTTCAGACTGTGCAAGCTATGAGTGTGTCCAACCTTGTTTGTAGACATCAATGTCCAAGTGTCAGGTGACATTCCTGCAGGGTCGGCAGTGTCTGAATGTCAGGCATCCCTGCAGGGTAGGCAGTGTCCGAATGTCAGGCAATGACATCCCTGCAGGGTGGGCAGTATCCGAATGTCAGGCATCCCTGCAGGGTGGACAGTGTCCGAATGTCAGGCATCCCTGCAGGGTAGGCAGTGTCTGAATGTCAGGCAATGACATCCCTGCAGGGTGGGCAGTGTCTGAATGTCAGGCATCCCTGCAGGATGGGCAGTGTCCGAATGTCAGGCATCCCTGCAGGGTAGGCATTGCTCTGTCTGCTCCCTTGCAGCTCCCTGCACTGGAGGACCAGCTCAGCACCCTCCTGGCCCCCGTCATCATCTCCTCCATGACGATGCTGGAGAAGCTCTCAGACACATACACCAGCTTCTCCACAGAAAATGGCAGCCACCTCTATGTCCTGCATCTGGTAAGTACATGGCCCTGCAGCCCTCAGTGCACCCACGGTCCACTTCTGTCTAGTCCTTGGGAGCCCGGGTGCCTCTTTCTTGCCTTGGGCTGTATAGCTCTTTGGGAAGCAGTATCTACAGCTTAGGAGAGTCCTCTGGGTCTCACCCTCCCTGTATTTATCCTCTGAGACCTGGAAGGCCAAGGGATAGCCCAGGGGACCAACTGACACTGGTGACTGCCCACAGTTTGGAGAGTGCCTGTTCATCGCCATCAATGGAGACCACAGTGAGAGCGAGGGGGACCTCCGGAGGAAGCTGTGTGTGCTCAAGTACCTGTTTGAGGTGCACTTCGGGCTGGTGACTGTGGACGGCCAGCTCATCCGGAAGGAGTGAGTCACTGGCCTCATCAGGTCCTCTGCCTAGTCGGGCCATAAAAGCGGAGCCCAGCAGTGCCTTGGCGACCATCCACTCTGATTTCCTTTTGCAGATGGGGAAACTGGGCAGAGACTTTAGACAACCTCCCTAGCTGGTTAGTGACAGCATCCCAGCCTGGCACACCCAGCACCAGTGCTCTGTAATTAGCTTATCCCTTCTGACTTCTCAATGAAGCTGTTTAAACTCTCTATAGAAAAATATGCAGTTCCCCCAACCTTGTGACATACTGGGCCTACACTCAGAGCCTCAGTGGCTGAGCGTGGTATCGAACTTCACCCCATACATGGAGCAAGAAAGGACCATGGAGAAGGGCAGGTTGAAAGGCAGACCCAAAGGAGTACAAATTGGGATTGCCTGATTCTCCCGTATGGATGGAAAAGTCACATGGTTTGAAATGCTGTGAGTTTTGCAGGAATGTGAGCATCAATGAGGCACTTTCTGGATCTGCCAGCACTGTTTTCATGGATTGTTTTAGCCCTAGAGGCTGTGGCATAATGACACAGACTAGAGCTGTAGCCATGGGTGCCTAACACAGCCACAGTGGCGGGGCTGGCTAATACCCCTGATTTAACCCTGAGTGTAGACCAGATTCTCTGTTTATAGGGCCCTGTGTAGATCAGAAGCCTAGGAAATGCAGGTGCCTTCTTGCCTCCTTCTGGCTGCCATTGATTGATTGATTGATTGATTGATTGATTATCTATTTCAATGTGGGGATCAGACTCACAGCCTTACCCATGCTAGGCAAGTACTCTACCTGAGCTGCATCCCCACCCCCAGGTAGGCTTATATATCTATATGAGAAGGAGACCAGGAATGAAATCATTTCCTCCTAGGGCCTGAGCTCTGTTCCCTGTCTGTGCTCACAGCCTCTCCGTGCACTGCTGGCCTCACCGCAGGTGTCTGATGCTGACCTGGGACAGGGTCTTTGGATCTGGGCTAGAGATGACCCCTTTCCACTGACCCCTGCTCTCCCTGGCTCTTTCCCAGGCTTCGCCCCCCTGACCTGGAGCAGCGTGCCCGAGTGTGGAAGCACTTTCAGAGACTGCTGGGGACATACAGCCACCTGCGGGAACAGGAGCAGAGCTTTGCTGTGGAGGTGACTCAGACCCAGGAGTGTCAGGCCTCGGGGGTGTCAGGTCCCTAGAGGTGTCCAGCTGCAAGACCATGTTCTGACCATAATGGGCAAGAGGATAGGTAGACCCTGAAATTCTCCAATTGTCCTGTTCTTTCTGCCCGTGAAGTGGGCTAGGTACTTCAGTGCACCTTCCCATAGTGAGCAACTAGATTCTGGTTGAGTTTCAGGCCAGTATTTGGGGCTCATGATAAATCACAGAACCTTCTGAAAATAGCTTCTTTGACCTCATTCATCCCAGGGGGGTGGGGAAACTACATTGAGCTTAAACAAGAATGGACAGCAGTGAGCAGAAAAAGGAGGCAAGGCAGGTGGCTTTGGTCAGTCATCCTCTCCACTCCCTCGAGGACAAACACAGGGTCCCTCTGTGTATCTCACTCATGACATTTGTCAGAGTGAGCAAGTTCAGCTGAGCCAGAACAGGTGCTATAGAGTTTCAGCTCTAACAAGTACCCAGTGATACTGTGCGGTCTCATTATTCTTTGAAAACTATTAAATTAGAGGGTGGGTGTGTCTCTCTCTCTCTCTGTCTCTCTCTCTTTCTCTGTCTCTCTGTCTCTCTCTCTCTCTCTCTGTGTGTGTGTGTGTGTGTGTGTGTGTAAAATGTGCTCATAGTTAAAGACAGTCAGATATACAAGAAACTTGGCTACCATAGTGAGAGTCAGGACATCAGGCAATTCCCAAAGGTTTGGATACCAAGGAGTTAGAATTACTAGATAAAATACAAAATAAAACTTTTAAAGACTGGGCCCAGGTTAAGAGCACTGACTGCTCTTCCAAGGTCCTGAGTTCATTTCCCATTAACCACAACCATCTATAATGGGATCTGCTGCCCTCTTCTGGCATGCAGGCGTACATGCAGTCAGAACAGTATATGCATAATAAATAAATAAATCTTTTTAAAAATTGAAGATATGGAAAGTAACACCACAAATAGAAATAGTAAAGGATTCCAAAATGGCCAGGCAGATTTAGAAAAGAACTCTCACGGGGGTGTAGGCGTGAAAGCTGATTGGTGAAACAGTTCGGGCTACGCTGAAGAGCAAGTGAGACAGAAGAGAGTTCGTGGACTGGAAGTGGATCCGAAAGCATTCGTCTTTCAACCCCGCTCGTTCCCTCTGCCAAGAAACGGACCTACTGTGTGCCAGGAGAAGGGCCACACTGTGATACCAAAGATACACCCTGCTCTTGAGGGGAAATCAAGCATACGTGCACTCTAAATACACAGCAGAGTGGCCTGGTGCCGTATTACCCTCTCCACTAAAGTCTGTGGCAGCAAAAAGATGGCGTGGCCAGCTCTTTCTTAGGCAAGGCTGCTGCAGGAAGAGGCCTGATGCAGTTAAGATGAAATTCCCCAAACCCGCCAGACCTGGAGGCTCTGTCATGTCTGTCTCCACCTTCCCAACAGACCTCCCTCACTATACAGCGGTGACGTGGGCCATCCATCAGTCTCAGGGACCCTCGTGTCTAGTTCGGCATGATGCACTGGTAGCTCTTGAACATCTGAGATGCGGCTGGTCCAGACCCGCTCTGATGAGTGTCTAATGTGACCAGGCTTTGATAACAACACAACTATTTGATGAAAAATGCCTTTGTACTTCAGCATTTACATTATGTCCATAATATTTTGTGAAAATCTTTTCACTTTTTGACATTTGTTTGTGTGTGTGGATGTTTGTGTGAGTGTGGGCAGGTGCACGGGTGCCATCGCATGCCAGTGGAGGTCAGAGGTCAGGAGTCAGTTCCCTCCTCCCGCTGTGTGGCTCCAGAGGCCAAACTTGGGGCAGCAGGCTTGGCAGCAGGCGTACTATCTGCCGAGCCATCTTGCCAGCCCTGAGAAACGTTTTAACTGTTCATGGGATTTACCGCCTTCTTCGTGTGGACAGAACTTCTCCAGACTGCCTTTGTAGCCACTGCCTTCTGCTTCTTCCCTGCTCTGTCTGGCAGGCTTTCTGGTTTCTTCAGTACCAGTTTAAAAGTCACCTCCTCAGGGACATTTCTTCGAACACTCTATGTCAGTCTCGGCTATTGCTCTCTAGTTCGGTGTCATGTGTCCCTGGATGGCACATGCTGCAGTTGAGTTTCCGTGTTTCCTGTATGCTGTTTGCCTCTGCTAGGGCCTGGAGCCACACAGGCTTGACATTGCCCATCTTAGCCTGCCAGCTTCTCATACCTGGCATCTAGCGTTTAGTGCCCAATGGGCTAAGGGAATGAAGCCTCCAGCACAGGCTGACACACTGACATGCTTTCCTTTGCTGCCAATCCCTGGCTAGGCAGTGGAGCGGCTGATTCACCCCCAGCTCTGTGAACTGAGCATCGAGACGCTTGAGCGACATGTGATTCAGGCTGTCAACTCCAGCCCTGAGCGGGGCAGCGAGGAGGCCCTGCATGCCTTTCTGCTTGTGCACTGCAAGCTGCTGGCTTTCTACTCCAGGTAACCCCGGGGCCCTGACCTTAACCAAGACCCTTCCAGATCCTTCTCTGCAGGATCTTGACAGCCCAGACCTGTCCCAGGCTCGGGTCTCAAACCTCATCCCACTCCCTTCTTGGGG
This sequence comes from Arvicola amphibius, assembly GCF_903992535.2. Lineage (NCBI taxonomy): Eukaryota > Metazoa > Chordata > Mammalia > Rodentia > Cricetidae > Arvicola > Arvicola amphibius. The sequence continues at coordinate 182,478,634 of NC_052047.1, read as the reverse complement.
TTGGTTCTAACCAACGCTTAGTCTATTGCTAATTTTTGTTTATATATGTAAAACTTTGATTTTAACAGTTGATAGGCTAATCTTTAAATCTTGTATATCTCCAGCAAGGCTTAAGTGACATGCTCACAGGCTGCTCTGCCCTGTCTCTGCAGCCACGGTGCAAGCACCCTGCGCCCAGCAGATCTCCTGGCACTTATCCTTCTCGTTCAGGATCTCCAGCCCACCCAAGACTCCATAGAAGAGGATGACGACTACAGCCCTCAGGTGTCCGGGCAGCACAAGGAGAATGGGGGGCGGGGGGGGGGGCATTTGTCCTCCGACTCTAAGATGGAAGGAGAATTCTGGAACGGGCGGTCTGGAGGTTGTGCTGATCTGGGGAGTCGGTCCTGTTCGATGCTTGGGTCTTCCCCTTAGTGGTGTGAGCCGAGCACTCAAGCCTTGCCATCTTAGAGCCTGGAGTTCCTTCTCTGTGCAGTGGGGAAACCGGGAACATGGCAGTGTCACTTATGCTGGGACCTAAGAGGTAAAGGAGACAGGCCACAAAGAGCCTAGCATCATATTAGCCTTGCCACATGATTGTGTTATTAGCGTACCAGGTTATGCTGGTTCAGATACCAACATGTCAGAATTTCTAGGATCAGAGTACCCTTGAAAGCTAGAGGGCCATGTCCCCAGGCTCGCTCACAGAGCATGGTAGGGAGGAGGGCTTCTATAAAGAGCTGGGAGGCAGAGCTGTGGGAGCAGCCAGATCAACCTCGCCTACTGCATTGCCTTGGTGTTCTCACAGTCATTCCCCCAGAGGAGACCCCTAAGCAGCCAAAACATCCCAGTGCAGCAGGTCAGAAGCCAGAGCACCTCAGGCCCCACCAGGAGTTCTGAGGAGACGGTATGTGCTGGGTGCTGGGAGGAAAGAGGGCGGCCCCATCTTGCCTCAGTCCAGGCCAGGCCTTTCCAACTTTCCCCGGGAGAGCAGGCTCAGCCGAAGCAGCTGAAAGAAGCCCCCTAGGCTCTGGCCCTCATCTAGTGTGACATCTTTCCCAGGACACAGACAGCGTCTCCTTCACTGAGGAGTACTTCACACCTGCTCCGTCCCCTCGCGAGCAGAGTTCAGGTGAAGCCCATGGAGCGGGTGGGTGGAATCATGGGGCAGAAGCCAGTCCGCAGCCTAGAGAATGTGTCTTGGGAGTTAGTGTGTCCTCGTCGCTTGTGAAGGGCTGAGCACAAACACTCTGACTGGTATTACTGAGCTCTGTGGGCAGCCCTCCCCATCAACCCCAACTTGAATCCAAACGCTGCTAAGATCATGCAAATGGCCCCCAAAGCTCTGTGTACTTCACTTACAACTGCATCTGTGTGTTTTCTCTGCCTCCTATGTCTTCATTATAATTAATATTGAAGTTAGTAAAGTTAAACAATAGACCACTTGGGTTCAAGCATATTTTAGAGTGTAAATATTCAGTTTTAGTGGTTTTTTTTTTAACCTCACCTGCTTTTTCAAGATCTGTGAGTAAGAAGTAACAATGTACTGTTAACACTATTAATATTCAAATTGACATTTGAATACACAGCATTGCTTAGAGGAGGATATAAGCCAAAAGCCAGGCTGTCACCATCACCAGGAAAGAACTGAGATCTTAGGATAAAAGGAGAGACCCTATGGCTCACCCACAGGACAGAAGGCTGGCTTTGCGGAAGGGACACACTGGGGACTGTTATAAGAGCTGGCTGTGTACCTTCCCTGGACCAGTGCCTCCCTCTCAGCCCTGCTGCTCTTAGCAGCCCTAGCCAGCTTCAGCACAGCTGAGTCAGTGCTCAGACCTGGGCGCCGGTGAGCCCTGTGTGCCTTGAAGGGAACCTGTGGTGTGCACTGAACTGGAAAGTGATTCCAGCCCCACCTGCAGCTGGGCTCCATGGGCTCTTCCCAAACCACCTAAGCCGAGCTTGTGCAGAGATTCTGACTTAATTAGGCTGAGCTGTGCAGGGTTTTCTTACAAAGGACCCCAAGTGATTGTCACGTATGGTTAAAGTTGCTCACACTGAGTTAAGTGTTTCGGAGCCTTAGTTAGGTCTGGACTGAGCTTCAGGGCACCTGGGAGACCCAGAGGTTACAGAATCATTCATATGCTTGAGCTTGTTTCTGGGGGTTAGGGAGGGTCCCTAGCCACCTTCAGCTTCACTAATTATCCCATGACCTACGGTGTTGATTGCAGGCCTCACATGGCCTTGGCCTTCACAGCACACCACCTTACCTAATCTTTCCCTGTCCATCATGACCCTCCCCGGTACCACCATCACCCCCTTCTCTGGGTGGCCAGGTTTGTATGCCTCGGTGACGTTCATGATGTTCTGGCAAGCACGGAACTCCCAGCTTACAAATGGAGCAAGTGCGTCCCTGGGACTCAACCACCTGATTTACAAATGCATGGCTGCAGTGCAAGTCATTTGTAAACAGGAGTGCGAACACGCCAGGGCATTATGCATACTATGAAGCATGGCCACCCGAGTTGGGGGGGGGGCGCTTATAAATGAGGGTTATTTGCAATGAAGTGCAAGAGAGGATAATACCACAAACATGCAATATTTCAAATACATAGTGGCTTCAGTAGGCTGGCGAGCTCCTTAGGGTGGAAATCAAGCTCAATTCCCGGCACACAATAGGTGCTCAGCAAGCTTGGTGTGTGAATAACTGAGCGGAGGGGGGGGGGGGGTGTTTGCTGCTTCCTGTGTAGAGCCACCTGAAGGAACAGAGAGAAGAAACAAGGAAGGGGTGGGGGACAAGGGAAGGTCTGAGGAATGTGCCCCCCTCCAGATGCTGCCACCGGCTCAGTTCCCAGCAGGAAATTTCTGTCCCTGTTGCTTTTACCCTGCAAATGCAGAGTTCAGCTGGCACTGGGGAGCTCTGAGGGAGTAGCTTTCTGGGTCTACAGCCACAGGAAATGGCCTTGCAATGCCCAGCTGACTTGAACTGTCAGTGATCTAGACCCCCTAAACTGCAGGCGTGGGAGATGGGACGTGCCTATAGTTGTGTTCTCATTTGTGGCAGGTAGCACGCTCTGGCTGGATGGTGGCACCCCACCCACCGCTGCTCTTCAGGTGAGTCTCCTGTGTCCTCTCAGGTACCTCTGCTCTGGGATGCCAAGGACTGGGGTTTCCCTTCTGGGTGACCCCACCAGCCAGAGCTGCACCATGCCTCCTTCAGGCTCCCTAGTGCAGCTCAGCATGGAAGCAGGGCTGGGGAGAGCAGAGTAGATGCCCTCCCCCACGTTCTTGGAAATGAAAGTCCAACTTAAGTTTTAAATATTAAAAAAAATTGAAATTTAGATATCTTTCTTATTTTTAGATGTGAGAAACCAAATCATTGACCAAAGTCAAGTACGGAAGAGACTGGGTGTCACTCAGTCGCCCCTCAAGGATGGAGAATGTTCTAGGGGTCTCCTTCTAGTCATTTGTTATTTTGCACACACACACACACACACACACTCACTCTCTCACACACACTGCACGATGATGTGTGCATGCTGTGTGCATTTTTCTTCTTCACACTTGGCGCCCACTGTACTTCATCCTCCTTTCTACTGAGGCATTCTCCTGTCTCCACAGGGCCCTTCAGCACGTGGGGGTGCTTGGAGATCCATCCATGCACATGTTACTGTCTGTTCAGCATCTCCCAGAACAATCAGTCTATGGCTCCCACTTTCTATTGTATACAACTATTCTATTGTATATATATTGTATACAAATATTCTATTGCATATTACTAGAATGCTCTCCTTACAGAGAAATGTTTGTGGTATCTCTAATGATTTCTTTAATTCTCTATAAGATTTCTTTTGCATGCAGAGCCCCTGTGTCCCCTCCTCAGGCTGGAGTCCTGTTCATACAGGAATTTTATGCCTCAGTTTCCCCAGTATGGAGGGGCGTTGGAATGTCCTGAGTGTGACTGAAATGCCAAGCATGTTAAAGTTCCTTCCTCTCCCTGAAGACAGAGCTTTCCTCACCCAGTTCTGTGTCTCTTCAGATGGCCCCGACTACCCACCCAGCCCCCGCACCTCCCCCACCCATCATGGCATCCAATCCTGATTGGACAGAACAGCCCAACAGAAGCTAAGAGACAGATAGCAGAGAGAACGGGAGCTGCTAGGGCACCTTCAGCAGCATGGAGACCTCATGGGTGGGTTGTCAGGAAGCTAGGCATGTTTGCTCCTTGTGACTTATAGGCTGGGCAAGAAACAGAAGCCATGGGTAGGTGGGCCCAAGTTATAGAAGAGCCTGGGCTTTTCTTCCACCACACTGACAGGTCTTCCTCCTCCACAGACGGCTGAGGACACCCTCCAGAGGCTAGTGCCACCCTCCCCAGAGACTCTCAGCCCCAGAAGGATCTTCCTGGATGCCAATGTAAAAGAAAACTACTGTCCCTTAGTGCCACACACCATGTACTGCCTGCCCCTGTGGCCGGGCATCACCATGGTGCTGCTGACCAAGGTACCGAGCTGCAGTCCCACCCTGGCAACTTTGAGGGCCTGCTGGCCTCTGATTAGCTGTCCCACCCCATCCTGGCATCCACTCCATCCTGGCAGAGTTCCAGCACTTCGCTGGCCCTGGTCCTGTACCAACTGCTGGATGGTTTCTCCCTGCTGGAGAAGAAGCTGAAGGAGGGTCAGGAGCCCGGAAGTGCCCTGCGGTCCCAGTCCTTTGTTGGAGACCTGCGCCAGAAGATGGACAAGTTTATCAAGAATCGAGTTGGGCAGGAGATTCAGGTAGGACCCGGACGCTGCATGTACCCACTTCAGAGAAGAGACGGGACTGGCAGTGGGCCCAGTTCACCTTCACCCCCAGTTAAATGAGGGGTACACAGCTCTGGTTCCCGTCCATGTTTGCCTCAGTCTGTGGCGCTAGTTATCCTCATTAAATGCTAAAAACCAAATAGCTGGACTTGACATTTTCAGAACCTCTTTATAGGAATTTGGCAAAACTCAGATTGTAATCCCAGTGCTTTAGACAGGGCACGGGCTTGCTTAGATAGTCATTCTGTAGCCAAGAGTGGCCAGCCGTGTGTAGTGGAGTCAGAACCTGCCCATCATGGGGCCCACTCCTAGCTGGCCTCATGGAGAGTAGGACTGCATGGAGACCAAGCACAGAGCATGTAGGAAACTTGGTGACCAGGCCATCATGGACGCCCATCAAGGCCCTCCTTGTGGCAGAGTTCTGGATCAGAACATGTCAGTGGTCATCACGGTATCCTCGGTGCCCTGGGCATCGTGGTGGCAACAGTAACTGTTGCAATGCTGACTTCTCACTTTGGGGAGAGTCAGCCAATCCCTTGAGGCTACCCAAACCCATCCTCAGGCCTCCTGCAATACCCTCTTCTCTTCATTCCCCCAGCTTGTTGTTCTCCCCTGAGGGACTCACCTAGTCCCTCTGATGGGCACATGTCTGTGCCCGTCGAGGCCACATGACCTTCACTTCATGCCCTGCTAAGTGATTTCCCATAAGGCCAGATTTGACTGCAGGAAGGCAGGTGTACCTGGGGCATCAGGATGTAGGCAGGATCTCCCTTGGACCTCCCTGCAGAACCCCACCCGGAACAGACCTGTCACCCTTCTTTACAGAGCTCCTGGCTGGAGTTTAAGACCAAGGCCTTTTCTAGAAGTGAAGCAGGATCATCCTGGGAGTAAGTAACCACACTGGGGTGAACGGGAGCTGTTCAGAGGTAGCTGCTGTTCCCTCAGGCCCTGGGGACAGAAGATCAAGGAGTTACAAATGACAGAAAGGGAGTGCCAGGGAGCTGGGGCTAGACCATGGAAGGATAGAGAGGAATGAAGGCCAGGGACATGAGAACCTAACATGAGACCGGTTGCAGCACTGAGCAGGCACCACCCAAGGCAAGTCACATTCCCACTTATTAGCAGAATGGTGTGGTTCAAGGAGATGCTGTGTGGCAGAGAACGCCACTAGGAGAAGCCGGCAGCTGCCTCCCGTGCAGTAAGGGTGTGTGGCCAGAGAATCTGTATTTCTCTCTCTGGTGTCACTGCCCAGGCTGCTCCAGGCCTGCGCAAAGCTGAAGCGACAACTGTGTGCCATCTACCGGCTCAGCTTCCTGGCTACTGCCCCCAGCAGGGGAGGCCCACACCTGCCCCAGCACCTGCAGGACCAAGTCCAGAAACTCATGAAGTAAGTACGGGTGGCATACACACAAGGGAGCAGGAGGTGGCCGGGGCACTACACAGCCACCTAGCTCCAGTCTCCTCCCTCTCCAGAGAGCGACTCCTGGACTGGAAGGATTTCCTGTTGGTGAAGAGCCGGAGGAACGTCACCATGGTGTCATATCCTCTGCCTGCCTCAGCTAACCGGAGAAAGCCCAGAGTTTCCGGGGTGCAAGACCCCAGGGGAAGCTAGATGTGTTTTCTTCTGCCATAGCGTCCCATGTTCCCATCTATAGTGATGGCCCATGGCTGAAATCTCAGAATCCCCGTAGCTCCAGGGTTGTCTTCAGGGACCTTTGTGTCCATGTTCTCCATCCAGCAGAACGCCAGTCCCAGTCCATGAGGGCCAGGATAGTCTCCTTGCTTTGAGAGCTCCATGGATGGTCACAGCGCAGTGGCAAGCAAAAGCTCTGGGAAGGCCCACCATAAATGTGTGTCCTCTTTCCAAGAAGCACATCTGTACACATCTGTGTGTTAGAGGAACTAGTTTTGTTTATACTGGTCTTCAGGGAGGTCGAAGCAACTTTTCCTGTGGCTGTCTCTGGGATTTTTGTCTTAAGCAGGAGGAGGAAGCACAAGGCCCCCTACCCATAAGCCATTGCCCTTCCATGGGAGTCTGTTCTCCTCTCAGATGTGAGGTTTCCAACATCTCAGGTGAAACGGAACAAGATCACGGTGAGGGGTGGGCAGTCAGCCAGGCTCATTCATCAGCTAAGTTGCTCTGTTCACACACCAGCCTCAAGGTGTGTGCTGCTCCTGGAAAGCCCAGCTGTGAACATGACATCTTCCCTCCCGTAAAGTGCAGATTATATTAAACCTGCAGGTGCCGAGAACCTGGATGCAAGGAGGGGTGAGAGCTGAGGGAACAGGAAAATGAGATCCCTGGGCCTTAGTGGAGGCAGAAGCTTGTGTTAAGGAGCCTCACCTGTGTAGATCTGAAACCCCATGGCCAGGGACAAGGCACCCCCACTGTCCCCACTGTTGCTGGCATTTAAGCCCCTTAACTCCGGCCTTCACCTACCTAGAGGACTTCCCAGGCCTGGTGCATTTCATCTATGTGGACCGCACAACTGGGCAGATGGTGGCCCCTTCTCTCAGCAGCAGCGAAAAGATGTCTTCCGAGTTGGGCAAGGGGCCCCTGGCTGCCTTTGTCAAAGCCAAGGTAACTGCTGCTTGTCAGGGCAGGTCACTGAGGTCTGACCCCTGACCCAGGAGAAATAAGCCATTCTGGTCTCTGTGGCGCTAATCGCTTCCAGCGTAGCTCTGCTGTGCTCGTCCACCATTACCCGTGTGCCTGATTACATCTGCCATGAGCTCCTTAGGCCCAACAGCTTACCCTCCTACCCAGAGAGCCTCAGTGCATGTTGGCAGCCGCTCCGGATGTACTTCGGCGTGCCTAGCATCTACAGTGCCTGAACCAGGTCAGCACCCAATGTAAGTGAGTGCTCAGCCAGTATCTTTTGAGTCAGCCGAACTGGAAAGAACACCAGGGTCAACCAACGTGGGCATCAGAATTCTGTAATGAGTCTTTGTCCCGCCAACCAGCACCTAAGTAACGACACAGACTTCTTATTGATTATGAAAGCTCGGCCTATAGCTTTGGCTTATTCCAAACCAGCTCTTATAACTTAACCCATTTATATTAATCTACGTTCTATCATGTGGCATTACCTCCTTTCCATCTTGTACCTCCTGTTTCCTCTCCCTGTCTCCTGGCATCTCCTGTATGCCTAGATTCCTCCTCCTCTTCCTTTTCCTTTCTCTTCCCTGAAATCCTGGCTATTCAGCTTTTTATTACACCAATCACAGCAGCACATCTTCACAGAGTGCACAGATATCCCACAATACGAGTTAGGCAGTGGTGGCGCACACCTTTAATCCCCGCACTTGAGACGCAGGCGGATCTTTGTGAGTTCGAGGTCAGTGTGGTCTGGAAGAGCTACTGTCAGGACAGGCTCCAAAGCTACAGAGAAACCCTGTCTCGGGGGGGAAAGAAATCCTACAACACAATTTGATTTCTTTAATTTTGTCACGCTAGCTATGGACCCCAAGACTCGTGTACTGAGCCAGCACTCTGCCCCTAAGCTACACCCACACCCGGTCCAAGTGTAAAACTGGGTGATTTCTGCTAAGGAAACACCTTTCTTTGTTCTTCTGATTTAACTGACTCTTCTTCATGACAGACTGGTAGTTTTTTTTCTTCTTGAAAGAAGGGGAAACCTCTGCCGTTCCTAGAAGGCCATATTTCATTTTGTGCACGTAAAGTGTATCCTGATAGGGAAATAAGATAGAGGTGGAAGGCCAGCATTGTGAAGCCCTCTCTGTTCTTGCCGGCTGTGTGGTCTTGGCATGATTTAGTTATATTTCAGTTCCTTTTTTAATTCAAATACCTGTTATGAAGATGATACTGTTTCCCACGTAATATCAGTGTGAAAGGTGCGGGTCACTAAACACGATGACCTCACAGAGCAGGGACCACGCATGCTGTGCAGAGCACGGCCCCCTTCCTCACCTACCACCAGTTCCTCCACATCCTGCGCTGGCCCAGTGGGGACTCAGCCATCGCTCCTCATTGCCTCCTTAGGTTCATCCCAGTGCTGCCCCCTCTGCAGGCGCAGGGCTGTGCGACACATTCTAACCTCACGCTGTGTCAGGTGGGGCTCATCCTGCTAACTCTACATGCCTCACCTCAACCATCCCATGATTTCCCATCATGCAGATGTAGCATAATCCACAAAGCCATTCCCTGCTGGGTGAACCTGTAGATGGTCTCCAGACGGTCACTCTAAGAAATGATTTGTGGACACACCTGTGCATATGCCTAAGTCCTCCTCCCTGGATGTCCTCAGTATGGATCCCCAGAAATGCAAGTACAAAGTCAGACAGGAGCTATTAAAGTTATCTCTTTGTGTTGTCGGGTTGTGTTTCTGGAGTTTGGAGCTAGCTCCTGTGTCTATTGCAGATTTAATTAGATGGTCAAGTGCAAAATAAAACCCACATCTCTTCTGCTGAGGCTTCTGACAGAATGGGTCATTTCCCAGCCCTGGCATTACATGGGCAAGCCTAGGAGAGAAGACCTTCCCTCAGGCTGCTCCTAGGCAACCTAGGGGCCTAAAGCAAGAAGCCCCTCAGGGCCACTGTTTCCAGCCATCCCAGTGTGAGCCTACATTTGGGCCTCACCTCTGACTGGATGATGCCACAGCTCAGGGCTCACTGCACATTTAAGTGTGCTTCCCAGTGCCTCTGGCATAGAACCCGTGCGATTGCCTCCCAGTCCTGCAGGCCAGGGCGAGTGGGTTTATTTACAACCTTCTGGTCTGTTTTCTGGGCATGTGTATAGTAAAGTTGCATGAAGCCCTTCCATAGAACTGGAGGTTTCTCGTCCCTCCCGGCCCCACAGCCGCTTCTAAAATAACCACTCAGAGGCTTCATATTAATTCAAACTGTTTGGCCTATTAGCTCAGGCTTGTCATTAGCTAGTTCTTACAACTTAAACCATTTCTAGTCCATATTTTCTTCCCTGGCAGTTGCTGGCATCTCCCTGAACTCTGTCTTCTTTTTCCCTTTATCTTTGCTTGGATTTCCCACCTGGCTCTACTCTGCCTGGCTATTGGCAAAATCAGCTTCTTTATTAACCAAGGGTGATGAAACATTCACAGCATACAGAAGGGCACCCCACATCACTTCCACGTGTATTTTATCCCCACAGCAGCTGAAGGGGGAGCCCTTCCGACATCCGCCCTGTGATGGTTTACCTCCTTTACTCTGAGTCTAGACAGTGTCCCACCTCCGAGAAGTCCTGAACTCCCAGGAACCCCTCAGCTCTGGCCTTTGCTTTTCCATCCAGAGGTCATGGCCATGAGAGTGGTACTAAGCAACCTCCTCTTCCCCAGGTCTGGGCTCTGGTGCAGCTGGCACGGAGGTACCTGCAGAAGGGCTGCACCACACTGCTGTTCCAGGAAGGGGACTTCCGCTGCTCCTACTTCCTGTGGTTCGAGAATGACATGGTGGGTTTGCCCGGTCTCTGGGCAGGACGGTCCTGAGAGCTGTCCACTGCTCTGAACCCTTGGATGCCTTTCTTCTGCGCTCTTCCGTCTGTCTGTCTCATCTCTTATCCCTGGCGAGCAGCAGGTAGGCACAGCACAGGGCGCAGGGCTGTCTAGGTAGATGAGAGCCAACGGGAAGCACTCCCTGTTCTGAAAATGCTCTTTGCCCTGATAATATCTTTAGCTATACTGCTTCAGTAATGTCAACTGCCGTGACCCCCGCTATTTGGGGAGACCCAAGTTCAAAGCAGCTGGCCAGCCTGCTCAGGGGTTGCTTCCAGCAGGGCTCAGGTCTCTAACTGGCCTATGCGGTACTGTAGACATCACCACCACCACCAGGCCACTGGAACCCACCACCTCTCCCTTCCCCACCCCCTTCCTTTCCCTCTCTTCCTTCTTAATGCTTCCTTCTCACTTCCTGCCAGTTGTCTAAGGATCATGCCTCCTTCCCTCAGTTTCTCTTTTCCTCCTGTTCTTGTACCCTTCCTGGATCTTGTTCTCTTCTCCCCACTCACTGGGGGTAACAACTCAACCTTACTATAGTGCGATGTAGTTTCTTCATGTGTCCCTCACAGCCTGGGGGAACGATGGGGATAGGTTTTGTTGACCCACTTTACAGATGGGGACACACTGCTGTCTTGGAGATAAACACCATGTCTAGGTCCACAAAACTCAAATGATGGAGATATGGCCCTTCTAATTCCCCCCCCCCAAGTGCCAGAGCTTCTAGGGACAAGGAGTTGGTGACTAGCGTGACCCCACGAGGCAGTGGGGTGCAACAGAGCTGTGGAGGCCACTCAGGACACACAAGTGTCCCTGACCACTGCTGAGCTATCTCCCTATGGGGGCAGGCCTCATGGTGCCACCCGAGCCTCTGTGGGAGACTCTGTAGGCACCATAATTGTGCCTGGCACAGTGCGCTTTCTCTACAGATCTTCTGTTTCCCCCGCCTCATCCTGCCCAAAGAATTCCCATTTCTTTCAAAGCAGAGACTTGGAGTCTTTTGAGAATCCTTTGCTTCTCAAGACCCTGAAGAACACCCCACCCCAGGTCACTCCCCCTGGGCCGTTCTGAGCTCCTCAGTAACCCAGCTCTACCTGTTTGTAGCAAAAGCTACAAAGTGTGGTCAGAGTTGAGCATTAGACCACACTCCAATGTATAAGGTGATGGTGGCTGTCTACCTCCCAGGCACAGGTACAGGTAAAGGTAAAGGTACAGGTGCTGTCCCAGCATGGGACACACACAGCATAGGGCACACACGGGTAGGGCATACAGTCGGACCCTGCCAGGGCTCCACCTCACATCTCCATTGAACCCACCTTCTGCTCCTTCTCCTCCCACAGGGCTGCAAGCTGCAGATGATAGAGGTGCCTGTCCTCTCTGATGACTCAGTCCCCATTGGAGTTCTGGGGGGTGACTACTACAGGTGAGTCTGACACCCCTAGAGCCCCATTTGTCCCAGGTGTTGGTGGCACAGGCTCAAATTCCCATGGGCAATAGCCTTTCCAAGAGTGAGCGGCTACCCTGATAACAGAAACCTGGGGAGAATCCCACACGGAGAGAGGAACCCCCCACAAACACACTCAAGTCCCTACCGTCCTGCTGCTGGCACAGTCTTGACCACATGGGAAGACCTCAGTAGGGACCCCAGGCTACAACTACCACTACTACACCGTACATACACACACACACACACACACACACACACACACACGTTAGCTAAAATGCCACTGTTCAAGGACAGAGAGCTCAAGAGAGTGACTGTGTCCCTAGGTTGAGCTGGAGCTTAGAGCCATAGGTGATGTCACAGTCTAGGTCATTCTGTGAGAACTGTGGGTTGGGCACTTTGAGGATGGCCTTGCCTGAGTCCTGCCCTATATCCTGCAGGAAGCTCCTACGTTACTACAGCAAAAGCCGCCCCTCGGAACCCATCCGGTGCTACGAGCTCCTGACCTTGCACCTGTCTGTCATCCCCACTGACCTGCTGGTGCAGCAGGCCAGCCAGCTGGCCCGGCGCCTGGGGGAGGCCTCCCGGGTGATTCTGCCCTAGGTGGAGGGTGCTGTCCTCTGCCTGATCCCTAGCAACCTTGCTTGTAGCATTGCCCACAGCTATGCCTCCTCCCCTTGCCAGCAGCCCTGGGTCTCCCACAGGCCACCGCTGATCTCCCACATGGGCTAGTGAGCAAGCCTTCTCTGAAGGGAGGGGATGCCGCACTTCTGCTGACCCCCAGCACTGTGCAGTCAGAGATGGTAAGCTGCCACTCTGGAGAGCTGCCTCTCTGGGTGCCCAGGATAGCACCTGTTAGTGAGGGAGCTGTTAGTGCTGAGGTGGTGTGAAGCTGCCCTCTTCCTGCCATTCTGAGTGGGGGAGCTGTTTCCTACTCCAAATGAAAGGCGCTCCCACCAGCTGGCCAAGCTTGGCTACCTCAACCTGCAACTCTGGGAGAATCCTGTTTCTTCACATTTGACCTGGTAACACCTACCTCTCAGGGTGGTCAGGAGGTACACGGAGTAGGTGCTCAATAAATGTCTGTTCTCATCATTATCCAAGCCATATGTGCCCGTGTTTCTTGCCTTCTGATGACACAGAGAATCCCATACTAAGTCCCACCCTGCCCAAGCCTGCACTCCCCTGCCATGGGGCAGTGATTCTGAGATCTGTGCCCACCTGGAGATCCCCATTCCCTTGGCCAACATGAAGACTGGGCTCTGCTGGTCTTTACACATTCCTAGGAAAGCAGTTATATCCAGAGAACTTCCCACCCACCCCTCCCCCTTCTAAACAAGAGGTACCTACTTCAGGATAGATACAAGGACCGGACACCACCAGAATGTTGGGGCACAGCCCTGGTCCTCTCAAACCAAGAAGCAATGCTTGGATGGAGGGCAGTTCATGGCAGAAATGTGGATCCACTCTGGAAAGTGATGGGTGCTCTGCACTGTGAAAAGGGGCGTGTGCCCTGGTGAGCGCAAGCCCAGCCTCAGTCTTGGGCTGAAACCCCTGCAGTGAAAAGCTGGTGTGTAGGGATCAGCGTTGGGGGCAATAGACACTGAGAATAAAACCCTCCAAAGGTGACAGAAGCACTGTCAACAGGGACGATTCTTCTTATGACCCTCCTTAATACCATGCTTCTGAAAGGCTGCAAAAAGGAAAGCATCGAATATTTAAAAAAAGAACCTTGCCTACAGCCCACCATCATTTAGGATGTCCATGTTATTGAAGCGCAGGTTGCACATGTGTGCTTGAAACCAGAGAGCAACCTTGGGAGTTGGTCCCTAGATGCCATCCACCTTGTATTTTGAGACGCGTCTCTCACTTGGTTTAGAACTCACAGAAAGCTAGGTTGGCTGACCTACCTGTCTCCTTCCCTTAATTCTCAGCACTGGGGTTACAGTGCATGAGAGCTGCCACTCGTGGGATTTTTTGTTTGTTTTATGGGCTCTGGGTTATCAGGACCATGTGGCAAGTACTTGACCAACTGATACCCACTTTAAAACTATACAAGTTTTCCTTTAAATGTAGATGTAAGTTTTCTCTCTCAGAGCCGCTAGGTCCTGACTACCTGGCAGCGGCTCCCCAAATTACCACACAGAGGTTTAATATTACTTATAAATGCTCAACTTAATAAGCTCAGGCTTATTATTAACTAGCTCTTACATTTTAAGTTAACCCATATTCCTTATTTATGCTCTACTATGTGGTGATACTTTTTCTCAATACGACCTGCTCATCTTGCTGTCTCCAGGTCTGGCTAGTGTCTCTTGACTCCACCCTTCTGCTTCCCATCATCCTTAGTTTGGTCACCCTGCCTATACTTCCTGCCTGCTACTGGCCAATCAGCATTTTATTAAACCAGTTCGAGTGACAAATCTTTACAGTATACAAGAGTATTATCCCACAGCACTTAAGTCTTAGTAGCCACATGGTGTGAGGTATCTAGTTTAACCAATACCCCTGACTTTGCTACACTATCATCCCTGGGTTTCTGTGTGGTGTGTTCCAGGCCCCCCTGAAGATACCAAACCCTGCAGATGCTCAAGTCCCGTAAGTAAAAAGTGTAGCATTTGTTTAACCCCCTCACAATCCCCTCTACTTCAAAGGGGATTTCTGTATATCTTATACCACCTAATATACAAATACCATTTAAATCGTTACCCCACCTGCTTAATGATGTCCACCTGTTGAGTGCAGAGCAGTTATTTTATTAAATGTATCAACCATTAATTGATGGCATGACTGGAAGGAGGGGCTTCTGAGCGATCATAGGCAGTTCCTGGTGTACAGTGCTGACCACGCTGAGAGTCCTGGGACTCTGAGACGTCCTCTCACTCAGCCATCCTTCCCAGCCTCTGGGTTTCAGTCCTTTCTGACAGGGTTCCCATGTAGGAGTCTTGATCTGGTTTATTTTCTCTGGCAGTTAAAGAATTAAAAAAGGCAGGGGGAAAAAAATCTTGAGAGCCACAAGTAGTAACAGAGAAATACATTCTCAAACATAGCAAACAGCAGCAGACAGAATCAACAGTTGAAGAAAGACTTTATTAATGATGAAGAAACACGCCCCCAGCAAGGCCCATGCAGAGTAAAGACATTTTGCAATGCAGAGCGGGGACTCAGGAAACCAAATGTCAGGGACCAGCCTCGACAAAAATACCTCTTGCCAGAGTAGAGGCATGGGGATTAGAAATATATTAAAGAATAAGAAGACGCAAATGAAAATAATAAAATGGAGAAACATAATAGGATAGTATCGGGAGGAAATTCCAGTGAGTACTGAAATTCACCCACTTTTAATTTCCCTCTGCTTAAAAATACCCCTGACCTCAAAAGGTCAACTACTTTAACAAGATACAAGGAAATGAACATACCAATTGGAGGTCGCGGGCTACAGTCATTGTTATACATTATGTTGCTAGACCAAAACAAGTCACACCTACACCCTAGACCAAAACTTTCTGTAGGCAAACAACTCCCTGGGTGGAATCCAAAGTTATCTCCATAACTGGACTCTTAGTTGGTTCCTTAGACTTTTGTTTGAGGTAGAAACAGATCTTCTCTATTCCTGGAGCACAAGGGCTGGCTATTAGCCACACCTGTTGACAACAACCTTGAGGGAGCAGAACTCTCTGATCTACACCTCGGTGGGACCTTGTTTGAGGTGGAGCACAATAACCTTGAAGGAACTAGGGGTCAGTTCCTACTCTCTGACCTTAGGAACACGGAAATAGGCTCACATTTTTGGGCCTCCACAACCAAGGGGTTGGGGGTTTTAAATGTGCTTTCCAATTCAAGGTT
This sequence comes from Arvicola amphibius, assembly GCF_903992535.2. Lineage (NCBI taxonomy): Eukaryota > Metazoa > Chordata > Mammalia > Rodentia > Cricetidae > Arvicola > Arvicola amphibius. The sequence goes on along the minus strand of NC_052047.1, from coordinate 182,463,092 downwards.
GGTCAGTTTGGACAAAAAAAAAAAACAGGACAGAGAGGCTGAGAGATCCACAATTTGGGGGTAAACAAGGCCTGGGCTGGCCTTGAACTTGTCATTCTGGTCCTACCAGCAGAGAAAAAGTCTTGCCAGGTGTTAGGAATATTTCCTAACATGAACTCCCTGCCGACCCAAAAATTCCCAATCAAGCCAAATTAGGAAATATCCAGGTTTAATGGGAGATCTGCGCTATTAGGTAGCCCCTAGGGGGAACCAGGAAGCCGCAAAAATGCGACCCCCCCCCAAAGGAAGAAAGGGAAACCACTAGTGTTCCTCTTTGTGTGGCGGGGTATCACTTAAATACCCTGGGGAGTGGTCCTGCTGGGATTTGGAATCCAGACCAGGCCTGGGGCTGGGATAGATGTGAGGGGCAGGGGCCTACCTCCCAACTTGACACCAGGCTTTTGTTTTAAGCCAGAAATTTGTCTCCTTGTTTCTGATCAGAAGGCTAAGGTGGAAGCCAGCCATTTTGGAATTCAGTCTTTATTGTTGCCATGGCCCGTCCCCCTGTCCCGTCTTCTGTCAGGGGTGGGTCTAAGTCCCTTGGGTCGCCCGGTTCGGATTGCAACACTGTCCACCTCTGGCGCCTTTCTCCCGCAGATGACTGACTCCTGAGGAGTGGACAGGTCAAAGGGACCCCCCATTCAAGACAGGACCCAGGGATAGGAAGGAAGCACACTGGTTGCGGTGATGTGCAGGCATGAGCTCCAATCCTTGAGAATCCCAGGAAAACGTGTAAGGGGCCAAGACAAAACTGTCCAGAATTTCAAAGGAGCGACCCTCAAGAATTGCGCTTCGCCCAGCAATACTAGCCTAGGGTGGAGGGTGCAGGAGAGAACACACAGCTCTCAGGAAAGTAGGTGGCCTTTTCTGTTAGCCAAAGGCCCTGGCCCTGGTCATACTGAAAAGGGAGCTGGGAGGCTCCCGCCACACGGAGCAACTGTCACCTTGCAAGATCATACTCCAACCTGCAAGAAGGAGTAAAGTCTGACTTGATTGTGCCCCTCCCACTTCACAGGATATTTGCCCAGCCCCCAGACTTCTGCTCTGAGAATACTGAGGAAGGAGGCACCGGAAAGGCGGGCCTCTGCTTTGGCTCCACCCCTCCCTCCTGCCCTCTTCTAGCCCACCACTGGGCCCCAGAAAACCTAGCTAATTGTTCCGCTTTGGTCCTTGCTCCCTTGGGTACTGGAGGTGGCACAGACTGTGCTGATCCTTAGGCTACCCGCCCCCTTCTTAAGTCTAGGGTGCGCAAACTCAGAGCAGCAGAAGTCCAAGCCCTGGGAAATGTGGCCCAAGGCCAAGGCTGACACTGTTGTAACTCCTAGCCCCGCCCCCTGCCTGGGCCGCTGGAAAGCCGACTGCAAGCAAATTGTTGGGGGCAGAAATGGCTGTCAGCCGCCAAGGTCTCAACAGGGCTTTGCACTCCTCTTCCTGCCCAGCTTGGAAACGAACTCAGTCCGGAACCGGGGGACGCTTGAAGCCCGAGTACGATGCGGTGGTGATAGGAGCAGGTAAAGTTAAAGAAGGCAGAGCCAGAGCTCAGGGAGGGAAGGCAGCGCCCTACCCACAGGCCTTTGGGGGGAGCCTCCAGGGAGCCCCTGCTGCCCCCTCGTCTGTGGGCATAACCTAGCCAGGAGTCCCAGTGAGCAGGACTGTGATGGAGTTCCCCTGGTCTGGGAGTCAGGAGCCCTTGGTTCTGGTTCCTCCTTGGCCCTGCTGTGTGGTCTAAAACGGTTCTTGCCTTCTGGATTTAAATTTTTCTGTCTAGAGTGACCAGGGGGACTAAGTAAACTCAGGAGCTTCCCGTATCTCCTGCGAAACGAGTGCATTCCCTCAGCGAACTCCGTTGAGTTCCCTCAGAAAGCATATGGTACTTAAAGGGTTAGGAAGAAAGAACCTGGACTGCAGGCAAAAGAAATCCAGCCCCTCTCGCCCTGAGTTCTGGTACCAGCCTCAGGGCTGAGGTCATCCAAAGAGGAAAGAGAGCTGATTCCTAAAGAGAAGAGAGTGGATTTGGGGAGGGGGAGCCCCAGTCTCCCTATTGTACATCCACAGATGGTGCCCTCCCCCACCCCATGCCTTCCCTCAGACATTACACCTGTTACCGAGGTGGTTCGTCAACTTTTTGCTGACTCAGCTCAGAGCACTGACCTGCTGGGTAACTGGGTGAGGTGCAGCCTAGGGCCAGGCTGCGTTCCACACCAGGGTCTTCCTTCCACACTCCTGGGGCCTGAAGGCATTTCTTGGCCAGGCTCTGCGATGATAGCAGCTTCACATTTTCTGGGCTTCTCACACCGCTGTAAATGCTGGCCTGGTTTGACTTCTTTGTGTGTGTGCTGAGAGCCATTCTCTCCAATGTGTGCACACATGAATGTTTATTATACGCAGGCTTGTGTTAATTATCGATGCTAAAATAAAGATGTGTCTCACACAATTTTAAAAATCAAATGGACAGGGCTCTTGATTTAGAGGCCATGGTTTTCAATTGAAAACACATCAACCCAGCACCCCACACAGAGTGACTCTGGAAAAGGGCAGCAGCAAGGCCCAAGCTCAGCAAGCTCCATTCAAGGGCCATCAGCTGCTGAGCCGGCATCCCTTGAGGCCTGGGGATTAGCACATCCTGCAGCAGGAGGGGACCAGTCACTAGACAAGAGAGTCAGCCAGGACTTGGAGGTAGGATTCTGATGTTTAGATCTTTGCACTTTGTCACTTGAAGTCTGTCCGTTCATGGCCGAACTGGGACCAGTTGGCCAGGAAGCCTTTACTAGTTTTCCAAGATTGATAGTTGCCACTAATGACAAGCCAAATAGCTACCACATTTGTTGTGGTCTTGCAACCGGCTGAGTTACAATCGGACACTACTGGTTCTCCTCACTCAGCACCGCAAGGTTCCGCATTCATATGGAGACTTCATGTTGCATGCACATTACTCTCTGCCTTGCATATGAAGGCAGTCACTGGTTGTTAAATGCCTCTCTGAGGGCCACGCCAAATGAAGCCGGGAGCTGACTGCCTTGAGTTTACATATATATTCAGAGAATGGCGTCTCCAGCTGCAGGTTCAAACCAATGACAAGTATTATTTTAAACTTCCTTATAAAACGTTTCTAACATTCTTAAAATAAAACCACATAGATTATCATATATAGACTTTCCACAGGATGGGTTAATGCTAGGGCAGGGAGCTTTGGTTCTGGGAAAACATTCGTTAGTTAGCCGTATGCCAGGTCATGGGGTAAGGTACATTTATTCTTGTAAATCGTGAGCAAAAGGGCTTGAAAAATCCAGTTTCAGAGACTCCATTAATGGATGAGAAGTTGGCTCAGTGACCTCTAAAATTCTGGATGTCTCCATGTAGGAAATTTAAAACAAAATCAACTCAGCCATGGAGAAATCCATCATGGGGGTCATTGCTGTTCCCCTTCTTGTAGACGTTTGTCAGACGAAGAACTGAGAGTTTTATTGAGCCCACACTGGGTCCATGTATGTGCTGAGAGATCGCAACCATCTACTGACATCTGAAAGGCTAAGAGTGGCATCTATCACCAAAGAGAAAAATGACCGGAGGTTCCAAAGCTGCCCGACCCCCTCTGGGCCCTTTCTCCACCTGTGAATGATTCTCCAGCAACAGCTGAGCTGTCACGTGAGAGCGAGGAGCCTAGCACTGGGCGCTCAGTGTAGCTCTGATACCACTTGCAGGGAGAATTACCGGGAGCTCGTGAGCAATCAGGTTCCAACACACCCCACCTGCAGAACGGAGCCCAGCTTGTTACTGGTGCACACCCGGAAGCTCTATATTCTAACCACTTCACTTTTTAAAAATTTTGCACTATTCATTTTTCCTTGTTAGAGCACTGGGGACTGACAGAGATATTCCTGTGTGGATAAAGCCTTTGGGGGCACAACCGTGCCTGGTATGAGTCACACTTGTGTCAAACAAGCCACGTGTGACAGCAAGTGTCCCCCTGAATGGCACTCAGCTGACCAGCTCCCTCGAAGGACAGAAGTCCAGTAACTGGACTTCTCCTTAACCTTGAAACAAGGAACAGAGCTTCTTCCAGGCCAAGGTCAACAACAGAACCAGGGGCAGGCTTCCTGACTCCCCCACAGGGTGGCCCACATCCAAGTGTGGGCAGGGGAAAAGATATGCATGCCCGAGGGGTAAGAATGGGAACTCAGCATTTAAAGAACTTGCATTTAATGATACTTTTCTGTTTTGTCTCATTGCAGGGCACAATGGGCTGGTGGCTGTGAGTACCCTTGGTCCGAATGCACTGACCCCTCAGCGGGTGGCTCTCAGCAGTGAAGGGAGGGATTTTAAAAGCGAGCAGGACAAAGAAAGAAAGGGCAGTTTGTCCATGCATCTAGTGTCAGTCCAGGGCCAATTAGAGGGGACATTGTGGCTTCTTTCCTTGTCCTGTCACCAAGGCAACGGTCCCCATGGCCTGTGGGAAGGTGTAAGGCTTATGAAATGTCACAGGCATAGAGGAGCAGGTTGGAGCCTGGAGTTGGAAGGGTCTCGCACCAAGTTGGAGACAGTCTGTGCTCTCCAAGGAAGAGAGTGTTGGAAAGAACTGAAAAAGTAATAATAAGAGTTTGCTCCAGAGTGGAGGCTTATCAGCAAATGAGGACAACCTGGGAATCTCAAAGCGTATCTGTAGCCAAGCGGGGGAGGGTTCGGTATTTTGTAGACGTACAGAGATCTCCCTTTGTGCTCACACACTGCTGTGCAGTGGGCTTGCTAGGAGCCTGGGCTCATTTCCATGACCTTAGAGAAGCCTGGTTCACTGAAGTCATTCTAGGAAGGAGAAAAACATGCTTCTGTGTGCCAGGCCAGCTTCCCAACGCCAGGCTCTGCTCGTTTTTGTTCTTGATTGGAGAGGTAGATCAGGTCACTATGTTCCCTACACCTTTCCACAGCAGCTGTGGCAGCCTGAGGCCAGCTGTTAACCCTCACAGAACCTCAGTTTCCCCTCTGTAAAGTAGGGAGCACCACAGCAACTGTTCCTAGCGTGGCAGGCTAGGAACACCCACATAGCAGTCACCAAGCGAACTTCACAAAATGTAACCTATGAACATCACCATATTGCCACATTGATATCAGAGGTGCAAAGACAGACACACACACATATGCAGTTGCATACACATGCACACAAGCATACACATATGCACGCACACACACACACTGCAGGCCTCTAGGCCTAGACTAGCTTAGCTCAATATATATTTATTAATTTTCCACTAAGTACTAAAAGAAAGGTTCGTAGAAACCCCGCATCAGTCATTTACCCCTGCATAAAGTTTTGCGGCAGCTACAGCACCCCTTTACTGCATTGCCACAGATGTCAGGGCACATGCAATACAGCATATTTTAAACACTTATTAGAGAGCAGCTAAGGTAACCCTCAGCAGCCCTGTGAGGCTGGAACTGTAACCGTTAGCTCTGTCTTTACATGTGACGGAACTGGGGCACATGGATCAGCAGAAATGAGAACCTGGAGATTCTGGCCTGGTATTCTCAGCCTCACTATTCTGTCTTTGATGAGCCTGAGAGGAAGACCGGGGCTTGCTCCAGCATGGAGGAAGGAGAGGGACATCCAGGGCAGGGTAGATAGGTTGCAATGTGCGTCCCCCAGGCACCAGACCTCCCCTAAAGGAAGGGCAGTTGTCTTCAGCTAGAAAGTGGAGGGGCAGATGTAGGCGCACCAGACCTGAGGGGACATCTAGACATGGAGCCCAAAGGACGTGGTGTAGGCCCCCCAGCAGTGAGGCTCCTTGTCAGCACAAGGGGTCAAGAACGGGTCCTCTGTCCTTATAGGCCGCATACCTCCAGAGATTTGGGGTGAACACTGTGGTCTTTGAGAGGCGTCATGTGATTGGGGGCGCAGCTGTCACTGAGGAGATCATTCCAGGTGAGTCCTTGAGAAGCGGGGAGAAAGGCAGGGGTGATCGGGGGTGACTGGTTCTTCTGATTTGGTTCCAGGATTCAAGTTCTCCCGAGCATCCTATCTCCTCAGCCTCCTGAGGCCACAGATTTACACAGACCTGGAGCTGAAGGTACAGCTGCCCCTCTTGACCCGGCGGTTGGTCAGTTATTGGGGTGATTCCATCTTCCTGACCTGGGAGGGAAGCATCATACCCCATGCCCCAATGAGCACCCTCCCTGAGATCTTTCTTCTCTTCCAGACTGTCTAGCCCACACATCTCCGAGACCCACTTACCAAAACCTGGTTTTGTCTCAGGTACCCTCTGTTTTAAAAGCTTAGAAATCTCAAATAAGAAACAGGCCTCTTGTAAAACAAGGTCTGTTAGCATCAGACCGTTAGTCTGCATGGTGGCACCTGGCTGGTGCCTTGGGCAGGGACTTTGAGCTCTGTGTTGGCTCCCTCTGCTTCCTGGCATTATACTTGGTCTTCACAAAGCCCCTGCATGCAGCTTTGGGAAGCCGAGCTTTCAAAGGTGCCTATTATGTCCCCGTTAAACTCTGGCGTATCTACCACCGTTCTAGACAGCGTGAGCAGAAAACGGTATCACTGCAAGCCGAGTTCCTTTTGCACGTTCTTGGTCTCAAAGATAAAATAAAAACAGACACAGAAAGGAACTCAGAGACAGTTTATTGGAGTTAGAGGAAGCATGCCCTCAACATGGATGTCAAGGTATCAGGGGAAAGAGTTGGAAGATGAGGGATAGACAGTTATATTTTCAGTAATGTGCAAAGCAAAGGGTTATGCCAGTGAGACACCGTGTAGGCACACCAGAGAAAGAACTGGGTGCCCATGGCCTTAGCCTGGATTTTTATTGAAGGAGTATTAGGTGGTTCTCATCTCAGGCTGGCATGGGCCTTGGATGCTCTACCTTTTAAGGCCTAGCCAAGAGGGAATATGTAACCTTAATGTCATTTGGCTTAGACTTCCAGTCTGCTAAGAGTTGCTCTGGGTGGCCTAGAACTTGGAATGGACCTAAAATGGGGAAATTAAGTTTTACCCTCTCTTTACCTTTGACTTGTGTGATCAGGGAGGAATAGCGTTTTTACCATGAGTTTTAATTTTGTTGACGTTGGGCCAGGAGGGGCTGCTTGTATCTACTGCCACCCGTTCACCCTTTAGCTCTGGGGCCAGGTGAAAGCCCTAGCCGTGGCTCATCATTAACCCCGCCGTTAGTGACAGGCAGCTGAGGGCCTCCTCCTGCTGGGAGGCCAGTGCTGGGTTATTTTTAATCTAGCCATGAAAGGCTAGGATACGAAAACAAGTTATAGGCAGCTTGGAGATTTTCCATGGCACTATCTGATATCCATTTGCTGTTTAATCTTCTAGCCCCTCCCGCAGCATCCTCCCTCCCCATCCCAGAACAGGCCCATGGTGACGGCCCGAGACCTCCTGGGAGTGTAGCAGTCCAGTCTTCTTAAGGAGGTAGCTGCTTGTCCCGCTTTCATTGCATTCTGTTGTCCTTGCTTTTGGTTTGCTCTTATTTACTTGTAAAGCGGGGGCTTTCTCTTTAACGTGTGTGGCGATCCTGGCAATTCCCCTCCCTCACCTGGCTCAGATATTATAGAGTGAGTTACTGACCACCGCTGTGCCATTTGTCTCAGAGGCCTGGGGCCTCTTCTGGCTTCTGAGCTGGTTAAAAGGAATCCTGGAAGCCCTTTCCCTGCCCCTTGTTCTCTCCCGGTCTCCTGACCTTTGTCCCCTGGCATGCCTGCCCCTGCCCCCCTCCTCCTGGCAAGCACAGCCTCCTGATCTCAACCATCTCCTTCCTGAGGCTGACTTAGCTCCAGGGTGCTGGCTGGGCTGTCTCCCACGTTGGAAGAAAGAGCCTTGGAGCCTCCCCCTAGTGTACAAGTCCTGCGCCAGTGGAAAGAAGACGACACACAGCCACTGTTTACAAAGCTCTGCTCTAATAGAACCGGGGTACAAGAGTCTGGGAACTAGATGCTAACAGAAGCCCAAATGAAAAAATTATTATTTGAGAGAAAAAGGGAATGGAGGAGACATAGTATCAGAAATGGATAAAACTTAACCAAAGCTGAGATTAGGTTCAGTGTCTGCAGTCCACATCATACTATAGCCAGGGGGAAATTGTACTGTGGCAGATTTGAGGTAGGGAGCAGAGGCATCCCTGGAGGATCCTATAGGTCTCTCCCATCCACATCCTTCCACTTATGCTTCACTGGGGAAATCTGCCTACAGCAAGGCCCTCAAACCTAGCGGTTGGTAGGAATGACCTAGGTGCTGGCGGGGAAGTGGCGTGAGCCAAGGTTCTTGCTCAGAAGCTGGCTTTTAACGCTGTGAGACCCAGGAGCAGCCTTTTATATGATCCTCCAGTCTGTGAGACACAGCTGGTCCTTCCCAGTCCCTCTCCACCTGGGATGACTGAGATGCTGAGATGCGGGGTAAGCAGGGGAAGGGGATGCTTTGGGTTTTGTCACCTATGACTAACAACATTCCCTGAACAAACTCCTGGATATCCTGGAGGTGGTTTAGCATTATCTTTCTCTTCCTTCTTCCTTCTCATAACTGGACAGTCAGGAATGACAGAGGTACCATTTAGAAGCCCTAGAATCATTTGGTTATATATATGAGATCATCCATGTTCAATTAGTTACACTTGAAATAACACAGATTTCCTTGGGCTGTTTATTGACTAGTTTGTTCAATGTTCCTCTGGTGCCTGCTTTGTACCGAGCCCGGAATGAGTCTGGGGGGAGGTACAGTGAGGAGTGAGAGACACAGAAGGGGAACTTTAAGTAGAGATGCTAAGTGACAGAAAACGTAAGACAGTGTGATAGGAAGAAGCGAAGTCCCACCCTCACCTGGTGGCCAGGAACTCCTTGAAAGAATGATGTGTGAGCTAATGTTCAAATGGCAAGGCGTCACTAGTCACGTGGACTTCTGATCTGAGAGAGCTCTGGTTAGAGAACGCACAAGTAGGCAGGCCAGGGCAAGTCTGAGCAGAGAACAGGCCCTATAGCAGGAGCAGCCCAGCTACACAGGGGATGCAGGGGCGGGGGGGCCAGGCAGCTCACGCCAGGACTGCGTTTCATCCAGGCAGAAGAGTTTAGTCAGGAAGCAGAGCGAGGGATTTATAGTTTATGGAAAATTAGTTCCCTGGCCACGTGGAGATGGCATGAAGGCCCATAGGCACTGGAGGCAGCTGCTCCATGGACCACAAGATGGCACTCTGTGATGAGGGCACAGGGCTTGAGAGGAGTGGACAGCTTCTGCAGGCGGCTGACAAGATTTAGCAATATAAGAGTTGTCAGTGGCGAGGGAAAGGGAGGAGCTGAGAGTTCCTCACAGTTAAACAGCCTATCAAGTTGAGAGGAACCAAGGCAGGGGTTGGAGCGCTAGCTCAGCTCTTCAGAGCACTCTCTGCTCCTAGAGAGATCCTGCCTTCAACTCCCAGCACACGACTGTTCACCACCGACAGTAACTCCAGTTGCAGAACACTTGATGCCCTCTTCTGACCTTCTAGGCCCCTGGCACACAAGGTGCGACGCACGCGCACGCACACACACACACACTACCAGTATATGCAAAATTAAATTTTAAAAAGAGGGCTCAAGAAGTCATTCCAACCTGTAATAAAGATTTCTCACCTTTAATGCTTAAAAAAAAGCCCAGAGTTGCCCCTACCCACATTGGATTCTGCTTGTAGAATCCCGATGCCCGGGTGAGGGTGTCCACTTGAAAGTTTCTGGTTTGAGCATCTCCTGGGATGCTGATAAGGTATTCTTTTGTTTTCCTTGCTTTTGTCTTCTGAGGCACTATCTTGTCAGCAACATCCTGGCACTAGAACAATTAGTGAGTGTGCCAAAGCCATATGAGGGGCACAACAGTGGCAAAACAGGCAGTGTCCCCACCTCAAAGTATTTGTGTTCCGCTCAGAGAGATGGAGACAAATGTATGTGTTATTAACCACGTGGTGGCAAAATTAGGTTAAGGGGACAGAGAGCCTACCAGTGTGGCCGGGGCCAGGGTGGGACTTGTTGATGGGCAGTATCTGAGTAGGGTCATAAACTGAGGGACTAGGCATGGATCAGGACAAAGAAGTACCCAGAAGGTGGCCACAGTCAACCCAGATGATGGTGACACATAGTGTCTGTAGTTGCCCTGACTCGGCCACAGTCAGCCCAGCTGATGGTGACACACAGTGTCTGCAGTTGCCCTGGCTTGGCCACAATCAGCCCAGCTGATGGTGACACACAGTGTCTGTAGTTGCCCTGACTCGGCCACAGTCAGCCCAGCTGATGGTGACACACAGTGTCTGTAGTTGCCCTGACTCGGCCACAGTCAGCCCAGCTGATGGTGACACACAGTGTCTGTAGTTGCCCCGGCTCAGCCACAGTCAGTCCTATTGTTAGTGCACAGTCTGAGTTGCATGGCTCCTTGGGAGAAGTAGATGTACTCTTAGAAAGCTCTGTGCTGGTGAAACATCTGTAAATCAAGTCCAGATTCAAATGCATCAAGGGAACTTCCACTTAAAGTGACCTTGTAGCAAATTAGACTGCCGTGTAAATTTTTTAAATTATGTGAATAATTTATCCACCTTGTACATATGGCTTTTCACACAACTGTTGCTTTATTGTTTAGTTTTAAAGTTTACTTATTTATTTCTGAAGTGAGGGGAGACAGTTATAGATGAGGGTCCCAGTTCCTGGGAATCGTAGCTATGTGGTTTTAAAATACAGATCTGCCTTCTAAAGTGGCATGGGACAAATTTTTTGCCTCCTCTGAACTTCCACTGTTATGTGTGTGGAGAGGGTGACAGCGTCTCTAGAGCTGAAGCGTAGTAGTGACTTCACATCCAAGCGCCCTTTCTGACAGAGTGGGGTGCATACGGGTTACAGTATGGGGTGCAGGTGGAGGGTGCACAGCTTCATTGGTCTATCAGTAGGTGTCTGGGCAAAAGGGTTACTTATAATGTCTTTTAAAAATATAGGAACCAGGTCTGTACAACTTGGGATCAATCACAAACATCCCTAACAGATCACACAAATGGGATTGGAGATAGGACAGGAGCAGAAACATTGGATCCCTATAATGTCTGTGATTTTTGTGTTCTGCAGAAGCATGGGCTAAAGCTTCACTTCCGAAATCCCTACTCCTTCACCCCCATGCTGGAAGAGGGTACACTGAGCAAGGCACCTAGGTCCCTGCTGCTGGGCACAGACATGGCTGGAAACCAGAAGCAAATCTCTCAGTTCTCACAGAAGGATGCCCAGGTAGGGAAGGCTCTCGGGAGGAAGTGGATGGCAAGGCTGTGGGGGCTGAACAGAGTGGTGGACAGTGGTTGAGACCAGTCGACACTGGGACTCCTAGAGCCCGGTGTGTATTCATCTGGAGCTGCTGAGCAGGTGTCCTACAGGAACCCCAGGAACGCCTTATTCCTCTGCTTTCACTCAGAACCCCATGTGTTACCCATCCGAAAGCCCGTGAAAGCCCACAAGAAGAACTTAGGACAAGAAATTGTTCTTTCACTTTGACATCAATCCATGACAGCCAGAGCAGGGAAGGGTCTGTGGTGGTGTGCAGATCTGCCTCCCAACACACACCAGATGCAGAATGCGAGCCGCTTCCTGCAGACCCAGCTCAGGGCCACGTCTGCTGACTTTGTCCAGATGAGTCAGTGGGTGACGCAATGGGCCTGGTATGCAGGGTTCTGCAGCTGAGGAAATGTTCTAGAATGGCCATTCTCGTAACAGCACGGATGCCAGCTGCAGGTGTGGCGTCGAATCCTATCTCAGGGGAGGCATGTTTTATGAAGGAAACCTAGATCCATGCAATCGATGCACTTGCCTCCTGGTGTGCTAACCTAGCACTGGACAAAGCCCAGACAGTCACAGGCATGCAGCCCTTGCCCCTTTTCCCAGAGCATCCTAAGCCTGGCTGTGTTAGCTGCTACTCTTGAGGCTGTGACAAAATACAAACCAGAAGCAGCTTCAAGGAGGAAGGATTTATTTGTTTGAGAGGGAACGGTTTGTGATGGAGGGAGCAGCTCACAGCCGTGGTGGCAGGAGTGGGAGGTGCTGGTTGTTTCTTGTTGGCTGTCAGGGAGAACTCAGTGGAAACTGAGCCAGCCTGTATCCCTCAGAGCTTGCCTGTAAGCCCCCACATCCTGCACAACAGTCCCAAGTCCTCGTCTGAGCAGTGCCACCTCATCCCCACACCTGAGCCTAGGAGGGATGGAGATCATAGCAGCTGGCTAACCGTGTAACTGCCCTCCCGTAACCAGGAACATCTGATGCAGAGGGCTGAGGACCCATCTCTACTCTTGCCCAAATCCTGCTGGTATCAGACACACTGTGGACATCAGCGCAAGGCCAGGGCCCACTGCCTGTGTGCCTCCCTACTAGTGACCACACAGTGGGAGACCTGGGACATTTCCCAAGGAGCCTAAGGAGCTTATGGTTTTGTGCTTCAAAGTGGTCATTTTGCAAGCCTTGCCTAGGGAAAACCTTATTGTTTAATTATGATTTTTAAGAAGTTCTTTGCTACAGAACTTTATGTAATGCCACAATTTCCTGGATTTATCCATATGTCTAGCTGAGCCCAAAATCCAAGTCCTGGGCTAAGAATCCATAAGAAGCTCTGGTGGTGGCAACTTCCATGCCTGTTCCTGTCACCAGCCCAGGCGATGAGGGCAGAGTCCGGAACATGGCTGTGAACAGCTCTGCTGGGAGCTGCTGAGTGAGAGGATACAGGCTTCTGTGGCTGTGTGGGATGAGGCCACGTGTCAGGCTGAGAGAAGAAAGAAGTGGTCAGCATGCCGGGGGAGCATCTGCCTTCCACCCGTCACAAAGGACATGGAGCTTCTAAATGGTGTTCTTACAGGGCCTGTACCTGTACCCTCAGACACTTGACAGTTTAGGTGGCGGGTGTTGGCCCACACTAGCCCTTGGCCCTGGTGGCTGTTCTAATGCACAGGATGTTCTGCCTTTCGCGTGTGACCTATACACCTGGAAGTGAAAGAGCCGAGCTGAGCCACAGCTAGGGATGTGGCCCGAGGAGCCATCGGGACTCCATTGTGGGGTGTGGCGGTCATATGAAAGTATGGACTGCTAACCTGAAGCTCTGTTGCAGGCCTTTCCCAGGTACGAGGAGTTCATGAAACGCTTGGTTCTGGCCATTGACCCCCTGTTGGATGCGATCCCAGTGGACACAGCAGCCTTCCAGCAGGGCTCCCTGCTACAGGGACTCAGGGCACTGTCCACCCTGAGGCCCCTGCTGAAGGCAGGTAAGTCCGAAATACAGGAATCAGGGTGTGGAAAGTGACCTTCATGGGAGCAAGCCCACTTTCTGAAGGCCTAGAAGCTTGAAGCTCCAGGACAGCCACCTGTGTGAGGGTTACAGCTCCGAGGAGAAAGGTATTCTGGCCGTCAGGAGCCAAGGAATACCACAAGGTCACACCGCATAACAAACCTCACATAAGAAATTTATTGGGAGAGACACAAGAAGGTGGATGTCTCTGCTCAGGCGAGAAGCAGCAAAGATTTATGGGGAGGCAGGCTTTGTATAGGGTTTCTTGGTGGGTGGACTTCCTGGAATTGGGATTTTGTGGCCTGATCCTGGGCTTTTTTTTCTGTAGGGCAAAGCTTGGCCGCCTGAGTTTTGAGTGGCTGGACACAGGGTATAGTCAGCTAATAAACCACAGACCACAGAGGCTGTCAGAAACTCCCCCCAAAATTTCAAATTCCCCAACCTTAAAAACAGGGCCCAAGACAAAGGGTTGTGTTTGCTTAGAAGGGTGACCCCAAGGCTCCAAAAGAGGAGAACATGAAGGAAGAAATTCCAGAGTACACAGTTACTTTGTGTTGCTCTGATGAAATGCCATGACCAAATGACTTAGGAAGGAAGTGTTTATTTTAGCTTAAGGTTTCAGAGGGTTAGAGTCCATAATGGCAAAGACAGCATAGCAGCGGGTGGCTGGAGCAGGAAGCTGGCAGATCACATCCTGTAGAACATGCAGAACCAGAGAGTGTGAACTGCAAGGAAGGAGGGACTATAAATTCCTAAGCCCCGCCCCTAGTGACGTACTTCCTCCAGTAAGGCTCCACCTCATAAAGGTTCCATAACCTCCCCTAATAGTGCCAACAACTGGGAACAAGTGTTCAAATACATGAGCCTAGAGGGGGAAATATTCAAACCTCTTCATGGGAACACCAGTACCAGGGTGCACGTTGGCACTGGCCATGTGTGATGGGCAATAAGACACTGGTCCCTCTGGGACTCTTTAAGAAATGTACTTTATAGGAGGTATGTCAGTCCTTGACCGTGTCCAAGAGAAGGAAGGGGCCTTGTCTCCCCCACTCCCAGTCAGGGGTTCCCTCTTGAGACAGTGGGCTGTGCATCCACAGATGAACTGAGGTGGTGCCGAAGGAGCCACGCATCTATGGATGAACTGGCAGACGAGCCCCGAGAAGAGAGGAAAGACGCATCTCACAGAGGTCTTCGCTTAATGCTGTAGGAATTCCCATGTGTGATGCAGATCAAAGCAGGAAGTTCATTGCCACAGCCACAGCTAGAACATGATGTAAGAGCCAAGAGAATTTGAAGGGTTGCCTCCAAATGAGAAAGAATACTAAATTTAGACCAAACATAATGAAAGGTCTGCGTCCAATTAGGGAGTTCTGCCGTGGGTCCGCGATAGAAGCTTGATCAAGGAGTCTTGCTGTTCTTCTCTGCCACCCTTTGGGCACACAGACAAATCCCCATATCCTAGGAAAATGAGGAATCAGTTAGCTATGGTCACAAGAAAAAGAAACCCCACAAAACTCCTTTGGCTTCTAAAAATCAACATTTATTTCCCAAGGGTCTTTGTAGTTCAGCTGATCCCAGCAGGCTCAGTTGGGCTGGTCTGTTCTCATACGCACGTCTATGGCTGAGGGCAGCCAGCGGTGCCAGCTGTGTCTCTCATCCTGTGTGCGGACGCAGCACGCTACGCTGGGCATGTACTTCCTTCAACGATGGAGATGCACAGGGGGCAAATCTCTGTGACACATTTGTAAATTTTCCATTGGCTGGTGAGCCCGTGGGTGAGCCCTGAGTACAGAGTAGTCAGCCAGCCGCACTGGGTGGTTATCACTGACTTCATACAGCAGAGAGTCTGGATTTGGAGGGAGCAAGTGGACTTTGTCATCGACACCAAAACTAAGCTCCTTTTCAGACTGCCAGTCCTAGGAGCTTCATGCACTGACCATTCATACGATAACTATTTATTAAGCAACTACTTTTGCCAGTGGCTAAGATAATGCAAAGGGGCCACAATGGCCAGAATTTTGTCCTGCTGCTAAAACGTAAGTGGTGCCCACGAAATTACAGGTCTTTTCCTATTTCATTTTACCTTTACAGTAGCATATGAAACATGTCTCCCATCTCAGAGAAATAGGCTCAGAGCTGAAGATAGTTAAAAGGGGCCCAAAGCCTTGTAAGGGGTGAAAAGCACACACTGCCCTTGAATGTCATGCTGTCTCCAAGTCTCTGCCTCTCCCTGTTCTTTCTTTCCAGGTAATGGGAAAGTCTCCTCAAGGCCTGTCTCACTTGATCTTTATACTTCTCTTTCAGGACGCACCCTGGGAGCCCAGCTCCCCCAGTACTACCAGGTCCTCACAGCCCCCATTTCCAAGGTGAGTGTGGCCAGATGATGGCCCAGGAACCTCTCCTGCCACCCAGGCCCTTGAGCCTTTCTGTGGCTTTGCTCTCCAGGTGTTGGACCTATGGTTTGAGTCTGAGCCTCTAAAGGCTACGCTGGCAACAGATGCTGTGATTGGAGCCATGACAAGTCCCCACACTCCAGGGAGTGGGTGAGTAGGTGATGGGCAGGGGGAGAGGGGGAGCTGCTAGAGGGGAACATACTTCCTAATGAGAGGAAGCTCACAGATCACCATTTTCTGAGCTCAGCTAGTGTATCAGGCGTGAAGCTCGGCATATCATGCATGTTGAATGGACTCTCAAAGTCACATCTGGAAACTGGAGGTCGGAGAAGTGTTCTGCCCAAAGTCACAAAGCTAGTAAGAGGCAGAGCTGGCTTCTAGAACTTGCTGTCTGAACCCGAGAATTCCTTCTTAGCTACTCTTCTCCATGCATCTCCAAGAAAAGCCTCTTCCTGCTATCAGCATCTTCTGTCCCCATCTTGCTCTCTCTCCCTCCTTCTCCCCTTCTCTTCCTCTTCCTCCTGTCCCTCCTCTCCCTCCTTCTCTATCCTCTTCTCTCTCTTCTTTCCCCCTCCCTCCTCCTCCCCTTCTCTTCCTCTCCCTCCTCCTCTCCCTTCTCTTCCTGCTCCTTCTGTCCCTCCTCCTTTCCCTCCTCCTTTCCCTCCTTCCTCCCATCCATGCCTCTCCTGTGCTGCATACTCACCCAGCTTCCTCCCAGGGATGAGAAGATGCCCAGGCTCTGTGAGCAATGTGCCTAGAGCCCAATTGGAGAGTGGCAGTCAGACACAGTGAGGGCTGTGATTGTGGTTGGAACTCCTAAGACACAGCTAGAGTTGTCAGTAAGACTTATCTCCCCAGGATGAAAGTGCCGCCCCCCCCCCCCCCCCCAGGAAGTGACTTTTCAACAGAGGTCAAGTCAATCCTGAGTTCCCCAGGAGAAGCATCAGCAGCGTGGCAGCTTTTGCTGCACTCTGCCAAGCTCTTGACTAACCAGCCAGTGTGGATCAGGGGCCTCCCAGCCTCTTCTCTCGGGTCTTAGGGAAGCTGAGCCACTGGCCAGCTCGAGAAACGTGCTTTTGAGAAATCCATTGCTTCACTTAACTCCTGATGAGCACCTGCCTGGGCTGGGTGCTGGAGACACAGTAGTCAAGGAACCAGAAATCCTCCCAAAAGAGAGACCTGGAGCCAGCAGAGACCATGAATTGTGGAGTGTGTTCTGATATGGGTCAGCAGGGAAAACTGCCCTGCTGTAAAAAAGACACAAAGCAGGGATTGGTTGATCTGAAACAAAGGGAAGAGAAAGGGCTGGCTGGAAAAAAGATGGAAGGAAGAGGCTCCAGGCTGGAGTGGCATGGACAAGTGCTCCATTCCTGCCATCAAAGGGACTTGGCCTAGGAGGGGTGTGCAGTGTAAGGCACCCTGGTAGGACCAGGCTGACACCAGGACGGAGCCATGGACACCACCTGATGAGACTGGCCTTCCCCCCTCAGGCAACACTGCAGCAAAGGCTGTGAAAGATTGACAGGAGCACCTGACTCTGGGACCAGGGCACAAGGGGTGGCCTCCAGGGAAGCAAGTGCTGGGGAGTGCTAGTGACCCTGGTCTACCTGTGTCTGGAGGAGAGAGGCATCCCAGCACTCAGTCGACACATGGTCAAGGATGACACCAGGGGTTCTGCTGGAACCTGAAAGTGTCCTTCACTTGGCTGGGAAGCTGAAAAGGAGCAGCTCAGAGAATGGTGAAGGTGCTGGGTGTAACATACATGCCGGACATGTGCCCACAAAGATGCCCACAGGAGGTAGGCACAGGCAGGTGCCTGAAGTGATGATTGCAGCACATGGAGCCTGGGTCCTGTGTCACATACATGCATAGGGAGAGAGTGTGGCATGAGATGGCAGGGCATTGAGCTCAGGGAAGGGGCTAGCTTGGGAAGAAGGCGCCACAGGTCCAGTACAGAAAAGGGTCATTGGCGTCTGAATCTGAGACGGGCTTCCACCTCAGCCCCGTGCTCTGTGCTCTGTGCTCTGCCCTCAGGTATGTGCTGTTGCATCACGTGATGGGTAGCCTGGAGGGGATGCAGGGCGCCTGGGGCTATGTCCAGGGTGGCATGGGTGCCCTCTCCGATGCCATTGCAAGTTCAGCTACTGCGCACGGAGCCAGTATCTTTACGGAAAAGGTGTGGATCCCATTCCCCAACCCTCACTATTGGCCTGGCTGCGGCCTAGAGCAGTCTCAGGTTTAGAGAGATCCGGAATTACTGATGAACAAGGGAAGCCCAGAATCTGAGCTCTACACCTCTGAGGGCCGGTGGCAGCCGACAGTTGTCAGATGTCTCTAGGCCCAGTATTCTGGCAAACCCTTCAAGTGCACCAGTCATGAAACCATGCGTGAACTGTGCTCCATGGTGGGTGGGTTGCATCAATGTTCCCCAGGAAACCCCTTTGGTTTGGGGCATGGGTTTGTGATGAGAAAAATCGGATGCCTACGAGCTGCACCCCCCCCCCCCCAACCTGGGCTTCCTTCTGGGGGTTTTGGGGTCTCTTGCTGGAACTCCAGACTGTGGCTAAGGTGCAGGTGAACAGTGAAGGCAATGTTCAAGGAGTCGTACTGCAGGATGGCCAGGAGGTCAGGAGCAGAGTCGTCTTATCCTGCGCATCACCACAGATCACCTTCTTGGAGCTGACGCCACAGGTGAGGTGGGTCAGGGTAGAGGTCAAATATCTGCCAGAAAGGAATACTTGGAACATGGGGTAGGGAGCCCAGATTACATCAGGGTGGGAGATCCGAGGACTAAGCCTCCTGCTCTGAGAAAGTCGGCAGCCTCACGAGCGAGAAGACCTAGACTGCACAGCCTGCAGCAGGCCGCGCTAGTGCCAGAGCCCAGGTCTGGCCTTACCATTCTTAAGACTTGTCTACTACCTAGACTTGGATTCCCCCACCCCTCGCTGTCTCTGATTTTACCATCTGCAAGTGATCTATTGCAACATCAGTGCTGGAAATGGAGGTTTGGGAGGTTTTGTTTTGTTTTGAGCACCGTCGTAAAACTTCTGGGCAGGTATGACCTTAGCTCATAGACAGAGAAATTGGTTGATCTTGACTAAGTTGCTGCTGCGGCTCTGCCGGTCTTGACTGGACTCAGTTCTGTGACTGGGAAGAACTGGATGGCTGTGGTTGGTTCAGATTCTGTGACCTCTGGGGCACAGGAGCACCAGCATGTTCTCCAGCCTGGCAGAAGGCGACAGCAGGCAAGCTCCAGATTGTTTGATTTGGATCCATCTTATTCACTGACACTGGCTAAATCTCCCAGCCTGTCTAGGAGGTCATGTGTTAGTGGGGCAGAGGTGGGGGATAGTGTGGAGAAACGTGGAAAGGGGCTTGCACCCAGGAAAGGCTCGGGACGTCAGAACATTGCAATTGGTCATACCTTCCCTGTCCCCAAAAGATAAGGTGTGTGTGAGCGCACAGTCTCATCCATGTGTGGTCCTGCCCTTGGGGACAAAGCATGACTGTCTCTGAATATGTCCATTCAGAAGTCAACAACTCTCAATGCATATTGTTAAGGCAATTCTGCAGCAGCAAGAGCTATGGCTGGCAGAATAAGATGCATAGAGATGTCTATCCTTGTCCCAAGCAGGGCGTGGTAAGAGCTGCTCGCAGTCAGGACAGTGAGCCAAGTGTAGGAAGACATGTTTAGCCTGGTGGGGGGAGAAACAGAGGGACTTGGGGGGGGTGAGCACAGGAAGACATGCTTAGCCTGGTGGGGGGAGAAACAGGAGGACGGGGGGTGATGAGCAGAGGAAGACATGCTTAGCCTGGTGGGGGGGGGGGAGAAACAGGGACGGGGGAGGTGATGAGGGGGACTGGGGAGGTGATAAGGGGACTCTGGGAGGTTCTCATAGAACAGGTGGTTTGGGGCTGAGTTCTGAAGGAAGAAGAGGATCTCTTTAGGCAGAGGTTGAAGGACTGACCGTCCCAGTAGCTTCTCTGGGCCTTGGCTACTCCAGGCCTTTCATAGAGCTCTCTCCTTCCAGGAGTGGCTTCCCAAGGCCTTTGTGAAGAGGATCTCCCAGCTGGACACACAGTCTCCGGTTACCAAGATCAACGGTAAGAGATGGCTGATTGCATCTGCCTTTGACACCATCTGCGTGGGAATCTCTAAGTCAGGGAAACCCAGCCACACTGTCCTCTCCCTGCCTGACCCCCAGCTTGTCACCAGCTTATCCTACTTTGACTTTTGGCCCATTACCTGGACAAGCAGGTTGTCACTACAGAGGGAAGACCCTGCAAGGCTGGGGACCTAACCTGACCTTTTGGCCCCTCAGTGGCTGTGGACAGGTTGCCAAACTTCCACGCGGCCCCCAATGTCCCCAGGGACCAGATAGAGCCATATCATCAGTGCTCCATCCACCTGAACTGTGAAGACACCCTTCTCCTCCACCAGGCCTTCGAAGATGCCAAGGGTGGCCTGCCTTCCCAAAGGTAGGTGAGACGTATGCCCCTGCGTGTTCTGAGGCAGGGGCTTGGCCTCTTCTCCCTGGCACTAAACCTTCAATGCCCCTGGATAAATCTGTCAAAGTCTCTTCATGTTCTAAGAACTCAAAAGTATCTCAGACAAGAAATCTGGACATCGGAACAGTGGCGATGAAGAGCGGGGCATTTCGGGGGTCCCAGGTTAGTGGGGGGACAGTCCCCAGGAGAGCAGCACCCAAACTGAGAAGAGGAACTACTTTCTAGGCGAGAGAAGGGAGTTCTCAGGTACAGTGAAGATTCGGCAGAAGACATGCTCACTTAGGCGCTAATGCATATCAGAGGAGCCCCTTCACCCACGCTCCTAAAAGCACCCCCACCCCAGCTGTGTCTCCATCCTTTAGTGCAGATGGCTAGCAGGCCTCTTTGGGCCTACTCCCTTCATCCTCTGTACTGGTCAACAGACACGTTCTGGGATCCTACTCAGTGCCAGGCTCCACACCGGACAGGTTGTGGGGCCTGGAATGGAAAGCAGACACAAGTTTATGATAAGCCTGGTGCGTGAGGACTCTCAGCGTGGCAGCTGGAGAGATGGCTCAGAGGTTAAGAGCATTGACAGCTGTTCCAGAGGTCCTGAGTTCAATTCCCAGCAACCACATGGTGGCTCACAACCATCTGTAACGAGGTCTGGTGCCCTCTTCTGGCCTGCAGGGACACATGCAGGCAGAACACTGTCTACAGAATAAATTTAAAAAACTCACAACATAAGATGAAAGAGAGATGCTAGGCTGCCCTGTGACACCTACTCCTTGTTGGCTCAGACCCAGAGCAGAAAGAGGTGTAGAGCTCAGAGATGTAAAGCTCAGATTCCGGGCTTCCCTTGTTCCTCAGTGCTGGCCTCTGTGGCTACAAAACAACATCCAATGACAACAAGCACTAAGGGAAAAAGGGTGGGGTGGGGTGGGGGGGGGTCTGCTTTTTAAAGAAAGCCTCTCTGATGCTGTGACACTTGAGCAGTAAGGAAGCAAGGCAGGTCATGTGAGTATCTGAGGAACACCTAGAGAAGAGCAAGCGCAAAAGCCCCAGAGCAGGGACGTGCTTCTGCATTGGGAATGTAGAGACAAGGCCTTAGTGGAGAATGCAGAGCCACAGCGGCTGGCCAGGCACACTCTGCTCAAGGAAAGCCTTCCCACCAAAGTGCACAAAAAGAGAGGAAGCCTGTTGCACTCGGTTCCCGGATGTAGACTGTGAGGACCACAGGACAGGGAATGCGACCTGGGTGGACCCAGTAGAAGTGATGGGCAGAGTCCAAGTACTGGGCGTGCTTTAAGGGTAAAGTGGGTGAAGTTTGCCATTGGACAGGAAGTGGTGTGTGAGAGAGGAACCACTGGACAATCATGAGACCGGAAGAGGCTTCTGGGAGGCTTGAGAGGATGTTAGGCAGCCAGACCAGAGAGGCTGGCAGATACCTGAGGTTCGACGTGCAGCTGAAGGATGCCAGCCTGAGAAAGGGCATCTCCCATGACCTTCAAAGATGCCGTGCGGTCTTGGAATGGTTCCAGCACCCCCAAGCCCATGGTTACCAAAACTGCGACACTCAGGTCCCTTCTGTAAAATGGCGAACCTGTGTTTAATCTTCTCACATCCTCCTGTAGCTCATCAGTCATCTCTAGAGGACTTAAAAATGCCTGTGTGGGTGCTGGGTAAATGGCCGCCATGCGATGTTATTTATGGAATGATGCCAAGGGGAAAGTCAGCGCGTTCCGTGAGGCACAGTCTTCACTTTCTCTGTAGTATTTCCAATCTGTGGTTGGAGAATGCACAGAGCACCCAGGCACGGAGGCCCAAAGCTATCTAGAGATCCGAGGGACTTATGCTTCAGGTAGAAAAGGTGATAGGCTGGCCAGGGGTGCCATACTGTGATGGTTCGGTAGGTCTAGATGCTCTGCTTTGGCCTATTCCAGATAAGGTTCCTGGGCCAGGGAGGGAGGGACAAGCTTGGCTGGACCCTGGCCACCTGGAGCATCTGCTGACTTGGGTCTGACTCCTCCATGGATCTCACTATCTTGATCCTGGTAGTAGTTGAGTTGGGGAGCCCAGATTAGAACACAGGTCTATGGAGAAGGAAGACAAAACCCAGCCACCTGGGCCAGGTGAGAAAAAACCGCAGCCCTGGAATCTGGGACATCACAGAGGTGGTCTGGACTGTGCCAACCACCGTGGTCTCACAGTGATAATCAGCCCAGGTCGGTGGTCTCTGAGGGCCTTCACTTTGTCTCATGTCACCTCAGAGTGGCCCTGAGCTCTTCTCAGTCCTGACCCTCTCTGTTCCCGCCCTATCGCAGGCCTATGATTGAACTCTGCATCCCTTCATCACTGGACCCCACCCTGGCTCCGCCCGGCTGCCATGTGATCTCCCTCTTTACTCAATACACACCCTACACCTTGGCAGGAGGCAAGACCTGGGATGAGCAGGAGAAAAACACCTATGCAGACAAAGGTAAGGAATGCAACACAGGTTGTTCTGCAGGGTGATAGCTGGCCGTGGGGTCCAATGGGCACGCCCCCCCCCCCCCACAACCTCATCCAGGCTAAATTCTGCAGGTGCTGTCCACGGGAAAATATGTGCCCAAGGTGACCTTATATCGACATGGTGAATGTTGGCTGTGATTAGGCACTAGGTTAAGAAAGTCAAAAGGATGGGATCCCAGGCCAGAAAGATGACTAGGCAGGTCAAGGCCATGGACAACCCTAATAACCAGAGCCTGGTAATCTACCATTCGGTGGAGGGAGAAAACCAGCTCCCCAAAGTTAGTAGTTATCTGACCTATACATACACACACACACACACTGGACCACACACATATGCACACTCAATAATACATAGCAGTTTTTAGAAAGCAGAAGACTCTGCTCCTACGCTCCAGTTCCTCAGAGTCCAGTGGGGGAGACTAACTAGGGAACAGGTCACCATGGTCCATTGTGCTTTGTGAACCCAAAGGAGGTAGCTAGGAGCCAGAATGGGGAAGGCACTCAAGGGAAGAAACATTTCAGTGTTCAATGAATGGGGGTTGGTCCAAGTGCTAAGAATGTTCGAGCAAAAGAAACAGCTTGGGCAAAGCAATGAGAAGAAAAATTCTTCACGCGGTAACAGTAGCCTTGTGCTTGGGTCAGGGTAAGAAATTAGAGTGTGAGGCTCAGTCAACTGGCTATGGGCCCGTTGATAAAGCATATGTTTCTGGACCATTTTTCATAGTGTTTGTTTTTTATTTGCTGGTATATAATTTGCATAGGATAAAATAAACCCATGACTCATAATTTAATAGATTTTAGTAAATTCATGAGCCACCCAACCTTATTGTCCGCTCTTCTTCCCAATGCTTTCCCTGGGTACCACAGTGTTTGACTGCATTGAGGCCTATGCCCCCGGCTTCAAGAGTTCTGTGTTGGCCAGAGATATCCTCACTCCACCGGATCTAGAGAGAATCTTCGGGCTTCCTGGAGGGGTGAGTGGACTTCCTCCTTTTCATCTTCCTACCTGCCTTCCTAACTGGCTCCTTTGGGCTTTATCTAGACTTCATTAGGATGTGCTAGAGCCCATGGCTGAGTGGGGACAGAAGACACAGACACACAGGTGACATTTGAGGTCACCAGGCCTGCAGCACTTCTACCCCAACTTCCCCATCAGCCTCTTCTAAAGAAAGCTCCCTCCCTCCCTAAGGAAACGGGTTCTTGTAGTGAGCTTTACTTCCCAGATAAAGGAGATGGTAGGCCAGAAGCTAGGAGCCTAGCTAGGAGCCTGGGAGCCTCTGATGAGCCAAAGAGTTCCGTGAGGAACGAGGGAGCCCCGTGAGGAGTCTGGAGTTCGATGAGGAGGCAGCTCCAACCCCACAGCCACAGCAGCTGCTAAGCCTGAGAAAGCTAGAGTGAGCTGAGTGGTGTGACACACATCAGTGGGAAACCCAGCGTGGATGCCAACATGTTAGTTCTGTCACATTGATTATGTACCAAGATGATCAGATTTGGGGCCTACTAGATAAATAAAATACATTATTGCCATAAATGTCGCCAGTTTGCCTCTTACTTTTAAAATGTGGCTCCTAGCAAATCTAAAACTGCACACATGGCTTTGGTCATTCTTGGTTTCTGCTTTGACGGCACTGGTCCAGACAGAAGACAAAATGCCAGGCAGTGGGAGAGAGAGGGACTTTACAGGCTGTATGGCTCATCAGTGTGAGGCAGGGATGGGTGAGAACTGGCAACAGTCTGCTCCGGAGGGTGGACATGACATGAGGGTTGAACCAGAGGCTAAGGACAGGAGGGTAGTGTGTGGTCATGAAGGCAGGATGGATTGAGAGGGGTAGGGTTGGGGAGGAAGTGGTTCACATTGGGGACCAGATGAGGAGACGGCAAGAACAGCCCGTGGTGACATCTAGCAGATGGATACCCACTGCCTTTCTAGGACAGTCTGGCCCAAAGGAGCAGAACCGGGTCCCACTGTGCCACATCTGCTGCAGACAGTGATGCCTATGGAACAGGTGTAGGGGTGGGGTACTCAAGGCCAGGCGGAGATGGTGGCTATCCAAAGACCCATGCCTCATCAGGAGCCTGTGCCAACAGAGCAAGTCCATCTTCCAATAGACTCGGGGGATCATGGTCTATAGCAAACTCTCAGGATGCTCCCTATGCTCTATAGAGGCCCCTACTCTTCTCTCTTCCCAATAAAGCACCGTGGGAGCTTCGTCCGTAGACCAGGATAAGCCCCTCTCCTCTCTCCCCCTCAGTTAAGAACCCAGGGAAATATTCAGAAGCAGGAAGAACTGGGTTAGAGAATAGAGGGAGGAAGAGCCAGCCAGGATGGCAAAGCCCATAGCACTCCTATGCGAACAACTGTAGCCCTGCCTCCACAGAACATATTTCATGGCGCCATGTCTCTGGACCAGCTCTACTTTGCCCGTCCAGTGCCCCAACACTCTGGCTACAGATGCCCTGTCCAGGGCCTGTACCTCTGTGGAAGTGGGGCCCACCCTGGTGAGTAACCTACTTCCTGTGTGGGCTGCAAGGGTTTATGGGGCGAGGGAGGTAGTAAGCTTGCAGACAGGAGGATGTGGGAAGCACACAACAGTATCTCTGCCAGGCTGCCACAACCCTCAGCTTTTGGTCCACACCTCCTCCCACCTAGGTGTAGGGACACGCTCTGCTGGAGGTAGAGGAAACTCCTCCAGGGGTTGAGGGAGACTCACATTCCTTAATTCCTCACTCATATTTGAGACCAGGAAGGATCTAATGTGTCTCTACTTAGAAAGTCTTTGCTGTGCCAACTCCAAGCCTACCTGACTTCACTAAAACTGTCATCTCCTGGTGACACCCTCTCTGAGCTGTGGCCGAGGTCTCCCATGAAGTGCTATGTCCTCTGTCTAACCCCTCACCCCCGATTCTTACACTACAGCTTTCCGTGTTACACTGCTAAGTGCCTCCCTGTAGTCTGGCAGACTGAGGAACAGGAGGTCAATGTGGCCACAGCCTGTCCTTCCCCAGCTGTGTGTGGCGGCTGCAGGGAGCCCAGACAGTGTGGTGGTTGTTCTAGTTGTGGCTGCTCTCTGAGCACCACCCTGTCCCTTTCTGGGGGGTTTCTGAAAGGGGTTTTGGTTCCAGGAGGAGGCGTCATGGGAGCAGCTGGACGGAATGCGGCCCACACGGTCTTTAGGGACCTCAAGGGCCTGTGATGCTGGATCAGCTCTGACCCCGGGAGAAAAGTTTGCCTTGCACTGTTGAGCCGCCTATCAGGCCACCTGTCCAAGATGCCCTGTTAAAAGGATACCACGGGAGGCGACTATGTTAACAAAGTGCCATCGTCTCTGAATCGGGCCCAAGTCACATTGAGTTCCCAGGCCTGGACTATCTGAGCGTGTCTTATTAAAAACAGTGTTTTGTACAGAGACTGTTTGTATTGCTTTTCTGTATGACTACAGGGGGAGGAACTTGGCGTACCAGTTGGACACAGTCCATTTAAGGAATGGAAGAACTCGGTCCAACTGTCCCCTTGTCAATGAGATTCCCACGACAAACTGATTGGAGGGCTGGCCTGCCAGGGCCCAGTCAACGACTGTCATATTCTTGTCACTATAAGAACAAATTCACAGCCCCAGTGACAAGGTCACCCACATGAGGGACCTGCGCAAAGCTTTGCCTCTCAAGGCATCAAAACCTCTGGTCGGCAGACAGCTCGCGAGAAGCTGTGTGGGAACCCCTTCCTGATACCAGAGCGCTCCACCTACTGCTTGCCTGACGCCAAATCTGCCCTGTCTGTCACGAAGAATTTCAACATAAACAGGTGTCATTCTACAGTGAGTTGGGCAGCCACACTATCAGTCAGGAGAAAGAAAAAAAAAAAAAACAGGTCAGGTCAGTTCCACTAATACCAAACACAACTGTGCTGGCAGCCTCTCCAGGTTGGGCTAAAGGCTACCATCCCAAGCTGTCCCGGGTGTAGGCCCGATAGAAGGCTCCTGGGTCCCTCA
Source organism: Arvicola amphibius (assembly GCF_903992535.2). NCBI lineage: Eukaryota > Metazoa > Chordata > Mammalia > Rodentia > Cricetidae > Arvicola > Arvicola amphibius. Next base: position 182,436,414 of record NC_052047.1, on the reverse strand, counting down.
CACCTAACCGCTTCTGCACAGACAATCATGTTTCCATTTCATATTTCCAATTAGTCTTTCACACCATCAGAATACAGTATAATATTCTTTATGTGATTTACATCTGTCGTTCTTTGAATTTACTTCATATCAAAAACTGTTGAGTGTTTGCTGTAAGAGTTCTCTTGGAAACATTTTTAATAGCTGTCTAATATTTCCAGGTGAGGATGAACCGTAATTTATTATTTGACATTCAATCCAGCCTTGACCTCGATTGCTAAATGACACCAGCCCAAGGCCAGCCAGCTGCTCTTCAGCACTGTGGGGAGCCTCCCAACCGAAGCCTGCCTCAGAGGCACAGCTGCTGGCCCTTCCTGCTAACAGAGAAGGAACTGGGGTGGGTGGGGGGCTGTTTTAACTCTGTGAGGAAGAACTTCCCGCTGTTTGGAGATTCCCCACCGGATGCCTCGCAGCATTGAAAGATACAATTTTTGGTCCAGATGGATGGAAGGAAAAGATCAGGCTTCAGGGCTGTGGAGTGTCCCCGCTTCTCCAAGGCCCCCCAGCTCATGCCAATCCACTGAGAAGGGTGGGCTGGCCCTACTCAAAATGATGGCTCTGCAGACTAGCTATGAATCAGGCAAACAGGTCCCTTGCTGACTTCAGCACATAAAACTCTTACCCGGATAAACAAGTCAGAGCGCTCCCCTTACCTGATTTACAGCTGTCCCGGTCCCCAAGCAGGAGGGAAACTTCCTCCCAGGCACAGATCTTTGAGAACCTCAAGTGCACCGGAAACTCACCTGGTGAAGTCATTATGTCACACAGCAGCAGTGACAGTGAGCAGAGGTTCGGCAACCTGTGAGGTTTATTGCTCCGGAAGAGATCTGGCTATCCTGGTGGGAGGAGGGCCAGATGTGGGGGAGGGGGCAGTAGTGGGCCTTGTAGCAAGGAAAAGCATTTGAACAGGACTGGTGAAGGATGGGAAATTTAGAGAGAAAAGAGAGAAAGGGGGCTGGGGATACAGGTTAGCAAGCCTGAAAAACAGTTTAACCTCACCAAAAGTCAACTAACTGTGGTCCAGACCTAATGATCATATTTATCTGGAAAGTTTAAAGACACTGTGGTTAAAAAAAAAAAAAAAATTAGCATTGTGGATCTTCCCTGATTTTGTTTGAATTTTGTCAGTTCTGTAATGCAAGTTGTCAGATCAACAGTTCCACAGCTGTCTAGATAGGTTTCCCAAAACAAGAATTAGAAGATAAATTAAAAGATATTGAGCAAAGGGCATTTGCTCAGGATGCAGCCATCTTCCAAAACAATTCTTCAGATGAAATAATAAAAGGAGATTATCTTTGATTGTTCAGAGCCGGCAGAGAAATGTAGGTGGCTCAAATGTTATTGTATATAAATAGGAAAAAGATACTTTCCTCGTAAAGACCTGCAAGGGTCATAGCTCATGTAGCTTTCCAGACCCAGCGGGTTCATTTCTAGGCAGAGAACCAATAGAAATGCATTCACGTACTCACACAAACACCAGACACACAGGCAAGGTACCCCTTGTGGGACTTACACCAAAACAAAGTGTTTTCAGATTTCAGTTTTCTGGATTTAAGAACACTGGCATAGACTGTTGTGGGTGAGCATCCCCTGGTGGAATACGGAAACCCTGAACCTTTGTGGGCACCGCCAGCCCTTCAGATTGTGGGGTTTTATCCCAAGCATTTGGGACATTAAATTTTCTGATTAGGGTACTCAACCTGTACTAGCATGCACCACTGTTTATGGCGCCTCTAAACTGGAAACTAAGCCATCCAGACAGCCAGCCATCAGCTACAGAATGGTGAGCTGTATCACGCATGTGCTGAAATACAGTGTGAACACTGTAGAATGAGCGATCTACATCCACACACAGCAAATACTATGGTGAGTCTCAGAAGCCAGACACAAATACTTCATGCCACAGGATCCCATTTGTGGAATGAGTAAAATCAGGTTAAAGAAAGCTGTCTTATTAGGATTTCATCCTCATTGGTTTTAGGGCCTTGGGCATCGGTGGAAACCCTCAGGATGCAGGTGGTAGCTGTAGCTTGGTATGCATTACAGTAAGGAAGATGTGTTCTGCTTCCTAAAGGCTAGTTCACTGCACATTTAGGATGCTGTAGCTTCTGTGTACATATTATACTAACATAAAAAAAGCTTAAAACCAACTTGGTACCTGAAATGTAAGTGCCATCACTTATAAGCGTCCTGGTTTCAAAACTCTCATTTCCCAGCAAAGTCATAGGTTGGAGTCTAGATGAAAGAGGACAAGGGAATGACAGACATGATAGACAGGCCCTCAGGGTCCCTACCCATGATCCCTGCTTAGAGCCTGTCTCGTGTTATCCCCTCCCCTTGAGAATAAATGCAGCCTGTGAATTGCTTCTAAGCAACAAGATACAAGCGTATATGGACATGGGCAATTGGGTCACATAAGGTGACAGCACACTTCTTCCAGAACTCCCTGGATCTCTGGCTCTCTCTGAGGAAGAAAGGGGCTACACTGCAAAACCCCAGGTGACAAATAGTTCCTGCCAGCCTCCAGGTGACAGAAGGGCTCAATCGTGCGCCTCAGATGGCCTGATGCTGCCAGCGGGACTGTGGACATCCCCAGCATCCTGCCAACAGAGGGGGCGCAGTCCACCAGTGCCTAGGATTCAGGCCTAGGTGCCCTACAGAGATCCCAGCTGATCTCAGCCCGATCCTTAAACAGCTGAGACTGTGTGAGGACAAATGTGTGTTGTCCAACACTACTAAGGAGGTAGTAACCTGCTATCGAGACAAGGAGCTACCGCCAGGGAGAAGACCCACAGTCGTGAACTTGACAGGAGCAAAGTAGGTGTCATAGTAGTAATTGAAATTGTGCCTCTAGATTCCACAATTACTCTATGATCTGGATCCTCCTGGTGGCTGGCCACCTGCCCTCCAGGAGGGTGAAGCCTGGAGTAGGCCACCACTGAGACCACCAGAGAATCCACTGCCCCTGGGCCTCTAGCAAGTCTTGCTCAGACAACTCTCTGCTCCTCTGTACCTAATGGAGATGATGACCTTTTGCCCCACACAGGCACACAACAAAGAAAGTTTCCTTCATTCTTTACAAGATGACAAGTTACTGTGCTCATAAATGGACCAGACAGGGGGAGAAGCATATGGGAACATTCTGGGCCCACCTGGAGTAAAAGAATGAAATGAAAGCCATCATTTGAAACAGAAAAGAAATGAATCCCCTCCACTGAAAGCACAGGGTCTGTCTCCATGGGAGAGGTACCAACTTAACAGCCTCTACACTGGGACCTCGACCACATACACACACATACACACACATGCACACACACACATGCACTCATACACACGCGCACACCTACACACATGCACGCACACACACGCACACATACACACATATACACCCACATACACATGCACGCACTCACGCATACCTCTACAATAAACCACAGCGACTCATGCAGATCAATACAACAGGACAGGAAAGAAGGAAGCAGGCTGGGCAGCTTGCCAGAGGCAGAAGTCCGAGCGACTGCTGTACTATATTTCTGCTCCAATAAATCAATGTGCCTTGGAAGGGCTCCTCCAACTCTGGCTGTAATTGGAACTACCTTCCTCAGGGGCTGCGAACTACCTTCAAGGTCAGGAGCGAGCTCTGGTTTTCCCAGTCCTGCATAAGCGCTCTACACCCACCCTGGGGCAAGGCTCTGCAGCTCCTGAAGTCGGCCTGCAGGCTGGGAGAAGCCAGGAGAAATGGGGTGGCAACTGGCCTCTGAGGTCTCCACCACAGATACCAGACCTTGTTGGATTTCCAAAACTCAACCAGCATTCTTTCTGGATGCCATCCCTAAAACTAGTATCCTCAGTCATTTGTTTTCAGGGGACTCACCACTACAGAGGCACCAACCTTCCCTCCCCCCACAGAATCACAAGCTAATAATGGTAGCTGCTGCTCTTGTCACTGATCATGTGACAAGCCGCGCATTACTTCACTTGGGTCCACAATAAGCCAAGGTCCCTTAACAGTAAGCCAACTTTGTGCAGCTGAGCATCGGCACAGCGACAGCAAATACATGGCTGGTTGTTGACCCAGGTGAGACGAACTGAGGTTTGTCTGGAATTGAAAGTCATGTTCTAAGCAAAGAGATACACTCCATCCCAACTAGAGCCAGCTGACTACATGGCCACCCTATCCTGTAACGGCTGACCACTTTCTGTGCAAGGTGCTCCACAAATGTGGAGCAGTGGTCACAGTCCAGTAGGGACAACAGAGAGCCCACGTGTAAAGACCCCAGATGACTCCATTGTGAAATGAACAGCTGGGCACTCATGGGAGGGGGATGGATTGACTACCATGAGCTCACAGGCCAGGAAGCATTTCTTTTCCTTCTTTTTTCCTTCTTTTTGTTGTTTTTGTTTTTGTTTTTCGAGACAGGGTTTCTCTGTAGCTTTGGAACCTGTCCTGGAACTAGCTCTTGTAGACCAGGCTGGCCTCGAACTCACAGAGATCCACCTGCCTCTGCCTCCCGAGTGCTGGGATTAAAGGCGTGCGCCACCACCGCCCGGCTTTTTTTCCTTCTCTTTTTCTCCCCCTACCCCCACCCCAAGACAATGTGTCTCTTTTCTTTTCTTTCTTTTTTTTTTTTTTTGAGACAGGGTTTCTCTATGTAACAGTCTTGACCATCCTGAAACTCACTCAGCAGCCAGGCTGTCCTCAAACTCAGAGATCCACCTGCCTCTGCCTCCTAAATGCTGAGATTAAAGGTGTGCGCCACCACTGCCCAGCTGACAATGTCTCTCTATGTAGCTCTGTCTGGCTTCGAGCTCAGAGAGCTGCTTGCCTCTGCCTCCCAAGTGCACCACCATATCTGGCCGAAACCTTTCTTATAGTGAGGACGGGGTGGACTAGATTTGCTGAGTGTAACAAAGACGGCATTCAAGTTCTGCTGGGATCGTGTGGCAAAGCTGGACGTTGGCATCGGGCAGAGCATTCATGGCACGCCATGGCAAAGAAGAGGGGTTATGAAGAGAAGATGATGGGACATGGGCCAGGCAGGAAATCCAAGCCCCTGAGAGCCTGAGCAAGACTGAAAGGGAGGGGGGTTCATTCAGCAATCAACAGGGCATGAGGCAGGTTGCCACATGTTGGAGGACAGCCAGCCCTTGACTGGTCTAAGTGATCCCATTCACACTGTTGGCAAAGGACCAGAGGTGGAGTCCAGCATCCCCTATCCTGCCACCCCCAGCTCTTCCCCAGAAATTTCAGTGAGTTACCCAGAGTCAGAAGTGGGTTAGGAACAGGAACCTGCCACCAGGAGGATAGAACTGTCACCAGCCTGTCACACCCACTGTCTGCTTGGCCAGGTGCTCAGTGCTCAATACCTTACAAATGATTCCCGTAAGGGTCACCCAGACCTCTAGAGTAAGAATCCACATTGGTACCTTGTGGCCATCTGCGCTTCATCCAGGACCAGGGCAGACAGAAACAGTTTCTACTAGGGAAGCCAGAGAGCCGTCTGTGCTCTGTAGAAACTGGGGCAGCCCATATTTGGAGCTGGGAAGAAGCTGAAAAAGAGGACAAAGATTTCCTTGGAATGGGAGGGCTTGCAGGGCAGCTGGTTTTAGGAACAGAGAAAACATTGTTTTTATGGTCCACAATGAGAATAGCCCTCTGCGGCACAGGGCAGCCTCCTAACGTGAGTCACCCCGAGACTCAGCTTCGGCCTCTGCCCTTTGTCACAGGGAATGGGAGCAATAATGGAGCAGCTGGGTGTGAATTATAAAAGTCCATTGGGGCGGGAGCCTCAGCGAGTTGTAATAGCAGAGTAAATTAATTTCACATAAGTGGGATTAGCAGTTAAATAAATGGCAGTCCCGATGGTAACAATGTCTGGAATGCTGTGTCTGTACCCTGCCCGGGGACAGAAAGAGTTCTCACTTTTGGCTGAGTAGGACTCAGGCTGCTGAAGATCACCTATCCACAGTTCAGGATAACTCCAAGAGAGCAGAAACGTTGTTGCATTAGAATACATATCATGAGTTAGGAGGAGGAGGTGGGGGAAAAGCCACCTTCCACCAGTGGCTCTGCTGCTTGTCATGGTGCCAAGCACCCTCTGCCCTAAGTTCGGCCTGGACAGTAGGCTTGGTATGGCCTGGGACTTGGGAGAAATTGGGGGCAATGGATTCTAAGTATGGGTCTGTCAGGTGTTTCTATTCCAAACTGAACTCGTGTTGGTTTTATTTTAAATTGTCAACCTCTTGTTTGTTTGGGCTATTTAAGGTTCCTGTCTCTTTCTCAGTTTCAAATGACCTTTCTGCTTGGGTGAATACAATCCTGGGGTCCATAGGACCACAGCAGCGGTAGAGAGGCCTGAGCTTGAGGTGAGTGAGGTCACAGCAGCTGGGCCTGGATTCCAGCTGAGTTCCGAGCCTGCAGAGCAAGGCTGACCATACTCCGTGCATCACTCTGAGGACCAAGCTCGTGCAGAAGGAAAAGACTCCCAGTTCAAGCGCTGACACTCCGCCACTGCGCATGCGCATCAGTCGCACAGCTGCCCTCCATCCGTCGGTGCCTGTGGAGCCACGTAAGTTGCTCCTTAGCGATACCACCCTTGAGCATAGGGTAGGGAGAGGCGCCTGCCCGTCAGCCTGCTGTCCGTAAGGACCATCCCAGGCGTTTCATTCTCACACACCCCTCTACTTAGAGTAGTGAGCTAGACCAACATGGATTTAGCAGCAGGGTGTGTGTTTGTGTGTCCATGCACACACTAGTGGGGACTGGATCCAGATAGAGATACCCTTCTCTACCAATCTCTACTTTATGGCCTTGTGGCAAGCTGTCTCACTAAGTTCGATGCTCACCTTTCTGGCAGAGTTGGTAGTTAAAGCTCCTGGGATCTGCCTGTCTTGTCCCACAAGGCTGGTGTTATAGGCTTACACAACCATGCCTGACGCTTTCAACTATACATACGTGGAGGGGGTCAAAGAACACCAGCACCCTACACACACACACACACACACACACACACACACACACACACACACGTGCACACACCATAGAGTCTGTCAGTGAGCCAGAGTTTGTGAGAATTGCAAAGGAACGAAACGAAGGTGTTGCTTTAAGCTTGTTGAATGTGCAGTTTATCTCTCTCACTCCCTGTCTGTGCTAGAGAACCTGCTCTAGTCTCAGAAACAACTCTGCTTTATTATGCTAGATTTGGTTTTAAAATAGCTCATCTCCACAGATGTGAGCATCAAGGAAGCATCCCTATAAAATAGGTTACCAAGTGTGGCAATTTGCCCAGGATTTTCCCAGTTTTAGCTCCGAAGGCTCCACATGTTGGCAAACTGGGGCTGGTAGCTGCCCCCTATAAACAAACCACAAGAGGTTTGTGTACACATCTCTTTTAGTCACCGGGGCACTAAAGAGGTCAAATATTCTACTACTATTCAATTACATGTAGTGCTTAAATATTGAACACTTTTCTAGGTCAATTTTTCTCTTGAAGTAAATACTCTATGACAAACCGGCAACCCTCGTCAAGCTAAATGGATAATGAGGACACAGAACCAATAATACTTTATAAATAAAAAGCATGACTAACAGCAACCAAGACCACAGCAGCTCAAAACAGCGGCTGACGCGCCAGCTAGATGGCAGAACACCCATCCTGTGTAGAGCATTGTGTAGAATAACAAACTTGGGGAACGCTAATTTTAGTTTATGAATATCAGATTTTTGTGGACTACTGGCCAATAAGCTTTAATTGTGTATAAAGAGAGTTCACAGAGGGAGAGAGGGGAGAGAGGGAGGTGTGGGGAGAGGGGAATCTGATCCACCACGGAAGCCATAGGAAATAATTGTTTTCTGAGGTCAGCTAATGTCATCAGAATGACTCTCACCCAGCAAGAGTGTCAAGGTCAATGCTTTGAAAGTCCCTGTTTTAACTCAGTTATCACATTGGAAAGTTGAGGCCCAGAGAAGTTGCTTTTACAAAGCTGTAGCTGCCATAGCCCCTTAACCACAACCATAACCACCACCACCTGCAGCTCCCACAGATTTCCTTCCTTAGCTGGGGATGGTAGTGCACACCTGAAATCCCAGCACTAAGCCAGGTGAGTGTAGGATGCAGAGCAGACCTTGCCTAAAATCCAAACCAAACCAAAGGGGGAAAAAATCGCGCGAGTGTTCCAGAGCCATATGGAGCATGTTTGTTACCCCTTACTGGTCCTGTTATAGTTGATTGTGCCACCAATGCTGACATTTTAACCTTCGGTACCCGTGAAAATGGCTTTGTTTCCTTGGAAGACAGAAACTTTGTATGTATGACCGAGTTTAGATGATCATGAAGTAGATTCCAATACAGGTATGACTGCTGTTCTGATAAGAAGGGGGAAAGAAGAGGGAGCAAGGCAGAGAGAGAGAGAGAGAGAGAGAGAGAGAGAGAGAGAGAGAGAGAGAGAGAGAGAGAGAGAGAGAGAGAGAGAGAGAGAGAATGAGTTTGTGTTGCTTCAAGCCACCAGGCTTGTGAGATTGTTATAGGAGCCACCAGAGTGATTGCCTCTGAGTGGCTCAGGCTGCCAGCTGGACACCCCACTCTCCACTTTCTGCAGCTTCCCAGGGACAGAAGGGGCCCATCCTGCTTTCTTTAGTGTCTCTCCAGTTCCTGCTACAGCAGGATCAGACAGCCTTGGGACCCCTGCCTCCAGCTCTCCATCCCTGTGCTAGGCATCAGGTGTAGCCTGGCTGTCAACCCTCCTTCCCCCAGAGATGCTGTGAGGATGGGGAAATGCTCCAGCTACAATGCCTCAGGTAGAAGAACCACTATGCATTTGCCTTTCCACATACCATTTGGCAAGGCCAGGGGTTCAGTGAGCCATTCTGCCCTTCCCTCGTTCTAGAACAAACACACAGTGCCCTTCACGTGGCAACCAAGGGTCGGCCTCTGCAGGAGCTAGGAGGGTTACAAATCACCTTGTTTCTCCCTCCAACTCCTTTTTACAGATTCGGCAGAGGAACTCACTCAGTAGGATTATACAGCGTTCTGGTCTGCCGGAAGAGAAAGAAGACAGCCCCGATGGGGCAGGCTGGTGCTGGCCCAGCAGGATGGTGCTGGCCCATGCAAGACCATGCTCATAAACATTCTCCACCAATAGAGTATGTTCCCAGTGTTATTTTTAAAATGTGCTGACATGTCTGTCTGCATAATAAAATGTCTGAAAAGAAAACACAAAATGTTATCTAGCCAACGCAGAATTGCAAATGTCATTTCCTTTATGTTTATGTATCTCTTTGCTAATATTGCCACAATAAACAAAAATAAATGATGGAATAAAACTAACAAAAAACTGTCCCTTGTTACAGCTCTTGAGCACAAGTGTTATTAATAATTTGATGCTTAATAGGTGTTCACAGAGAAGGCCTTACCCATATATAGGGGAGAGCATTTACCGTCCTTCCTCTGAGGAGGAAGAGATGAGGCTTTTCCATGAAACACTGGTGTGGCCTAGCCTTGGACGTCCTGTGTTTATATCATTGTACTTTTCTTGCCTCATAACAAGCGTACCCATGTTGTTCTAAACGCTTCCGGTCACAACAACTGTGCCATTAGAGGAGAGCACAACAGTCCACCAAGTACACAGCCTTCACTGCCCTAAACAGCCCTGAAAATTAGAAAGTTTAGATTTGAAATCTTAACAGTAGAAAATTTTATGTCTTACTTCTGGCATCAAAATCCAGAGGTCTGGGCAATATACAAGTTATGTGACCTTTTTTTTTTATACTGTTTGGATTATTTGATTAATAGACAATCATTTATTTTGTAACTATCCACAGTATATACATAATTGTGTATTTATGTTACCATGGTGCTCTTTCCTGTTCTTTAAATAACAAATTTCCTTTTTTTGGGGGGGGGGCTTTTATTTTTTTTCAAGCAGTAAGTGAAAACATATCTTTAAAAAGCACAGGCTCCTTAGATAGGAAAACTCCCCAGCTTCCTTCTTCCCTTCCTTGGGAAGCAGCCCAGCACTGGCCCCATAGAAGCATTCAGCAAAGCAGCCCTCAGCCACCTCGACCCTTCCTTCTCCCCCAGAGGGGAAGGAGGGTAGTATTCCTGAGAGCTCATTTGATCTTCAGGTCTTTCAAGGCTGACTCCTGGCTCTTCACGTTCTGGACGTTCATGCTACCATCCATGCCTGCAGCACAGAACTTCAAGCACTTGCTATCCCCCCCACGCCCCTTCCCCCTGCCCGCTCCCAGCACCGAGATCGACTGATGCTGTTCGCGTGCAGTGAGTCTACACAGATGCCCGTGACTGCAGCACGCTCGGAGCTGGCCTTCTTGTCAAGGTTCCGGGAACTCTCACAGGCTGTCAAGCCACACTGGGAACTCTGCTTGGGCATATTCAGCTGACCACCAAGGCTCAGCATCCCTGCAGCACTATCATAGGTAAACAGTCTGGGTAAACAGCTAGGGCCCGCTGCCACTATGATGCATGATTAATGAAAACAGAGTGAGAAATTGGGATCTAACCTGAAGATCCGAAAAGCAAAGCAGTCAGCCCCTGGCTCTTCTCCATCTCAGTCTGAAAATGGTAATCCTATCTCCAGCTATCTCAGAATGAGACTGTGTGTGAGAGCTGTCTCCTCCCATTTTATGTTCCTCTCTAGGGCTGGGATTAAAGATGTGCACCACTGGGATTAAAGGCATGCACCGCCTGGTTTCTATGGCAACTAGCGTGGATCCTGGGATTAAACGCGTATGTGTTACCACTGCCTGGTCTGTAAGGCTGCCCAGTGGGACAGTTTACTCTCTGATCCTCAGGCAAGTTGTATTTATTAAAATACAAGTGAAACACATGACACCACTAGACTATTCTCTGTGATGCAGGTGATGGCCAGGAGTGGCAAGGTTTCAGAGGCCAGGGTTGCGACAGTCATCTTCTTGCCAGTGTCTACCAGACACACCCTGCTGTTGGGCCTGACCCAAGTCACATGGCTCCCACTTGCCAAGGAGCAGATACCATGCACCCAGTCACAAATGCTGCTGGACTTGAACATCAGCTCCCCAAAGGGCATCTTAGAGCCCCATGGTATAGGGGCTGGCTGCTGTTCTATCTCCTTGATTGGGCAGAGAAGATCCTTCACTTAAAGTCACAGGAGCCCGCAGCCAGGAGTACATTATTGGGGTGCCAGTCAAGGCTGAGGACAGTGGAGTGGATGGGTTTCTTGATCTGCTTGCACACCCACCTGTCATCCTCCTGCTCAAATAAAAGATGGAGATGATGCAAGGACCACTGCCTACCGCCAACTTGTTCTCACTTGGGGCCCAGTGCACACAGCAAGTGGCTTAGTTGATCTACAGGATGACCAGTGTGAGTGTCCACATGGGGCCCTTCAGCATCCACACAAAGGCATTGCGGTCTGTGCCACAGGTCACAACACGGTTATTCTTAGGGGTCCAGTCAATGCCTGTCACCTGCCCGTTGTACTCCTTAGGCTCGTGAACATTGTCCTACTTGGCACCAACTCTTCTCATAGATGTGCACCTCATGGTTGTTGGGGCAGATGACACCTGTGTATGGTGCTTGTTCCGGGCGTATCCAGAGATGGGAACCACCAGGAAGCTGTGGTCTCCTCGGGGAGTCCAGGCCACCGACTCTGGACAGTAGATGCCCCAAACTGTCTTCTAAGCATAAGTTTTCTTTAAATTGCGCTTTTTGGGTCCTCAGAACCAATTTGATTTGTCCTCATGAAAAGGCAACATCTTTCCTGCTCAAATGGGAGGGGTTTTGCAGATGCCTAAAGAGCAAGAGTCCCATAATTTCAGTACACTTGCTGGCGGTAGGGATATGTGTCACTTTCCTGTCCCTGACATTCCTGCTCACAGGATGGAAATCAGCTGGACATCTCACCATTGTTTGGACTCAGACCCTCTTTGCTCCGGGTTGCTAGTCTGTGGCCAGTCACTCTTGTTCTTCAGTCGGCTCCCAACCTTGTCATTTTGCAAGTGGTTTTGAGTATCAGTTGATATTGGCACTGTCTTTCAGCTTCCCATTTCCCTCAAGTCCAGGGCTATTTTTAACTTGAGTCCTTCCCACCCCTGACCCTTGAGTCCTTCCCACCCCTGGCCCTTGAGTCCTTCTTACTTCTGACCCATTGGGCATCCCTGCCTTCTGCAATGAGAAATCTGTGGCATTTGCCACAAAGACCTCACCCCTTGCTTGTGGCCAATATCAACAAATGATCTCGGCCCTCCTGGCAAAGGGCCCAGCATCACTTGGTGCTGGCGCCTAAGACAGAACTGTGTATTGCTGGGCTCAGTGGTGCTTCTCACCTCTTCTGTCTCAGATATTCTGTGCCTCTTTGTCCAAATCGCTCCATTTCCTTCTTTTGAATTTAAAATCTGAATTATGTTCCGTTGCAAGCAAAACCGAAGAAGCCTTTGCAGTCCCTCGGAGAAAATTCTCAGTATAAGGAAACAAACATCCCTGTGATGGTCAGTGTAGGTCAGGAGCAGTTTACAAGGTGGGATGCAAAAGCCAGTGTCACACAGGTGCTGATGAGACAGCTCCCTAACCACGTAGGCTAAGGATTTTTACCAGTTCTTGGTGAGGAGGGACTGGCAATTAATATCAGAATCCCACTGTGTATTTGTGGCTTATGATGTATAATCATGTCCGGTTTATAGTAGACTGTGTAAGTCTCACCCCATAAATTAGGTCCAGTTTCAGACAAGTTTGCTATCCTCTTTAGAAACCCTGTAGCAAAAGCTTATTGGATATTTTTACAATTCAAATCTATACTGGAAGTTCCCCTAAATAACTTGGGAAAATAAGACTCCTGCTTCCAAAGTGAAGGGGCAGGTGAAATAAAACCCTTCCCAGAATGAGGTGGTAATAACCCTTGGACTTGATTAAGGAGGGGCTTTACATATTGTGGCAGCATCATGGGACTTGTCCACACAATTGCTCATTCTTCGACAAACGGTTACTGAGAGCTTGCAATGCACTACTCTGGGTGCCAGGAATGAGGCAGAAAATAAAGTCCATAATCTAAAGACAACTCTTAGACTAGGACCTCAAAAGGAGCGCCTAGAACAGTCACTAAAAGATGTGAATGAGGACGACCATGAGAAATCAGTAAGAAGACTGATTAAGATCAAGTCTGTATTGCTACCAATCGGTCCCTCGCCTCTGTTTAAAGAGACAGGAGGCCTGGGTTGCTCTCGGAGGGCATGGCTGGTGTAAACAGTGAGATGTCAGAGGACTTGGAGGGTCTGAACATCGGAGTGCCAGGGGGAAGTGCCCTGTAGTGTGTGCAGATGGCTTGAAGTGGGGTGTGCGAGCAAGGACAGGAACACACCATCTCCGGAACTAGTTATTAGGAAGCACTGGCTGAAATTCTCATCTTGAAACACAGCTGCAATGAGGGTCAGCCAGCCTATGAGGTGCAGGTGGCAAAGGGAGAGGTGGCATCTTACCAGACTCCACCCTGGAGGCTGCCAAACTACAGGAGGGAAGGCAGGGAATCCGGAGATGGCTCAGCTCTGTGACCATTCAGTCTTTAGAAGCTTAATAGCCAGGAAGGGCTGAACATTGGAGTCTTAGTAAATAAGACAGAGCTTAGGGGTGACTAAGCAGAGGCTTTTAAATTACTGGCTAAATTCATAACTCTACCCTCAGGCCATTTAGTCTTGGGGTGTGTAAAAGGGTGTAGAGGAGCCTCGATTCTTTCTGGGAGAGCAAACGGAAAGTTCCAGTGACTGCAGCCACCAGAGACCCACCCTGAGCCTCTGGAAGCCCCACTTTTGTCGCCGAGGTTTAAAGGTAACTGCCCACTTACCCCACCCAAGAAACCTGGGCTCCCTTGATGAGGATGAAATTTACAACAGTGACTCCTATAGATCTCGATATACATGCTTGTGACAACGTTCGTCTCATGTCATAAAACACCATCTAGATGAAGGCAGAGTCCCCATCACTATCTACCTCCCTGTTACCAGAATCAGGACTCACAATCAGTGCCCCGACAAGCCAGGTTCAGCCACCCATATGCAATAAGTCAATTGGAAAATGCCACATTAACAGTGAAAAGCAGAAAATGGAGACTTATTCAATATGGCCATAGGCAGAAGCACAAAAGGATCCAGTGATGCCCCCAATCTTTGGGACCCTGACATGAGGGTGGGGTTTAAATGGAAAGCAAAAATAATACATAACTAAGCAGTTCAGCAAGGAGTGGTCCTCAGCCTACCATAGTCTTAGTTCCAAGTCTCTCCTACAAGGTCACATGAGAAACCATTTTTTTCTTTAGGTGGCAAGTTCCTCCTCTGGATGCCTCCAGGACTTTAGTCATATTCTCTCCCAGCAAGAGATTCCTGGAGAATTCTAAGTTCTTGGAGCCCATTCCTTCAAGAATCTGATAGAGATGGCGGGGAACACATACATAGTTAGAATCCATTCCTCCCAGATAGATAGTTACACTCTCACATTTACAAAGTACTAGCAAAACTCTGACCATAGATGGTAATTATAGTTGGTTATGGGGCCAGATCTCAACTCAATAGCTTGACTCTGGTGCCCTCTGCATGACGAGTGACCTTCAGAACATGTGTCCACAGGTTAGATTATGGGCTGCCGGTAGATCTGCAGACTAACTACGTAAGTTCTTGATGAAGATCAACTTTCAAGAGGAAAGAGCTTCCCTCCAGCCTTAGGTTTGGAAAATGTGGGCACTCTGCTCATCCCGTGATAACGATGGTGACAGTTCTAACAGCACAAGTAAAACGCAACCTGCTGAGCCCTGCCCCAGCCTGCAGGCAGTTTAAAGGAGCAGAAGAGCAGCCCCTGAAACCAGGAGGCAACAACCCGGAAAGTCTGGTAGAGCAGTCATTTCCGTGTCCAGCCGGCCGCTCTCCACCACTTTCCACAGCATTTGAGGAGTGGCGCGCTCTCTTCCATTGGTGTAGGCTAGTGCTCTTCCCCAGCCAGATAGAGGATGGTTACAATGAGGTGGGGCAGCTGGGGTGGAAGGCTCACCTGGAGTGACAGGAGGCAGTCACTCAAGGGTCATCTGAAGCTGTCATGGTCAAAGTGAAGTCTCCCAAAACTGTGTCAGGGTATCTGAAGTGGCCTAAAGCTATGGTTGGAGAGGAGGCAAAGATCTTTGTGTTAGATCCCAGCCTCTTCCTGGAGTCACGGGCTAGACCGCGATCTCCTCGACCAAGTCATGGGGTGTTTAAAACAGAGGGGGGCTCTTATGAAGCTCTTTGAAAATGGTGGCAGTGAGCTTGAAGTTTTCACCTCCCGGGAGAGCACACCTCAGAAGAGGCAGCAGTGATAGAATGCCCAACCCCTCCAGACTTGGGAACTATGCAGCCAGCACCGGCAGTTCCAATCTGGCTGCTATCTCTGCCTGGAGTGCTGCCATCATGAACAGTTCTGGAGCAAAGGTCTGACAGCTGACAATCAAGCAGCTAAATTGCTTGTGCCTAATAGCTTCATCCATTTAAAAGGGGGAGAGGGAACTGCGGTAAAAACTTAACATAAATTAACATTTTTTTTTCTCCAGCAAAGTTTCATCCAACAATGTTTAACCTCTTGTTCACCTTTAGGGAGGGTTGGATCCTCCAGATCTGTCGCTGCTCTCTCATAGCTGAGTGACATTGGACAAACCAGGTAAACTTTCTGAAAATTCAGTCCTCTTACCAAAGAATATGGGTAATGGTAAGAACTGGTTTCTGAGTGTTGTAAGGATTATATGAAGACATATATAAAGGCCCTGCTGTGGTACCCGGCACACAGTAGTTATGTCCCTTTTTCCTGTTCTGTTAGGTCTATTCCCTGGCCGTATCCTGGCTGATTGCCCACCCCGCCCCCAGTTTCCTCATTCTCCACATAAACACACCTCTCCTCATTCATCTCCTACCCCTCCTTCTCCGCTAAGCAAACCTCCTCATCCCCTTCCTGATCTCCAAGTAACCAACACACATGATGTGCCAGACCAGGTCCTGATTCACTAGCAAGTTGACAGTGAGCTACATGTACCCAGAACATTGTTAGTGGCAGCTGACCAATAGATCATGGGACGGGAGGCCAACTAAAAGTGCCTTCTGAAACAAATAAGGAAAGAATTCAAAGTTTCTCGTCACGTGGGAAGGAGCCAGATAGAAAGCAGGGTCCAGGGTCCTTCTGGACTCTTGAGGGTTGCCCCGGGTCTTTGGGAGAGAGAAGAAAGGTCCAGAAATACCCCCTACAAAGAAGAGTAAACACGCTGGCACCCTAACTCCAGGTGAGACAACAGTCCCCTTTCATCCAGGGATAAAGCGGGTACTGAGTTTATGACCAAGCTGAGGGTAGGTTGAGGTGAAGTCGGAAACTCCCACTGCATCAGCCTGCCCCCAAGTCAGCCAGCATGGTTCCCGCAGAACAAGCTTTCCCTGTGCTGTGCCTGATCCTTGTTCCCAGTTGGGTGTGGACACTGGGTCACCGGGCTGTACATAGGTCACTGTGAATTACCTAGATGGACATGTTGGTCCTCAGACCATGGGCAGGCCTCAGGATGCCAACGGGAAGCTGGAAGACCAGAACTTTGCCCTGGCATTTGAAATGTAGACTGTTCCCATTGCTCTGAGTAGCGACGACGTAATCTGGGCCTCCACCTCCTCCCATCTGAGTCCCTTTTAACAGAACTTGAAAATGGCGCTTTTGTTTTTGTGGACAATAATTAGCCTTTAAATTGGCTCCATCCGTGCAACTTCTCACAGCCTTGGAGGCAGGAGCCTTTAAGGCCGGAATGGCAGGAGTTCTGATGGGCTGGACTGACTCCTCCCCTCCTTAGAGCCAGAATTCTGCTCAGATACTTTTCTCCCAAGTGATTGTGTGGCCAGAGAGATACACATGAGCATACCATACCAGCAAGCTCTCTGCGTTCAGTGTGACCCTTCCAGCGCTCTGTCCTCCAGCAAGCCCTTGCAGGGTGATCAGAAACTGTTCTAGGGGCCTGTGAGCTCTCAGGTAACAGAGACCGACAATGGAAAAGGGAAAGGATGTGATCTTCATACCATCAGCACATTGGTATTAGGACACATGGCTTTCCCTTCCCCTCCTCTCTCATCCTCAGTAGTAAGGAAGAGAGAGTCATGGGTACACAGGAATATCATGGCTAATAACCGAGGTCCACCCCCACCCCCAAAACTGGCAGGGAGCGGGGGCCACCTGGTCGATCTTTTCAGATGAACTCCAGTCTGGTCTTGTGGTGAGTTCTCACTGATGGGTCTAGATGACTCTCAGGGCCGCAAGCTCTGTGTAGCTCAGCAACCTCACAGGTTTTTAATGCCTACCTGATAAAAACCAGCTGGGTGAGAACTCAGGCATCTCTGATAGATACTTCCTCGTCTGTGAATAGGGGAGCTGATGTTTCAGAGTGAGTATAAAATTTAAATAAGACTAAAAAGAAAGTACCTAGCACAGTCCCTAACATGTACCAGAGGCATCCCTGTGGCAGGCTGATGTCAGAATCAGTCATGTTCATGTCTTATGTCCATCCAATTGGCAGTGTCCTTCCATGTCCCCATGCTGGTTGTGGGCTTTTTGGTGTGGTTTTCTTTAGTACCAAATGGGAAAATTTGGAACACTTAGAGATAAAGAGTCAAGTAAATCACAGCAAATGGTTTCAGAATAAGGATTATGAGCCCAGAGTGATGGCTCACACCTGTAATTCCAGGAGGTTGAGACAAGAGGATCGCTATGAGTTTGAGGTTGGGCTACACAGTAAGTTCAGGACATCCTGTGCTATAGAATGAGACCCTCTCTCAAACAAAAGGAGACAAAAGCAATTCTGAGTACTGGTTTCACCCTAGAGGCTTCTCTTTTTTAGGCCCCATTGCCTCTTGCTAGAGCAGTTGATCACCGACTTCCAAGTCACCAGTGACACCCAGTTAGACTTGGCTTTGCCTTAGCAAACCTGTTAACCAGTTGGTTCGAATGAAGTACTAACTATGCTCAAGGTTGAGGTGGCCCTGTGAGGGATAGAAAGGAAAAGGCCTATAGAAACAGGCTAAGGCCCCAGCCTCAAGCAGTTTACAAGCTGCCTCCTGGAAGCCATGCCAACTAGAACCAAAGAAATATGCTCAGATCGATGACAACAACAACAAAACAAAAAAAAATTAGAAAGTTGAACAATGCTATGTGAACTTTCGGAGGAGTAATGAGTTAGTCCAAGAGGAACGGCTAGATTTTTCACAACAAACCTTTTGGTTAGAACCAAGACAGGTCAGCATGAAGGAGTGCCAGGACTGATGTCTGCCTGAGTACAGGAATGACTCATCTACTCACGTCTCTAGCCTAGCGATATTTAAAGTCCTTTTAACCTTTATGAGTCCATGACTAACACCTCGAACCCTTGTCACTCCTATTGATTGGAAGACGTAAAAGCCAAGAAGTACCGTACCAGGATTCTACTTTTAGGCCACCAACCGTTCCCAGACACAGAGGCTTATTCTAAGTTTTGAATATTCGGCCTTAGTTTAGCTCTTTCCTGGCTAGCTCTTTAACTTAACCCGTTTCTCTTTATCTACCTTTTGCCTGGGACTTATTACCTTTCTCACGTCTGTATTTCTTACTTTCACTGCTTCTCTGCGTCTGTATGGCTGGCATCTGCTTGGCTTCTTGCACAGGGCGGGTCCCTCACTCTTTCCTCCTTCCTGTTCTTCTCATTTTTCCTCTCCAGCCTAGATTTCTCCTCCTATTTATTCTCTCTGCCTGCCGGCCCACCTATCCTTTCTCTGCCCAGCTGTTGGCCATCCAACCCTTTATTAGACCAGGCAGGCAAGGCAAAACAGATTTCCGTAATTAAAAAAAAAATGCAACATAAACAAAAGTAGCACACCTTTACACGGTTAAAGTAATATTCTGTAGCATAAACAAATGTAACCTATCTTTGCCTGGCTAAAATAGTATTCTACAACAGAGTACTCCTTTTGTATAGATTTCTCATCCAGAAAACTGGAAAGCTTTGCCACACTTGTTTAGAGGCTAAGGAAAAAAGGTAGGGGACTGGCTAACAGAAACCTCAGTTACTGCTGAGTGGAGAAATGAGAAGTCCACTAGGAAAACCTTAGAAGAGAAGTTAAGTTACTGCGAACATTCTGTTTTGAAAACTGGCTGGGAAGTACTTGGGTACTCATTTTATTACATCTTGTTAGATTTCATAGACACTTTTAATAATGTAATATGTAATGCACAGACACAGGTACCCATACTCACAAACTATTCGGTCAATAAGAGATAGCCAGGCCGTGGTGGTGCACGCCTTTAATCCCAGCATTCAGGAGGCAGAGGCAAGTGGGTCTCTGAGTTTGAGGCCAGCCTGTGTAGGCGGAGGTCACTCGTTCATTCCCAGCTCCCAGCCCCAAAAATAATTACACAGAAACTATATTAATTCCCACATCAAGCCTGGTGTACAGAGCTAATTCCAGGACAGCTAGGACTCTTACACAGAGACCCTGTTTCAAAAAAACAGAGGGGGGGGGGAAGAAATCTAGTTCCAAGTTGAAGGATTATCCACCGCATAAGTCTAGCATGTCCAGCCTTGTGGGGTCAGCCTGTGCTGTCACTCATCAACCATGTCACATTCTATGGATGTTACTGTTGTCCAGTCTCATCTGTAAAATGGGAATGACTACTGCCTACTTAAAGGTTTGGTAAAGCCAAACATGGTAACATACACTTGTAATTCTAACACTTGAGAGGCTGAGGCAGGGGGACCAGAGTTTAAGGTGAAGATGGTTGAGTTGACATAGTGAGAGCATGTCTCTAAAAAGCCAGAAATCAAACAAAAATGTTTTTTTGCATAAAGATAAACTGTATTTTGTCTATAGCATCCCACATGGGTATGAACACCATCTCCAAGGCTCCAGTAATACATTTTGCCACTCCTATGAATTCCCCAAGCCTCTTGACATCTTAGTTTACCTAAAAGTTCTGGACAAAGTTCAGATGATGTCTATCTTCTCCCAATCAAGCCAGACTGTCAAAAAAGAGACACATTTCTGGGATTATTATCTCCAGATTTTTTCCAATATGAATAACCAATCTAAGCCTTCAGAAACTGGCATCTGTGACTTTTCTAAATGATAAGTTTCTCTTAACACAAAATAAAACAGGACAGGAGAGTACTGGTGCCTTAGACAACCCTTTCCAGACATCCAGGAGATACCCAGCATCCCGATTTCATTTGCTCCCAGAAAGCACTGTGGCATATCAAAAGTCCTTCCTTCTGCAGCTCACCCAAGGTCATCCAGGCAGGAGGCTTGCTTCATAGACCTCAAATCAAAGTCTCCCTTTCCTGCCCACCGCTCTATAGTCTCTTGACCTCCACCCAGAGCTGGGCAGACCCTGCTCTCTGCTCTGTAAACCACATCAGCCTGGCTGTTCATACAATCACCTTCCTCCAAGCATTCAGTCATCAGTGTTGGTTTGCGTAGGTGTAGCTGCAGGACGTGCAGAGCGATAGGAGCTGCTCAACCAGGTCTGCACAGTTCAGTGAACCTTGTTATAGCACATCTCTAAGGTGCTGTACCAAATTTCAAAATATGTTCTTATTTGTATTTTATAGTTTATTCTCAATAGCTAAGCTCCTTGGTAGTTATCCAAAGTGCATTATTTCCTTTAAAAACATACGTTAGGATATTTCACTGCATCAAATAGAATTTTATTATACCCTAAAATCAAAATGTTTTCTAAAATTAATGTCAGTTTTATGACTCAATACTGTAAGAAAATAAGCCTGCTCAGACATTCGAAAATTGTATTACCGGATGCTTTTATGTGTGCTCATTCTGAAAAGAATTGTAATATACCTCTGTCCCTTTCCTCCCTCCCTCCCCTCTATGAAATTTCAAGAGAAATCAGAGGCTGGCTGATGGGCAAAGAGATAGGAGGAGTATTTTAGGCCTCATAGACATTTTAAACCCTTTCAGACACTTTTCTTTGAAGAGGATGAGACTTGGCCGTCTGGGGTCTTTTCACTGTTTAGGCGTTTGCCATTAGGAGCTGCTGTGTTCTTCACCTTTAGAAAGTAAATATGGAGCCACACAGGGCAGGGGCGCTCTCTTTGTGTGGTAGATTTTTCCATCCCACCTCCTGGGTCCTGGAGGGACAGTGCACTGCAAACCCAGCTCCCAGTGGGAAGATGCAGAAAGGGCAAATAGGGAAAGTGTTTTGCTGTATTTAGCTCCTTCAGGTCAAGTTCTCTTCCAGGTCACAAAAACAAGCTGTAGAAAAGCCTAGGAGTACCGGTATCTCCAGGGGGGCTTTACAGGTGCCCGTGACTGCCACGCCCTGGCTCACACAGGGTGATCCACAGGGCTCTAGTGGACACAGCCGGTGCCTCCTCATCGGCCTCCTCCCTCTATCACAGCACTGACCCTTCTCAAATGCCCATATCCCTCCAGGCTTACAATCGTTAGACGGCAACAAAGACAAAGAGCGTTATGAATCTCGTGAGTTAGTTAAACAAACAAACAAACACAAAATCAACTTCAAATCTGATGGCACGGGTAGGTCAAACTCCCAAAACTCACAGGAAATACAGGGCTAGAGTCATGTTAAATGGATTTATGGGTGCTCACTTCATAAAACTCAGGCTGTGGGAAACTGCTTGACATATGGCCAGGTTTTACACACACACACACACACACACACACACACACACGAGGAGAGGAAGAGTTAGGGACAGAGACAGACAGAGGGACATGTAGCGAGAATGAAGGAAAGGGAGAGGGTTAGAGAGGAAGAGAAAGGGAAGAGGAGAAGGGGAGAAGTGAGGAAGGAGGGAAGAGGAAAGAGGTAGACTAAAGAAGGAGAAGGGGAGGGAGAGGAGAAAGAGAAAGAGAGAGTGGTTTAAAGGCCTTTAAGTGGTTGAAAAGATGTTGTTTTAAAGCAATGTTAAAGCTTTATATGAAACCTGAACCAGAACTGAACTGTTTTCAGGAAGTGCAGAGGCAATTAGGAAAATGGAACTCTAACTGGATCCTGGTTGGCACCAAGACAAATTTACTAAACGACTTTAGAAGACTGCAGTAGTTGTGAATTTTAGGCCATTGTCATTTCTTAAATTCATAAATATAGTGAGTTTTTACTGTTGAAATTATGATACGTGGGCTCAACAAGTTGATCCGGGGTGGAGAGCAGACAGGCCGCAGTTGGCCATTGTTGAGGTGGGTGGGTGCTGAGCCGTCATATTTGTTACTTATCTTGTTTTCATGTGCTTGAAAATTCTCCAACTAGAAAAAGCAATACTGTAAAGAAATGTCCTTTTGAGTTTCCTGTGCTCTGTCTCATTAGTGACGGTTCTGGTCACATTAAGGACTCCATGAAACACGGACTCTCTCCTTTAAAACTTTCTGTCTATTAGATATTTGCAAAGAGTCCAAGTGACCTAATATCCTCCAGACCCTGGGCCTTTAGGTTCCAGCGTGAAACCACGCCCTTTGCAATCTGGGCCAATGGCTTTCACTCACCGCCTACCACACCCCCTCTGCCTGCGCCTGTGGGGCTGCCTCTGCCTGAAGACCTTTCTCAGGCAAACATCAGACCTCACCTCCTTCCTGTGGCTCTCCCAAGCAGTAGTACACCCACAGTCAGGACCTCTGCCCAAGGGATCCGGCCTCTTTCCTCACTCACCAGCCCAGACAGTCCCACAGCTTTGCGGACTTGTGCCTGGTATTGCAGAAGTCTTCCTGAGGCGAGTCACTATTTTCAAAGCTGAGCTCAGGGCCTCAGGCATGGCCAATAAACGGCTAAAATGAATTCAATGGAAAACTTGACAGCCCCAGGGTCAGAGGAGAGCTAATGGGATCTCACAGCTCAGACGCCTGTATTAGTAATACTCCAGAGCAGAGGAACAAAATGTTGACCCTGCTGTCTGTCTTTGGTTACGTTTGTTAGATGGAGTCCACGCTTTGGAGAGGCAGTTTGGAGGGCAAACCTCTGTCAGCTCAGTCGATCACATAGCCTCAGCTACAGGGACGCTGTTCTTAACTTCCGCATCTGCCATGCCATTTTCTCCCTGACAGCCCTAGAGACGTGTCTATAGGGTGGAGTGGTGGATTTCCTTGTGTAAGTGGCATTTCCTGTCTCTGGAGATGTGTGAGCCCACATACCCTACTCTAACTCCTCCACCCGTCACCTTTTGTGTTCTAGGGCCTCAGACATATTCCTCAGTGAAGGCTCATTCACCCCATGTGAACTGGTACAGTCCATTGGGTGCAATGAGCTGGGAGGCCCCAACATCCAGGAGATAACAGAGACCCGAGGCTTCTGAAACACAGAAGATCCCAGAAAGAGAAGACCCAGGAATGGGGACAAATCATAGGTCAGCTGGGAATAAGGGAAGAAGCTTCCAGGCTCCTGGAAAGAGAAAGCAGCGTGGGTCAGGATCACACAGCGCCAAATACAGGGCGCTCACAGGCACAATGGTCCGCTAGGTCCCCATACATCCGCCTCACTGTTCTCTTGGGTATTTGGTATCCCTTCGGTAGCGCCTCCAAAGGGATTCTGGCTCTTATCAAGTGGCAGTCTTGTGTCTCATGTGGGCGCATCATTCTGAGCCCCTATTTTTAAGAAGCACCTTGTGCTCACAATATGAGAGACAAATAAAAACCAACCAATGACAATGGTAGCGGCAGTGGCGCAGGCGCAAACAGCAGTTCTATTATCTATCCAGGCACCTCAGCCGCCCCCCACCAGCTAAAAGGACAATTGCCCAGGACTGGGTCTACGGCTGAACGCCTCACCTACTACTTCAGTGACCTCCTTGTCCCGTCATTGAGGGATTACGTAATTCCCACCTACAGCTTTGAGTGATGGGTCACAGCGTAGGAAGCCTGCCCACGGGGATGTGACTGGCTGATAGTGACCCTGGATTCAGAAGCCAGGTCTGACTGGGTGAGAAGCCCAGGGTTGGGGACAGTTGCCAACAGTTGTCTCACACTGCTGCCTCAAGTCGGTTAGGATTATCTTCAGGTAACTTCCTGTCAGTCCGTCAGCTCTCACCAGGAACACTGATGCAGTTTAGGCATCTTCTCTGGGGTCAATAACTCATGTGGCTGCAATAAGGGTTGATGGGGAGCTGGACTTGGCAGGCAGGGCACGTGCCAGCTCTGATCTTCTCTGGTCAATGAGGCCATCACCTGAAGATGTTTCTTTAATAAAAAAAAAAAAAAACCCTCCCAAAGTGCTGTGTCCTCTCCTGGGCTCCTGGACCCCTGGACCCCTGGACAAGGCTTCCTAAATTCCCCATTTCTCCTCAGCATTAGTAATGGAGAAGAGGCCCCACATGGCCCCACGTGACCAACCTGAGTCATGCCCATGTTCACTTACACATCTGGAAACCCATCTTCTAAATGTCCCATTTTCTCCTTGGTTATTTGGTTTTTGACTTCCCCTATCTTGTTCCTTGTAACTCTGAGCACCACCAAGCTTAGAATTTATTAAAATTTTGTGTTTTCTGTATTAGTTACGTTTTTATGTCATTGTGACCATAACACTAAGGGACAACTTAGTGGTTTTGAAGAGATTTCAGTCCTTCGTGGTAAGGAAGGTGTGGAGGTTGGAAAGGCTCTGTGTATAGTTTTGGGAGCGTGAGACAACAGCTGTTCACATATTTGTGTATGAGAAAGCAATGACAACAGCCCAAACTAGACGCAGGTGTAAACAGAGCCTGTGCTTTAGTTTTCTGACCACCCAGACCCAAACAGTCACACAGAAACTCTATCAATTACAACACTGCTTGTCTAACAGCTCAGGCTTATTCCTAGCAAACTCTTTGATCTTAAATTAACCCATATCTATTCATCTGTATATCGCCCCGAGGCTGTGGTATACTGATGAAGTTCTGGCGTCTTTCTCCTTCGGCAGGTACATGGCATCTGCCTGACTCTGCCTTCTTTCTCCCTATATTCAGTTTAGTTTTTTCCCCTACCTATGTTCTGCCCTGCCATAGACCAAAGTAGCTTCTTTATTAACCCATGGTAATAAAACATATTTATAGCATACAGAGGGGAATGAGACATCATGTAGGTCAAACCTTTAGAAGCTCACCCCTGCTGACTACTTCAACTAGCCAGATCCACTCCCAAAGGCTCCACAGGTTCCAAAAATAATGCCACAAACTCAGGGCAGAATCCTGAGACCACGGGCCTGTGGAGGATAACTCTGTCATTGATGAGTTCTGTATTTTCTCATCCTCATTGGGAGCAAATCTTGAGGCTGAAACTATTGTATCTTTCAGGGCAGGACTTCTGTGGAGACTTGAATCACACAAACTTGGCTCATTTCCCTCAATCCTGTGCTATAGCAACCCTTCAACTCCTCAGCCCCCCCCCCCCCAGGACTAGGCCTGCAGATCCATAAGAATTGTGCTCGCACAGTGAATAAGCCCAGTTTGGGGCTGTATGTAGGCAGCCTTTCCTGTTGTCTGGGCTTTACTGAAGTCACCCATGGTGGTTGCCATAGAGCACTGCTTGAAGGTGATCTCAGCCCAGATGGGAGGGACACTGATGCTGGAGTAGGAACGGATCAGAAGACAAGGGCACAGTGACCCAGCAGCAGGTCTGCACCAGGGCTCTGGAGTCACACAGCAGATGGGGGTAGAAAATTAAATCTACAAACTCTGTGACCTGTGCGTGGCATTTATCTGTCTGTCTCTCTCTGTGTGTCTCCTCTCTCTCCCTTGTGAACTGTGCATGGCCTCTCTCTCTCTCTCTCTCTCTCTCTCTCTCTCTCTCTCTCTCTCTCTCTCTCTCTCTCTCTCTCCCTTTTCCTTGCTGGTCTATTTCTTTTAGTCTTAAAATAATTACAGGCTCACAGGAAGTTGGGCAGTAGGACAGAAGTGCCCCCTTGAATTCTGGTCCGGGGTATGATTGTATGATTGTAGTACAAACCCAGAGCCAGGGAATTGACACTGGGTGTGCCACTTCATATGGGTAAACCTGTGCAGCCCCCACTGCAACCAAGTTGCAGAACTATTCCTGGTTACAAAGAACACGGACGCCCTTTTCCCTGATCCCTAGAGGTGTTTCAGGGACTATGCTAAGTGTGAGCTCGCTTATTCTCTCTGACACATACTAAGCAGGGTCTATACTGTATCTGTATCATAAGCTATGTCTATGTCACACACCAGAAGATGGAGGCTTGACATGAGCATATTTCTTGACCATATCTCATGGATATTAAGACTTAGAGGGCTCAGGCCCAGGTCACGTTGACATCTGTGTTAAGTCAGGAATACTGTGCTGTCTCAAGGTGTGGGTCAGGAGGTCCTTCAGTCTGGTCTGTCAGTATCCAGTAGAAAACAATCTCCTCCTGTCTGTGTGGTTTCACCAATGAACTTGGAGGCCTGATTATTGTTACTGAACCTTTGGTCAGGAAAGTGGGTGATAATAGAACAAAATGGATCAAGAAGACTCGAGCAGCGACACTGAACAAGAGAATGCATTTGAAAGAACAAGATAAAGCAAGAATGTTATCTCTGAAATAACCAAAAAGGGCCACCTAAGAAGAGTAAGCCAGACATCCTCACAGAAGGATGTGCACGGGAGCCCAGCGGCACCAAGGAAGGGAGGACATTGGCAGCAAGACAACGAAAACAAATCTCTGAGAATGTGAGCAGAAGGCAAAGCCCCAGAATACTGGAACCTCCAGCAGGAAAGGACTATCAGCACACAAAGATGACATAAGTCTCATCTCCTCCCAACATGGCACAATGCTGATGATGCTTCCAGCGGACTCTCGGGCACCTCTATTGACCCTTGCCTCTCCTACGCCCTACTGTGCAGCTTTCCACTTGCTGAGAAATTTGTCTCAGGGATAGCAAAGTGGATGTTGTGTCTCACACCTCCTAATTCTAAGCAGCCCGAGCTCAGAAAGGACCCTGAGCTGAGCAGCCCCCATGCACTGGCCTCAAGAGATTCTTCTGCAGTGAAAACTGGGGTTTGTTTAACTCACCATGGACAGATGTGGATTGAGATGAGAACATTTCTTGACTATATCTCACAAGTATTAAGAGTTAGAGGGCTCAGGCCAGGTCACGTTGACATCTGTGTGAACTCTTGGACACATTCTGTGCTCCCCAGGCTGCTATAAGCTTTGGTCCTTAGCTTGCATAGCCACAGTGACACTCTGTGTTGTGAGTCATAAATGCCCCAGGCTCATTGCCACCCAGAGCTGCTGTTTGTTCCCTGACAAGGGAGTTCCCTGGTGAGCTGAGGCCAGCAAGAAGTCAGCTTACTTTTCTTTTTAAATAAATAAGCAATTTATTTATTTACTTACTTATTTATTTATTTATTTATTTATTTATTTTACATCCCAGTCATGGGTTTCCCCTCCCTCCTCTTCTCCCAGCCCCCCATCCCATCACCCTCTGTTCCCAACCCCAATCTACTCCACCTCCATTTCTGTTCTGGAAACTGCAAGTCTCCCTTGAGTATCAACAAAACAAGGCATATCAAGTTGCAGTAAGACTAAGCACCTCCCCATGTATTAAGGCTGGGCAAGGTGACCCAGTATGAAGAATAGGGTCCCAAAAGCCACTAAAAGAGTTGAAGACAGCCCCTGTTCCCACTGTGAGGAGTCCCACAAGAGAACCAAGCTACACAACTGTAACATATATGCAGAGTGCCTAGGTCAGTCCCATGCAGGTTATGCAGGTTCTCTGGATGTCAGCTCAGTCTCTGTGAGTCCCCCAGAGCCCAGGTTAGTTGAGTCTGGGAGTTTTCTTGTGGTGCCCTTGATCCCTGAGGTTCCTACAATCCTTTCTCCCCCTCTTCCGTAGGATTCCCAGGACTCCACCTAATGTTTGACTATGGGTGGGTCTGCATCAAGTGGCTAAAACTCAATAGCCCTCCTCTATACAAACGATAAACAGGCTGAGAAAGAAGTCAGGGAATCAATATTCTTCACAATAGCCTCAAACTGTATGAAATTCCTAGTGCGTGCAAGTCTAACCGTACAAGACCTGTATGACATGAACTTCAAATCTCTGAAGAAAGAAATTGAAGAAGATACCAGAAGATGGAAAGATCTCCCATGTTCATGGATTGGTAAGATTAACATAGTAAAAATGGCCATCTTACAAAAAATATGGATTCAACACAATCCTCATTAAAATACCAACACAATTCTTTACAGACATTGAAAAAATACTCAACTTCATAGGGAAAAACAAAAAACCCAGAATACCAAAACAATCCTTTTCAATGGAAGCACTTCTGAAGGTACCACCACCCCTGATCTCAAGCTCAAGTACTATCCAAGCTCTGTTACCATAGCCCAAGCTATAGTAATAAAAACCGTGTGGTATTGGTTTGAAAACAGACAGGTAGACCAATGGAATTGAATCGAAGGCCCGGACATAAATTCATACAACTATGGACACCTGATTTTTGACAAAGTAGTCAAAATTATACAATGGAAAAAAGAAAACATCTCAACAAATGGTGCTGGTATGATTGGATGTTGGCATGTAGAAGAATGCAAATAGATCCATATCTATCACCCTGCACAAAACTCAAGTCCAAGTGGATCAAAGATCTCAACATAAATCCAGATACATTGACCCCGATAGAAGAGAAAGTGGGAACTAATTTCTATTTTTAATTGATTTTATTGAGCTATACATTTTCTCTGTTCCCCTCCCTATCTCTCCTCTCCCCTTTAACCCTCTCCCATGATCCCCATGCTCCCAATGTACTCAGGAGAAATTGTCCCTTTTTAGTTCCCCTGTAGATCAGATCCATGTATGTCTCTCTTAGGGTCCTCATTGTTGTTTAAATTCTCTGGGATTGTGATTTGTAGACCATGGGTTTTTTTTTGCTTTATGTTTAAAAATCACTTATGAGTGAGTGGAATTGATTTCTGGGCCTGGGTTACCTCACTCAATATGATGTTTTCTAGCTCCATCCATTTGCCTGCTAATTTCAAGATGTCATTATTTTCTCTGCTGTGTAGTACTCCATTGTGTAAATGTACCACGTTTTCCTTATCCATTCTTCAGTCGAGGGGCATTTAGGTTGTTTCCAGGTTCTGGCTATGACAAACAATGGTGCTATGAATATAGTTGAGCACATGTCCTTGTGGTACAATTGAGCATCCTTTGGATATATACATAAAAGTAGTATTTTTGGGTCTTGAGGAAGGTTGTTTCCTAGTATTCTAAGAAATCACCAGACAGGAACTAATTTCTAATGCATTGGCACAAGAGACACTTTCCAGACCTCAGCTTTTCTAGTTGTGTGGCCCTTTGTATTGTCTTAACAATTTCTTTCTATCCCAGTTAGAAAAATCACTTAAGAACACAAGTTGGACGGATATACTCCTGTACATTTTCCTTCCCTACACCCCATTTCCTTCACAGTGTGATTCCTTCATCTGAGAAACCAACCAGGGCTGGAGAAGTGGCTCAGTGATTAGCATGTGCATTGCATTTGCAGGGGACCTGGGTCTGGTTCCCAGCACCCACATCAGCTGGCTCACAACCACTTGTATCCCCAGTATCAAGAGCTCTAACACCTTCGGCATCCTCTGTTAGCATTTACACACACACACACACACACAGACACACACACACACACACACAATTCAAAATAAAAAGTCAATCTAAAAGAAAAGAAATTAATTCTAGCACATCAAACTCGACCACAGTTGATGTGCCCTTGAGAGCGAGTACCTGCCTTTGAGATGTAGCCACCTGCAGGACACATCTTTGGGGTTTTTGTTTGTTTGTTTTATTTTTGTTTTTTAAAAGCCAAATGCAAGGGTGTTGGAGACCCCAGTGAGCTAACTGAAGCCAGGATCTCTGTTGCAATCAGTCAGTGACTGGCAAATGCCACTAAAGGTGGTGGAACAAGATGAATGCTGCCTAATAGGTTGGGGCTTTGCAAAGCAGCCTGATGTAGCCATGAGTGCAGCCATTACTCAGTGAACATTCCTCACTTCTTTGTTTGATGGCAGCAACATTTTACAGATGCATGTTAGTCACGTTTTAGCAGGGCAGCGATGAAGCAAACGTGCCTGGATTCTGAGCTGAGAGCAGCTCACAGACTTGGAGCCTTTCCCTTCTGTTATTCTAGAGAATATGGGATCTCTGAGGTCAGGATGCTGGAAGTGTCCATGCTGGTCCAACCTGCTGGGCCCCGGGAGAGCCATATGTCAACAACAAGAAAAACGTATAGCGCTCGCTCTTAGTTGTGAGTCCAGATGTGACCCATGGAGGAGGCAGCCCACTGCGAAGTGCTGAGGCCAATGGCCATGCAGCTGCTCTTCAGAAGCAAGGCCTGTAATTTGGCACCGAGGATCTTCTCCCGCTGCTTGTCTGGAATCGACATCGCTGCTGCTTGGGATGTTTTGAGATAAGCTGTAAATCTCTCCTGTCTCGGATGTGATCTGGGAAGCTGACCACACGGACTCCTCTATGGGGTTCTTGAGGCTGCCCATCGAGCAGTGGCTCAGGATATGGATTACAGACTTGGGGGACCCATCCCTCCTTGGGATTTGTCTCCCCATCCCCGGAGGGTGGGTGCTTATAAAATATTTAACAGACTGGTGATTCTCTTAACTGCCACCTCCATGTTCCCTGAAGAGTACAGGTCCTGAATGAGAGCACTCCAAACTGGACAAGCAGAGGAGGTGGGTTTGATGGGGGAGGGGTTTATTTTTTAAGTGATCACATCAAGATGTTGACTGGAGGTTTCTCTTTACATCTAACATTTTCTAAATTTCTCTCTTGATCCCCATCTCCGTGATGGGTGTTGGGATCCATGTTTACCAATGGCTCTTGTGTTCCCAGCAAAACCCTATACAGGAGCCCTTAATCTGGGCAGCAGAATGGCATCTGGAAGGATGGCTTCCCTTTGGGATATTTTCCCTTGAGAGTGTGGCTTAGCATGTTTGGGATACATTTAAAAAAGTACCATAGATTGGGGGCTGAAGGGACAGACATTTACTTTCTCTGAGTTCTGGAAGCTGGAAGTCTAAGAGTCTCAGAGACAAATAGGTTCCAATTCCTACTCAGGCGTGAGAGTGTTGAGGTTTGCGAATGAAAATGGCCCCATAGGCTTATAGGCCCTGGCATTATTGGGAAGTGTAGCCTTGTTGGAGGAGGTGTGGCCTTGTTGGAGGGGGTGTGGCCTTGTTGGAGGGGGTGTGGCCTTGTTGGAGGAGGTATGGCATTGTTGGAGGGGATGTGGCATTGTTGGAGGAGGTATGGCCTTGTTGGAGGAAGTGTGGCCTTGTTGGAGGAAGCAAGCTTTGAGGTCTCAGCAGCTCAAGCCAGACTAGTGTGTCTCAGTCTCTTCCTGTTGTCTGTGGGTCTAGATGTAGAATTTCCAGCTCTCTTAGCTCTCTTCAATGCTTCCTGCCGTGACAATAATGGACTACACCTCTGAATGGCACACCAGCCCCAGTTAAATGTATTCCTTTATAAAAGTTACTGTGGTCACAGTGTCTCTTCACGGCAATAAACCCTAACTAAGACAAGGTCATACACAAAGAATCCATGATAACCAGCTCACATGAGGCAAGTTATTCCCTGCCTTGCACTAAAGAGAATCCTGCCTAGAGGCTGGATGGAAGAGCTGGGGACTTGACCCAGGCCACCCGCCTTGGCCTGGCAATGGGAGGAATCCTCAGAGAAGAGCAATGGAGAGGTGCCACGTCTTCCCTCCCCTTTCTCTTGTCCCTCCTCTGTCTTTCCCATTCCTTCTCCTGCCTTTCTTCCTCTCTTTCTGTGTTGTGAACTTTACTTTCAGAGCCTCATAGGCTAAGATGAAATGAGAAAGCAGAGGCCACCTGACACCGTATCTGCCATCGTAGCTCTTCCGTTGTCACCAATCCGCCCCGCCTCTTCTACGTGGGAGTGGTGGGGGACGACGTGTATAGTGCACCGTGTGTGTGTGTGTGTGTGTGTGTGTGTGTGTGCTGTATGTGCACTTGTCTGTGCAGACTCGCAGAAGCCTACAGAAGACATCCACACTCTGCTCTCCCTCTCCTTATCCTGTTCCCCTGAGACAAACCTTGGAGGTTGGTTGGAACCCAGCGAATCCCAATAGTCCTGCTGTCTCCACCCCCAAGAGTTCTGGGGTTACATACTCGCATGCAGCCACACCCAGCTTCTTAAGTGGGTGCCAGAGATTTTAACTCATGGCTTTGATGTAAGCACTCTTTCCCCACCGAGCCATCTCCCCAGCCCATGTCCCACCACCTCCTCTCATTGATACATCTCTGTGTCTGCATTCTGGAGTAGCACAAATGAAGCCAATCTCTTAGAAGACCTTAAGAACAATTCTTGCCTTACTCAGGACCTGAGATCCTTACCTAGTGTCCCTTTCATGTTTCCATCTCCCAGACAAACTGATCACTTCCTACAGTACATTTTATTTCCACACCAAGAGAAAAGTCTTAATTAAATATGCTTGACAGAGTGAAGCCCACATTAATTGTCCCAATACTGCTTCCTTCCAAGCGATGACACTGTCAATCAAACCCTCATAAATTACTTAATGAGCATAATGTTGGTGCCAGGTCATCTCCTGGCACAAAAAAACACAGCTCTGAGTTACAGAGACAGAGATCCTGCTTGGATAGATGGGGTTATAGTCCAAGAGTACTCACACTGAGCAAGACAATTGCTAATCGTGGAACTAATAGTCTCATATGCGTATGTCGTTTTAAGAACAGGTTTCACAGGGCTTTGTGTGCTCCGATCACACGACAACCTTGTTAGGCAAATAGGATGGGAAATATTTAGATAATTAAGCCCATTTTGCAAATGAGGAAACCGAGACTTACTTTAGTGGTAACACAGTCAGGGAGCTCGTGAGATTCACAACCCTCTAACACCGACATTCTGTTCATAGTGCCTGGCTGCACACATTAGCATTAACGAGATTGCTGGTAGCTTCTGCCTGTTTCCCAAGCCAGCTCCAGCTCGGTCGTTAGCAGTATTGTCTGCAGTTTTTAGCATATGTATGCATCCACAGATTTATGTGGTGCCTATGGTGGTTTGCAAAACACATCTTGCATCTTGCTGTCATCACGCCTTGGACATCAGACCTTGCTCCTGGGAGGCAGGGATGGGCTGGCCAGCATCAGGAGACACCATTGTATAGTGGGGCTGGTTTCCCCATCAAGAAGTACAGGGGAGACATCCGGGAGGTCAAGTGGCCCCACAATTAATAGACAGGATTTCACAGAGATGACATGGTCAGGCACAGGCAGGGAGTCCCAGCAGGGGGCGGATCACAGGGCAAAGCTGTGGGGAAGCAACCACACTGGACCAGCGGGTCACAGGAGATTCGGGAAATGAGCAGAATTAAGCTCCCGGCAGTTGAGGAGATGGTGGTGTCTGGAAGGCTAAATGGGGTGGGGGCCCCCTCAGCTCTGTGGGCTGAGCAACAACCCAGATGTTCAGCCCTTGCTGGCACCCTTGGCCCTTTCTTCCTCCTTTCATGAAGGGACAGGCAGGAAAAAGAGCACACCCATCTTCCTTAGGGATTCTCATTGTTCATTTCCAGAGACCTGTGCAAAGAACATGCTTCATTCAGTCTCCAATCAGCTCTTGGGTCATCTGCTATGTAATGTCTTTGTGCCATACGTGGGTATGGATCTATAGTAATCCCTCATGTCTCAGGTTTGGTCCCTGTTACCTAGACTAGACAACCAGAACAGCTCAGGGGTTGCCCTTGAGGTGCCTCAGGGCTCTGTTAAACTCATCAGATAAAAGGGAGAAGGTAGCAGGAAGCAGGAACTACCTAGGTAAACATCCAGAACACCCCTCGGGAGAGAAGGACTGTATTAGTTACTTTCCTCATGGCTACCTGACAGTGCTACTTGAAGAAGGGAGGGTTTCCCCTGACTCACAGTTCAAGAGGGGTGTGAAAGTCAGGGGGGAGGGGGAGGGGGGAAGAGAAAGAGGAGCTTGAGGCAGCAGCAACAGCCAGGAAACAGAGAGAAATGTGGGTGCTCAGCTCCTCTGCTTTTATTTGGTACAAAACCCCAGCCCATAGAATGGTGTGATTTGGGAGCTCCTTCTGTGTCTGTGTTGCTTTTATTGGATAATGAATAAAGCTGTTTGGGTCAATGGCTTCGCAGAGTAGAGACAGGTAAAAATCCAAACAGAGATAAAGAGAGAGAGTGGGTGGAGTCAGGGAGTCGCATGTAGCTACCAAAGGAGAAGGACACAGTGGAACCTTAGGATCCTTACCAGTAGGCCACAGCCTCATGACAATACACAGATTGATAGAAGCAAGTTAATTTAAGATGTAAGAGCTAGCTAGGAATGGGCTAGAGTCATTAACCGAGCAGCTTTATCCATCAACCAATAAAGCAACACATATGCAGAAGGACATCCCACACCAATGGTGCCACTCACATTTAGAGCGGGTCTTCCTACCTCAGTGAACACAATCTAGAAACCCTCATAGACATGACTGGAGGGTTTTCTCGTAGGTCATTCTACCTCTGGTCAAGTTTGATGGTCACTGTCGCCAACACAGGGACCATGCTGTGCTATACAAGAGAACTAAGGTGTCCCATCATCCCCACCTTGCCCTGCAGAAGGCCATCCCTTTCTTACGGAGCTAGATTACAGGAGCAGAGATTCAAGGGACCTGAGTAGTTGAGGACGTATAACTGCTAAGGCCTGGAGGGCAGCTGAGAGAGAGCCTGACATGTACTCAATTATTAGTGACAGATGCCACTAACTACAGTAACCAATACGACTGTCATTCAAATGAAACAATGAAACATGGAAAGAAAGTAACACAAAACCCAGCAAAAACAAAGAGGGCAAAACTTGCAGCCTAGGGTAAAGAATTTAGAGAAACGTTGATTTGGAGGGTGGCGTTTGATTTGTTCATTAATTAGTCATGAGTGACTTTAGGTAGCACTCTGTGATGGCTGCAGTTTTGGTTGTCAGTTTGACACACCTGGAATCAAATGTCTGGAATTAAAACCTAAGCAGCGGGGCATGCCTCTGACGGATCTTCTCGACTGATCATTTGAGGTGATCCAATCTAACCCTACCCTGGGCCTGGGCCACACCTTCTGGTGGCAGCCCTCATACAAGGGTGCTTTTGCTTTTTGCCTGTTTGTCCTCGCTCTCACTGGCAAGCTCATCTACCCTGACGCTAAGGCATTCCTCTGCTGGAATTAGAACCCACGTTTTCAGAGTCCCAGTGTAGGCTGGACTCGTTGTTTTCTAGGAATCCTCGGGAACTCCGGCACCAGATTGGCGCTGCTGAGACATCAGCTTTCTGAATGGAACAACTACCGCATTCTTGGCCTTCTGCTGGGAAACAGCCATTATTGGACGAGCCATACCACAATCTGTAAACCACTCCAACGACAAATCCCCTTTAATACATATATATCAATTATATATATATAAATATATAATAATTAATATAAATAATTATATAATATATATAAATTAATATATTAATATATTAATTTATTCGTTCATTTCCATTCACTCAATGAATTCTGTTCCTTTAGAGAACACTGACTAACATACATACCTTCCCTATTAACCAGGCAGGGTTCTCCAGAGATCAAAATTGATAGAACAGTGTGTGTGTGGGGGGGGGGGGTGGGAGAGGTTAGAATGACTTACAGGCTGTGGTCTAGCTAGTCCAACAATGGTTGTCTGCCAACGGAAGTTTCAAGAATCCTGTAGTTCTTCAGTCCACGAGGCTGGATGTCTCAGTTGGTCTTCAGTGTGCAGAATCCTGAAGAAGTAGGCTCTAATGCCACTGAAGGAATAGACTTACCAGTGAGAGACAAGACAAGTGGGCAAAGAAAGTCAGCTTCCTTCTTCCATGTCCTTTATATAGGCTGCCAGCAGAAGGTGTGGCTCTGGTTGCAGGTAGCTCTTCCCACCTCCAAAGATCTGGATTAAAAGTGATTCTTCCCATTTAAGATGGTTTAATAAAGAAAAAAATCCCTCACAAGTGAAGCCCTATTAAATGAAAACTCAGGGTCAGAAATTGGGGTTCAACCTGAAGATCTGAAAAGTAAAACTGCCAGCCACTGGATCTTACCTTGACCCCCAACCAAAATGGCGATCCTGCCTCCTGGAATCGCAGAAGGACACTGCTCTACTGAGAGCTGATTCCTCCCATTTTATAATCCTCTCTAGGGCTGGGATTAAAGACCTGCACCACTGTCATTAAAGGCATGCACCACCCAGTTTCTATGGCAACTAGTGTGGCTACTGGGATTAAAGGTGTGTGTTACCATAATCTGGTCTGTAAGGCTGACCCAGTGGGACTGTTTTACTCTCAGATCTTCAGGCAGCCTTTATTGATTAAAATACAATTAAAATCCACTACACACAAGTGTATCCAGCTGCTTGGGTTTTAGTTAATTACAGATGTAATCACCTTGACAACCAAGAATAGCCATCACACCCTCTGAACCTGTTTCCTGGCCTGTAGTGACAAAGATGTGCTGAATGAATCCTGGGTCCCTGTGAAGAACCCAGTGGGGAAGCCATGAAGGCTGAGGCATACCTGGAAAGAATTCTTCCACGATACTGATTGTCACCAAATCCTGTTAACTTCTCTTCCTTTGGCGTTCCATTTCTCAGCTCACAGTGTGTGCAAAATATTCATTTATTCCTCGTGATGACTGTGAACCACCTGGCTTCTCCACTGAGGATACGTCTCAGCAGAGTGGAGGGGTCCTGGTGGCTTCTGCCAGACTAATCTGCAGGTCCAGGGTGTCTGACATGGCTGCTTAGACTGTTCTCCTGCTTGATCTTGAGCCATCTCATCACTCCCTTTGTTCTCCATGCCTTCAACTCTTCTTCGGACACAATTCTATTAACTCGACTCCCGCCTCCGGCTCACGGGTATCCCTGTCCATGTGAGAGTGGACGGGTTTTCTTTTTACCTTCTCCCTCAGTTACTTGCCATTGCTGTGACTAAACACCTGAGGGAGTTGACTTGAGAGAGGAAAGACTGACTTTGGCTCATGTTTTCAGAAGTTTCAGGGTTGGTCGTTTGGTTCTGTTGTTCCTGAGCCGTGAAGTATCACAGGCGGAACCGTGTGATAACGTTCAGCTGCACACCACTGGGGGAGAGGAAGAGAGGAAGGGGGAAGGAAGGAGGGAGGGAAGGGGGAAAAAGGAAAGGGAGAGAAGGAGTCCAGAGCATGCCTGTAGTGACCCACTTCTTCTGAGGAGAGCCCCCATCCTAAAGGTTCCATCACATCCCAGGTGTCCAACAAATTATTAACCCATCTGTGGACTTATCCAACGATGATGTCAGGGCCTTCATGATGTCATCCCTTCCCCAAAGCCCACCAACTGAGGGACAGTCTCGATCTAAACCATAACCCAACCTGGGGGTCCCTTTCTTGCCACACCCCACAACTCAGTATTGGGTTGCATTTGTGTTTGTTGACCCAGAAAGAGCTTAGCTCAGACTCGGAGCCTTCCTTTTACTGTCTGATGAGACCAATATCCACGAAGAAGAAATTCAACAAGAGTCAAACCAAAGAATTATGCTCATAAGGCAGGAGGGTCTTTCTGCCATGTCTCCGAACAGGAAAATCAATTCAACAAATATTTATTGGCACTTACACTGTTTGAGGCATGGTCTGTATATTAAAAAGAAAGATGGTGTGGCCTCGAGGTAGTGGGGGAAAAAAAAAGGCATTCAACCTATTTGTAAACGTCTAGGCAAGTGCAGGAGCTACATGGGGAAAGAGCCAACTCCCACCACCTCGTCCAAGCAGACTAACATCTCTCTATTTATTCCTCATGGAGTCTCAGAGCAGCTAGAAGGATATGTCATCCTTCTGAACAGCTGTATGGGTATGACTTCTCTTCCAGAAGTCAAACAATGAGTGTCAAGAAGTGACATTACATCTAAGGCAATGAGTTAGAGCAAGCCACTAGGAGAAAAGGTGCCCAAGGCAGCGGTTAAACGGCATCTTTAGAGTCAAAGCCCTAAGGTCAAACCTGGGAAAGTTTCATCTATACTGTCCTCCTTGGTCCCCTTCCCTTGTCATAAGGAATTGGACTCCACATAAATCCCATGTTCTTCTTTTTTTTCCCTCTGTCTCTTACAGAACCTGTGTATGGCCACACCTTTTGGATTGAGTGCTGCATTTGCCTGATGATAGAAACTAAAGATAGGAAAGAAAGAGAAAGAAAGAAAGAAAGAAAGAAAGAAAGAAAGAAAGAAAGAAAGAAAGAAAGTAAGTAAGTAGCGGTCAGTGATGCCTGAGGAAGCACACCCCTTGAGAGCCAGGAATAAATGTGTCACACAGAGTCACAGAACAGTGTGAGAGCCTAAATACTACTACATTTCCCAGCAAAGGGCACCCAGAACCAGATGCGTGCAATGACATTTGCTACTGTCAGTGAGCAACAATCTGTCAGCCAATCTTCAGGCAGCTGTGCCTCCCAGAACCCTCCCGCTGGGTGTTCAGTTCTCCAATAACCTCCACTTATGGTGGCCACTTCTGCCTCTCAAGACCTGAGAACGTGTGGAATTGTTACTACGTGGGACTCTGATGCAAGAGGAAGAGTTTCTGGAGCCTAGGAAGCACATGGAAAATTCGAGAACCTTTGAAACTTATGGAAAGAAATACAAGCTCAATGTATAAAATTCAAACCACACAGAAACAGGAGCAGTAAAAGCTTTAGGGCCTTTCTTCACTCCTCCCCCAGAGGCATCCACCATTAAGGGCTTCCAAGCGTTTATGGTTTATTTATGTTAATCAGGGTGGTGGGTTAGCCCCATGTAGACTCTGAAAAGACTCTCTCTGGTTTTAGGAGGGAACGTCAACTGTGGAAGATGGTCCTGAAATGAGCAGGAAGTGCCCTGGCCAAGGTGGAAAGGAAGGGCAGCTGAGGCAATGCCATGGCAAAGGGAGCATGGCCCCAGCAGGCAGACTCGGTGTATTTTGGGGCAGTGGGACCAGTGAATAATTGACGAATGATTCACTGGCCCCATGTGTGAGGCCACCTCCTGAGTGCTGGACTCCTCTGGTGTCCACAGGTTCCCTGGCAACGATCAGAAAACCAGAAACCTTTAAAAATAGAGCCAGCTTCCCCTCACCTGCCATCTAAACACGTCCCTGGCTGGCAGGGCAGGACAGCCCAGGGAGTGGCCCCCAGACACACAGGAGGCGCCGCCTTCAAAATTCCTATTTTTAAACCCTGAGCACTTACTAGAAAGTGTCCGTCCCTCCAGTTTACACAGATGCTTATTTCTTGATGGGTTCCAATCTGCGAGTGGAATTGGAAGTGGTTCCGTATTTGGGAACAGAACCAGCTCCCACCACCTTTTCAATCGCCCCAGATTTATCCCTGGGGTGCAAGCCTATTTGCAGATTTCTTTCGCTTGCCACTTGTGTTTAAATTGCAGAGCCGTCCCTATACATAGCCAGGGAAGCGGCTGACTGAAAATAGCTACTTTCAGAAACAGAGCAATTTGGAATACGCAAAAATAGCCCTCTGTGGTGACTTGAGTGTCTCATTTTCCATATTGATTTCCGCACCCCCTTGAGTGTGGTTTTCTGGAACTGTGTGTGCGGGCAGGTGTCGCCGCGCCCTTGTGTACTTCCTGATGGGCAAATACAATGTTGCTCTCATCACGTGTGTCTAGAAAGCTGAAATAAATCCAGGAAATAAATAGGGGTTTGGATGTGACCATTAAGATTGTAGATTCAGCATGATCACCCCTAATCTGAAAAGCTTGGGACCAGAGTTCTTCAGATTTTCAATTTTTAAAAACAGATATTGGAATCTTTGCTTATCCATGATGAGACAACTTAAGGGTTGGAACCCAAATCTGAACATGACATTTGCTTGTGTTTCATTTACACATCATGAACACAATCGTAAAGTAACTTTATATAGCATTTTTAATGAGCCTGTGCTGTTGATGCCAGCCTGCCTGTCACATGAGATTAGATGTAGAATTTTCCACTTGTGGGATCACACAGGATCTCAAAAAGTTTCAGAGCTGGGTTATTTGGGAGTTTGGGCCTAGAGATGGTCAATCTATGTCAATCACATGACCACTTGTGAATGTCATAAGGTAGTTCAGGCTAAGCTCCTGCCCCTCTATAAAATGTCATTCTCACCACCAAATGCTGCCTGAGTCCCCTACCTTCTGCTTTGGTGACATTGCTCAAATGGCCTTCAGAAATTAGTGCCACAACTTCAGAATCAGGTCACACCTCAGACCTGGACATGTGTAATAAGAAAAGCTGCTTGTGCCCTTGGGAAGCCCTGTGGCTTTAGAGTCACGGCCACGTCCATTTGATACTGTGGGACACGGGTGTGTCAGAACACTCAAAATGCACGTGTTCGAGACCCCAGCACCAGGAGTCCAGACTAGAAAGCCCAGCAAGACCCCCAGCGAAGACTCTCCTATCCCTTGTCATTCACTGGGAGATGTTTATTTGCCACGGGCTGAGGAAGGTATGTTTAAAAAGCCATGTCAATAACAGACAAGAAGGTCAGATCTCAAGAAGTTACGTTGAGTCAAGCCAGCCCCAAACCACGTGCACATCATGTCACCCCTTATAAAGGTTCTGGAATCCGCAGCCTAATGGGTCAGGACAAATATCTGAGGAGTGTGGTGCAGGCGGAAGAGAAAGAGGCGGGGGGGGGGGGGGGAAGGGATTGTTTGTGGGTGATGGATGTGCTCGTTATTGTGACTATGAAGATGCTTCACAGCTGTGTTCCAACGCAGAGACTCGCTTAGTTGAAGTCATCAGTGTGTACGGTACACTGCCGGCCAGGCCAGGGATGTAAAAAACCCGAGGTAGGCCAGCAATGCTTCAAAAGAATTGGGCGGGGAGTCCTACCCCTGCGCCACAGTACAGCCTCAGGCAGCAATTTCAGTTCCATCTCCACACTGCCAGCCAGGCTAGCCCGGCACGTCTGTCAACTCATTCAGTCCTCAGAAACCCTGGGGAGGACGGGTGTAGACCGGGTCAGAAGCTTGCTCGCAGCGCCTCAAAATGACTCCTCAGCCCAAGCTCTTAAACCCAGAAAGGCACTTAGACCTGGATCTGCCACTAAATGGCCATGTCATTGAGTTGAGTGGGTCTTTTTAGTGGTTGGACACCTTCAAGCAATGCCTCATAAGACTTTCTTTTTCAGGGTCACCAAATTTGTTCCCCCAAATTAGTCAAACCTTACATAGGTCTTAAAGTATAAGTTTCCCGGTGTCACTTAATTATAAAGGAGCAGTTTGAATTTCACAGTCCCTGGAAACAGTAGGGATTCCCGAGAGGCACACTGTTACAGGGTACTGGGTCACTTGTGCCCAGACAGCCTCACTCCTCTCAGGGAGGCCTGGAGCCACTTTTCTGGGGCAGCCAAGGTCACAGTCTGTCGGCGAGGTCAGCGCAGTCCTGAGCTCACAAGCAGAACCTATTCCTGCCTCTCTAGAGAATGGCAGAGTCCTTCACTAGACCCCCACGTCCTTTCTGGGGAGGTATGGATGCTACCCTTCCCCTTAATGGACCAGGTGCTTGTGCTCCTCACATCCTACAAGTCTCCCCAAACCCTTTTTTCCCAAGTCAGAAGGAAAAGAGTTTTCTGTGAATTTCCCCTCTGAAACTAAAAATATACCCTAGATCCCATGGGGGTCACATATCAGATTTCCTGGAGATCAGATATTTACATTATGATTTAACAACAGTAGCAAAATTACAGTTATGAAGTAGCAACTAAATAATTTTTTTTTTTTGGTTTTTCGAGACAGGGTTTCCGTGTAGTTTCTAGAGCCTGTCCTAGAGCTAGCTCTTGTAGACCAGGCTGGCCTCGAACTCAGAGATCTGCCTGCCTCTGCCTCCCGAGTGCTGGGATTAAAGGCGTACGCCACCACCGCCCGGCTGCAACTAAATAATTTTATGGTCGGGGGTCCCCACAGTATGCGGAACTGTATTAAGGGGTCACAACATTAGGAAGGTTGAGAGCCACTGCCTTAGAATAACACGACGACCTCGAGTGAGGCCCTTCATTGCTCTGGTTTCTCTAGGTAACAAGAACAACCATTAGTTAAGTAACACTGGGCAAATTCCAACACCGAGAGCCTGGCACATCTGTCCCAGGATAGTTCCGCCCCCTTCATCGCTGTAGTCACAGGCGGCTGTTGACCAAGAGCCTTAGAGGTGTTCTCTTCACACCATGTTATAGTAAAGGTGAGTGTGCAGCTGGAGGCTGAGGAGTAGAGGTCCCTCCTGCCCTGGTGCTTTGTCATCATTTGATGAGAAGTCTGGAATATCCTTCACAAAAGACCCCAAGTCATTTCTAAGTCTTGCGTTGACTCAGGATGGTGGTTGAGGAGAGGGAACCTCTCTGCTACACTGCCCTGCTGACAAGGATAAGGAAGGACAAGCCAGCAGGAGCGACCAGCAGCTGCACTGCCTCCTGCTGGCAAGTTCACCAACTCCTAAATCTTGAGCCAGGAGTCCACGGGTTCCTGCAGAAGGGGTTAACTCACTTCCTAAAATACCTGCTGAGGGAGAACATGCAGACTTGTGGTCAGAACTCCACAGATCTTAGATTGCATGGGAAAGCATCGCAGCAATGCCTCGTCAGTGGCAGTACTGAAGGACTCTGTGGTTGATTTAGAGGGCTACTGTGTAGACAAAACCAACACACATGCAGGCACACACACACACACACACACACACATACACACACATATGCACATACACACACACACACACACACACACACACACACGGACAGCAATGCCAAGACTATAACTTCCGATTCCTTATTTACTGCTGCAAAATCCCAGACTTTATCTAGGAATGTCGTGGTCTGGCGGCGGGGCCATTTTTCAGGGACAGAATATTGAACTGACTTTGCCTTCAGAATCGAAAGAAGGGAACAGACACTGGCTAGTGTTTGTTCATTGTCAGTATCTTAACAGTGCTAGCTCTTGGTGCAAGAAGTGGGAAGTCAGTTGGTTCTAAAGAGAAAGCAAAGGCGGGATGGTGGTGGCACATGCCTTTAATTCCAGCACTGGGAAGGCAGAGGGAGCTGTGAGTTCAAGGGCAGCTTGGTCTATAGAGTAAGTTCCAGGACAGGCTCCAAGTCTACAGAGAAACCCTGTCTCGAATAAACAAAAGCGAGAGAGAAAGAAAGAGAGAGAGAAGCATCTGAAGGCTGTGGGTTTGTGTAATTGCTATGGCATGAGTATCCCTCAAAGAGCTGATGTCGAAATCCAGTGTCCATTGGTCAATATCAAGAGATGACAATAGGACGAGAGCAAGAGGTAATTGGCTCATTCCTGGACCAGGAAGTTAAGAGGGTGTCCCCAGAGGTGGTCTTTTGGCTTACATGCCTTACATCACCGGAGACATTGCAGAGTCCCCATCAAAAAGACCTTTACAAGATGCAGCTGTCCAAAGCTCTGCTCTCCATAAATTGTGTTAAATAAACCTTTATTCTTTGTAAACTTTCCAGTCTGTGGTATTTGGTTATAGAAATAACAAACATGACCTAAGGCACTTAGAGTATATTATTTTTTTTCCAAGAAAAGTTATACAAGCGTCAAGCCCCACAAACACTAGCTTTGTCCTGTCCTCATTCTCTCCACAGACCAACTCTGCTGACCCCACCAAATCCTGCAGGGCTACAGATAGTCGGGGTCTACAGGTGATGCCACTGCCCACTGTAACCACTGAAATCACCATTCTCCATTCAGCCCTCGGTCACAAGTGCTGTTGGCCAACCAATGCCTTAGCTGCCCCACTCAGTGCCTTCAGGAGTTAAGGTGAAAGGGTTTGAATGAGACTGGTTCCCAAGAACGATGCTCTAAACTGTGTTCACTACAGTAGAGAGTAAGACAGAACGGCCCTGAAGGAGACAATCAAGTCCCAAACGCTCTCCCTTCCACCCATCCTCTTCCTTTGGCTGTGGTGGCTGATGTCTTAAAGGCCACAAGCCCAAACAGATGACACGTGGCCAGAGCACGGGATGCTGTAGTGAGATGCGACGGGAATGGCAAGGCCAGTTCTTCGAGTCAATTGATTTGGTTAGACCATTAGTTTTGGAAGGAGATGAGATAAGTTAAAAACATGGCTGGGGGAACGCTAACAAGATGGCTGAGCAGGTAAAGATGCTTGCTGCCAAGCCTGTGGCCTGAGTTCAAACCTTGGCACCCATGTGGTAGAAGGAGAGAACCAACTCCACAAATTGTCCTCTGACCACACCCCCTCCATGTACCAGGCCACTCAAGTGCCCACACACACGCACACTCACACGCATAATACATAAC
This sequence comes from Arvicola amphibius, assembly GCF_903992535.2. Lineage (NCBI taxonomy): Eukaryota > Metazoa > Chordata > Mammalia > Rodentia > Cricetidae > Arvicola > Arvicola amphibius. Next base: position 182,392,067 of record NC_052047.1, on the reverse strand, counting down.
TAAAGAGGAATAGAAAATAAAGGGATATTTGGTTTGGAGACAGACTGCTTTCACTGCTGGAGAGGTATGCCAGGTGCTTTCCTTGTTGTTATAACAAAATGCCTGGCAACAGCAAGGTAAGAAAGAAAAGGTTCGTTTCAGTCAGCCTGATGATATAATCTCTTATGTCAGAAAAAACACGGTGGTGGGGATACGAGGCAGTTGGTTGTCAGTGTTCTGTGCTGCGCAGGCCGGTCAAAGAAAGAAGGTCACGCCACAATGTCATTCAGGTTCTATGGCAGCGGGGAGGCACAGTGTCAAGGAGCTGAACCCCGAGCAGCTGTGCAGAAGGGTGTTTATTGATCGTTACATAAAGGTGGTTTGTTTGGATAAAACAAGTTCCTCACACCAAAGCCCTTTGACCTACTCCATATGTCTTCTGAAGGAAATCACTGCACCCCACAACTTTAGTCCTCACTTGTACCATTTGCAACACCCAATAAAACAAGATGCTCTGGGTGTGCCAGGGCCATCTTCTAACCAAAGCCATGAAATGGATGGGAAACCCCTTCAGAAACACAACTCTATAAAGCATAGAAAACAATCACCGTTCTCCACAAGGTCTAAATACCTCCAACAAACAGCCATTGCCTCCTAATGTTACCCTGGATACAGGGAAAAACAACTATTTCACCCTAATCTTTACCCAGATACAGTGCCTCTGCTAGATCCCCTCAACAGCTGGTCACACCATGTCTGTAGTAAGGAAACACCAAGAATTAACTGAACGCTGAGGCTCGGTTCTTTCTCTCTCTCACCATTTTACTCAGTCCAGGGCCCCCACTCAAAAAACAGTGTCACCCACATCCAGGGTGCACCTTCCCTCCTGAGTTAAACCTCTCCAGAAATGCCTTCAGGGATGTGCCCAGAGGTGTGTCTCCCAGGTGATTCCAAATCCAGTCAAATTGGCCACGGAGATTGACGATTGCAAATGGGGAAAGAGAAAATCCAGAAGTGAGGTAAAATGATCAGAAACGTGGCAGTGAACTTGTGAGTAAATACATGGACGAAGATAGATAAGCGTGTGTGCTTGCTCGGATGTGCACACACACACAAATATATACAGTGAATTACAAATATGAGCATCCATGCATGCACACATGTGATCCCAACTTCATCAGCCAAGAGCTCAGGCAGGAACGGCAGCACAGAGCTTGTTTCTCAGGCACCTCCCTCCACTACAGGCACTGGAGCTGTGTAGAAATGGCTGATTCCCAAGCAGAGCAAAGACAAAGCATGAAACACCTTGTTCCAGAAAACTCTTCAATGGTCTTTCTGCTTGAGGGGACACAGACCTGTTAAAAATATACCCAAGGCAGCCTGAAGGGCCTCTGAAGGGCCTCAGGACAGCTCGGTGCCAGGACAACTAGTGACGTTAGCAGATTGTGACCCATTGTGTGTACTGTGTGAGCTGACAGGGAGAGAGGCAGCGGGTAGGTGAGTAAGTCAGAAGAGCCAGCTCCTGTTGAAGTAAATAAATAAATGTAGAAGGGATGGGAAATCGGCGGTTGGCACTTAGAAACTATTGCAGGGGTTGCGGACAAAGACAAAGAGGGAACACTCGGCAGCAAGCTTCGAACCATTGTATTTCTATCACCGTCACCACTCAACCCACAGACTTGTGGTTGTCTGTGTATGTGGGGGGGGGGTGGGTGCCCTTGATTTAGGGAAGTGCCCACTGAAGACTTTCAGGATGAAGGCATCATGGCTGCAGCTCACCCTCAAGTAGTTCCCGAGAAGAATAACGATAATGGATAGATGTTCATATGCAGAGAGAAGGTCAGGAAACCGAACGCCAACCTCGGGGAACGAGGGCGAGGAGATAATGGCCGTCCTCGCAACATTCCTGTGAGCGTGAAAGTACTTCAAACTAAATTATTAAAATGGGTTATCAAACCACCACGTGCTGCAATGATGATCCTCACCCCGCAGGCTTCACACAGGGAGGGAGTCTTCCTGGAAAGTCCCTTCCATTATCCATTCTCAGTGAACCAAATGCTGCTTCCCACCCCTTCTGCTGAGCACTGCAAAATGCCAAGGCAAAATCAAATAAACTTAAAAATCTCTCACAAGAGCCAACGTGAAACTGGCACCGCTTTGGTAGAACAGCAGGAAGTAACGCTTGCTTACAAGCTCAAAAGCCAGCAATGGAGGCACGCAGAAAGAGAAAACACTGAAATGTTTAAATTAAGTGCCTCTGGCAAACAGTTGGCACTATTTGGTCAGTGCTAAGGCAAATCCATGCCCAGTTGTTTCCATAATTTGTTAACAATAAATACTGGTGCCGAAGGAGAGCTGCTTGGACAGGTTACTCGACTCCTCTGAACTCTGGTCTCTACCTGTCTCAGGGGTGAATAACGCCAGCTGCTCCCTGTGGGTGTGTGAGGCCTCATAGTACCTCACATGAGCATCCAACACACAGTATCACACAGACATGTTCCCTCACTGTCCACAAAGCACCCAGACAACTCTCAGCTCCCACCCACAGCTCTGGGCTACAGACAATGAAGACCTTTCCCAGATTTATCTGGATGTCTTCAAACTCAGTATTCCTGTGGTCTACAGGTCTTTCCTTGTGCCGCAATGACATTTTTCCTCCGTCTGTTTTTATCTCAAACAGATGTCCCTTAATTCTATGGTACACTGTCCAACAACAAGTTCAAATTTACTCTTCTCCTTGAAGACAGGCCCCTTTGCTTCTGGTGGCTTACAAGCCGCAGGGACGCCAAGGGGAGAGGCGTTCGTCTCTTTTAGCCTGTCTGCAAAGAGGAGCGGCACAGTCAGAAATTGGACTGAGATGGATTTCCGAAGGGCTGAACTTAATAACAAAAAGCCAAATAAATCTCTTGGCGTGTGTACACGAGGCATGGGGCACGCTTTGGGGTCTGGTCTCTGGGAAACTGGTTTATCCCGAGAAGAATGTGTCATCTTTTAGGAGCTAACCTGGTGTCAGCTCCACCAGTTGTTCTCATTCTCGCCGCCATCATTTTTCAGCCCACGAGGGTATGTCACCACAGGCCGCCGTTTTGAAGCAAGCCCCGCAATCACCCACAGCTAATTCTTCACTCCCCTGTCCGTCGGCACAGGAGAAGGGGTGGAAGGGTGATTGCTGGGGCTCTGCCCTCTCACAAGACCCCTGCAAACCTAGAGAAGATCAGAGTAGAAAAAAACAAGAGATGGGTGGCCTAGAGCATCTCATTCCGCACAGCGTCCTACCCTGAAACCAGGAGCAGCCTACTCCAAATAAACTCCGTAAAGCCCAGCACACTGACACCTGCCTACAATCCAAGCGCCATGGAGTCAGGGCGTTTTCAAGCTCCAGGTCAGCCTGAGCTACATAGTGAGTTTCGGGCCAGCCTGAGCTACGTAGTAAGACTTTGTCTCAGTCCCCTCATCCTATGTTCCTCTGCCCTCAAAGGCAGGGCTATGAAATAACACCCAGTGCTTTGGCTGGAGAATGCTCCTTTTACTTGCATCTTATTGCCAACAAAAAGAAATTGTAATAAACACACAGAAACAAAGCAATTAGGCAGAAGAAGAAGAAACAAAAAATTACCTACACCCCGAGTGACACATGAAGTTTTTCTTTTTTCCAAAACAGAAGGGGTCCTGTGTGTGGACTTTCTAATCCACGTGTTTCTCTTAGCTGAGGCTGTAAAGCATGACCTGCCCCTTCAGGATTCTTCAAGCTGCCCTTCGGGATGAGTGCATCATCTTTCCTACAACTTCTACTCAACTAGACCTCCGGAAGCCAATAGTCAAGTTGTTCCCCGTGTCACCACATAAATAATATGCTCTATGGCTCAGTTATCACACATAGCCACGTCTTTCCTTAGGACAAGTTCCCACATGTAAACCTAAAACAGGGATAAGATACGTGCTTTTTTTTAAACTTTTGACAAAAATGCCAATTTTCTTGCAAAAGAAATTATGTCAATGCAATGTCACCTTTAGGTCCAGCAGATCACCCTGTCACTCATGCTGTTCATTGTCTTCAGTGAGATGAATGGCATGGAATTTGTTTCTGCAATCATGAAAGTGGAGTTAGGTTTAGGATATCGTGAGAGAAGCAGAGATGGAGAGATGGGGATGAAGAGAAGCTATGGTTCTGAGACTCATTCCCACCTGCCTAGGAGGTTCAAGAGAGCACAAGTCGTAGCTGCAATTCCTCCTTAAAACCCAAAGACATCAAAAATCAGGACTTAGAAAACAAATCCTTTTCAACTTTTTTTGGCGTCATCTGTATGTGCGGCATTAGTACATGTGTGTATTGCATTTGCACGTGTATGGAGTCCTCTGTGTGTGTGTGTGAGGGAGGGGGGGAGGGAGGAAGAGAGAGAGGGAGAGAGGGAGGGAGGGAGGGAGGGAGGGAGAGACGGAGGGAGGGAGAGAGAGAGAGAGAGAGAGAGAGAGAGAGAGAGAGAGAGAGAGAGAGAGAGAGCATACTCAAATGGAAGCCCAACGTTGACAACGGACTTATTCCCTTTACTCTATTCCCTTTACTCTATATATATTGAGGCAGGGCCTCTTCCTGAGCCCAGAGGTCACCAATTTCATCAGCTTGCCAGATTGCCTGGAGGAGGTCCCCTATTTCTTTCTCCTGAGTGTTAGGACTACAGGTGATCATTACACCTACCCAGCCTTTGCATCGGTTTTGGGGCTGTAAATTCTGGTCTCCACACTTGCTCAAACAAGTACTTTGTCCATTGAGCTGCTCCCCCGGCCCTCCAATTGTTTTACACTGATATTTTACAGTATAAAACATTATAAAGAAAAAGAATCCTCCAAGTTCACACAGCCTCAAAATGACTTCTGGGAAGAAGTGGATGGAGTTCTCAATTCCCTCCTGTTTCTCTTGGATGCTCTCTTTCTGTCAGTGAGAAGATGTGGCTACTCTCTGTGCTGGGCAGCCTGATTTTCGCATCTCTTCTTAGACAGCAGACTTCCCTGCTCACTGGGGACACTGCGTTGCTAGTCCATCCTGATTGCAGGATGGCATGAACCGCACTCACCATTTCTAACCAAGGAGTTTGGACTCCCTCTGGCTTCCAGTAGAACGGCACATCTCTCCAAGACTCTCGCTATTGGCTCTAGCCCTGGGCTTCCAAACACCATGCCTGAAGCAATCTATAAGCCATTAGCCGAGGCTGTATTAAATCTCGATGGGTTCATCCCTAAGTCCTTAGCTTTTATCCCGGGTCGATATAATAAATGACTGTCTGAAGAATGTTTCTGCATCTTCTGCAAAAGTCTTTGAAGAGAGTGTCTATTAGGTGCCTCTCTGTCCCTTCCATTGCGACTCTTATGATAAATTTGCGCTCACATGGAGTGTCAGGGAAAAGTTTGGCTCCCCTGACAAATGGCTCTACTTTCTTTTATCCAATAACTCATCACATTTCCCCCTTCGCTTTAGCTCAATTTAATGCGCAATTGCAGTGAGTATCTTCTGCTAGGTTTCTGGTTTAATCATTTCCTCCCTTCATCCGTGTGACTTTGGATATTTTATCTTTAATCTTGCTGTCGCAGGGCCTATCTTTTTAATTATAAATCATCTCAAAGTTTTTGGGAAGTTCCTAGGAATCCAAATCATAAATAAACAAACAATCATCTTGACCCCAGTCCAGCCCTTTAAGATCCTGCTAATTGGTAATTCCCCTCACCAGCCCCAGATTCCCTTCTGGTATTTCCAAGCTCTTGGACTAAGAAACTATAGCAAGATGAATGTGGAGACAGTAGGGTTGACAGAGCAGAGGAGGTCTTAGGAATGGACTGTCATGTGGTGGGTCAACCAGGCATTTTCCTGTATCCATGACAGTCTTGGATATCTATCATACACGCTGGCTTTCTGATGTGGCAGTGGTTGTGTCCCTGTGAGGGTGACAGTCACCTGTTTTCATGCTGGTCTGCTTGGCGGTTGATGGGTCAAGTGGCGGAGGTTGTTGAATGATGACTCTTTTGCTCAGGGTGCTGGGAACTATGGGAGTGAGCAGCTCTGCTACTTCAAGGGACATTTAGGCTCCACCTGGACCTTCCCTAGTGTATGTCCCTTGGTGTCCCCTTGTGGTCTTTCTGCCTTCTATCCCATCCCCACCCTTCAGAGTCTGCTCCACAAGAAACCACCACACATAGTTCCTCACTCCTCTCTGCAGTTGCATCCCTGCTGGGGCCTCAACGCTGGCAGAGTGGACTCTGTTTCTTGACTTGAAGCTTGGCTCTGTGGTTTGCTTTAGTCACTAGAAAGGACATAAGCGGCAGTGTGCCAGCTTTAAGCCTAAGACTTGTGAAGCCTAGTGACCTCTGCTTGTTACTCCGTGCTTCTGCCAAGGCCATGGGAGTGTCAGCTCCTTAAGCATGGAGCCTTATGGAGCAGAATGCCCTCACTTGACAGATTCATCAGTAGAGAATACGCTATCTACCACTGAGATGCTGGGGCTGTTTGTTACACAGCAAAAGCTGACTGATACTCTATGAAACAGCCTTCTTGGAAGACCTGATTCTCAGTCTTACCCTCTGACCTTGATTTTTCAGACAAAGATCCCCAGAAATTTTGCTCCACTTCTGTTGTATTCCAAGTCTGTCCCAAGACCCCAACTGTTGTGATTTGAGCATGAAATGCTCCCCCAGAGGTGCCATTTGTTTGAACATTACATTTCCAGTCAAGTGGAGCTGTTAGAAAGGTTAGGGAACCCTCAGGAGGTGAAGCCTTTCTGGGGGAAGTGTACCCACTCTGCTTCCTGTTTGGGAACAAGATGATGGACTCTCTCTGCTTCCTGACTGTTTAATGCTCCTGCTGCCATGACTTCTTTGCTATGACAAGCTAACCCCCTCCTCAAGAACTCTAAGCAAAAATAAAGAAGTCTTTCTTCCTTAAGCCACTTTTTCGTCAGAGCAGAAGGAAGGTGACAGAGACCCCAGCTCATGCAAGCTTGCAGCTTGTCCTATGGGAGTAAGACATCAACAGAATGTGTACCCCTTCCTCCTGAACTGTGGTTTGTGATACTAAAATCCATCACTACTTACTGAGCATGTGCTCACAGCACACCAGGCCCCACATCAGGTGCCCACATGTGTTCCTGAAGGGAATCACAGAATTACATAGCAGGTGCTGTGACCACCTTGCTGTACACACGGGGCACTGACTGACATACTCAGGAGCTCTGTGTAGCTTATGAAAAGCCTGGCTCATTTTGCTCCTCCAGGGCAGAGCCTGAGTGCTCAGCCTCTGAGGAAGTCACCAAGTGTATTAGTTACTTTTCAAATTGTTGTGACAAAATGCCTGGCCAGAAACTGTTTAAGAGAAGCAGACTTTGTTTGGGCCCACAGTTCAGAGGGATACAGTCCCTCATGGCGGCGTGGGGGTGGAGTAAGGCATGGCGGGAGCATGGGATGCGGCTGCTGCACTGTGTGAACAGTCAGACAGCACAGAGGGAACAGGTGGGGCCAGGCCACGAAACCTCAAGGATCACCCCGAAACCTCAAGGCTCACCCCTAGTGACACACAACCCCCCCAAACTGCACCGCCAGTTGGGAACCAGGGGTTCAGACACAAGAACCCACGGAGAAGAGTACACACTCAAGCCAGAACACCAAGCCAATGGGGCAGAGCTGGGTGTGGCCCCGGAGAACTGAGGCCCCAGTGCTCTCACTGAAAGATGGAGAAAGCTAGTTCTTCCCATGCTATGACTCCATGCCCACTTTGCAGGCATATCAGCAAGAATCACACTGCTGGGGCAGCACCTTGGTCCTTGTTACCATCTGACTGTGAAATGCCCCCTGAATACCCGAGTGTTGGGGACTCCGTTCCCAGGATGGTGTTGTCAGTGAGTGACGGAACCTGCAGGTGGATGTGCACCCTTAAGCCAATCGTGGGAGGGTCTTTAAGGGGAACTGTGGGACTCCGGTCCCTTTCTCTTCTTTTGCTTCCTGGCTAAGAGGTGGGTAGTTCACTCTGTCACACATGCTTTGGCATTGCCACTCAGCTCCCTGCCCAAGGCCTAAAAGCAACGAGTACCCACCTATGTATAGACTGAAGTCTCTAAGACCACGACTGAGAAGAAACTGTTCTCATCAGTTAATTATCTCATGAGTGGTAACTCAGTTTCCGTATGGAAATGCGTGCACGGTTTAATGTGAGGTGATAGTGCTTACGACTAACTCTGCACCTTGCCATGCCACTGTGGGTGCTGCTTCATCACCCTGGCACTCAAACACCTGGGCTGCATGGAACCGGAGCCAGTGCTCTGCTTGTGATGTGGCTGGAAGTGACATGTTCACCCGCAGATGTCTTTGCAGGGCTCTTGTGTAACCAGAAGATGTGTTGATATCCCAGAAACCTGTTCCTCTGGGCCCCCACTACTCTGCAGGTCCTGGAGGCGAGTGGATCTGTCCCTGGAGAGCAATGTGCTTCTGAGCAGATGTGCGCCAAAGCCATCCTTCACAGACAGTGCCCCGCTCATCTGCCTGCTTCCTGTATCTCCACGAGCCTCTCTGCCCTCCCAGTGAGGTGCCCTACATGATCTAGAGAGCCTACTTCCTCTTCCTCAGGATGGACATGAAGAGTGGGCTCCAGTTCTGGTCAGCAGTGGTCCATTTCTCTTTGACTGATTTCCTGGATCGGGGAAAGCTTCTGCATCTGCAGCCTCCCACTGCATGCGACATCCATTCCCAGTCGCAATGATAGGTGCTCCCAAATCAGGCCTGAAGTCCGCTCAGGAGTGCTCCCGAGGCTCCTGCCTGTCTGACCCTCAATAGAGTCTATGTCCTTACTGCCCTTCAACAAGTGTATGGAGGTGACAGCCTCTGTGTGTGTCGCTGGCTGTGGCTTTCTGAGCTGCCCCTCCTCTGATGGGTGTAAATTGGTTCACAAATCCTGCAATTCGTTTAGCTCATGCTCTGCTGGGTTTCCTTGCCGATTTTCTGGTTTACTGCCTGGTACCTGGTTGCTAAGATTCCTTGTAAATTGCCTTGCCCTCTGCTCTGTGCTGCCATTTGTCCAGGCTCCGTGTGGAAGCCCCTGTCCCGGCACTTGCCATGTGCCGCTCGTGAATCGCTCCGAAGCCACCAATCTGCAGCAGGCCAGCCCACACCTGAATGGCAAGGAGGCAGCATGGTGACACGAAACCCAAGGACACAGAGTTAATTTATGCCACCAGGCAGGCATCATCTTTCTCTCCTGCCTCCTTCAGTAGGAGGAATCAATATATTGAGATGGCGGGATTGCTCACTCTCAAAAGGTGCCTTGATGCCATCGTCCCTAAGGAACTGCACCTGACTGACAGACAGATGGCCCTCTGCAGACAGAGAAGATAGGACTGCTCAGACTTACAGCAGGTGTTCTAGGTTCAAACATAAGCTCCGCCACTACCTGCCTGTGTGGCCGTGGCTAAGTTACTGATTTAATTGCTTTCTATTCAAAGAGCATCTACCACAATGGGGTGCTGGAAGGTTTAAGTGGGGTGATATATGAAAGGCTTAGTCCCTGGCACACAGAACGTACTCAATAAATGCCAACCAAGATCACCGTTATCCTCACTGCCACCCTGCACCCTCTGCTACCCTGTGGCACTGCTGCTCTGTCTGACCACCCTTTAGGCATGGTCACTGTGAGTTCCCTACCCAGCTCTGCAGCTGCCTCTGGCCAACCTGTGGCTCCTGCACTCTTTAATTGTGAAGGATGAGCCACTGATCGTGACAAAAAAAAGTATGTGTGGGAATGTCCTCTTCAGAGCAGAACTGTAAATTACACGCCACATTTCTATAGATGTCACCGTGTAATTGCAGGCAAGGTTTCTGTAACCCTGGCGATGGCCCCGATAGGAAGGTGTGCCCTGGGAGCCAATGCTTTCTCTGTGCCCAGCAGCACCAGGCCCCAGTACCGACTGCAGCATGCTTCCATCTGCCATGTTTCCATCTTCCGAAAGACGGGCAGGACCTGTCGCTCTTTACAGAAACTCAGGAAGGAGGAGGTTAAGAAGCCCCGGCCCGGTGAGGGAAGCCATGGTCTGACCCGAAGCTCTGAGCAGTGCCTGACTGTGTGGCTCGGAGCTGGACAGCAGCTTCTTAAGTGGGAGGGACAGCCCCCCACCCCCAGTTCTGAAATGCCATCCTGCCCCTCACTCTGCTCAACTGACAGAGGGGAAGCTGGGCCCTAACTCACCAGGTTTCCAGAGCTGAGATACTGCCCTCTGCCTCTCTTCAGAACCCTCTTTAGGCTGCGCATCCTGAAATCTCCCCATCAGTCTGGATCTCTCTCCAGTCGTTCTCCATCTGCACCCTCTCAGGCTAGCCCCCCACCTGCCAACCTGGGACTCGGAACGCGGAACCAGGTCTGGACCTCGATCTAGCCAGGCTCCTACCAGCCTGCACACAGACACCCAAGACGCAACCCCAAGCTGGATGTCCACTCGCAGGAATCAGCACAAAGGGAGTGGGGTCAATCGCCACAACTTTTTGGGAAGGGAGAATCTTAACCAGAACACCAAGATAGATATTTGTGTTTCACCAGCCTCCATCACGAGCTGCGGACACAGCCAGCACTTGGGTTGTGCCACTGTGCTGTAAGTTCATATCCCAAAAACACATGAACGCGTTTAACATATCGCCCAACACTGCAGGCATCGTTAGCATTACTATTGCTCTTATTGCCAAGTAGGTGAGGTAGAAACTGTGCTGCTTTTCTCCACTGCCACAAGGCTGCCATGACATCTTGCATTCAGGGAGGCACTGGAAGTGTTGGCTGAACTGCACTGGAAGGGCTTCACAATGTCATGGTGTGGCTTTGGGCAGAATCTACGCGGGAGATAAAGCCTCTCAGAAGGATGTGGATGGTGTAGAGGACAGAGAGGGGCAAAGAAGAACCTTCAAGCTCTGAAGCATGCAGTCATGCTGGCCTGGAACACAGAGACAGACGCCCGTGGTCTCTGCCTTGTGGCCGGTAGCTCCCATGACACGACTAGCCTCACTTAGTGCTCCAGGAGCAGCCGACATTCGTGTCCCTGTGCGATTGGCTCCTCCTTGAGCAGACCTAAGCCATGTGTGACGGACCCTGCCGGGGCTCATAACAGCCTCTGGCCAGCTCGAGTCTTTCCCATATGTGGGTGACATTTGATGGATGGGAGAAGGGAGGAAATGTGACTGACCCACATGCCTGTCATAACTAGGTCAACTCGGACTTATTCACTTGGCAGCTGAACATGTCTCCATAAGAGAGAACATTCCAAGAGATGCTGTGCCCTTTCTGGGAACCGGTAATGATCACTTCCACCAAGTTCCATCAGCCAAAGCAAGTCACAAGCGCTTCCTAGATTTAATGGATGGACCAGGCATGCCATGTCTCTAACCAAGGAGCTTAAAAGTCACATTGGGACAGTTTGGATCCAGGCAGAAGAACTGGGGTTATTTTCATAATCAATGAGACCTGCCCTTCTTCTCCTTCCTCCTTCTCTCCTTTCCTTGTTACCATCTCTCCTTCTGTCTGTCCATCCTTCCATACAACCTGGGCCACACGCAATGAGGCCCAGACTTTGACACTGTAACACAACATTGTGATCCACAGAGTTCACACTAGAGAACTGCACAACCAAGTCACAAAAACAAATTAAACACATATACATATACACTCACGCACACAGTGTTTTAAGTAAGTTTCCAATCACGTCATAGACAGCATTCATAGCTCCTGTGGGATGCATGCATCCTACGTGTCAGACAGACAGACCTGTAAAATGTATTGACCTGACTGGAAAATGATGTTCAGGCTGTGAGGACGGAAACAGATTAGGAGGGGGTTTCTGATAGCTACAAGCTGCCTCTGTGGACCTGTGTCTGGCCACCAAAACATGACCCCTGTGTGGATACTCATTGCTCGTTAGATTTTGTCACCAAGCTGTGCCCTGATGCCCAGTGTCATTCTGCTTTTGCTGCTGCAGCCACCCCTATCGCTATCATCTTCAGAGTCCTGAAGAATACGGGGAGTCCTACTGAGAACTGCACATCATCACTCAGAAGCCCACTGGGGTCCTGGCAAGGACGTGATGGCCCGATGGGTTCCTGAGGACGAACGGAGGTCAGCAGATTTTAATTGACTACAGAAGTGTCCTGGAGTGACCTGGGACAAAACCAAGACCCCTGAGCAAAGGGCAGCCCAGGATAGAGAGCCCATGCAAGACTCTTGTCAGGCTATGTTATAGCTCAGTTTTATAGGCTCTTAAATCTCTACATTTTCTAAAATGAGGAAGTCCAGAAGCAAGATTAAGTACTGCCAGGCCCTTTAAATCATAAGCAGCAGCCATCCTGGGGGTGGATTTGTTTTAGGCTCTGGCATGATCTCTGTGTCAAAGACCTCAGGAAATAAATGGCTCTTAAGCTCTGTCACTGAGTAGCTGTGTGACCTTGAGCAGGCAACCCAACATCTCTGTGCCTTTCTTCTGCTGGACATGGTTGTAAGCACCACAAAGAGCACACTTCAGCAAGACAACAGCCCCACTGCAGGATCAGGCGAGCACTAATATTTGGTTCCTAAAGGCCTCTGGTTCCTCTCTCTCTCTCTCTCTCTCTCTCTCTCTCTCTCTCTCTCTCTCTCTCTCTCTCTCTCATGACCCTGGACTTCAGGAGCCCTAGGACTGACAGCCCTCAGCTTGTACCAGCCAGAAGCCCCAAGCTCCGAGTAAACTTCTACAACTCAGGCCCCAGGATGCTTATCGTCCCTTAGAGGTGCCATGGACCCAGGCTGTGGCAGAGTCCCAGTGGTATCATTTTCTTAATTTGCCATGTGACTCAAAACAAGCCACCTAACCTCCCTGAGTACTCTGAGAAGTGCCCCTTGGGACATATCAGATATGAAAATCCTTTGGAGATGGTCACTCTCTAATGCAGTCGCTCAGCACTGAGTGGAATACTGGGATTAGAGGGATGAGTAAGACCCCACTCTTGATTCCCAGATGCTAGTGGCCTTGAGAAGGGGCCAGCTAGTGGGCTCCTGCCTGGGGTCAAGGCCTCAGGAGGACAGAGGTGAGGAGACAGGACTGCCAATGTCAGGCCCCACAAAGACAGCCAAAGTATCACAGGTCTGAAGGAGTCAGTTAGGAGGAAGTAGGAGGGGCCTGCATGAGGAGTGAGGAGGGTAGTACCAGCAATAGGGAGGTCAGGATGAAACACAAGATAGGGCGGATGGAGGTTTGGGCTGGCTTTTAACCTGGTAGGCACAGCAGAGGCAGGGGCAGGCAGGGGTGGGGGCCACATCTTCCTCTGTGGTAGGCGCCCACATGTTCTCAGGAGAGAGGAAAGCTGAGTTAGCAGGCAGCCTTTCCGCGTCCGGGGAGCCCGGACTGTTTATCCTCCTACATAGTCTGCGGGAAGATAGGCAGCCTCCTCTGTCTCATAGGCTGACAGGACTTTATAAACCCTGGGCCTCCCAAATAATGGGATCCAAATAATGGCTCTGGACAACTCTTCCTTGCTGAGACAGCTTCCCACCTCCCCGAGAGTTAGAGGAAGTGCAGCCTCCTCAACTGCTCCCTGGACCCCAACAGTCTCATTGTCCTTGGCCCTTGCCTCTGAGCACCTGCTTCCAGCTGCCTCTCCCCAGGGGCTGCCTGCACCCTCCTTCCGGAAGCCCCTGGAGCTTGCCCAGTGACCCCTGTCCCCAGAGTGCCTCCCTCTCTATTAGACTCATAAAGGAGGATGCTAAAATGAGGCTTGGAACTCTTCAAGACAGCCAATAATGGTAACCGTCACTGTTTAAGATCGAATGTTTATACTGCGTCTGTGTTTCTGGCTGAGGCCAAGTCATTTCAACGCTTTCAAAACCATTGGTCCCTGTAAGTCCCTTGTGGAGAGGGGAACCCCAGCACGGGTCGACTGCCCAGGGCTGTGCAGGCCTGGGTCCTTCTCTTCCGCTGGAGAAGAGGTTCTGCTCTCTGGAGAAGTCCGCAGGCAAGAGGCATTAGGAGGCTCTTTCATCTGGATCCTGACTCAGAAAGGCGTAGCTCTTTTCTTCTCTTCTCTTCTGTCTTTCTTTCTCAGCTCAAAGCATGCTCTTAAATTTCCTAATGCCCTGAGCTTTCTTGTTCTGTTTTTAGACTCTCCGCTCCCTACCATGTGGCTGCCGCGTGGCTGACCCTCCCGCCATTATCTTCTCTTTTCTTCCTCTGGGCAGCTGTGAGACGGACAGCTTGCTTGCCCAAAAGCTTTTCCTTTAAACTCTAATAGGTTGCCCTCAAGCTTGCGTTTGAGTCTGTTCGCGAATTCCTTTGTTAATGAAACTAAGAGCCTTAAGAGGGGACCCTGACTTGATGGCCCTGCTGGGACTCCTCCATGATTTCTGGTGACACCTTTTGATTCTTTAATCGGCAGAGAAAATGATTCCATGCCTGTGCCCCAAGGTGGTGTCACTTTCTGGTAATGTACTCCATTTTACAAAGGAACATTTCTTCCCAGCTTATTCCAAGCCATTCTTTCCAGCTCTAACGTGCATCTGCCACCCACTTGCTTTTTCTGCACCCTTTTTAATCCTCATCGTACGGATGATAATTCGGCACTGGCACGAACAGAGTTGTTTTGCCCACCATTGTATGATGGCTCTTAACTTCTCTTCTTGCCTGCAAACACCACCCTGCGGTCCTCAGCAAGCCTCTCTGACCTGTCTCCTCTTCCAGGGCTGCAGCGGCTGGAAAGCATGCTACACTCCAGCTGTGACAAGCTCTTTTTGTGTGGAAAGGCTGAGGGAGGCATGCTGGCACGGGGCCAGCATCCGAGCTGCTCGCCCTCAGCAGAACAGAAACAGCTGCAGAGAGCAGTTTCTGGGCCTCAAGGTGACCAGGGTTTCATGTGATTCCCCCAGTAGGAAGCAGCTCACATCAGGAAACAATGGCCTTGGTCCCGGGACTCATGGCCTCCTCTCTTCAGGGTCTTCCAGAGCCAGCTGACCACAGGTGGCCCACAAGAGCTGTGATGTGGCTCTCACAGACAGTGTCTAGCTATGTGGACAAGCTGGAAGGAAATCAGAGTATGACCTTTACTTATTAGGCTACAAATGGTTCATAATGCAATGAGGCTGATATTTTAGTTGACCTCTGGGGCCAACGGAGGTATTCAAAGGCATCTCATGCCAAGTCTGTTAGATGTGATGTATATCCAAATACCTTTGTGTGTATATGCATGTAGTGTATGTGTGCATGCACATGTATGTGTGCATATACACATGTGTGTGCATGTATGTATAAACCAGAGGTGTGTGCCAGGCATCTTCTGACCTTCCTACTTTTTCATGTGGGTGCTGGACATCCAAACTCAGTGTGCTAGTCAGCGCTCTCTAGAGTCACAGAACTTATGGAATGAGTCTCTCTCTCTCTCTCTCTCTCTCTCTCTCTCTCTCTCTCTCTCTCTCTCTCTCTCTCTCTGACTGTAGTTGCTCCTTCCCACAAGGCTGGATGTCTCAGCTGATCTTCTGTGTATTAGAATCCTGAAGAAGTAGGCTCCGAAGCCGGATTAGGAGTGGGTGTGCTAGTAAGGTGACAGCAGGCAGGCAAAGAGTTGAGGGTTCCTGAATCCGCGTCCTTATCTGGGCTTCCAGCAGAAGGCATAGCCCAGATTAAAGGCAAGTCTTCCCGCTTTGGATCCAGATCAAAAGCTTGTGTCTTCCCACCTCAAAGGTCTGGACTAGAACCATTTCTAGCCCCCTTCTAAACAAGTGGAAAACCTCTCACAGGTATGCCCTCCATTTCCGGATTGCAGTCCAGATATAGTCAAGTTGACGGCCAAGAAGGGCCGTCTCACTCCATTGCATGCTTACACAGCAGGCACACCATCAACTGAGCCATCTTCCCAGCCTCCCAGACACTTACTGAAAAACTCAAATAACCTGCAGGATCAGATCACCTACACGTGCGCAGCTACAGCCTTCCGGAATGCTGATGGAGTCACGACAAATGGTCTTTTTCTCTTCAAATATCCTGCTTGCTTCTGTGTTCAGTGATTTCGCCCTTCATTATAGATCAGTGGTTCTCAAACTCGTCCATGTGGCTGAGCACCTGGAAGTTATGGGGCTTTTTGCGGAACACCATGAAATACTGATAAATTTAATCCTATTATATAAGCCAGGAGCAATTTTACTAGCAAAAAATTATGACTACATTAATGTGTCCAATACAATACCACAACCACAAACACACATGTCACAGGAAAGGAGAGAGAGAAAAGATGCAGGCGTCGCTGGGCTGTTAGTGAACATAGCAGTCTTTCCCAGCGTTTTGGTCTGTACTTACAGTCGGAGACCGCCTGGTGCATGCTGGTGCTCTGGGGAAGGCATGGGAGGCATGGGAGGCATGGGAGGACAGAGCAACTGAGGGTAGGAACACAGTCCTCGGAGATTCAGAAAGCCCCTTCCAGCTCCAGGCATTGCTCTCCATTGTCAGAGCGTCTTGTGGTCTTGGGAAGATCCCCAGAGCCACCAACACTGCCCTAAACCCGAACATCTGCTGGGACAGGGGTTAAAGTATCAGATTCCAGTGTGACCTGGCTGCTGGGGAGATGATGTCCCTGTGCTCAAGTCACCTGGGTAAGTCTCTTCTTCGTGACCATGACAAGTCAGGAACCATAACTGGAAGGATGAAGAAGCAGGAATGAATGGGAGGGCTGCCAGGCCAGGGCTTAACCAGTCACTGGGGAATCTCCTCTTGGGCCTGCGCTGAGGCTGTGTGAAGATGGACTCTCACCTCTCTGTCCCGCATAGCCCACCCTAGACGCAGTGCCGCCAGAGACCCCTCCTGCTCTGGAGCCACTGTCATGGGGTCAGCTCCTCGCCCCAGGTTCTCGCACTTGGCTCCACATCCACTGCATTCGGTTTTTGGGATGCTGGAGTAAGCCAGCACAAACTTGGGGATGCAAAACCACGGAAATGTATGTACTCATAGCTCCTGTGGCCAGAGTCCAAAACACCAAAGAAAAGTGGCCCTCCTCCTCAGGAGACAGCCCCCCTCTCCTCAGGTTCCTGAAGCCCATGCACTCCTGGCTTTAGCTGCAAACTCCAAGCTCTCCCTCTTCCTGGGTTCTCTCCTCTCTGCTATAAAGATTTGGAGTCCACCCAGACGATCACAACTTCAAGACCCCTTTTCCAAATAAAGTCACATTCATGGGTTCCTGGGGTTGTGGTGTGGACAGATTTTTTGAGAATCTACCATTCAACCCATTATCCCAGCAAGATGAGACCACCAAGTGATCTCAACACCCACAGGGAGCTAGCTCAACCTGTGGCCCTCCTCTTTCTCAGCCTGGTTCTCCCCAACCTCTCAGCTCAGCATTGTGGCAGGGCCCAGATCACGGCGCTACCCAGGAATGTCCCCACCATTCAGCAGCCCCGAGTCACCTCTAGCTTCAGCCCCGTCTCCCCCAAGTCCAACGCACTATTCCTCCCAGAAAAATGATTTTCCAAACAACACCACAATTTACTTCAAGATCATATTTCAGTTTGTAAAAAATATCTCCGGGAGATAACTCTGGGGTAAAAACTGGACAATATAAAGCTAAAATCAAATCATTTCTTTTCTTTAATGAGACTCAGAAGGTAAGAAAACCATAGGTTTAACTGAGGTTGAGAATGTCTGGAGCCACTGGAGCCTAAGATCATGACTGAAATAAAGTAGCTGATACCTGGGAGCTGGGTCCTGCCACGGGGACTGAAGCCTGCCTGTCTACACAGCTGAGAGTTCCTCAGAGGAATTGCACCAACCAGGGTGTGAGGGTCCTTCTCTGCTTCATTGCTTCCCAAACGCTTATCACCTGCCAGGGGACGATCCCTTCACGAATGGTTTGTTCTCGTGCCACTAAATGTCTTGCTCTTATATATTCATTTGGCCATTTGGATTTCCCATCTCATTGCCTCTTGTCTGCACTGCAGAATTGCAAAGCAGGCTTTGCCCTCCTAATTTGAAAAGGCGAAAACAGTCAAAGTGGCATGGGAACCTATCCTGGGCCCTGGTTTCCCTGGGCCAGAGCAATGGTGTTTGAAGCTGGCCTCAGCCCCAGACCCCAAGACCTTTCATAGAGCACAAGGAGGCAGGAATTCTGACCTCATTGCTCCGAGCAACTCAGCCTCAGTTCCTGGCCCAAAATCATCAGGAAATTATCTACTTCCTTTAATGTCTGTGCCTCACCAGACAGTCAACTCCCAAGGACAGAGATAATAATAGCACTAACAGCCACCATTTGTTCGGCATTCATGCAGGCGCGCACTATTCTCAGTCTCTGGAGTCTGCAACTTCACGGAGGCCTCATTATAGCTCAGAAGCTGTGCTTCACTCCAAAGGGAAGGACATTGATGCCCGGAAGTTTAGTGACCGGCTTCAGATGGACATAAAACTCAAGTTCATTGAGATCTGCCCTTAACCCCAGTGCCAGCCAATCACAGTGCCTGACACAGCAGGCCCTTAGTAAAATGTCTCAAAGGAGCCAATAGATAAATGGGTGCCTTTCCCCTCCTGCTGGGCTCAGCCTGTGTGAACAGCTGTCACTCATCCATTCTTCCCAGTACAGCCTCTCCACAGCCCGGTGCTTCCAACCACGCTGAGCGTGTGCCATGACTTCACTTGTAATATCTTGGTCCTGGAACCCTGAGTACCAAGAAAGACTAGAGATTCTGTGTAAGGAAATGCATGAGTTCTGAACAGGGAAAGGTTTGGGGGCTGCTATGGTTTAAAAAAATAAACCCTGATGAAACCAAGCTGAGAGAGGGGTTTATTGTGGCTCACAGTTCAGAGTAGAGGAGTCATGGTACCAGACTTGAGGGAACTGGTCACATCCCATCTGTAATCAGGAATGGAGAACAATGACCATATGCATGCTAGTGTTCAGCTTTCTCCACTTTATACAGTTTAGGACCCTACCAAGGGAATGGTCCTTCCCACGATTAAGGTGGGTCTCCTTCCTGCATCAATTAGCAATGCAACGAAGATAATCCCGCTGGGATACTCAGAACCCCACCTCTCAGGTGATTCTAAATCCTTCCAGTTGGCAACACTGCCACGACAGGTGACTCAGGGTTCCCCTTCTGTGTGTGCGCACGCGCGCGCGCACACACACACACACACACACACACACACACACACTTGTACTTTGAATGTGAAATGCCTCCCACAGCGCCTGTGTTTGACTGCTTGGACTTCAGCTAGTGGTGCTGCTTTGGAAGATAATGAATTCTTCATGAGGTGGAGCCTTGACGGAGGAAATACTAGGGGGTGGGGCAAGCCTTACCTGTTTGACAGTCTTGTCCAGCTTCCCGGCGGCTCTCTGATTCCTGACTGTGGATGAGATCTGACCAACTGCCTCCTGCTCCAGCTGCATCGACCTCCCCACCACAGTAGGTTTGTATCCTTAAAACTCTGAGCCAAAATCAGTCCCCTCCTCCCTACACACCTATCCCCATCCCCCCACCCCCACTTAAGATGATTCTTGACGGGTTTTTGGTCATAGTGAAAAGAATCGTAACTAATGCATCTCCTTCTCACACCCTGCCCTTGGGTGTAGATGCAGACGAAAGAGACCTGAGGTAGATGTATGTAGTCTGTGGCTTCCTATGATACGAGGGCCCATCTCTTCTTCTGCAGGCCTGGCCTGAGAGCAAGGCCACATCTTCCTCCTTCAGACTTCCAGAGCTGAAACCCAGCATGATGTAGGGCAGGTAGGCCCAGGGTCAGCCACTCTGAGTTCCGGCCTCAGTTAACGATGCTTGCTAATATGGAACTTTATACATTTTTTCCCCTCTGTACCTCAGTTTCCCTCACTATGAAATGAGACCTTTGGTTGCTCCCTTCTCATAGTTGTTGGGAGGACAGAGTGAGATAATAGTGAGTTTGATAAATGTCCCCAACACTAGTCACAGCACAGCAACAAAGCCACTGTGCCTCTACCATGATCCAGGCCCTCAGGACCCCGAGAGGACAGCTGCCTACAGGCCAGAGAAGGCCACTTCCCCTTTCCCAGCATTTTCTCTGGAGCACCTGGCAGAACGTGTCCTAAGAGGGAACCTGGAGGCCTCGGGGCCCTGCACTCTCTTCCAGAGGCTCAGAGGAAGGACATTTCTCTAGCAGAGATGAAGAGGCCAAGACCCAGGCTCTGTAGAACAGACCTCAGCAGAGGTACCAGCTCCACCCTGGAATGCTGGAGGCAGTTCAGCCTCTGTGGGACTGTTTCCTAGCAGGTAACTTGAGGAGGGACATTGAGATACACGTGACTCAGAAGAGACTACTTGGTGAAGTTTGCAGAGACTCCCACAGACTCTTGACAACCCAACACGAAAGCCAAACTCGGTTGGGGGGGGTCTGTGCCTCGCAAAAGAGCTTGGTGGCTCACAACACCTGGTGACAAGCCTGAGGCCGGGCCAGGACTGTGGGACACAAAAGAGCATCCTCTTCGTCACACTGCCAAGCTATTTCCCAACCTAGAAAAAAATGTCGCCACACCCATGCAGGCATTTCAATTTACCACAACCCTGGCAAGCTAAGTGGCCTTCTTACACTGGCTCTGCTGGGTAAACAGCCCTGGCTACGTGTCACTTCTGAGAAGAGGCCATGGCCATGAGGTCCAGGCTTGGAGCCTGGGTGATGTAAACAGTTACTGTCCCCTCTTCACCCTGCACTTGAGTGCTGGTAGTCTGGCTCCAGGCAGGGCGAGCTCAGCACGGAGGAAAGCGGTGGCCTGTGTGCTGGCGGCAAAGGGCTCTCTTCTGCTGTTTTCCAGTGTGCTCACCTGATTAGAATTCAGGCAGCATCAGCCTCCTGCTGGAAAGCCTTCCTGCATGTGTTCAGAGAGCCGTGCTGCTCCACACTCACGTGCCCAAACACTTGTTTGCTGACCCGAGGGATCCCTCTAGCTCAAAGGCTGAGACATCTGAGTAATCCCCCAATTTGGAAAGACACCCATTTAAAGAAAGCAGCCAAGCTAGGTCCTAGCCGTAGCAAACACATTTTCTGTCCAGAAGAGCAAAGAGAGGCTTTGGCAGCCCCCACAGCAGAGGCTGATGGTTCGCTGAATCGAGGGTGTGTTCCTCTGCTTACCAGTCCACCCGCCCACCTCGGAGCTGCCTGCTGGCCAAAGGGGCTCCATGGACTATTCCTAGGATGTCAACAAACATTCCCCAGGGGCAAGAGGGTGCTAAGGGAGGAGACATCGCCAAAGAAGCTCAGAAAAGTCTGAATTGAAGAAAGTTAAGCCAGCACTCTTCCTCTCAGAACCATTAGGAATGATAGTGTGGATGAGCTCCAAAGGAAGGTTCTGGAAGCAATGCCTCCCAGGTATCCTTGACAGCTTCACCAGAGGACTCTTCTTCTACCACAGTAGCATGAGGGCGCTAGGATGGTGGCACCAGAAGTTCTCTGTCCCCATCTCAAGAGGTCCAGGTTTGCCTTACTAGCCTTCCCCAACCCCATGTGTATCTGGCTCTAAGACAGTAGCAATGAAAACATGCTGAATTTTATTTAATGCTAAAATGTCTTTCATGGATGTTTGTCAGCAGTTTAGAAAAGCTTTGTCCTTAAAATCCTAGAAGTAAATTTTAAGGTCTTCAAGGGCCCCTCATTTTCTTGGGACAGTTTCTACCTTTGGCTCAATTAAGTATGACTTAAAATTCCAGCCCAAGGTGTGGCTGACTTCATTTTTTGTTTGTTTGTTTGTTTCATTTATGACTGATGTGTGGGAGTACCATAGCACAAGTGGGGAGGTCAGAGGATAACCTGGTAGAGTCTGGTTTTTCTACTACTTTTATACGGGTTGCAGGGATCAAATGAAGGCAGTCGGGCTGTAGAGCATGCTCACCTGCTGAGCCGTGTTGCTGGCTTCTGAAACATGAAACTCACGCTCAGACCAGGGAAAAGCCACCAGTCACACTCAGACCAGGGAAAGCCATAGTCACACTCAGTCCAAGGCCTTGGTTCTTCCTTCCTGGATGTGTGACCTGGACACCAGACTGTCCCTCATCTGGAGCTGAGCTCTATTATCTGCTAGACTCCTGTGGAGGATTTCAGGAGAGCGTGTCTTAGACACACAGTAGGAACTTGCTCAGTGTCAATCCCTTTCCTTGTTATGCTTCCAAGACACTGGGCAACTAACAGAGACAAGCTGAACCTAAAAGACTAGAGAAGGAAATAGAAACATTTACCACCTATCACTGTAAATGCCAAAGAACATTCCAGATCATCATCCCCAGAGCCTGGAGCTATGCATCCCTACAGTGTTAGCCCAGTGTCCAAGGCTTCTCCTTGAGGGAAGGTGTTTGCACTGAGTCAGAAGCAGCCTCTTACTCACCCTGAGGTTTCAGCAAATATTCATAATCTTCATCACCTAAGTACACTCCCATTCTCAACAGTTGGCTCAGGCTGCAGCCTGAGGCTCTGGTCCAAAGGAAGGGGCGGGTCCTGGAGGAGAGAGCTGAAGGCCTATATCAGCTCCAATGCTCCACACAGCCACCTGGTAGTTACGGGACTGGGGACAGATTCTTGTCTTTGGGCCTCAGTTTCCTTGCCTATGAAATGGGTGTCTTGATACCTTCCTCTTGAGAATATCAGAAGGAGCAAATGAGCTGCAGAAGGTGATAGAACCTTGCAGCCCACACGCCACTCCGCCATCCCTAGAGAGTTCCTAGCAGAAGCCCAGGGATGTGTCTGGGCATCTGATGCTTCATATGGGCTCCCCGTGGGAAAGGTTCATGTCTGACAGAGTCTGCAGCTTGGCCAGCCTGTAGTGGGGCAGAGTGGAGCTCTGCATCCACACAACTACATCAGTGTGGGGGTTGGGAGGGTCCAACAGGTGATGGCAGCTGAGCCCTGGCCCATATCTGCAATCTTCAGCCATGGCTTAGACTCAAGGGACAACACTCCAATATGCCTTGTTCACACCTGTTATCCTGTGTACTTAGAAACACAATTCCATTTTGCTCTCAGAAGTGCTTCCGTTTGAATAGTAGGTCACATGACATGTCCCTCCTGTGCACCCCACCCAGAGGGAGACGTAAACCCAAACAAGAGCTGACAGGGGATGAAAGAGCCACACCCTAGCAGGGCATTCTTGTACTCTGGGTGGCATGATTCAGTCAAGGAGCATGTGACCTTGGACCCCGCTTCCAAATGCCTAGGCTCTGGGAGGTGGTCAGTAAGAGAGATTATGGGACTGATCTTGAAGACAGCCTGGATCCTGAGACACTGCCTTATTGAGGGTTGACTGGTGGTCTGTCCTCTCCCACTATATGACTTAGAGCAGGCATAGAGTCACCACGCATGAGATGGGGCCGGGATCACCCCTACAATACCAGTCAAGGATGTACCTCACCAGCAGGTCATGTGAAAAAAGGCAGAGGCTTGCCATGGATGCCTGGGAGATTTAAATTAGAACTCTACCAATAGAGGCCAGGCACCAGGCAAACACTTGTAGCGACTCCCATAGGTCAGGCACTGTGGCCTCAGTTACTTTACATAGTATTTCTCTAATTCTGCTCATTCAGTCTTGACACCCTCCCCAAGGATAGCTAGACATTACCTCCTATCTGGAGGTTCAGCTCATCTCTAGCCCAGCCCTATGACCTTTGAACCGAAGTGGTCTCTACTGAGCATGCTCTCTGTGTGAGCCTGACAGCAGAAACTATACATCATTCCAATCCTCATACAGCCCTGTGAGTTGTATAATAGCCTCCACTTCCTAATGAAGGATGGTAAGACCCAGAGACCACACTGGGAATGAGCGATTGCCTGAGAGAGACAGAGAAAGGAACGAGATCAGTTTGCAAGGTCAGTTACTATTTTGAAATGAAGGTGAGCTAGGAAATCGTCGTGGAAGACGAGGAACCATTTAGGCTTTCCAGTCAGCCCTGGCTGACCCTGTGCTCTGACGCTGGTCCTGGTAGAGGGGCTTTTAGGCATCTTTGTTTTATCACCCAGAAAACAGTGAGTCAGAGGTGAGGAGTGACCCCCCCCCCCAAGTCGCACAGCTTAGAAACCTTAAGGCTGGGACGGGAGGTGGAGCCCAGATTCCAAGCACAGGGTTCCTCCAGGCACCACATGGCTTTCTGAGAAGCATCCATGTGCCACACATACACCCAGGGCCCTCGGAGCAAAGCACCCCTGGGAGACTCCAAAGGGCATTTTCTCTGAGATGGACTCCTCTGGCAAAGTGGCAGCAGAGGGTGAGAGACTCCCAGAGCAGGGAGCTGGGCATGGCCCCAAATTACCCCATGTGCTAGGTAATTATGAACTTGAACCTGCCCTTCCAGTCTAGGCACATTCCTGTTTCCCTAGACAGCAACCATCACATTTGGTTCCACCTGTGAGCGCCTACTGTACACAGCAATTGGGCCAGGCTTGGGGATGGGAAAGCCCTAAGCCTGACCCTTGGGAGCCTTATTCTAGCTGAGGAACAAAGCCAATCGCTCTTCCAGAAAATGAGGGATTGTGGGCAGGACGATAAAGATGCCCAGGAAATACTCCTTAAGAGAAAAGAAAGGGGACAAAAAGCAAGTCCGTACCCCCAAACCATTCTCCAAGGTGGTGCATCTGGCTGTGTGCATCTCTTGTTTTAAAGTATAAAATGTTGGTTCAAATAAACTCTTTCCTGACGCACTTGCTACCTTGTAATCATGATGCTAATGAAGCCATGAGGGGGCAGACAGAGCTCCTGCACAAATGGCATTTAGCCCGTATGCAGATGGAGACCCCCCAATATATCCAATAAACAATTGTGCAGTTACTGCATTAACCCAAGGATAGATACCACAGCCACCAAGTGAGACAAACCCCCAAAATAAGACACCCAAGAACAAAATTCTGGGAGCACCATAGCCCCTGCTGAGACGTCTAGAGGTAGACAGTGGGACTTGAGGTGACGTCATCACTAAAAACTGTCTGCCATGTTTCTGGCACCCCCCAAAGTGGGCGGGGGGGGGCGGTCATGAAGAGTGCTGGC
Source organism: Arvicola amphibius (assembly GCF_903992535.2). Taxonomy (NCBI): domain Eukaryota; kingdom Metazoa; phylum Chordata; class Mammalia; order Rodentia; family Cricetidae; genus Arvicola; species Arvicola amphibius. The sequence continues at coordinate 182,367,089 of NC_052047.1, read as the reverse complement.
CCTGGACCAGCATTTCAGAGAAATGGAGCAAAGATGTGGGGACTGAAACCCAAAGGCTGAAACAGAGCATGGTGGCGGCGGGGGTGGGGAGGTTGGAGGGTGGGGTGGGGTCGGCTTTAAATGAAGTTTGGGGATGGCATTTTGGAGGAAAGACTCAAGAGTGTAGCCAGCAAGTCACTCTGCAGTTTTGCCACAAGACAGACAAGCACTGAGTTTCTGAGCAGGGGACTGTCTTTGTTCCCTAAGGGAAGGAGAAGGCAAGGGTGGTCCCTGGGGAAGGAGTCCCTGGCTCAGGGTAAAATCAAGCCTTCTGTCTCTCTCCCAAGAACCAGGGCCAGGACACTTCTCTGGACTGCTGCTCTTTCAGCCATGACCTGGGAAGGGCTCTAATCAGGCTGGCTCCGGGGCGGCCATAAGAGGGCAGGAGAGTGCTGGTAATGGGCCAGCCGTAGCCATCTGGCCAAGAGCTGGGTTTTAACAAGCCCCAGGGGCCAATGCAGAGGGGTGGGAAGGGGAGAGGAGGAGGAGGGCTAATCCCACGCTGAAGGACAAACGCCAAGAGAATTGACCTGTTTATGGGACTCCCAGCTGGTACACTTCCTGGCTGCGTGAGAATTAGTTAACTAACTGGTGGGCAAATTGGGGTCCAGTGATGAGCATGCAAAAGAAGGTGAGAGACAGTAACATAGCCCCAAAGCACCAGTGACAACTGCCCTCGAATATGTGCATCTCTCGTATTTCCAGGAAATGGGACCTCCTGGGCCTCTTTCTGCTGCTGCACCATACTCCTCTGCTCAACTTTCTCCCATCCATTGCTTCTCCAAGTCACTTGGGGGAGCCTCACCCCATCCAAATGGTAGAATGGGCTCCAGGCGTAGGCAGCCCCACTAGGAACCACAGCCACAGTCCCACCTGTGACTTGAGAAATCAGAGTGAGCCACATCCCTATAACGAAGCAAGTCCAGCGACCAAGGAAGGTGTGTGCACACACAAGTACATGCATGTATGCACACTCACACACAGACACAATACTCATGCACATGGACTGGAGCACAGACCCAGAGTGGTAGAGGACTCCGCCTCCCAACTGCCCTGTGTCACAGCCCCTAGAACAGCTAAGACACATTTGCTGACCATGGCCATCGGATGCTGTGTCTATGATGCTGGTGTCGCCCAGGGACCACTAGTGTCCCGTGAGTGGCACCCACATGACCTTCTGCCCTTTCTTCATCCTCTGCCCTTGCTCCAGAGTCTTCACAGATGCAGTTGGCCCTGGATCTCCCTCCAAACAGAGAGCTGGAGATGGAAGATGGTTGAGAGCCAATTAAAAGATGCCCAGGCATTTCTTGAATAAATCTTTAGAAAAGCAACAGGTTCCCCAGGGACTGTCCCCTTGGCCCTCTGGGTAAGATTTACTGCTCAATTCTAGGACAGCCCCTCACTCTAAGAATCACATGTTCCCCCTGAGACTCAGCTTCGGCAAGGCAAGCACTCCTTCTCAACTTAAAGACGACTCTTTGCCTCTAGAGACATCAGCTCCATCTGTGAAATGGCCTCGCTGAGTCGGCTTAAGTCCAGGTGCAAGGAAGAAGCCCAAGAACTTAGTGCCGGAGCTCGGGCCTCCCTCTAGACAGTGGGGCTGGGCAGCATCACCCCAGTCACCAACAGAAGAAGCTGCATCTCCTTGACCAATTTTCCCACTCCCATGATCCCATCTTGAGGAATACCAGAGGCCACCCTGGCCGGAGGCTTGGGCTCCTCTTCTATCGGCTCCACCACAAAGACCTGCTTGTTCCACGCTGGAGACGAATCCCAACACTGTCCTGCCTCCCTGACGTCTCATGCACACCCTGTCACCAGGCCAGCTTCATCTGAGGATTGAGTGAGTTCAGCTCTTCTGAGGCGTGACTGGGTGGGTCTTCACAATACTGGGATCTTCTCCAAATTCCTCTCTGCCCTATTGCCCTGTTGTAGGGGTGGCCCACCAGCCCGTCTTTTGTGTGCCTCTCCATCCGGGTCCAGTTTGAACATGGCCACACCTTTTCACTCTACTAAGAGCTGGTTGAGACCCCAGGCCACCCCACCCACTCCACCTCATGGAGACTTCCAGCTAAGCCTTGAGAAAGATGGATGGCTAGGGAGCTGGCTGGCTAACCCCCTAGAGAGGGTGCCAAGAGGGTCCTGAGCCAGGTCTTTCCCTTCAACTAGATGCCACCCTGTGGGTCCATTTTCTATAACAAAGTTTGTATGCACATTATAAGACAGAGGGATTTGATGTCGCAAAAGCCCCTGAAGTGGGCTCCAATCCTTACAGATCCTTCAGCCCCTCTGAACCTGTCTCAAAGGTCCTACCCAGCCAGACGGATCTCAGCCTCTCTCCCTGTTGTCACCTTGTAGATATTTATAGCCTTCCCATGTCCACTAGAGAGCATAATGGGCTTTTTAGGCTAAACCAATTAAACTCTGTCCCGTAAGTCATGTCTCCCGCATGGCTTGGGTCGCCCTTCTCTGAACTTGTTCCATCTTCATTATCTCGGCCCCTTGTGGCCAGAAGGGCCTGGAGTTCACACACTGGCTAAGGGACAACTGCCTTCCTTTCCAGCTGCCTGGTCCTTTCGCCCCACCCTCCCCACACCCCTTGGGTTGTGTAGACACAGCCTAAGCCTGGGCAATGCAGTCGCCTAAACCAGGAAGCAGAATATGCTCAAGAAGGGGCCCTCGATTTTTCCTCCTTTTAAAAATTATTTAGCTTGACCCCCCTCCGATATTATGCAAATCGCAGATTATGCACCACCAACAATCAGCCAAGCTTTTATAAAATACCCTGAGCTGAAGCCAGGAAGCTGCAGCTCCGAGAGATTATCATATCTCTGCTGTGCACCAGGCTCTGATGGGATCCTGGGAACATTTCCCCGCAGCGTGCTTGTGATCTGCAAGGGACCCATGCTTCAAGGCCATGACAACGTATTTCCAGCTCTTGCTAAATCAGTAGTGAAATGGTTACTGCTTCAAACAGAAGGGAGCAAGCGAGCAGGAGGCATGCAAGCGGCACTTGCCCGCAGTTGTGGGGACGACCAGGTCAGCCTGGCAGAGCAACCCCTCCGTCTCCAGCCCACTGGCATATTGTTGAGCTGAAGGAGAACCATCTGTGGATTTCACCAGCATCCAGGGTTACATTCTTCTTGCACTTAGTCATACACAGTTTAATTTACATCTACTATGGACCATTGGCTTAAGACAAGAAGCATAAGGAACACTGAGGCAAAATATAATATCAGTTTCGTGAGGAAAATAAAACATAGAATAATACTAGATTTTTCCTAGCACTCCATAAAGCAGTGCTGAAAAGAGAAAATACGGCGGCAATTAGAGCCAATTTAGCCTTTGTGTTGTTGTTTATTAAGAATAAAGATGATCCACCCCCCTAATGTTTTTAAGACATGCTAGCAAACAGCAGTTACAAGAGTTTCTTTTAATCTCAATATTCAATAGAAGAAAATGCTTTACATTTTTAAAAGATGAGGTGATTTTTCAAAACAAAAAATCTTCAATAGCTTTAAATCTGAGGTTTTGGAAGGAGGTGGTTTTTTCAATGCTGTAACTTATAATTACAATCTGAATTTTAAAATACTTTTGGTCCTCAAATAAAACATAATATATCAAATTAGATTTGTCAACAAATCGCCTTTTTCATAATTAACTTAGAGCAAAGTAAACAACATTTATCATACACTTAATGAGGAAAATGCCCAAATTTCTCTTCATACATTATGGATATAAAAAAGGATTAAAATAAACTTTATAATATACTTTTTAATAACACTCTGATATAAAATAAAATTATTGTATTAAAAACACTTTATATACAAAATTATTTTTAAATTCATTAACGTTTTTTAAAGTTCCCTGGTTTTAATCATCACAGGTCCCAGGGCATATCCCAAGGCATATTTGCATTCTTCGGAGGCCCGGTGCTTAGCTGAGGCTCAGTAGCCACTCTGGCCTAAACGTTGTGACTGAAATCTTCATCTCAACCTTGATCACTTCTCTCTCAACCCTGGCACTGCGGTGACTAGCTGTGTGTTAACTTGACACCAGCTAGAGTTATATGAAAGGAGGGAAACTCAATTGAGAAAATGCCTCCATAAGATCCAGCTGTGATTTTCTTAATCCGTGATTGATGGGGGAGGGCCCAGGCCATTGCAGGTAGTACCATGCCTGGGCTGGTGGTCCTGGGTTCTACAAGAATGCAGTCTGCGCAAGCCATGGGGAGCAAGCCGGTAAGCAGCACCCTTCCATGGCCTCTGCATCAGCTCCAGCCTCCAGAACCCTGTCCTGCTCGAGTTCCTGTCTTGACTTACTTCAATGATGGATATAGAAGTATAACTTGAATAAACCCTCTCGTCCCCAAGTTTCTTCAGGCAAGTGTTTCATCATAGCAATAGAAATCCTAATGGGACAGACAGTGATAGGCAACACTAGAAACACTAGAAACAGTAGCTATTCCACCCACTCATCTCTCGCGGCTCTTGTGATGAGCACAGCTCTCTTGATGACTTGTAATGGCCGTGTCCATAGATCAAGAAAGAAAACTATAATTTGAAGCCACTGAGACTTGGGAGCTGTTTGTCACTGTCTCCTAACCAAAACTGCCCTGACTAATACAATTCCAAAGTGAGAACGTGTGATATTATTAACATCTAGTAACAGATCATCTCTCTTACCAGGAATGGCAGGTCAGAGTTGGACCTTGTGGAGTAACATAGCTACATCATTTGAGTTCAGAGCCAGCTGCCTACTCACTAAGTGGCTTAGACAAGTTATTTTACCTCTCTGAACTTTGTTCCCGCCTTTTTAAAGATTTGTTTTAGATACATGTGTGCATGTGTGTGCATGTGCATGTGGGTTCACATGCATGCATGTGTGCAGATGCAAATACATATGCGCAGGTGTCCAAGGAGGCCGGAAGAGGGTGTCAGAACCCCTGGAGCTGGAGTTACAGACAGTTGTGAGCAGCCTGACCTTGGTGATGAAATCAATCTGGTGCTCTTAACTGCTGAGCCATCTTTCCTGTCCTGCTTCATCTTTAAAACTATGACGCATTCTCATTTCAACTCTACAATGGAATCATAAGTAGTGGTGTTTTTATGTGTGGACACTCTAAATAGAAGCAATTATAAGATCCTGGGAAATGTCTATCATTTCCAACTTCCTGGCTCCTTTCCCCCACGACTCTTCCAGCAGCTTGTCCTCTCCCTCCCTCCTACGTAAGTGTTGCATGTGCCGCAGATGAAGGGATTGTCAGCCTGTCCCTTCCCACTCACAGGGACTAGTCAAAGAGCTGGAGTGACCCAATCAGTGCTGAGCTGGACACTGCCGGGCAGTCTGATCTGAGGCCGTGGGCACGGGGCTCATTCCATGGACAGTAATCAGTGATGCAGGATGCCTGGGTCTGTCAGGCCGCGCACAGCAAAGTCTTCAGGAGTGAGAATGGAGCTCCCACAGAGAAGAGGCTGAACATGGGGTGAGAAGGAGAGAGGAGGAAAAGAGGGAGACAGGAAGGCAGAGATAGGAGAGAAGGGGGAGGGAGGGAAGAAGAAGAAGAAGGAAAGAGAGAGAGAGAGAGAGAGAGAGAGAGAGAGAGAGAGAGAGAGAGAGAGAGATCATAGCTACTCTCACACAGCCCTTGAATGTTGCTCACCTCATCAGCCAAAGCACCACCTGTTCATCAGCTGGAGCACCACTGTTCACCAGCTGGAGGACCACTGTTCATCAGCTGGAGCACCACTGTTCACCAGCTGGAGCATCACTGTTCATCAGCTGGAGTACCACCTGTTCATCAGCTGGAGCACCACCTGTTCATCAGCTGGAGCACCACTGTTCACCAGCTGGAGCATCACCTGTTCATCAGCTGGAGCACCACCTGTTCATCAGCTGGAGCACCACTGTTCATCAGCTGGAGCACCACTGTTCACCAGCTGGAGCACCACCTTTTTCATTCCTCACTAGTTAAGAGGATTTGAGTGAAGTTCCTCTCATTGGCAAAGGCATGTAGATGAGTCCAGGCACGCACAGCAATTCCACAAACACAGGAATTCTGCCCTGGCATGACTGAGGCAGCATCTCAGGGGTCACGTGAAGGTGTGGCACATACAGAACGATCAACCACACTCGGCCAGCTGAGGCAGGAGGTGCTAAAGCATTTCAAAAGCCACCAGAGAGATATCTGCAGCCTTGCTGATCACTCATACACACTTACACACACTTACACTCACACACACTCACACACACATATAACGTACACACATACATCATACACACACACCACTCATACACACACCACACACACACTCTCTCACACACTCACACATATACTGCACACACTCACACTGTACACACTCACACTCACAGATATACTGTACACACACCACACACTCACAGATATACTGTACACACACACCATACACGCACACATACACATACCACTCATACATGCACCGCACACATACCTTCACACTTTGGCTCACATACACACATACACTCGCACACCACTAACACTATGATAAAGCAATAGGCTGTAGGGATGCACAGTTATGCGAGGCTGACTACTGCATCTTTCCCAACCTCAGAGAGTTGATGGTACCCAGGAGCCCTGTGACGTGAGACATCCTGGGATGGCGGTGGGAAAGCACAACTGCAGTGGACAGTGTTTGGGGACAGCGGGTAGGGGCATCATCTCAGAGAGGCATCCAAGCCTGGATTCATCCCTTAAGACTGGGAGGAAAGTGACTGCCAACATAGATAGCCAGCTTCTCAGAGTAAACAGGGCAGTGTGTTCAGATGCTTGGAGTTAGAAGCACGGAGCTCCGGAGAGCCATGCAGACAAAGAGGCTGGGGGACCTTCAAGGATATAAAGGGAGCTGGATTTATTCTAAGGGAACAGCAAGTCCTATAAAGATCAGGAGACCTCACTCTACACGCTGGGAGTTCCTCTGGTGAACCCACGCTCTGTTCTGATAGCAGCTGGCCCTTCTCTGTGTCCTGGTACCCAAGCTCCAGCAAGGGCTGCCTTCCTTCCTGTCCCGCACTCGTCAAGTCTCCCGGGCTGAGGATTCCTGTAGTATGGTTTATGATCCTAAGTCAGAGCCACTCAAGGAGCTTGCCCAAGCCTGGCCCCATCCCCTCCCCAGAGAGCATCATGGGCAGGCCCTGGTTCTGGTCTATACAAGTTTCTAAAAGCTTTGAAAAAACCTCCAAGCATCTCAGACATCCCTCTCTGGGCCAATCGCCTGCCTATTACGTCACCTGTTCTGCACTTCTGCCAGACACCCAGACAAAGGCCACTTGCTCAGTGCTCCCCCAACTTCCCAGGCCTCTGACACTCCTGACACGTGTGCCAGACCCATACCCTCATTTTCTTTTGTATTGTGCATCTCAGGTACTAAGGACCTCTGCCAACGCACTGACACCCGCCACTGTTCTCCACACCCCTCTATCTTTGCTGGGAGGTTCCTGAGTCTGGTGGTGTAGATAAAAGCTCCACAAAGGTCCACTGCCCGCACGTTGGTTAAGCATGCGGCTTAATGGTTGAAGAGACCTGATCTAGGGCTTGGCATGGCCACAGACCAGCTGGGTGGCTTCAGGCAAGCTCCTGCTTCAGCTCCTTCCTGCCTGGTATGCAATGCACCAAAATTCACACTGAAATCCTTATGCGGTGGCCCCAGGAGTGGTGTCTTCAAGAGGTGTGAAGGCCTCGAGAATGGAGACCTTAGGAGTTGTGATCGTTGGCCTGTGATGAAAGGGACCCCAGAGTCTCTCTCTCTCTCCCTCTCCCTCTCCCTCTCCCTCTCCCTCTCCCTCTCCCTCCCTCCCTCCCTCCCTCCCTCTCATGCGTGAGAGTGCAATAGAAATCCAAGCTTTGCAGCTTGAAGAACGCCCCAACCAGAACCTGACCATACAGAACATTCCTGTCTTGAACTTTCTACTCCAAAACTGAGCAAGATACCATTTCCATGTTTATTACCCCACCCCATCTACAGTGTTTTGTTACGGCAGCCTGGACTAACTCTAACAGCATAATTCACAGACTCCTGCTCTGAGAGCTGTGGGAAGCGATAACGGTCAGTTCTGGTGCACAGCTAGCTCTCAGCAAAGGGTACGGTGATCACCTGGGAATAGAGAACTCAGCTCCTGCTGTACCTGGCCAAGTGTGGTTCACTTACAACCAAGTTCCTGTTCTCACTAAGTGATGCTGTCAACCCTCATCCTGCTGTAAGCCCCATTTCCTTCCCTGAGTGAGGACATACTCCAAAACTGGCATTCAGAGGGCCATTAAGGCCTCTCCCCAGGTAGAACCCATGGCTGGATTTTTGGGAAGGTCCCGAGCCCCCGTCCCTCTTTCCTATTTCTGCCGCTCTGACTGCAATCTATTTTTTATCAACTTCGCTCTCCCGGAGCTGTTTGGCTCTGGGGAACAGTTTCTCCAGGGGATGAGAAAACACACACAACCTCAGAGCCTCTGCAAAATCAATTGCCTGAGTGCTTCTGCTGCTCTGGCACCTTTGTGTACTCCAGCTGGGAGAGCAGCTGTCAGGAGCTGGGGCTGCAGAGCTGGGCTGGGGAAACACTCCATTTCCAGATGGGAAAGGAATGTATTTTCCTCCATCCCAGCCGTCTGGGGGTGGTCGGAGAGCTTCAGGCTGCAGTGACAAGACTAAGGTAGACACAGACCCACCTGTGAGCCGTCCCCTCCCCAGGCACCTACAGGCTACGTTGGGCGGTGAACTGCCTCAAATCAGCTATCTGAGTCACTAAGACCTTCTGTGACCACCTCTTCCAGCCTTCCTACTGACGAGCTGAGAAGAGGTACTCTCTGTGTCCTGCCAAGGCAGCCACAGCTCCTGGCCTCCCAGTGACCTCCCTGAGGGACTCTGACTGGCTGCTCAGTTGGGTCATCCATTGCCCACAGTCATAGCTGCACAAATGGCTCAGCCAGTGCTTTCTGCAGCTGCCTCGCTGACCCTGGTCTCACACTCCTACCTCTAGCGATGCCTGCCTGCTTGTTTTCTTATGGGAAGAGCCAGAGGGGCAGGGCAGGGCCATGGCTATTGAATGGCACTTCTGAAGAGCAGACTGTTAGTCCTAAGCTCTGGAATGTCTAGAGGGATGAAACGGAACTACTGTTTGCGGGGTGGATGGGAATGGGGGTATCTGGCTCTGCCTGTGCAGTCCTGTGTATATTATAGGATCAGAGTTTTGTTTTTGTTTTTTTTTTTTGGTTTTTTTCGAGACAGGGTTTCCCTGTAGTTTCTAGAGCCTGTCCTGGAACTAGCTCTTGTAGACCAGGCTGGCCTCGAACTCAGAGATCCGCCTGCCTCTGCCTCCCGAGTGCTGGGATTAAAGGCGTGCGCCACCACCGCCCGGCAGGATCAGAGTTTTTAAACAACTTCAAATTCCAGCTTTTGAAGCAAAAGAGCATCTTTCCACGCCTGCACTCTGACATCTGGTATATAAGGTCACCAGACTTTATGGCCATCATGGTCCACAGATGACCAACTGAGGTCCAAGCAGTCACATGACTGATTTCGGAGAATCCAGCTACCCTGTCAACATCTCTCTGTCTTAGTTTTGGAAATAAGTTTAGACTCACATTGCTGGAGCTCAGTACGATGGACAGAGTGAGATTTACTCCAAGTGAGATGCAGAGATATCCCCCAATGCACAGCAGCAGTTGAAACAACCTTGTAAATCATTGCAAATCATAGCAGCAACAAGCAAGACCTGCCTTCCCAGCCTGTGTTGTGCATGTTCTGCACAACCATGTGTGGTACCCTGGACTGAAATTCCTGTCTCCTTCTGCCTCCCCTCAGATGAATTCCCATTAAGAACTTTGATTTTCTCCCTTGAGTCCCCCCAACTGTTGTTTCAGCCTGGAAAAGACGGCTTCTGGTGACCCATAAACTCGGGGAGCAGATCAGTGGAGCTTCCTCTGCCCTTCTCAGACCCAGACAATACCTGAAGTATAGATAGGAGCCCAGGATGGGAAGGGAGAGTTAGAGGGCTGCCAGCTGCTCCATCAGTATAGAAGTAGGGTGCTAGGGAGGGAGACCATAGGGAGTAAGGCCAGTGTGGGGGCCACAAGGACAGAAAAGAAGAGTACATAGCTACATACATTCAAAACCATCAGCATCCTGCCTCAGGGTCTCTCCAAGTTCAGAAAGGAAAACCCCAGCTAACTTCTCTTCCAGAGCATAGACACAGCATGGAACCTGCCCACCCAGTCCGGAGTCAGAACTGCCAAACTCTGGGAAGCTCCCTCCCACATCTCTCCAGATGGAGGGAGAAAGGGTGGGCCTTAGGGGTCGAAAGTTCTACCATCGCCTTCCTTCTGGAGCTGAAAACCAATCACTCACTGCCCCTCTCATCACCCTGCGCCTCCTCCATCTGGGCCCTCGCCCCATCCCTACCTCGAGACTCATTATCTGCCCACTGATATTCAGAATGATTTCATTAATGTCATCAAAATGCAGTCATGAAGAACGTATTAAGGAAGCCTGAGCCAGCCAACACTACCCACAAAGAAACAGCTTAGACACCAAGCAAAAGATCCATCTATATGTCAAAGAAAACCCCAAATGCACACAGTCAAGGAAATACTGTTGCTCTTGGTCGAGGTAGAAGGTGCTGCCAGAGGCACTGTAGGAAAATTATGAATATCTATTTTGGGGAAATATGGATTAGAGATAAACAGCTGTGGTAGAGGGCAGACTTTGATGACGGAGCAAAGGGGGAAAGCAAGTGCAAAGATGCCAGTCACACATTTCGAGCCTGAATGATCAAGCGTTATTTGTTCCCCTCAACGGCTCATAATTTTAACCTTTTATTATGCAAAGCAGTCAGTTTGGTTTTACATTGCTGAAGGAGGCCTGGCATGATTAACAGATCACAGTTGCCGGTCTCTTCATCTATGAAAAAGGTGAACTGGCTAGAAAGAGATTAAGTTATTTCCAACTCTCTGGCTACGACAACACGGGCACCCTAAGGCAGCTGATGTAGATGAAACTTAGACTGCGTCAGGATGGAGTGGGAGGGATGACCTAGGAGGCCCACGCAGGGATGAGAGGTCACTGTCTATCCAGTGAACAGCAGCCCGCATTCTGATGGTCATGACTGAGGCTGAGCTGCCAGGTAGGCTCAAGCGCTCGGTGGGAGCTCTCCAGGGTACTGGACAACCTCCACTGGCAACTCTGACCCAGCAGACCCTCCGGCCTTGAGCTGGGTTGGCTGTCCACGTGCCAACTACATACAATATCAACGGCCTGACAGGGTCTACATTCTCTTCACTCTTCCGGTGCATGGAAAAAATAGTGTGGCAGCATTGAAAGACAATAGATTTTTCAACCCACACCGATTTGGGTTGAGTCTCATCTCTGCTGTTTATTGTGCAGAGGGAGCTGTCTCTTTTCTTTGAGCCTCAGCTCCTTTTTCTGAGACGAGATAATAACATCTGCCTCTTAGGGATGTAGAGATTTTTAAAGTTGGCGAACATAAAACACTTATCCGTGTCTAGCACACATCGGGTGCCCCCAAACAAATGCCTGGCGTTAATGCCCACATTAGTCTCCCTGCCATATCTAGGCTGCTCCTGCCACCTGACCTGGTGACTCCTTTTCCCCAATCATAAGTTAGGACTCAATGGTTGCAAGCCACAGAAAATTAGTGTGGGCTTGTAAGACAGTAAAATTTGATTAGTAAAACCAACTTCAAGGTGTGTATCTGCAAGGATGTTTCCAGAAAGGGGATAGCCACACTGAATGTGAGCTGTGCCATCCCGTAGGCTGGGGCCAGTGTTGAATAAGCCAGGGGTAGGAGAAAGCCAGCTAGCATCTATCAACTTACCACTGGCATTCTCATACAGGCTTATTCTCTTTTCCTCTCCCTTCCCCTCTACCTCTCCCACTTCTTTCCTCGCTCTTTCTCCTGGCTACCATGGCATAAGCTGCTATAGTATGCTCTGTTCTCTGCACCATGATGGGCTAAAACTATGAAACAAATAATTCCTTCCTCCCTTAAGGTGTATGCTCAGGTGACAAAAACACAGGAAAACAAAGGGTGGCACACTACAAGAATGTGGTAGAAGCACGTGCATGAGGCAGACCCTCAAAAGGGCTGTAAAACGGGTCACAGGTTCCTCGCCATCTCCACTTCCCAGTGGTGTCTCTGTTCTTCACAGCACTCGGCATCCACAGAAAACCTGAGAGAGCTTGGGAAGTAATTCTAGACACAAAATAACAGCGTTAAGCATGGCTTCTTGGTAGCAGCAATTTCTCAAGTCTGTTCAGCTTTCTAGAGGCAAGCAAGCACTCTCATTTAAGAGAGGCTCCCTGAATCAGCTTTAGCTGCAAAACCTTGTAGCTCTTTTAAAGAGGTCCTGCCACTTAAATGGTGTTGATGAAAAGCTGACCACATGCTTTTTGGTGGTGGCAGGGACCTTGAAACACCATAGAGTTGTGGCAGTAAACATGGCAGTAAACAGTACCTCCACCATGAGGCTGGAATCTCAGAAAGCTAAAAAAATATATAGGCTGGATCCAGCCATCAAAGCCAGGGCTTTAATCCTAGCCATATTGCTTAGCAAATTAAAGACTCATGTGGTCAGAAAAGGAGAGAGATATACAGTAAAGATGGATTCAAAGATGAAGAAAACCTCTAAATGGTTTACTGTGTGTTAAAAATATATGTAGGCTTGGGAGAAAAAAAGCATAAAGTCCTTAAAAGAAAAAAAGAGAGGGCTGGAGAGATGGCTCAGCAGTTAAGAGCACTGGCTGCTCTTCCAGAGGTCCTGAGTTCAATTCTCAGCAACCACATGGTGGCTCACAACCATCTGTAATGATATGTGGTGCCCTCTTCTGGCCTGCAGGAATACATGCAGGCAGAACACTATATACATAATAAATAAATTTTAAAAAGAGAGTATTTGGGTATGGTGGCACACACCTTTCTTTAATCTCAATACTTGGGAGGAGGCAGACGAATCTCTGTGAGTTCAAGGTATGGTGACACACATCTTTAATTCCAACACTTGGGAGGCAGAATCAGACAGAATCAGACAGAGGGAATTCCAAGACAGTCAAAGATAAACAGAGAAACCCTGTCTCAAAATGCCAAAAATTAAAAATAAAAATAAAAAATAGAAGTTAAAATAATAAAGTCACATAAAAAAAATACACAGAGTCTGGATACTGTATATTATGTTGTTTTTGAATTGCTTGACAGCTGAGGAAAGAGAAACAACTGCTAAAAGACATTTGAATATAAAGGCTGCTGGATTAATAAAACATAATATTTTGTAACTGTCTTTTGACTTCAATTTTGAAGTCAAAAGATATGTTACTGCCGGGCGGTGGTGGCGCACGCCTTTAATCCCAGCACTCGGGAGGCAGAGGCAGGTGGATCTCTGTGAGTTCAAGACCAGCCTGGTCTACAAGAGCTAGCTCCAGGTCAGGCTCTAATGCCGCAGAGAAACCCTGTCTCGAAAAACAAAAAAAAAAAAAAAAAAAAAAAAAAAAAAGATATGTTACTTTGGAGAAGAGGTTTTTGTAGCGGGCGTGGTCGGTCGGCAATTGGAAATAACCAAACTAGCCTTATATAAAATGCTCAGCTTTAATAAAAGGGGAAAATGGGAGAAACTTACAGAGCCAGAGTTCCAGCGAAGAGCAGGGAACCAAGAGAGCAAAAAACCAAAACACGGATCTTTTAAAGGTATTTTGTTCCCCGGAGGGGTCACGCCCCTCAGACAAGGGATTGTTTTGTTTTTGTTTCCATAGAAAAATGAGAGGCTATGGATTTATTCTAGGCTAAAAAAAATAAGATTTGATCAAGGAAGACCCCCTAAGAAATCTCTGATAGGAGCGTATGGCCCAGATATCTGAGTTCTACATCCAGAACAGCCTCAAGACTGCTGCCTGAGATGATCAAGTCTTACTGGAGTATCAAGGATACTCCAGTCACAATTTGATCATAATTCTAAATTTTCTTTAGGTCCCCATAATATTATCAGTGCCCCAATTCAGCAGGAAGTAGCCTGAAAAACTATGACCACATTCCCAAAAAATGGACTATGGATATTTTTTTTGTTTAGAATGTTGGTTATAAGTTGTTATGGTTAATAGTCAGGAAAAAAAGCTAAACAAAGGATATTAGATTCAGAGTTCTTATTCTTAAAAGGGGGTGTGAATTGCTGTGGAACAATGGTTTTACCCTGTAAATATTTGTTTCTTGTACTTGTCTAATAAAATGCTGATTGTCTGGAAGCCATGCAGGAAGTAGAGGCAGGGAAACGAGAACAGGAGAAATCTGGGAAGAGGATTCTGCAGTCTGCAGTCATGATCCAGACACAGAGCAAGTAAGATATGATTACCTCGCTGAAAAAGGTACTGAGCTACGTGGCTAACATGGAAAAGAAAAATGGGCTAATATAAATTATAAGAGTTAGTAAATAAGAAGCCTGAGCTAGTGGGCCAATCAGTTTATAACAAAAAAAAAGAAGTGGTAGAAGGAAAAACTACTTTAATCACTTTTAAAAATTACTCTCTCTCTCTCTCTCTCTCTCTCTCTCTCTCTCCTCTCTCTCTCTCTCTCTCTCTCTCTGTGTGTGTGTGTGTGTGTGTGTGTGTGTAAAAAGAGATTGACAGTTGGGGACCCCCCAAAGGCCTCATGACTAGGGTGGGGTGGTGTTTGGGAGAGGTGAAGAATGAAACTTGGGACAGTGTCATCTTTGTGTCCTCCAGGGACTAACTTCATGGTTTACTTTTCTGATGTATTTAAACACAGTAGAACTTGTGACCTGTGACTTTTACAATAAGAATGATCTCCATTGACTGATAAACAGATCTCAGGGCTAGGGCCTAGAGAAGGGTCTGGGATAAACACACGGATGGATTCTATTGGTGGAGGATGCAAAATGCATGGGGCCTCTTTTATAGGGATGTGCTCTATTCAGTGCAGGATCAGGGCCTAAACAAAGCTAGGGATACTGGGGGATTCAGGTGTGGGTTGGCTCCTAATAGAGTAGCGAAGAATCACCAGGTTGATTGACCACTGTCCACTCTGGCATTCCAGGTTAATAGGCACCAATCATTTCCTTCCATTGAAGAAGAAAGGTCTGCGTGATTGACAATCCTGGTGTCTCCAATGCTTTCTTTAAGCAGAGCCTCCCACAGTTGATGTCTTACTCTATTGCTCGCCACTTTATTTCTTAAGTCAGGTTCATTCACTGACCCTGAGCCCACAAATCTGACTAGAATGATCGGCCAGCAAGCCCCCGAGATCCTCCTGCCTCTGCCTTCCCAGCACTGGCATTTGGGGTACACACCACCACTTTATTTGGTTTTTTACTTTGGTACTGAGGATCCAAACTCAGGTCCTCGTGCCTGCATGGCTGAGCCATCTTCCTCAGCCCCAGCTACTCCTTTTTTCAAATGTGATTTTCATATATATAACTGAACCCAGGTGCCCCGGAAGAACAGCCAGTGCTAACTGCTGAGCCATCCTGTCAGCCCCCAAATGTGATTTTCTTATTATGAGACTGACACAAAATACAAAGTAATGATTTTCATCAAAATTGAAGTGATACTACAAAGGCCATCGGATAGCTCTGTGTGGGGCAGATATCACAAACAACACATTTGCACAGAAGCCCCTAAAGGAATGTATGGTCCTAGAGCCACCCAGCAGGGGAGGACAGCAGATTGGCAAGGTCTCCAGTTTCTCAGTCTGTGTTCCAGAAGCAGCCAGACCCCACAGGAGTCGCCCTTGAGCAAGAAGAAGGAATCAAAGAGCTGAGCCCAGAATCTGACCCCACGAAGCCCATTTCTGTGAGAGATGTTCAGCTTCAAAGGGTTTGATGGCATCTCGTCACCCTGCATGCACTACAGACCCCCTTCCATATCCTCTTCCCCACCCAAGGATGATGATAGCCTTAACATACCGCTGTTTATCTGTCCAGGCAGCGCATCTCAATTTGTCTGAGCAGGGGAGTCCTTAGACAGTCCACCACACACGGGGGAATGTTTGGGAAGCTGGGCAGGGGGGAAGGCAAGAGCATAATGTTAAGAACCTTCCCAGGTGACTTCTAGTCTTGGTGGACTTTAAAGGCATTGAACCAGGGTAAAAAGTCTCCTGCCACAAACGGAAATTGTGATTCTATTAAGCTAGGGACAGAATCTAAATGAACTTTCTAAGAACAGCCCCTGCTTTTGCTGCTCAAAGAAAGAAGATATCTTTCTTCTGTACTGTCAAGCTTGCCAGAGAAAATGCCTTAGGGAGTAACCAGGGCTGATCAATAGACAGTGTGTCTGGATTCCTACGGATGGGACGTTGCCCTGATTCCCGGGAACCTTCAAAAGAATGGTACCTCCAAGTCTGTGGTTTGAAAACAAGACCTTAGTTCAAGGCAGATGTGGAGACAGCTGGTCAAGCTGCCTCCACATCAGAGATGAATCCCAGTGCTCAGCTTGTTTGCTTTTTATTCAGTCCAAGACCCAGGCCTATGGGATGGCATTACCCACATTTAGGGTGGGTCTTTCCCCATCAATTAACCCGGGCTGTACATTCTCTCACAGACCAAGTAAGACAGAGATCAAGGGGAGAGCTCTGAGGAACTTTGAGCTGAGTCAGGGCTTAGCAGAGCGCTCGTCTAACTTCACAGGAGGCCTTGGACACACTGAATTCAGCTGGCCTGTGGAGACCTCGGGACGAGAGTAATTTCAACATGGCCCATGAGAGGAGCCAGGACTTCCCTGGAATCAGAAAATTCTGCTTTAGCCACAGCTTGCTTCTACTGATTGCAAGACTTTGGCAAGCCGTCCAGCCACTCTGGGCCCATCAGTAAAATGATGGGCTAGGGACAGCTGGTCCTTGGGTAGTCTTCTAGTTCTGACTTCCTGCTGCTGCTAAAATGAGAAAGGATCAAGCTGGCTGCTTCATGTGTTGGAACCCCCTCATTCCCTGTGTCATAGGGATTCCACCACGTCACAGGGATCATTCCTGACTGTCTACGGGCCTTGGAGAAACCTTGGGATCGGGAACTTGGAGGGATGGCTCATGACTCCAGGGATGTCTGCAAGCCCAAGGAGCTCTGAGGTCAGACAACTGTACACCCTCTTCCAGTGATCTCAGCATCCTGCTACTTCTAAAGATGAGGGGGCATCCATAATT
Source organism: Arvicola amphibius (assembly GCF_903992535.2). Lineage (NCBI taxonomy): Eukaryota > Metazoa > Chordata > Mammalia > Rodentia > Cricetidae > Arvicola > Arvicola amphibius. The sequence goes on along the minus strand of NC_052047.1, from coordinate 182,349,872 downwards.
TTGCTCGCGATTGAGTTGCAGGGCTGGCCAGGATATAAGGATTTCTTGCTTTGGGCTGATGGCCTCAACACAGTGTGGTGACTAGGTAAAGTGGTGTAGCTACCTACTCCTTAGATGAATGAAAAACAGACGGTAAATTACAGTCTCCTCACTCAGTCTGCTTGGCAGCCGTGGGGTAGGTAGCAGCCAGCGTCTGATCAGGAAAACAGAAACCACAGCAGATACTTTAACAGAGAAAAGTTAATCTAGTGGATTGGTGAAATTAGGTATTAGATGATAGATAGATAGATAGATAGATAGATACATACATACATACATACATACATACATACATACATACAAGTACAAATAAACATTGAGATACCAAAATGGATTGACTGAAAACAGCAGTAGCCAGCCCAGGCAAAAATACACAGAAAGGCATTATTAGAAGCTAGAAGCGGGGCTGGAGATAGGATGAGGCTTCTGAGAAGGATTGCTACCTGCTTGGTATATCTGAAGGATGCAAGGAAGTTGAGTCTAGAGCCTAGTGTCAAAACCAAACACAGGAACTGGCTTTTGCTGCCAAGATAAAGAACCGTCATTGGGCAAGGTCTCCAGGAACAGCAAGGCCCAGCTCCCTCCTCTGTCTTCTTGTCTCCTAACAGGAACCAGCTTGCAAAGGGACATGCACAGTCAGAACCACAGCACAGAATAAAGACTAAAACTCTGGGCTTGGGCTGAGACATGCTGTCAAGGATAATGTAACACAGGGTCCATGGCAGGTAGGAGAGAGTCAGGGAAGCCCAGGTCTGCAACGTGAAAGCCAAGCAGAGGCTTTGGGGCCATGGAACTGCAGGACCCCTGGCAGCTGGGTCATGGCAGTGGTGACTCAGTGGATGACTGAGAAATTCTGGGTTAAAGAGTCCCAGCTGGACCAGAACCTACAAAAAGGCTGCCTGTGACTCTTTCTACAAGGGAAAAAGTAACCATCAGAAATGGATGAGACCCAAGGTTGTCCTCACTGGGTCAAATCCACTTCACTGCCAGAAGGAGGAAAGATGGAAGTTCTCTGTCTGCCATGGAGACGACAGCTAACTGTAGAACAAGGTAAGCAGACATAGAAAATGTAACCCTAGCCTGCCTTCAATGTGGAGGCTCCTATGGTTCAGGCTTCAGAAACACAGGCAGGTGGAGGATCCCTACTGGGTGACAGTTGGTCACCTGCTGGGTCTCAGCTTCCTTGTCTAAGGGAACTAAGATACCCAGGCAGGAGGAACAAAGCAGAGGGCCCTCCTAATGGCACAGGAATTGACCCCACAACACACAGTCAGGGACACTAGGTATGCTCCAGGCTCAACCCCCACAAGACCCCAGAGACACCCCCCCCCCCCAACGTGCCTGAGCAGGCTAACCTCTGGAGGCTGACCAAGCATAGGTTTGAGATTTCTCTGAGTGAAGTAGCAGCTGTGTTTTGGTTTCTGTTTTCTTTGCAACGCTGTCACACCCATGTCTACATGACACCGGGGCCTTTGAGCTCCGAGCATATTTTTGAAAAGGGAAAATCTGGGTCAGGCAGTCGCCATCCAAGCCCCGTTTCAAAGGGCTTTCCATTCCCCCAAACCCTTCCCTTTGAACTTGGTCAAAACCTTCCTCCCGGGCTGATGTTTCTTCCTTGGCATGATAGCCTAAAGGTGAAAAACGCAGGGCAGCCTCCAGAGCAAGAGGGTGGAGTTGTTTTGAAGCTGGATGAGTAATCCGGGAAAAGTACTGGCTGCTGACACCGGTAGCCCCAGAGCTGCCTGAACGGCCCGCCTCTGCCCACCACCTAACCCACGCTGACTCGTGCCATAGGACGCCACTTCAAGAATCCCCTTTGTGCGACCACAAATGATGAGAGCCTCCGCTGAGCCCTTTCCCTCCTGCCCCTTGACACAACCTTGTGTCACACGAGACATCATATTGTCCCCAGCCTCAGACGGGGCCAGCACCCTAAGAGCTGACTACTCTTGGGTCCCAAGTCCTTGGATTCTTTATGCATGCTTTCCCAAGCTCTTAGTTTAGCTGACTCCAGCGAATCTGCTTCCAGAGTCTTTCCTAGTAACAGGGTGGAGTGGCTGTTCCTTGAGAGAGACTGGGGTGGAAGTGGAGGGTGGGTTTCCTTTCTCTGGAATCCCAGGGAGTGGGCAGGGCTCCAAGTAACAGCCAAGTGTGATTCACACCTCTGTCCCTAGAGCCAACCAGTTGTTCCCCAGTATCCAGAGGGCAGAGGGTCTTGGTTCCTTCTGACCAGCTTCAGAATACTCCAGAAAAAAAACCTCAGAACTGGTGCTCCTTCCCAACTGGGTGGGGAAGAGGATCTGAAGAAGCCGAGCAGTGGTGGCGCACACCTTCAATCCCAGGGCTTGGGAGGCAGAGGCAGGCGGATCTCTGTGAGTTCGAGGCCAGCCTGGTCTATAGATTGAGTTCCAGGACAACCAATACAACACAGCTCTCTGTGCAGACCTGTTTCAAAACAAACAAACAAACAACGAAAAAGCTGAGCTGAAGGATGGATCAAAGCGGCTGTGCACCAGATGGGACCGTCTCCAAAGCAACAGGAGTGCCCAATGCCAAAATCCCTTAGGGTGAAGCTTCAAGTAGACATGGTGGGAGTAGCTTCAACTGGGTCACAGGAACTGGCCCAGTCGGGACTCCACTCTGTGCCTGTGGACAGGTTTCTTTGCTTCCCTGGCCCTCAAGTTTCTGCTCAGAATGAGTCCTGCAGGTTCAGTGAGGCCATAATTTGTGGTATTTCAATTGTTGCGTAGTGAGACTCTGAGTATCAAAATTAAGTTCTAAATAAAGGCTTAGGATTCAGGTGTGGTCACTTCTAGTCCATCTCAAGGACACGACGTCCTCCAGAAACACTGAGGCGGAGATACATCACGCTGGTGCAAGGTGAAAAGGCTTTGCTTCAAATAAAAAGTTCTGGGGAGCCCGTGGAGTGTTCTCAGACCAGGAACTAGATCAAGCCCAGGCAGCTGCCCTCTGCGTCCTTCTACCCTCTGTCTGGCAAAAGTGACCGGAATTGGGTCCATCTGTAAGCTTTCTCCTGGGGTCACTCTAATGCCTCTGACTCTCATTCTCCTGGGCTTGAATTCACTCTCCATTCCCCAGCCTACAAAGACCTCCCAGGGGAAGGTTGGGGTGAGGGTCACTGTGCTGGCAGGGGGTGGGGGTGGGGCGACCCCTCACAGCTGAACTGCCTGTTCACTAGGTGACATATTTGACAAGTTAATCAACTCCTCCCAGCCCCTGCTTTTCTTGTCAGTAGGTAGGGATGGGATTTCTACAGGGAAGGGCTTTCCTGAGGGCCAATGAGACCTGGTAACCCTAGGGCAGACTGGTACCTGCTGTGTTTTCAGGAAAAGTTGGTTTTCTTTCTGCATTGCTTAATTGTACCCCCACCCCTTATCTTCAAAGGGCATCTGCCTCTAAACCTTCTTCCAGTTTTGTTTTGTTTTTTGCTGTTGTTGCTTAGTTTTTTAATTTTTTGAGAGAGGGTTTCTCTGTGTGTGGAACTCATTTTGTAGACCATGCTGGCCTCAAACTCACAGAGATCTGCCTGTCTCTGCCTCCAGAGTGCTGGATTAAAGGCCTGTGCCACCACTGCGTGGCCCCTTCTTCCAGGTTTTACATTACATGAAACAGTCCACTTCATTTATTCTAAGACATTTAAAGTTATACAAAATCAGTTCCCTGGAAACAAGGGCCTGTGCAGGGAAGGTCAGTTCTACCCACATTCTACCACTAAGCCAAAACCAACTTCAACCTTAGTCTCACTGATGGTAGAAGACCAGAAATCGGGGCTGGGGAGACAGCTCAGTGGTTAAGAACACGGATAGTTTTTGCAGAAAACCCAAGTTCAATTCTGAGGACCCACATTAGGCATATTACAACTGCTTGTGATTCCAGCCCCAGCAGATGGCCCAGGTACATGCACAAGTACAAAAATATGCACACGTACCTGTAATTTAATAATAATAATAATAATAGTAATAATAATAGTAATAACTAATGAAGCCCAAGAGACCTTATGCGAGTCACCCTGGCCTGTCCTAGACAAGCCAAGGAGCAGAAGGAAGTCTGCATGGTCCTCTCTCAGCTGTACGCGTCACTCACACCTACTCTGTTCCACAGGAAAAGCTGAAGTCATGTCCTAAGACAAGAACTTTGCTTCTGAGCATTGCTTTGCTAATGTGAGGTCAGGGGACATCTACCCCTCCACCTGAATATCACCAGTGTACCAACAGCCTGACAAGCAGTCACCAACACCCTCACAGTCAGTCACCAACACCCTCAGAGTCAGTCACCAACACCCTCAGAGTCAGTCACCTACAGCCTCACAATCCGTATACCAACACCCTCACAGGCAGTCATCTACACCCTCACAGCCAGTCACCAACAGCCTCACAGCCAGTCACCAACAGCCTCACAGCCAGTCACCTATAGCCTCACAATCCGTGTACCAACACCCTCACAGGCAGTCACCTACACCCTCACAGCCAGTCACCAACAGCCTCACAGCCAGTCACCTATAGCCTCACAGTCCGTGTACCAACACCCTCACAGGCAGTCACCTACACCCTCACAGCCAGTCACCAACAGCCTCACAGCCAGTCACCTATAGCCTCACAATCCGTGTACCAACACCCTCACAGCCAGTCACCAACAGCCTCACAGCTAGTCACCAACAGCCTCACAGCCAGTCACCAACAGCCTCACAGTCGCCAACAGCCTCAGAGTCAGTAAACCAATAACTTCAAGAGATTCCTAAGCATGGCACAATAAAAGGATTGAGGTAAGCAGACCCTGCGCCCCACAGGCATGGAAGAGTGAGTGTGGTTATGGCCCGATTAGGAGCAACCCAACAGCAAATTTATCACGGTTACTACCAACATCATAAAAACAAACACTGGGTGTTTCTATAATCACTGAGAACACTCAAGTTATGTTCCAAATCCTATAAAATGGGCACGAATATACTGAACACTTTATTATATGAAAGGATCCCATGGCCTATAGGCAATATATGGGCAGCGATAAAAAAAAATACAACAAGGCCATAAATTTGAACTAAAACCAATATTCTAGCCTTAATGGACATGAATTAAATAATTAATTCTGGTTTTCCCTGCTTGCTTAGAATTCAAAATGAGTCAGGGATGGGTGATAAGGGTAGATCTCGTCTCTTCTAAAACTTCCCAGGGACGCAGGAAGGTCCTGAGAAGGACAGCAGCATCCAGCGCACTGAACAGTGGTTGTAAATGTTTACCGCACAGGACGGAGCATTCAGGGGGAGGCTGCTCCACACAGCGCTGCCAACACCTTGAACACTGCTTCCTTCGCAGAAATGGAGAGCCGTCACCTGCCCCATTACCAGCAAGACTGACAGTGAGCGGGCTCCCTGCCAAGCCGAGAGAGGGAGGTCATTTTGTTAAGGGTATAGAGGGGCTTCAAGGGCACATAAGCAACAGCATCATGTGATGCCAGCCACTGTGCCAAAGCCCAAGGAGCTCCTGTGTCATCAGCCCCTTGGTAATTCTAGTGCACACTGGAGCTGAGAACCCCCAAAAGGAGGGAGTTCTCACCTCATCTCCTCCTGGCCAGCCACTCTGCAGCTAAACTATTATTTTTTAAGGACACGTATTAGTTTCAATTCTGTTGCTTTTATAAAATACCCCAACAAAAGGAAAGCATAAACTCCTGTAAAGTGTCCACACACATTGTGGCGTACACATGCCACAATACATGAACACAATAAATAAATGTCAAAAAATGCAGGCAATTTTAGAGGACAAGACAGATTTCCAAAGCCCTAATCATCAGGTTAAGGAGCCTGTTTTATCCCAGTGATTATTAACTTTGTTTTTGCGTTTGTTTGTTTGTTTTTCAAGACAGGGTTTCTCTGTGTAGCTCTCGCTGTCTTGGAACTACACCTTGTAGACAAGGCTGGCCTCGAACTCACAGAAATCCACCTGCCTCTGCCTCCTGAGTGCTGGATTAAAGGCCACCACCACCCGGTGATTATTAACTTCAATATGCAACAATACCTGTAATGCCAGCCCTGGGGATGCAAAGGCTAGAAGAATCTGAGGCCTAAGCCAGGCAGTAAGGCCTTTCCTCAACTATTAAACTGTCACTGGGAACTTGAGGAATACAAATGCCTCCTGAGATTCTGACTCAACAGGCGAGGGTAGAACCAAGGCATGCGGCTGCATGACGTGCTTCCAGCTGATCGCATGGCACTTGTCCCCTCGTGCCTGACTTCCAGCCCTCCCCGGTTTCCTGCACGGCCTATGGCAAAGGAAGCTCAAGTCCCCTCTTGCCTCCACAGGTCACTGGCCAGGCATGAGGCACCACGCCTACCACAATGATTGTGGGTAGATGGTGCAGCTCGGTGTCTGCCCAGGGACACCTCTCCTCAATTATCACCCTCACAAATGCTCATTGCTGACTTCTAGACCGTGTCCTTGTCCTCTGAGAGGTGTCTGGAGCAATCAAGCCCATCCCTCCCTCCTGGGAGCAGCTGTACGCGCCATTAACTGAACTGCTCCTCACTTAGGTTTGGGTTAGTGATGGCAGGGGCTGTCACTCTGTCCTATCTCACAAACAATTATGGTGAGCGAGGATCCCAAACAACCCACAGGAAGGTGTGCTTCAGCACAGAGCATTGGTATGCTGAGGAGACTCACAGGGAGACTCACAGGCAGTGGCGGCTGTGTCCCAGGAGGGTGCTCGGAGACTTCAGAACCAGGAACTCTGTGATCAAAACTAGGAGGCAGCATGGACGATGGGAATTGATTAAGTGAAGCGCTTAAATAGGACGATCACAGTCTAATTATCGCTCACCACTGACTCGAGGTATCTTGTAAAGTTAAGGTAGGGGGAAGGACCGGGCTTGGTGGCTCAAGCCTGTAATCTCAGCATTCCAGAGGCTGAGGTAGGGGAATTGCTGCAAGTTTAACGTCGGCCTGGGATACACAGTGAGTTTTAGACCAGCCTGAGCTTCAGAATGAAACACTGTCTCAAAACAACAACAACAACAACAACAAACAAACAAAAAACAACCAGAGAAAAACACAGAGCCCTTCCTGGCCCTTTCAAGATGTGACTGGAAAGGGGAATTGGAGAAGGAGCAGCAGACTGGACCCATCCTTTCCTGGAAAGCTGACAGTGTCCTCTCTCCCTCTCTCTCTCTGGTACTTGCATCTCACTGTCTTCTAGAAACTGCCCTCTCAGTTCATGGTGTCCCAGGCAGACTGTCAAAGGGTCCTTCTCTCACCTCTGCACTCCCTCCCACCCCCTGCCCTCTGCCCCCTGCACCTGTGAACACAGGAATCCTCTGGCCCAGCTGGACTTAGAGAACATAGAGCTACATGGAATGACCTGAGGCTACTTCATTGGTAGGTACCTGAATGAAAAGCCTATAGTCTCAGCTGAAGGGCGGGTCTCCTGAACTTAGCCTGACACCACAGTGTCCATCCTTTCCTACCATCTTCCAAGAAATTCCTTGCTGTTAAAATTAGAAAAAGTTGGTGCTCATTGTTTCCAGATAACGCAGGCCTCGGATCAATGTCACCCCAAAGGCTCCCATGAGGAAGATCTAAGGGATGATACTTGTGTCTGCCAGCAAAGCTAAGCCCGTTGACCTCCAGCCCTTTCTCCCATTTGGGGGCTAAGGAGAGACATTGTGCAGGTCACAGTGAAACCTGAGTATATATTAGGCATGGACGAGCTTCAGATGCACTGGGAGTGAGAGTCAGGAGGGGAGTGAAGGGCAGGCCATTGCTGTGATCTCCAAAGCAGCAGTGGGGTCTCAGCCACTTCTCATCTGTGATGATTCGCAGAGAGCTGCCAAGAGAATTTACTACAAAACAGTTGGGCAGTTTAAAGCAACAGGAGTTTGTTCTCGCTCCCTTCTTTATTGTGCAGTCCACGGCCAAAGCCAAGGAAAATGTGCCACCTCAATCAGCACAATCAAGGTAGTCCCTCAGGGGCATCTCCAGAGGTTAATCTAGTTTTAATCATCCCTCATGAGTGCCAGGAGGCTTATCTTCTGGGTGGTTCCAGGTCCTAAAGGTGACAATCAACATGAGTCACCATATCTCCCTTGTCTCTTCCAGCTTTTGAAGGCTGTAGGAGTTCCCTGGCTTGTAGCAGCAGGTACCCCGCGTGCTGTCTGCTTCTGTTCTCACATGGTCTTCTCTCTGTGCCCGTGTGTCTCAAACCCCGCCACCACCAATCATGAGATGTAAGACCCATTCTAAAAGGAGGAGAGATTCTTGTCAAGAGCCTAACAGCACCTTCAGAAACCATTTTCCCCAAATAAGATCATGGTATTAGTGACTTTTCTGTTTCTGTGATAAAATGACCACACCGAAGCAACTTATAGAAGAAAGAGTCTATTTTGCCTACAGAGGGCTAGATGCCCATGGAGGCGGAGAGGGCATGGCAGCAGGAGCAGGGAGCTGGAAGATGCCCATCCACACACAAAACAAGAGTTCAAACCAGACTCGGGGTGAGGCTATAGGTTCCCACAGCATGGAGTATGACCCTGACTTGGGGTGGGGCACAGGCTCTCACAGTAGTAGGGAGTGTGAGGGAGACTCCTGGTGAAGCTATAGGCTCTCACAACATACCTCCAATGACCCACTTCCTCCAACAAGGCTCCATGACCTTAAGGGTTCCTTAAAGGCCTAAAACAGCACCACCGACTGGGAATCAACTGCTCAAACACATGAGCCCGTGAGACATTTCTCATTCAAACCATAACAGTCACCTTGGAAGAGTCTAGGAGATGAGGCTTGGGACACTCCTGCACTGACAGCCACTCCACGAGAACTGGATAACCCAGATAACCCTAGATATAGTAAAGAAATTAGTTAATTTAATCTTCCATCAAAGGAAACCTCCAGTTCAGTGGCGGGGGGAGGGAATCAAATTTCCCTGGAAAATCCTACCAGACATTTAAGGAAGCAACACCAAGCCTAGCACATGAGCAGACCAGGAGGAAGCATGGGCCAATTTCCAGGAAGACGAAGCAGAAGATTTTCTCCAGTCAGATCAGGGAGATCTGAGGAAGAACTGAAAAATAAACTAGAATGAAAGGGAAACATTGAAACAGAAGAATGCAATAAACAAAGTTTTAAGTCTCAGTGAGTAATCTCAAGAATACTGTGGAAAGGATCCAGGAAAGAACAAGGAATTACACACTTCCGACTCAGACCTACAAAATGGCCAAAGTTTCCAGGAACTGTGGATTTAATAAGGTCACCCACCCCACTGGAGTCCTGGAAGCATAGCAAACAGAAGATGGGACTGAAAAAGTACCTTAAGGAATAACAGCTAAAAATTTCCCAGATTTTGTAAGATATATAAACCTACAAAGTCAAGAAGATGAATAAAACCAAACCAACCTGTGTAAGCGAGTGTGAGTGTTACAGCTCCGGCCTCCGGAGCTGCAATGGGACGGCTCTAGAGGCTGGATAGGTATCCTGACTTTATCCGGACGTCAGGCTGCACCTGAAGCTGGGCTGTAGCGGGAGATGGTCTCCGCTGCAGGATGTAGTAATCCTGCTCCTGTCCTAGAGAGCCGCTACAGCTGAGCTCTGTTCAGTTCCCTTACCAGAGTTTTCTGTTGTTTTTCTGTTGCGGCCCAAGATGTTACTTCTCTGGGATCACTCTGCTAAAGGGAAAGCGCCTGCAAAATGTAGCAATCTCCTCCGACTCCAGAGAAAGTTACTTTTTTTGTTCAACTCCCTCCGGAGTTTCCTAGCAGATGTAACTGTTTCTTCTGGTTTTTCTGCTCAGCACCCCTAAGGGAACGTCTCAGCAAAGGTTTCTGGTCTGCGCTCGCGAAAAAAGATCTTCACCCAAACCTCTTTTACGAAAGAGATTTATGGTGGTGGTGGTGCATGCCATTAATCCCAGCTCTTGTGAGGCAGAGGCAGGCGGATCTCTGAGAGTTCGAAGCCAGCTTAGTCTACAGAGCTAGTTCCAGGGCAGCTAGGACTGTAACACAGAGAAACCCTGTCTGGAGAAAAAGGAAAAAAGGAAGGAAGGAGGGAGGGAGGGAGGGAGGGAGGGAGGGAGGAAGGAAGGAAGGAAGGAAGGAAGGAAGGAAGGAAGGAAGGAAGGAAGGAAGGAAGGAAGGAAGGAAGGAGAGTGGCTGCCTCTACCAGGGTGGGAAGGACAGCCTGCAACTGGACAGGTAAAAGGGCTTATATAGTGCTTCTTAGGAGTGGAGTTTTCCCATGGAGAAGTTTTTCTGCTCAGGGATTGGTTAGTATAGTTGGTCAGGGGCAGAGTTAGCTGTGATTTCAGGGCCAAACTCTGTCCCATCCATCAGTCCCGCGTCCTCCCACCCCACCCTACCCCACCCCACCCCACCCCATCCCACCAACCAAAACAGAGTTTCTCTGTGTAACAGTCCTTGCTGACCTGGAACTAGCTCTTGTAGACCAGGCTGGCCTTGAAGTCACAGGGATCCGTCTGCCTCTGCCTCCTGAGTGCTGGGTTAAAGGCATGCCTGGCAAAACATTTTATGATTTTATGTATATAGGTGTTTGGCTTGCATGTATTTCTGTGTACCCAGTGCATGCCTGGTACTCCCAGAAACCAGAAGGTTCTTGGAATTGGAGTTTTGTGGGTGCTGGGAATTGAACCCGAGTCCTCTGGAAGAATAGCCAATGCTCTTAACCACTGAGCCATCTCTCCAGTCCCAAACCGGGTTTCTTTCACTGCCCCCCCCCCCTTTAAAACTTTTTTTGCTCTATTTTCAGGGCTAAGACATATTTCTTTCACTGATTCTGGTTCTTAGGGCCAAACTGTGTTTCTTTGGCTCTGGTTTCAGAGTCAGGGTGTTTTTCTTTGGTCCTGGGTTCAGGGATAAAGTGTTTCTTTCACTGGCTCTGGGTTCAGAGTTAGGGTGCTCAGGCATTGGTTGGCTTCCTGCTCAGGGATCGCTTGGTCTCATGTTTCAGTTGGTCAGGGGAAGAGCTGGCTCTGGTTTCAGGGCCCAACTGTGTTTCTTTCACTGGCCTTTTTAGCTTTTCGGCTCTAGTTTTGGGGCCAGGGTATATTTCTTTCACCAGCTCTGGTTCCAGGGTTAAAGTGCATTTCTTTGGGTCTGGTTTCAGAGTCAGGGTTCAGGATAAAGTGTTTCTTTCACTGTCTAAGATTTCAGATCCAGGGTGTGTTTCTTTCACCAACTCTGGGTTCAGAGCCATAGTGGGTATCTTTGACTTTTCCTTTTACCTTATGATCTGTTTCCAGACATACCACAGCCAGACTTCTGCAAAGCAAAGAAATTGTGAAAAACAAAAGTCTTTCTCAGAGGTGACATGGGGAACAACAGGAGGCTCCAGGACACAGGTCAGAAAGAAACAGCACACCATCCTCAAGGAAGGAACTTCTTGCCTCGAATTCTATATCTAGAAAGTCTTTTATTCTTATTTATCTGTGTATCTGTGTGAATACAAGCCCTGTGTGTACAGATGTCCATGGAGGCCAGAAAAAGACACTGGACCCCACGGAGTGACTGGCTGTCTTGATGACCTGACAGGGGTGCTGGGAACCCAACTCCATTCATCTGTAGGAGCCCCAAATTCTCCTACCTGTTGACACATCTCTGCAGCTCCCTACCTAGAAAGTCTTTTAAGACAAAGAGGACAATTCTCAGGAGAGAGAGAGAGAGAGAGAGAGAGAGAGAGAGAGAGAGAGAGAGAGAGAGAGAGAGAGAACAAAATAAAATGGCAGAGTGGGGTACTGATGCAAGTGATTTCACTAATTATAAATGTAAATGCCAATTAAAGTGCAAAGAGCATTTAAAAACACGACCCTACTATAATCTGACTACAAGAAACTCACTTCAAATACAGCAATATAATCAGCTTAGCAGGAAGGGATAAAAGGTACATTATGTAAACATTGGTCAGAAGAAAATCAGGTTAGGAATTGGAGTCCTGTAATCCCAGGACTCCAAAGAATGAGGTAGGAGGATCATGTGTTCAGAGATGGTGGCATACATAATGAGATACTGTCTTAAATAAATAGAGAGAGGAAGAAGGGAGAAAAGAGGGGGGAGGACACAGGTTTATCTGTAGTCATATCAGATATCTGACAGAGACGGGCTTCAACAAGGTGAGTCAACACTGAAGACATTGCAGTCCTAAACTTGTGTGCACACAAGGGAGTACAAAATACGTGAAGACAACCTGACGGACCTTAAAAAAACGACAAGTAAATTCACAGGTACAGTTGGAGACATTAGCATCACATTTTAACAAGCAATAGAACAACCAACCCAGAATATAGAGATTCAAAACACTACTAAACAGCAGGACCCAAAAGATGTAGAAAACCCCTGCCCATACAGAGTACACATTCTTCCTGGGAGTCCCTAGAACATATGCCTCTCATAGACTATGTGTCAACAGATTTGTAAATCAGAGTGTATATTATCTGACCACAACAGAATCAAGCAGAGATTAAATAAGAGAAAATAACTGGATCAGTCAAACACAGAAACAAAGCAAGACATTTCTAAATAATCCACGGCCCACAGAGGTAGTCTTAAAGGAAATGAAAGGAAAAAAACTGAACTAAATGACAATGAAAATACAACTCATCAAAACCAGTAGATGCGCCGGGCGGTGGTGGCGCACGCCTTTAATCCCAGCACTCGGGAGGCAGAGGCAGGCGGATCTCTGTGAGTTCGAGGCCAGCCTGGTCTACAAGAGCTAGTTCCAGGACAGGCTCTAAAAAAGCTGCAGAGAAACCCTGTCTCGAAAAACCAAAAAAAAAAAAAAAAAAAAAAAAAAAGGAAAACCAGTAGATGGGCTGGAGAGATGGTTCAGTGACAAAAAGTTAAAAGCCTTACGGCTCCCGCAGAGACCTGGGTTCAGTTCCCAGCAGCCTACGTGGTGGCTCACAATCATCTGTAACTCCAGTTCCAGGGAATCCACGCCCTCTTCTGGCCCCCATGGGCACTGCATGTGCACGATACATAGATATACATGCAGGCAAAATAAATAAATATAAATGAATAAATAAACGAATAAATAAAAATAAACGAATACTTAAAAAGAGAAAGAGACACCCTATTCACAGATGACAGCCTATACAGAAAAATCCAATGTTACTCAAAGTTGTGCAGTTTCATAAGAAGTACATAAGGTCAACATGTAAAAATTGTTTGTTTTCTATACTAGCAATGACTAATCAGAATTAAGAAAACTTTTATGTGCTACTTAATAGTACCAAATATATAAGTGTTTACATATAATTCTAATGCAACTTTGTGGCCTGGCCTGTTGGTTATTTATGCTGAAAGCTACAACTCGCTGATTAAAGAAATCAGGGGAAAGGAAAATAAATGGAGAACTCTGCATCTGAAAGCCCTGTTTTCTTGAAATGCCATCTCTCCTCAAGCTGATCTCCAAATTCAGTGCAATATCAATTAACATCCCATTAGCCCCTTTATGATAGAAATTAGCAGCTTGGTTGTAACATAGGTATGGAAATACTACAATAAGCCGGGCAGTCTGGGAAGAGAGCCACTCTGAAAGGCTCACACTGTGGTATAAAATGCAGCATAAACTGTGTGACTCAGCAGCGGGAAGCATAGGTTGGCGCAGGGGACACGTGGCAGTCCGGTAGGGAGGGCATCTTCCTCACTTCTACAGGAGAAAGTGGACCCTGTGCCTGGAGTGGTGACAATGGTAGGTGTGTCATCCGCAAGACCCTCCTGCTGCGCCCAGCCACCGAGACTCTAAAAGATTTTCCAGGAAGCTTCTTGGGTTATGAACATCTATGGAAAGGTGAGGAGCAAAGCTGAGGTGGAAGATGACGGGGGGGGGGGGGGACCACACTTAATCAGAGTTTGCAGCCTGTTGATGGGTACATGGCAACGGCCCTCAGAAAACTCTTCAGTGTAAACCCAGGGGTCACCTGATTAGGGGTGGAGAAAAGGGCAGGAAATGCTACTTGAGTGACAAAAGACAAGAACCTGGAAAGAATGGCCCTTACCACTTATGGCTCTACCAGTATATAGAGAGAGCCTTAAAAATTTGGGCTTGATTTTCTTTGTTAGAGTCCCCAAATTACTACATAAGCAACGAATGCTCAATAAATACCTATCGAACATACAAGTACATAAATGACCTCACAGGCCGATGGGATTCATACTTTTGTACCATGACTGGGATACAATCCATGACTTGGGCAGCTCACACGGAGGGCAGGAGCTGGGCCTTTGCCTCCTTGTGTTCCTGTAGTGCCTAGAAAAGTGTTCTCTTTGCAAAGATGATGGATCTGTGCCCTGGAATTAGTACACGACAACACCCTGTCTTGAATGAGGCGCATTCAGTCATTAGCTTTGATTTACTGATGCTTGCCAAAGGCATAAGGCGTTGCACCAAGTTCCCATCAGTCCTCCTCACCACAGTGACTGTAACTCAAGGAGCCCTGGTGGGCAGGAGTTATGCTCATTAATTGGTAATGAAGAGAGGAAATGGCTTCCCCTCAGAAGCACATCGCTCTGCTGTGTTGGTGGAATTCCTTTCCCCACCTTGTTTACTAGCACTCGGGGCTAAATGGAGGCACAGGTAGGCTGCATTTCCTCTGGGCGCTTCAGTCAACGCAGAGGTCAAGCTGTCCTAAGAAAAGCGGTTTTCGGGAAGTGGCTAGGAAATGAAGCTTTTCTGTTCTTTTCTGGGCAGTTTTCTCCTGTGAAATATTAACAACCCCACAGGTACTTAACTCTTCTTTGGCCACCAGGGTATCTGGATAGTCAGGGACAAAGACTCAGAGTCAACTGTAAGTTGGAGCAACCCCAAAGAGAAGGAGAGCGTTAAAAATGAGCTCTTGGTCTTTCTGCAAGAGCTGGTGTTGTGGGATATTTGTACTCTGTGTGAAAATGTGTTGCTGTGATTGGGGTAATAAATAGCTGAACAGCGATAGCTAGGCAGGGGGGATAGGCTGGACTTCAGGGCATAGAGAACTCTGGGAAGAAGAAAGCAGGGTCGCCAGCCCGACACGGGGAAAGCAGCATGGGCAGTATGGAGAGATGAGGTAACAAGCCACAGGACAGACAGTAGATTAATAGAAATGAGTTAATTTAAGTTATAAAAGCTAGGTAGAAACAAGCCTAAGCTAAGACCAAGCTTTCATAATGAATCAGAAGTCTCCGTGTTGTTATTTGGAGGTTGGCGGCACAGAGAAAGCCTGATACAAGCTAGTCGGCTTCAGTGACACCTGTTGGCCAACTGATCTCTGAGAGATTTCAGATTTTATAGAATCTGATGTTTGCAGTGCCATTGAGCCTTACAATGTTGAAGAATTTCCTACCACAATGAAAGACTCTGCCACAATCTATAAGTTGACCTGACTGCCTATTCTTGGCTGAGGAAATTGGAACCTCCTGGGGATAGTAATGAGAAATACTCCCACACGCAAATGCTTCACGACAGGATGGACTCCTTGGGTCATAGAAGTTCCTGTAAGAACTCTTAAGTAGACTGTTCATCAGGTGCGTGGCTTCTCTGGGACTGGAGAACCCACCCAGGAGTTGCTTTGCTCAAACAAACCTATTGTTATACTTTTCAATTCAGCTTGATCTGGCTGGAGCAATCTATTATTGGGGAACAGAAAACCTATTAAAGACCTGTAGATTCATCCACTCATCTGCTCCATTAAGAAGAGATTTGAGAATCTCAGATGCATTTGAGAATAATCCCAGATATAGAAGGCTGGTATTTCCAGAGACTCAGTCCACCAAACATGAAGGAGTCCTACCATAATCAAGAGGATCAGAGAGGGTTAAAAGTTCACTAGTCAAGTCTGAGATGCCAAGGAAATGGCATCCACAAGTCTGTATACTCTGGAAGAGCAAACAGGATGTTCTACTGTGCCAACAAGTACTGGAATTATTAGATGGGGGGGGGGGCTTGCTGAGTACTAGGTGTGAGTCCCAATCCCAGAGTTTCTGATTCAATTCAGTGGGTCTAAGGTAGGACCTGGTAACTGTCCTTTCTAGGATGTTCTCAGGTGATGCTGATGTTGCTGGTCCAGGATCATCCTCAGAGAATGGTTGAACCAGCATATGGTGTCAGGAGTGCCCCCTGCTCTATCTCAACATGCCATGTCCAGTGGATTGATCTCTGGCTTCTAATGGGGCCTGTCTTCCACCCCTCATCCTCTGGCCTAAGGTCTAACTTAGTCTTGATTACCCTTTGATGCCAACAGACCCACATTCCCCTAGCTCTCTGTTGGGTGTCTTGAAATGACTCTTCTTCCTTGATATCTTTCTAGCAAGTCCTTCCTCAACTCCTAGGCAAGCAGTCAACAAAATTCCCACCACCACACCTCCTATCTGCCCCCTGCTGGTTTCTGGGAGCAGGATATGTGCTGATTACATGGAAACAAACCCTTCAGGATCTGTCTGTCAGTCCTAATCTCCAACAATTGCTCGGCATATTGGCACACACCTTAATCCCAGCACTTGGAAGGCAGAGGCAAGTAGATCTCTGTGAGTTTTAGGCCAGCCTGGTCTACACAGTGAGCTGCATGACAGCCAGGGCTACATAGAGAGACCCTGTATCAGAAATATAAAGTAATACAAATTAAAATTAAAACAATGTTACATCCTCACGGGAAAGAAAAAGACCAGTTCTTTATACAGATAATATGATTTTCTCTCAAAGGTTTAGGAATGGCAAACTCCAGTTCAGGAGAAGACAAAACTGCAGATGCCTATGCTGAATTGAGATACCACAGTCAACAGCTTTCTTCCCAAACTCCTCTTCCCCTCAGAATTCTAGTCAGCTCCAGTGAGTCACAAATGGTTGACCCAGGGCTAAGAGAGAGCACCATAGTGTTTCAGGTGCCTCTGTTCTCAATCAGTGATTTTCCCCAGAAAGGATATGATGAGCTAAAACCCCAAATGAGGGGACGCATCACACAGTCATTGAAGTTCCCAGGCTAGCCCACTAAGGCCTGGTACTCTCACTTGCCAAGAGAGACTAGAAGAAAAAAAAATCCAATTATTATTCTTGTTGCTGTGAAAGACCCAGGAAAACATCATAGAATAAGAAATGTCTTTTAATTTAACTTGTTTGGTGCCGTGTGAGGAAAAAGGGCCTCAATTACTGGTGGGTAAAAAGGGCAGTGTAGATATGGTGAACTCAGGAAGGGACCTCAGGGGCTTCCAGGCTCTGGCACTGTCTTCGTTCAGTCTCATGTTCCCTCAGAATGTATGACTTTAATTTAACTGAGTAGAAGCATGCCCAGGCATTGTGCTGTGCCTACGTTTAGCTGCTGAGACAGAGAATCATAGGGTTTCAGATGACCCTGGATCCTGGAACAGGAGTGGGAGATGTTTCTGAAGGAGCTGGAAAGGCCTTCCAGAGAAGTTTGAGGGGTCTGTGGCTAAGAGGAAGAGAAAGAGGATGAGTTCTAGAATGATCTAGAGGTGAAGAGGGGAATGGCAGAGGGGGTAGCAGTGACTTCAACCTTGCCCAGGTGAGGAGGAGTCAGATATGAGAAGCTGGGGGAGGGGTGGTGAAGTGAGAACATGCCTCTTGCTACAGGGACAGGTAAGGAGATCGGGGAAAGAGATGACCATTAAGCTGTTGGTAGCAAGTAGAACTGAAGGTCTAGACATCTGTGGGAACTCATGGTTCCTCGGGGAATCCGGGGTGTAGAGGCAGACGTGCAGGTGGGAGACTGAATCCCGCCTTCGGCACCTTTGCTGTTTGGAAAACTCCTCGCTGTCCCTCCACCCCAGCCCCAGCCCACGGTGTGAACTCAAGGAGTTGGATCCCACCCAGGTCCGTGCTCTCTCTCTCTCTCTCTCTCTCTCTCTCTCTCTCTCTCTCTCTCTCTCTCTCTCTCTCTCTCTCTCACACACACACACACACACACACACCCTGCTGAGAAGGTCAGTTCCCACTTGACTCTGGGGCTGGACCCTCAGGGCTCTCAGCCCAGGATGTTCCGGTCCCCGTCCTGTGTATTGGGTCCTTAGGGTCCTTAGGGTCCTTAGGGTCCTCTCACTCTTCAGCCTTTTCTGCTCCATATCTTCAACTTCAACCCGGATCACGACTTCACTGTCCTCCCCGGGGGACTCTTCTTCCCCTTTCTAGCCCTGAAGCTGAATGTCCCGATGCCTCTGAGGTGTGCACTGGGTGTGGCACAACAAGACAGCAGTGTGCAGAGATCTAAACCGCTTAGGGAGCCGGGACAGCCAAAGGCTCCTTGTTGTGGGATGGAGAAAGGGTAGAAGATGAACTGCATACATGGGGACCCACGGCTAGAAGAGGTTCCATAATAACAGGTTCCACTCAGAACTGTAAGGACTGGAAAGTTCTGAACCCCAACCTGGTAGGTTTCCCTAA
This sequence comes from Arvicola amphibius, assembly GCF_903992535.2. Classification (NCBI taxonomy): domain Eukaryota; kingdom Metazoa; phylum Chordata; class Mammalia; order Rodentia; family Cricetidae; genus Arvicola; species Arvicola amphibius. The sequence continues at coordinate 182,331,453 of NC_052047.1, read as the reverse complement.
AGATAAGCACGTGCACATCGGGATTGGAAGGTAGCCCATGATTTATCTAGCAATCAGACTGATTTATAGCTTGTAAACACTTAGGTGTATGTATGGAATGAGGCCTCTCTGATTCTTACCGTGGGTCGCTGTGGATGCTGAGGGAAGCCTGTCTGACTCCAAACCTTACTTAGTAATCGAGACTTCTCATTAGTTTTCCCAAAGGAAGGGGTGTCGCATAAACCGCTTGTCTTGTCCATGATTTCTTCTCCTTGCAGCCGGCTTATCCCTTCTCTCTCTCCCGATCCATCTCCTGGGCCATTCATCCTCCCTGCTAGGTTTCCTTTCTTCACAGTACCCACCCAACCTCCTCCAAAAAGTCCCCCCATCCCCCTGCTCCCATAGCTGTGCCTGCTAAACATCTCCCACTGAGGGAAAAGCCCACCTTGTTTGTTTGTGCTCCCCCCTTCATCCCGCTCTCCATGATCAGAGTCTGTCTTCTTCACAGCTGTCTATGCCCTTGAGTCACGAGCTCCTTAAGGGCACAGACTCTGGTTCAGCTCGTGGTGTGGCTTGGCTTGGTTGTTTTCCCGCACCCTTTACTCTGGGAGCATCCATGTAAGAAGCTCTAATGGAAGAACCTGTGGCGTAGTTAGAAACCAAGTTAAGCTGGGATATGAAGAGCAGGGAAAATGACGTCAAGGAGCTCCGAGCAGAGGTAGTAGGAGGGCAGAGGAGGGGGCTTGTCAGCCCTTGACACAGGTCAGTCTGTGTGAGGTATAGTGAAGCTGGGGACAGAACGGGTTGTGGGGAGGGTGGGGGAAAGGAAAGCAGCTTCCAGGGTGTTACCAGAGCACACTGACAAGGGGCATGATATCAGTGAAGCAGGGATGCCAAGGAGGGATATGGAGGGATAGACAGATGCTGGAGGAAGTGCCTTGGCTGGGTCACACAGCTGTCAGAGCTGGAAGTGAAGCTGACTGGTATGTGCCACACACCACAGCCTCAAGAGCCTGGTAGGTGGTTTTGTTTTTTCTGATCACCCCAGGTATTAATTCCTTTCTCTTGGCTGTGACAAAAGCAACTTACCCAAGGGTTTCTACTTTCCTCACAGTTTGAGGGTATAGCCCTTTGTGGCAGGGAAGGCGCAGCAGCAGGGGCAGGAAGTAAATGATCATGCTGCATTTGCAGTTAGGACGCAGAGTGACTGTACCAATGCCTAGCTCACATTCTCCTTTGGATTCTGTTCAGGACCCCAGTCCTTGGGACAGTGCCCCCCACAGCTAGTGCAGATCTTTCACCTCATTAACCAACCCCACGCAGAAAGTCCTTTCTAGACATGCCAGAGGTTAGTCTCCTCAGTGAGCCTGGCTCCTGTCATGCCAACAGTCAGCTCTAACCATCATACCCTACTTCTCACCCTCCCCTTCAAGGCACAGGTGCTTTGCCGGCGAATCTGTATCTCCCCTCACCCTCTCAGACCTGTGTTTCTACTTCAATTCACCGCGGACACCCTCTGTAGATGACAACCGTGTGGCTTTGACCGTGTCGTATAACCTCTCCCTCTGCCGCATCTTAATGTGTCATTAAAATTGTGAGACTAAGATGCACGGAATTTTTGAAAGGACTGAATGAGATGGAACTCAGAGCAGCTGTCCCCCAACCTTCCTGTCGTTACAGAGATCCTGGCAGGGGCCTCTCCTGGCAGGTTGGTTGAATGTATCCCCTACTCTACAAACTCACTACTAAGGGGAGGACAGGACCACAGGGGCCTTGTCTTGTGTCTTCCCGGAATCAGTTTGGGTACCCATGACCGCTAGGCCCATATATTCCATCTATGAGTAATGGCTGAGTGTCTGCAGTATGGCAGGCCTGGTAGGACAATCAAGAAGGTCAAAGAGCTGCAGAGGCAAGGCAGACACACGCTTGGCCTTGAAGGGTATGGGGGGGGAGGGTTACAGACACTGGGCTGAGGGCCTGTGAGTCCAGCCAGGCCGGAAGGAGGACGCTGCAGGCCCAGTTAAATTCCAGCATTTCAATCCAATCACAGCCAGCAGAGATGAACTGAGTTCTCCTTTTTGACCCTCACAGAATGGTACTTAAGATTGAGGGTATAAATCTGGGCAGTGGGGGTGCACGCCTTTAATCCCAAGCATAGGCAGGCAGATCTCCGAGTTTGAGGCCAACCTGATCTACAGACTAAGTGTCAGGACAGCCAGGGCTGTACAGAGAAGCCCTGTCTCGGAAAGGAAAAAAAAATGAGGTTCCTTCAGAAAATCCCTCTACAATTAAGCCAAGGCCGGTATCCTCGCTTCTCAAGGAAGACCCCTCATCCACTGCCCATCACGCCTCTGCCCAGTCTTACAAAGTAAGGACTTCCGGACGACATCAATTCATTCATTGGGCTCCAAGGTATTTTTAGCTCTGGGCAGCCAGGCCTGCCTGGTGGGTGACTGGCAGCAGGCAGAGCCTCCGTGTTGCTCCTGGCTCAGCATTAGAGGTGGTTGGGTGGAGGGCGCATACCTGGTATCCGGGTCCACAGCTGCCTCATTGTCCCTGTGGGAGGAGCCAGGTTGCTGTCTCTGCCACTGACCCGGGGCTGGGAGCATTCTTTCCTGTTGATTCATCCCAGGGAATGTTTTGGGTCCAGGTCGGGTGGGGCAGGGCCACTGGGGGGACATCTTAGACATGAGCAGCCAGGGGTGGACCCAGGTCTCTGGCAACAGGGTAACGGTGACCTGGCCGATAAGTGTCATCTTGGCTCCTATTACCTTCTGTCTTGAGGTCATGTTTATTTGCACATCCTCCCTCTCCAGACTGGGGCAGCCCCTGCCAGTGTCTAGCACCTTGGCCCCTTTTCTAGCACATAGGAGAAAATCAACAGAGGGTCCTGAATGAAGGAGCCCTTACAGGGACACCTGGTAAGACCGGAGGTGAGAGACAAGCCACACTGCTCTGGGACTAGGTGAGAAGAAGCTGAATACTTCTGTCCATTTCACAAGTGGGATCCTGAAGGAGTGGGCAGGACCGAGACTGGGTAGTCTGAGGCTGGAGCCGGGGAGTTATTTCAGCTAGGGCTCCCCATCTCAGGTCTTCCAAGTGTTATATTCCATAGCCTCTCACTCCTCACTATCCACCATTGCCCCTCCATCCCCCACCCACTTAGCCTGACAAGGGCCAAGTCTTAAGTTGTCCCCAGTGTGGCTTATGACTCTGGGAAGCAAGTCCTGTCTCCTGTCTCACAATGAGCAGAACATCTCTAAGGTTGCATTCAGTGAACCTTGAGCACCAGGTCAGAGCGGCTACCCCGTTACTCAAGCACAGTACCCTACCACTGGAACAGGGCGTTCACCCCAAAAGGGCACCTGCATTGTCCTGCATAAGCAGCCCGCGGGATCCAGACCTAAGACTGTGGGGAGCTCAGGGCCACGAGGTCAAAGGGACACACTTGATCTCATATGAGACAAAGGAGGAAACCGCGCCTGCATCGGGACTCGCAGACCTGATCATCACCCCCACCGCGCCTCTCCCGGGAGTCTATCAACCAACCCCACCGGCCCCCCCCCACCCCCCCGTGTTCCCCACAGCGCCCGGGACTTCCCGGCTTGGCCCTGTCCCGAACTGAGCGCCTGGCTGATGGCCGGCCGGGCGGGGCGCCCGTGCACACAGGCGCGCCCGGGGCGGGGCCAGCGGCCTCCCCGGGGAAGGCCCCGACCGGGGGCGGGAGACTGTAGGATAAAAGCCCCCAGGGCGCCCCGAGAGGCCCGTTAGCGCTGCTTGGCTGCGGCACCCGCCCAGCCCCAACCTCCGGACCCAGCCGGTGAGCTCCAGCTTGACGCGATTCCTCCGGCTTGCCTCTTGCTGTCTGTCCTTACTTCTGTCTCTCGCGGGTGGGCAGGCCTTTAAGGGTTCCGAGGGACTACGAGGGATGAGGGACCGCCTGGACATGTCGGCCTAGGCCCCGGGTCACCACCTGCTTCTTCACTATACAAGTGCCCAAGCTGGGGGAGTCGGTCCAAGGCTACATGGGTGGTGCACCCTGGCCGGAGGGAATCTGTGTGTTAGGTTTGTGAACACACTTGTGTAATCATTTCTCACCCTTCAAGAATGCTAGGGACAGGGTAAAACCTGTATAGAACCAGATGTCACTCCTGTGACTTGGGGTACTAAGCACCAGGGAAGAGCTGGGCTCCCCAGTTACCCACCCAGAGCTGACTGAGGTGAAAGAGGGAATGGAGGCAGAGGGTTTCAAGCCCCACCTTCCCCAACCCTATACAGGTGGGGGCCCATTTTCAGGCTCTGCTTTACCCAGGACAATGATGCCGCCAGGTGCAGAGCCCAGAGCAGGGCCCAGAGCGCTGCAGAGAAAGGAGTAGAAGTGACCGACAGCTGGGGCCCAAGACAGCTTCCCCCACGTTCTTGTACTCTTTCAGCCAATCGCCCTTTGCCAGCTCTCCCTACCGGCCCGCAGGTGTTCAGCCCGGGCCTGCCAGGGTCCTGGATCTGCCCCTGGGCAGCAGGCAGGGCTGGTGCCTACACCAGAGCCCTCATACTTCAGCCAGAGTCCTGACCAGCAAAAGGTGGCGCTCCAGTCACCTTGTCTCCCCCTCCCCCATCCAGCATCCCTCACTCTGCGGTTTTGAGAGCCCAGCCTGGAGCCAGGTGGCCTGTTTGACTCCTGGCCAGTCCAGCTATTTCATTTCTCTGTGCCTTACCTTTCCATCTGTGAAATGAAGATGCCTATTCTGACATGCTTCTAACGGGCATTCCTATTTTATCTCCCAGCCTTCCCCCCCCCCCCATTCCCTTTTCCCTTTGGGAAAAAAGACTGCTTCCTTCTCCAAGGGCTAATTCTCAGCCTGCCCTCCTCCTGCACTCAGTTCTGTGGATACTGGGAGGCCTTACTAGATGGGGTAGCATTTGAACTGGGTGTTGAAGTGTGTGTAGGAGTTTAACAATCTGAGTAGAATGAGCAACAGACACAAAATCTTGAGTTCTTGGAGATGAAGGCTCTTTGGGGGAATGACGAGAAGAGTTTGCAGTGAGTAACAGTTATGGGATCCCGGAGTTGGTAGGAAATATGGGGGAACCCCTCCCAGGGTCTGCCTCCTGGTAGCTTGAACGGAAGAGCACTGCCCTGGCTTAGAGCCCAGGCTCTTGCTGCAGATCCCTGTCTTGTGTCTTCTGAGGAGACCTCCTCCATGCTGTGTGGACCTTAGCCACAAGCCCCAAAGCAGAATGGCTCAGCCCATCGGTGACCCCCAACAGCATGTTTCACCCTAGGATCACTGTTCCTCTTACAGGTGTGCAAACTGAGACACCTGGACCCTTGCCATTGACGGCAGTTAGTACTCTGCTTCCTGTCGGGAGAGCAGCTGCCTCTCAGCTCAGATCCAGTGGCCCCAGGCTGCCAGCCCAGAGTTTCCCATCCCCTCTTGTCCCTTAGGGAGGGACCGCTCTCTCTGTCTGGGGTGACTTTGGTGTGGCTCAAACCATGGTGCCCACCTTCTCAGAGGAGCACGCAGGAGAAAAGGGGCACACGGGAAGCAGCAGAGAGCATTCTGCTGGCGGTCAGCTAGCAGCCCCCTGGGCCCCTGAGTTGCAGTGACACCAGGTCAGTGTTGGCATCTGGAAGAAAGTGCAGCAGGGCCGGTGGACGATGGCAGGGGCTCAGCCTCAGTGGGCAGATGGGGCAGGGGGAGTCTGACTTCATGGTGTAGGAGGAAGGGACAGGGGGTGAGTCTACGGACCACACTTGGACAGTGGAGATCAGCGGTTCTTTCAAGCTGCCGTGGTGCTATTGATAGTTCACTGCTGCAAGTTCCTCTTCTAAGAGACCGGCGTGGGTCCGTCCAGTGAGCAGTCTTATTGACTGTTGTTACTGTTTTTGACTTATTGTAGATGTTGTTACCCCATCTTACAGAGAGGGGATACTGAGGTGCAAAGTTGCCTAGACAATTTGAACTCAGGCAGTCTGACTCCCCTGTCTCAAGACTCAAGCTCCATGCCATGGCACCTCACACACAGGCAGCCATAGATGGTTTGGAGTGCCTCCTTCACATCTGGCACCATTCTGGGCACCAGGGATACAGAGGAAGTCCTCACCACAGCTGGATGCCATCCTTGGGACTGGAGTGGCAGGGCCCAGGACCTTCTCTACTCTGGCTCATGAGCTCCCCCATGAGCAGGACTGCCAGGTAGCTAAGGCTGACCTTCAACTCTGGATCTTCCTGTCTCCAGCTCCCAAGTGCTGGGATTACATGCTGATGCTCCCGTTCCTGGCTGACCCGTCCTGCCTTTAAAAGCTTTTCCAATCCTCCTGTTCTGTGTGTGGCGAGGGTAAGGAGTAGTGTTTAATGTCTTCCCTTCTGTGCCTCAACACCTGGCCTAACTGATAATCCCCAAGAGGCCAGCTGTCCTGGCACATCTGTAATCCTGAGAGTTGGGAAGCAGAGGCAGGAAGGTCCCAAACTCAAGGCCAGCTCTAGCTAAATAGCAAGACCCCCCCCCCCCCGCCATGTGTGTGTTTATCACTCAGAAGACACAGCATTGGCAGGGTGTCAATCTTCTCCGTCCACTCCTATAGTGACCTCCAGAGCCAAGGTGGAGGAAAGTCAGCAGTGGGGGCCTCGGAGACTCTAGTAGCTATATTCAACCATGGTTCATCTCTGTGTCCTGCCCTGCTCTCCAGTCCCAGGACTAAGGGACACAGGTGGACCCTCCCTCTAATGTATGTGTCCCTGCCTGAACCCTCCCAGGGTTCCTCATTTTTGACAAGATGAAGGAAACACGCTCTGTGAAGCACACACACCCCTGACCATCCGGGACCTGCTTGCACCTCCCCTTCCCTTCCAAATCTCAGGCAGGTGTGGGAGGTGGGCACTTCCTGCTCTGCTCTCGCTTGACTTCTTTCCTTCTTCCTTCTTTTGCCCACCCTGTCCTCTCCAGCTGGACTCTCCCTTTCCAGCCTGGGAGAACTCTTATTCATCCAACAAGACCCGGGTTAAGTGGTCCCTTCTCTTTTTTATGGTTCTTTCTTGGTTTGGTTAGTTGGTTTCTGAGACAGGGTCTCATGTGGTCCAGGCTGGTCTTGAACTCATCATATAATTGAGGCTGACCTTGAACACTTGACCCTCCTGCCTTTATCTCTTAGGTACTGAGATTATAGGTGGGAGCTCCCATGCCCAGTTTACACATCTCTTCTTTAAAAGTCTCCCCTAATGCCCCTTCTGTGTGTAGTGAAGGTGAAGACTATATAATGTCTTCACTTCCATGTCCCTACACCTGGCTAAATAAGTGGCCCCAAGCCAGGTTCCTCCCAAAAGTGTAAACAATGCACCGGCCACACAGCTGCATGAGCCTGGGCTGTGGCTGTCGGGACAGGCCACCCAAACCAGAGGAGACAGCAAATGAGATTTGGCTCAACCTCCTCACCTTGGAATAAAAGACTAGGTCAGGCCACACAGTAGCAATGGAAGAGCCCTGACTCCCCTGAATATTCCCTCCCACCCCAGCATTCCATGAACCTTTTTTGTGGGTTTGGGAGTAGCATTTTACCCTCAACTTGGGGTGCCAGAAACATCAGATAGCAGACAAGTGTGTTACCACTAGGCAGGTGCGTCTTGCCTGAGGGTACCAAATGCTCCAGGGACAGCATTTGGTGAGCAGGCCTCTCCTCTTCCTGCCTACACGCCGTGAGGATAGGTGGAGGTGGTGATCACTGTCTGTTCCTTCCCCAGGTACCCCTGAAGTCACCATGATGTGGCCCCCACCAGTCACATTCTCTTTGTCCCTGCTGCTGCTGCTAGGCCAAGCCCCTTCTAGCAGGCCCCAGTCATCAGGCACCAAGAAGCTCCGGCTGGTGGGTCCAGCAAACAGGCCAGAGGAGGGCCGCCTGGAGGTGCTGCACCAGGGCCAGTGGGGCACTGTGTGTGACGATGACTTCGCTCTCCAGGAGGCTACAGTGGCCTGCCGGCAGCTGGGTTTTGAGTCAGCCTTGACCTGGGCACACAGTGCCAAGTATGGCCAAGGGGAGGGTGAGTGACGGGAGACACCGCCCCACAGGATGCAAAGAGATGGGAGCCAGCTTCTTTCTCTTAGGACAAGGCTGCCTGAGGCTCCAACAGAACTTTCTAGAAGCCCACTCAACCTTTCATGACCGGGTCAAATGTCCTCTTGAAGAGAAAGCCTTCCTGAGTATAGCTGCAGAGGACCTCTGCTCTGACCTTCCCATTCTCCCTTGGATTACCAGCATCACCATCACTAACTGTAACTTCTCTGAGCAGAGTGATTTGCATATAGTGGGTACTTAGAAAGTGATGGACAGAAGGACAGACAGATGTACAGGTGGGTCTGATCACTAGATCTACCTACCACTATCCACAGTTTCTGTGGGCCTGACTCCAAGAGGAAGCAGTGGGCAGGGGTGTGAATACTAAGACACCCCCCCTCCCCACACACAGAACCAATTCCCTTCTTCTCCCTTGCTCCTCAGTATTTGATAGTGTAGGGTCCCACCCAGGAGAAGGGTGTCTCTCCCCTCATCCTTGAGCTCATTTTCCCTCCCCCGCAGGCCCCATCTGGCTGGACAATGTGCATTGTTTGGGCACCGAGGACACCCTAGACCAGTGTGCATCTAACGGCTGGGGCGTCAGTGACTGCAGACACTCAGAAGATGTTGGGGTGGTATGCCACCCACAGCGCCAGCGTGGCTATCACTCTGAGAAGGTCTCTAATGCCCTCGGGCCCCAGGTGAGAAGGCTGTCCAGGTCCTGTCCTGAGCTGAGGGCTGGACAGAGCAGAAAGCCTCCTGCAGGGTGAGCCTGGAGGAAGGAGAAGGGATGAGGCGCGCTGGGCTGAGCAGCAATCCTGACCTCAGTTTAGTGAAGAACCAGTCAAGGGACCAGACGCTCGGCCTGGTGGGAACCTCAGAGGCTGTTCCCCATGAGGGACGTGGGGCAAGGGGGCTGCTTCACCCACAAGGCTTGGCCACAATTGCTGTCTCTTCCCAGCACAAACAACCCCAAGCTAAAAACAGCCCAAGCCAAACAACAGTAATGGGCAGGGCAGCGAGCTGGCTCCCACCCTCTGCTGCCGGGCGGCCTCTGCCTGAGGACAGCTGGCCCTAGCACACTGGATCTACAATGGACCACCATGGGGGTTGCACACTGGTTTAAGTCACTCAGGGATAGGGTAGTGTGGGTCCACAGGATACAGAGGATGGTCTCAAGCAACAATTCTTGCCCATTTCAGCTCTTGTCTGGGTGGCACAGGGAAGACCCCTCTGTGCCCAGCAAACACCCCCATCCTCCAAGGGCTCCTGTCTAGACCCCAGTTTGATAGATCTGAAAAGAGGAAAGAGAGGATCTAGACGAACCAAGACTTTGGCTCCCACTTCCCCTGTAGCCTTCAGCAAATGCCTCCCTCTCTCTGGGCCTGACAACCAGGGGCAGGAAGATGGCTCTGAGCCTGGCTTTCTTAGGAAGATCTGCAGCGGCCTACAGGAGGCTTACAGAGGGCCTATAGGACCCAGGGACTTGGCCTGTGGTGAGGTGACTCTATGCCTTGCAGGGCCAACGGCTGGAAGAGGTGCGGCTCAAACCCATCCTCGCCAGTGCCAAAAGGCACAGCCCCGTGACGGAGGGGGCTGTGGAGGTGCGGTACGAGGGCCACTGGAGGCAGGTGTGTGACCAGGGCTGGACCATGAACAACAGCAGGGTTGTGTGCGGGATGCTGGGCTTTCCCAGCCAGGTACCTGTCAACAACCACTACTACAGGTAGGAGGGGCAGGGTTGCCAAGCTGCTCCTGTGTGTTTGCGTGTGCATGGTGTGAACCTTAAAGGGCTCAGTGAGATTCTGGAGGGCCACACGGTTGGGGTGGAGGTCTGTAGCAGAAAAGTCCTCACGTGTTGGAGGAAAACACACCGACTGAGGACATCTCCTCGACTTGCTGAGTTATGGACCCTTCAAGATAGCTAAGAGTGAGCAAGGAACTTCGAGGTCCTGAGAATCATCTAGAAGTGGTCAGAAAGTAAAGTCCACGCTTGCCAAACCAATAGAAAGAACTGAATGTGGTACCCAATAAATACAATTGAATGGGAAACTTTGTGTCCCCAGTTAAAAGAACTTTACTGAAGGTCCTTACAGTGTAGACAGGCTGTATCCTGGTCTTGGCTCCATCAGGAACTAGCTCTGGTTGGGGTAGACATGGCCTCTGCTGGGACTCTGAGCTGTCCCGGGAACTCCTGCTCTGATTCCAGCCAGACCATAATTGGGTTGCATATAAGCAAGGGCCCTGGGTGGGGAGTTTGCGTGAAGGAGACATAAAAATACTCTGTCAGAAATGTGGCCAAACTGTCACAGAAGATTGCATCAACTCCATAAATAACCCCCACAACCCCAGTCCTACCAGCTGTGTCAGTGACACCCTCAAGCCTTTCTCAAGACAGAGGACTCCCCCGGGGGCCTGTGAATCATCCAGCCTGCCCCACCCCTATTGGGTTGCCAGGCTTCATCTAGGCCATTGCAAGTCCCTTGCTTCTGGCTTAGAGCAGCCTGGTTCTGCATCAGAAGCATGGTGAGCAGCCATATGACTCTGTCCTGGGGATGATGGCAACATGGGCCCCTGGTTCCCCACCACCTGGTAACTGCAAATCAGGCCCCGCCGACTTACCGCCCTTCAGCAGAGCAGCCCTGGTTACAGCCTGGATGGCAGTCCCTGCCCCAATCCCCCCAACAAGGCTCTCCACTGCTACTGTTCCCAGCTATCTTCTCTAAGGGGCCCCATGAAGGATCCCTTCGTGCGAACTGGGAGTGGAAAGAATGAGTTGCTTATTCCATGGCAGCCCTGCCACAGTGGAGACTTTAGAGGGAGAAACAGAAGAAGAAAGAGAGGAAGAGGGAAGGGGAGGAGAAGATCTGGGGGAAAGTCTATGAGCTGTGATGTCTGCTACAAACTTCAGAACTGAGGAACCAAGCGGGGAGCGGGGGATTCTTGCACCCCTCCACCCTATCTGTTTTCTCTACCACAGAAAAGTCTGGAATCTGAAGATGAAGGATCCCAAGTCTAGGTGAGGAGTGATATTTTAGGGGGCAGACATGCATGTGGCATGAAGTGCCTCCCCCTCCTCCCCTGATCCCTTGTCTTTCCCTCCCCTTTTCCCTGAGCTCCCTCATTCCCATTCAAGCCCTCAACCCATACTTCCTTGTCTTCCAGGCTGAATAGCCTGACAAAGAAGAACTCCTTCTGGATTCATCGGATTGACTGTCTGGGGACAGAGCCTCACTTGGCCAAGTGCCAGGTACAGGTGGCTCCAGGCAGGGGCAAGCTTCGGCCAGCCTGTCCAGGCGGCATGCACGCTGTGGTCAGCTGTGTGCCAGGGCCCCACTTTCGCCCACAGAAGTCGAAGCCCAGGCGCAAGGAGTCCCATGCAGAGGTAGGCCCCAGGGTACCCTTGAGCAGCCTGAAGGTGGCAGTCCTTCTCAGCAGTGCCCTGCCCAGTGGGTAGAGGAGAGAGGAACCATAGTGGCAGGAGGAGCTGGGTTCATAGAACAAAAGAACCTTGAGATTTTTTTTTTTTAAAGAAGATCATTTATCATCCCACCAGAGATGGAAAGTTGACATCACTTGCCATGGATAGAAAACAACTGTGAATTAATTAAATTGTAATTAAATTGTAGCTGCAGAAGTGAAGGTATTGAACCTGAGCCTGGCCTTTTGTTAAAAAAAAAAGTAGGCAAGAGCCGGGCAGTGGTGGCACATTCCATTAATCCCAGCACTCAGGAGGCAGAGACAGGCGGCTTTATGTGAGTTCAAGGACAGCCAAAGCTACACAGAGAAACCCAATCACAAAAAGACAAAAAAAAAAAAAAAAAAAAAAAAAAAAAAGGAGAGAACCCATCTCCCTCTCCCCCACGTCACTGAAGAAGCAGAGGCTGAGAAGGGATAATTGTGGGAAGTCAAAGGCAGGATTAGAAACTGGGCCTTGGCTCTGGCCTTGAAGCTTGAAGAAGCCCCACCCCAAAGTCTACCCAGTGGCTCAGTGCCCCTGGTTGCCCTTCCTGATGCCGGCTTCCTCCTCTTTAGCAGGAGCTGAAGGTGCGCCTGCGCTCTGGGGCTCAGGTGGGTGAGGGCCGTGTGGAAGTGCTCGTGAACCGCCAGTGGGGCACAGTCTGTGACCACAGGTGGAACCTCATCTCAGCCAGCGTCGTGTGCCGTCAGCTTGGCTTTGGCTCTGCCCGGGAGGCCCTTTACGGGGCCCAGCTGGGCCAAGGTGAGCAAGGAGGTATGGGGTATGTAGGGGGGTCCAGATATGCCACTGGCTGTCTTGGTGGCCCAGAACAGAAAAGTCATGGGTGTGATTTAGAGGAGCTTCACACAGTATGCCCTTCCCTGCAGGGTTAGGACCCATCCACCTGAGTGAGGTACGCTGCCGGGGGTACGAGCGGGCCCTGAGTGACTGCCTTGCCCTAGAAGGGTCCCAGAATGGTTGTCAACATGCAAATGATGCTGCTGTCAGGTGCAACATCCCCAACATGGGCTTCCAAAATCAGGTGGGTTTAGGTCTGAGCATGTCCTCAGGCAGGGTCTGGGCAGCCCCCAGGGCACAACCTGGAGCCAGGAGGAGGGGTTCAGAACAGCTACTGCTTCAGCCGTGGTGATCCAAGTGCCCTTGGGGCTGGCCCGAAGAACTCTCTTCCGTCACCTGGCCCCACATATATTGCCCTGGATGGCAGAGAGACATGGGACTTTATGGCAGACACACTGGCTCATACTCCCAGGTCCTGAGCAAAGTTGAGAAGAAAGGTGCTTTAAGCCAGAGCCCTCTGAAAGCAGTGCTGGGGAGTGGCACTGGGGACTGTGGGCAAAACTGCTGGCATCTCGGAAAATGGTACTGACTCTCTAATGCAGTGACAGTCAACAAGGTGGCAGTTATAAATGCCCTTGGCAAACCGCGTCTTCACTAACGGTGGGAGGACTAGAGAGGAGGAAGGTAGGCACCAGGACAGAAACCTCTGCCACAAGCACTCTGAGTCAGATTTCTCTAGTGTGCAGGGCTCTCACACACTAGCGAATGAACTAAGCTCATACCAGAGGAGACGGGTGGCGGTGGTGGCTAGGTCTCCCAGCCTGCAATCCTGGCTTCTCCCCTTGAACACCTCTGACTATTACAGGTGCGCTTGGCTGGCGGACGCAACCACGAAGAGGGAGTGGTGGAGGTGCAGGTGGATGTGAATGGGGTCCCACGCTGGGGGACTGTATGCAGTGACCACTGGGGGCTCATGGAAGCCATGGTGACCTGCCGACAGCTTGGCCTGGGATATGCCAACTTCGCTATCAAGGTAGGCTTCCGGCTGCCTCCTCCTGTACAGCCTCAGCCCCACGGGCTAGCAGGATGAAACTCTGCCAGAGCTGCTGGCCATTCATTCCTTCATTCAGCAGTTACTCACTGAGTGAAGCTATGGGTTTGTCACCAGAGAGGGTTGGGGATGCTGTGATAGGTCAGAGCCCAGCTGAGGGAAGCCTGCTATCTATCGTCATCTGTGGGGAATCACAGTTAGCCAGACCTGTGGCCAGCAAAAGTTTGACTCAGTTGAGGAAATGAGGGGCTGGGGATGCAGTGTGCTCTCCGGAGAGGAGGCTGCATAGTGCAAGGGTAAATGTTACAGGGGCAAAAATCACCATAGCCAACAGGTCTGCTGCTGGGTGATGCAAGGGTAGACTTCAGAGGCCTGGGCTCGGGGTGAGAGGAGCAGCTGGGAATGAGGAATCAGGCTTGTCCTGATCAAACAGCAGTACTGCCTTCTTGGAGGTGGACAGGACAGTGTCACAGGCAGCAGGGAATTGCTCCAATGACATAAACTTTTAATATCAGAGGGGTCCAAATGTGACATGGATTGGCCATGAGGTAGGGCTCTCATCGGTAAAGATTTTTGGCCTGTGCCGGACTGTCTGGTGGGGATGGCGTGATGGAGGCATTGGAGTGACTTGCACTGCAGTCTGTCTCTGCTCTGATGGATGATGCTGGTTGTCTTCCTAGGATACCTGGTACTGGCAGGGGACACCAGAGGCCAAGGAGGTGGTGATGAGCGGGGTTCGCTGCTCGGGCACAGAGCTGGCCCTTCAGCAGTGTCAGAGGCATGGGCCTGTGCACTGCTCCCATGGCCCCGGACGCTTCTCAGCTGGGGTCGCCTGCATGAACAGTGAGTGATGGGACGGGCGGGTGACAGAGTCAGGGAGGGGACACAGCAGCTCCGCATTGCATTCGCCAGCTGTGTGGCTGAAAGCCTGCCCTGCCCGCCTTCCTCTTGAAGTCTCTGTGAGAATGAAAATTGAAAAACACAAAGCACAAGGAGCTAAAGGGGGTTTTTCAGCTGGGGATTATGAACAACAGCTTTAGACGAGTGGAGCAGAACAGGAAAGGCGGCCGCCATTCCATTTAGTGAGGGGAATGGCTTTTCTAGGAACTGTGTGTGTTCTGAGTTACAGCAGAAAATGAATCGATTTCTGTTTGTAGGAAATACTTTGAAATGCGCTGTAGAGGATATGCAAATGGGAGGCACACCAGAGCCTAGGGCCAAGCCGTGGCATTTACCCAGCAGGCTCAAGGACTAGACTATTTTGTGGCAAGAGTTCACCCCACAGACCCAGATTCTCAGGGTAGCAGCGTTTGTTTGACATTGACCAACAAGGCCAGAGCCAAGATAATTACATCCAAAGGCTGCAGGCTGGCACCAACCCCAGAGGCCACTTGACCTTCTTCCCAGCCACGCTCCAACCCCAAGACATCTTAACCCGTCAGTGAGCACGCCCTTGGGAGAACCCTGGGCCCACCCTTCTCACTCTCCCCTGAAGGAGATAGGATGTCAGTGGTGCCCTCTGCACCCAGGCCTCATGGCATGCTGGTGACCTGCTCAGTCTGCACCCAGGCCTCACAGCATGCTGGTTACCTGCTCTCAGTCCCCCTGCTTGGCAACCTCAGACTTTCCCTTTCTTCCAGGACAGCTGTCTTCTTGAGCACATCTGGTGCTAACAGCTGGGCAGGTGGCCAACCAGCAGCTTGTACTCACCCAACCTCCTCTCTCCCTGTCCCTCCCCCTCTGTCCCTCCCCCCTCCCTATCCCTCCCTCCCCCTCTTCCTCCTCCTCCTCCTTCCTCCCTCTCTCTCTCTCTCTCTCTCTCTCTCTCTCTCTCTCTCTCTCTCTCTCTCTCTCTCTCTCTCTCTCTCTGCTTTTTTCCTTCTTTTTTGTTTTCCCCTCCCTCCCTCTGAAAGCTCTCTTTTCCTTCAGGAGCTCAGGTCTGTCAGTGGCCCTATCCTAGCTTTCTCCAACAGAAGCCACAGGAAGTCCAAGGGCATGAATACTGAGTGACACAACAGGCATCATATAGCACAGCACACTCCCAGCCCAGCCAGAGACACAAGCCAGTGTTCCAACAGCTCTCAACACAACAGGCACCATGCAGCATAGCACACTCCCAGCCTGGCAGAGACACAAGCCAGTGTTCCCATCCACTCGCACCCGCATAGAACCTTAACCCCAGGTGCCTCGACCCAGATACCTAACCCCCCCCCCCCCAACACACACCAGTGAGGAAGGCCACACGGTGGTGACAACAATGGATCACTACATACCAGTCCCCATGCTTAAGGCCAGTGAGGGTAGAGGCTTCAGAAGAGAAAGCCCCTTAAAGGGGAAGGAAAAGGCTGAGCTGACTAGTGAGACTTAGGTATACTAGATTTTAAAAAAACAAACAAACAAGATTATTGTTGTGTGTGTGGGGTATGCATGTAACTTTTGAGAGTCAGTTCTCTCCACTTGGAATACAAGGATTGAACTCAGGTAGCCGGGCTTGCATGGCATGCACTTTTACTGGCTGACCCATCTTGCTGACCTCAGGTTGGACTCATGCATGCAGAGCAGCCCTGAAGATACTCTGGGTGCCTGGAACACCTGTGGAAATGGCTAGGCTAGAATGAGCCAACTAGAGGGAGCACAGAACCACACCTCAGCAGCCTGGACAGCACAGTTGAGGGACAGGCTCCAGGAAGCATGGAACCACACCGCTACAGCCTGGACAGCACAGTTGAAGGGCAGGCTGCAGGACCAACTCCTTCATTTTCCAATCTGGTCCTCTGGCTCCAAGAGCCACCGAGAGACTGAGGCCCAGGGAAAGATAAGGACTTGGCTGAAACAACCAAGTTAGGTATCAGTAAAGCCTTAGAAAAGCTCTTACTAAGCTACTCGAAAGCACTTTGTACGATTACAAAAAAGCATTTTACAAAAGAAATAATAGTTTACATCCATTTCCTATTTACTGCAGGACAATGTGCTACGTCCATTACAGATACTACCTATTATTACTAATACCAATATGATTCCCACCTCGTAGACGGCAAACATGAGACACAGAAGCATTAAGCAGTCACAGAGCTGGTAAATGATAGCAGTCAGAAACTCAGGAATGATGAAGGCTGGCTCCAAACCAGAAACCTCCACCATGACAGTGGAGTTGCCTCACAGGTCGAAGTGATGGGCTGCTCTGCTTATCGTGAGAACTCACATCCCCTGACTCAGTTGCCCTTGTCCGATGTTCCTTCGGTAGTCTGGGGGCAAATCTGTGCTCATGCTGGAGAGCAGGCTCTGCTGCCTTCTCATTGCGCCCCCTACCTTGCCCCCTACCGCCCAGCTGCTCCAGACCTTGTGATGAATGCCCAGCTGGTACAAGAGACAGCCTACTTGGAGGACCGTCCGCTCAGCATGCTGTATTGTGCACATGAGGAAAACTGCCTCTCAAAGTCTGCTGACCTCATGGACTGGCCCTACGGACACCGGCGCTTGCTGCGCTTTTCCTCACAGATCTACAACCTTGGCCGGGCGGACTTCCGTCCCAAGGCTGGCCGCCACAGCTGGATTTGGCACCAGTGCCACAGGCTAGTACCTGCCCACACTTGGCTCTAGAGGGTGAGGGACGAAAATGGAGTCCCGGGACTAAACAGTTTGGTTTTCCCTGGCCTCAGGTAAATTCCCGGTTAAGTCTGCTTTTCTAGTCTCCTAGGTTGCCTTACCCCAGGAGACAAGGGGAATCCCTGGAGCATCTACCTGCCCCCACACCCTTACAACCTTCCTTGGATGTAACCATGTGGATGGCACACATGGGACCAGTTGCCCACAGCAATATTCCAAAGAGATGTGATTGCTAGCAGTTGGTTTCTGCTAGCATGGTGTTACACGTTTCCCATATTGGACATTAGGTGGCCCCAGTCTTCAGAAGCCAAGTAAAATGGGGACCCCAGAAACCTGGAGACCCCAAATAGGATGCTTGCTCTGAAGAAGAGATTGGCAGGTTTTTGTAATAACAAGGCGAAGCCTCAAAAGAATGGCAGGGACCAGTCTGGTACAGAAGGAGACGGTGAGCATCCTTTCTTATAAGGAAGCTCCAGACCAGAAAGAGGAGAGGCAATGTCTGTGATAGAGGTAGAGTGGAAGGGATTTGTACTATTTTCTTTCAGGACATAGCCGTGTGTAGAAAAAGCTGAGAGGAATGGGCAGCGATTTGGGGACTTGGCCTTGACTGAGTTAATAAGCACCTTTTCTGGTAACATGCACAGAGCTGCCATTACCACTGGATTGGAAAATATGGCAGCAATTTGGTCCCAGGCTGACAGAGAAGAGTAAATTCTCTCCCCATCTTCTTCACTATGAGGCCATCTCTGGGCCAACGCCTCCCAACCCCCCACCTCTGCCTTGGATCCTAGAGCCAAGGTCCCAACCTTCTGAAGGCTGCCAGGGGCAGTTTGTACTTTTTTTTTTTTTTTTTTTTTTCATACCTGAATTAAGATTCCGAATAAAGGGGACAGCTGAGCCTTGCTGCCTGACAGGCAGGAGTGTCAGCAAAGAAGTCTGTAAGCACGCTAATCTTGGGTTTGGGAAGAAGGGCACTGCCCTGTGATTATGACTTTCCTCCTTGGGTAATGATGGGGCCTCAACCTTCCCTGCTAACCTCTCCAGATGACCCACTCCTGTCGCCACGGGGCTGACAGCTCTGCTTCTTCCTCAGGCACTACCACAGCATTGAAGTCTTCACCCATTATGACCTGCTCACGCTCAACGGCTCCAAAGTGGCTGAGGGGCATAAGGCCAGCTTCTGTCTAGAAGACACAAACTGCCCCACAGGTTTGTGGGTTCCTATTCACGTAGCCTCCCACTGCACTCTCAAGTACCTTTGGGGTCAAGCTCCTCTCTTCCCTGCTCTCTAGCCCCAGGCTTCTGAAGAGTATAGCTTGGCAGTAGCACTCAAGGCAATTCGGAAACTTCAATTTCTGCCTTCTGAAACCTTTGGCGGAAAGTTCTCATTTCTTCTCAATTCTCAGCACTCTGTACCACCTTAAAAGACTCAACATGTTCAGCAGCTCTCGGAGGGCAGGGAATGTGTTATTTCCTACTTGTACCCCACAGTGATCCCTTAGTAATGTAACCGGGTAAACACCAGCCTTCTGAGGGCGGGTGGACAGAATCAAAACCCACACTTCTTAGGCCAACAGAGAGTTTTACTAGAGCATCCAAAGCGTGACTGTCTTCGACACAGATGTAGTTTGCCCACGCCAAATTCAGTTAGCATGATTCTATAGCCGGGCAAGTCATTTAACTGAGCCATAGCCCCCAAACTCACGTACTGGGCACAAGTCCAGAGCTGGTAAAGCCAGTTTGAAGACTAACTGCTGAAGCCTACGAAGGACCATGCAGTGCCTGGTCACATGTACCCTCCCTTACAGGAGTGCAGCGGCGTTATGCATGTGCCAACTTTGGGGAACAGGGAGTGGCTGTAGGCTGCTGGGACACGTACCGGCATGACATCGATTGCCAGTGGGTGGATATCACAGATGTTCGTCCAGGGGACTATATCTTCCAGGTAAGGTCAATTTCCAGCAGTTACAGACGCTCCGGGCTCAGAGGAAGGTGGTTTCCCGTGGGATCCAGCAGATCTATCCCTTTGAGGAGCTGTGTTGTAGGGGACGAGCCCTCACGGGGATGCCAAAGCTCTGGGCTTGAGTCTCTATTCAGTGGACACTGGGCAATTCCTAGTCCTCATCTGGGAAGAGGACGCTGATGTGTTCTTCCTGAGGGTGACTACGGATCAGCACATCAGGGTACAGAAAGGCAGCTTTGTGAAATAGTAGCAAGGTGTAAAGAACCCTCCACGTCAACTCACTCAGAAAGCACATCACCTACCTTGCTGTCCCCTCCCCTGCAGGTGGTAGTGAACCCCACAAACGATGTGGCAGAGTCCGATTTCTCCAACAACATGGTGCGCTGCCGTTGCAAGTATGACGGGCAGCGAGTCTGGCTGCACAACTGCCATACAGGTAACTCAGCCTTGGTGACAATGGCTTATGTAGGAGGGAGCTGGGAAACTTTATGGGTACACCTGGGTGTGACTTGTGGAATGTGCAGATGGCTGTGGACAGGATGACACTGGTTGGACCGCCAACCTCACCACCAGTGACTACACTCCGTTATGAATGACTGACTGTGAAGTTCATTTCCAGTCTCAGAATCCTTCCTATCCTCTCAAGCCACAGAAAGATTTTCTTTTCCTGGATGGGTGTGGTAGTACATTCCTTTAATCCCAGTATTTGGGAGGCTGAGGCAGATAGATCACTGAGTTAAGGCCAGCCTGGTCTACATAGGACAGCCAAAGTATGTAGAGAAACCTTGTCTCAAAAAAAAAAAATGCTTTTCCTGCCACCCGTGCCCCCTTTCCTGTAGTTTTCCTGAACTGCCACCTTCTCAGGGAAAGTTCCCCTTGGTCGCTACTGTTCCCTCCAGCTATAAGCTGGGCAGAGGAAGCAGCTGCTTTTTGTACAGAATCCTCCATCCTACAGATGAGCAGGTCTAGACTTGCTAAGGGTGTGTATGTACTGAGCTGGCCTTTCTGTCAGTGTGTTTCGAGACCCTAACTGTGTAGATCAGGCACAGACAGTAGAATCAGGATCTCAGTGCAGCAGAGGGGGTACAGGCATACAAACAGATAACCCTAATATGGTAAACAGCCACAAAGGGTATAAAGTAGATGGGGAGCAAGCAAGACCTGGAGGCTGGATGAGATGTCAGGAAGAGGCATTTGAGTGGGATTCTGGAAGAGGGGGAGATAGAGAAAGCAAAGAGCATCCTATGTGCCCACCTTCTAACCCCAGCCCACCACTCTCTAACCTAAGACAGGAAATTGCAACCTGAGGGTTTCTTCTTTTCTTCTTCTTCTTCTCTTCTTCTTTTTCTCCTCCTCCTCCTCCCCTCCTCCCTCTTCCTCTTCCTCCTCATACTTAGTGTGTGTGTGTGTGTGTGTGTGTGTATGTGTGTGTGTGAAGGTATATGCACACGTGCAAAGTGTCCATGGAACCTCAAGGCATTGGATTCCCCTGAACTGGAGTTACAGGCCACTGTAAGCCCTGCAGTGTGGTGCTGGGAGCCAACATCAGTACCTCAAGAGCAATGTACACACTTAACTGCTGAGCCATTCCTCCAGCTACAGATTTTTTCCTTTAAAATTAAAAAATTTTGTTTGAAAGTCTTGGTATGCAGTTCAGGCTGGCCTTGAACTTGGAGCATCCTCTGTCTCAGCCTCTTGGGTCCAGGCATTACTGAGGATAGGCATGTGCTGCTCTGCCTGGGTAGTTTTCTTTTCTAGAAACAGACTACGAGCTTCCAGATCACTGAAGTGCTCTCCAGTGAGGGGCTACAGGAGGCTATGCTGTGGTGGAAAAGCATTTCCCGGGATTCCAAGGCCCTGGGGTTGGGGTCCTGATTCAGCGACAGGGAGCAATTCCTGGTTTTTCCATCTCTGAAACAGGGACGCTGATGCCTACATCCCATGGGCTTCTAGGAACCACTGACAAATTTCAGTCAAGGAACAACGTTTGTTTGTTTACAAATTTCTTCCGTGGTACTGAGTTCACCCAGGCGCGTCTTCCACAGGCTAGGCAGGCATCCTATCACTGAGCTACATCCCTAGCCTCATGTGTTTTCAAAGTAACTCTGCCAACAAATGGGGGAGAATGAGAAGGAGCATCTAAGCTTCACATCTGGGTAACTGAGTAAACTCTGCTGACCTGGAACAAGAATGTGAAAGGAATTGGGACAACAGAGCCTTCATATTTGGCCTGCCAGGGGACCAGGGCAGTGATGAGGAAGAGAAAAACAATGCCAGGAGGTAGAGCCCACCAGAGTCCTCACACAAACGTGAGAGCTCACTGCAGTGCACCTGAAGCTATGTGACAGGAGCACTTTAGAGGCCTAGGAAACCAGTGACCTGAGCCCAGGGATAAAGGAATGGAAAACTGCTATCCCCTCTAAGCTTGCAGGGGGAGGGGCCATCTGGGAGCCAGGCGATAGCTAGCACCATGGAGGAGGGTGAAGCAGGTTGGAGTTGTAGTCACAGGCAATCCCTGCCACTCCAGACCCACAGCAGAGGAGACGGCTGGCCTCTCCACCCACTCCCAACCTCCTGTTGTGGGTTTGGCTACTTAGCTGTTCTCCTTTGGCCCACAGGAGATTCCTACCGACCCAATGCAGAGCTCTCCCTGGAGCAGGAGCAGCGACTCAGGAACAACCTGATCTGAAGCCTGTACTGCACAGTCCCAGCTCAGCTACACACCAGATACCTCAGCTTATGGGAGCCGTGCCCTTCACAGAGCCCCGACGCACAGGACAAGGGGCCAGTGACAAGGAGCACCGAGAACCTGCTCAGGAAGCCTTTTGATGGCCAGATCACCACCCCGGATGGCAGCACTCTCAGGATGGCTCTAAGCCTCTTACTAGTGCCTATGGCCTATATAGATAGCATGGCCTTGAGGCTTTAGCCAGCTAAGTCTTCTCTTCCTTAAGGAGACTCAGTTTGTTTTAAAACTTAATGCACAGTTCTCAGTTTCAGGAGCTCTAAGTTCCTTAGGGATGAACTGTGGCCAAGGCCCCATCTGATTGGTGGTCTGAGGATGTCTTGGGAGGAGCGAGGACAGAGGACCAAAGAACACAAGAAATGGAGTCAGCTCTCTGTGACGAACTCTGTGCAAATACTGTGCAAATAACGGCGTCAAAGTCACACCTGGCAGAGAAGTTGGCGAATGCAGTGCCCCACCTTATTCCCACTTACAACTCACACCTCAACCTCTGAAGCCTCTTCTGCATTCTGTCCCACACCAGGTGTCTCTAATACCCCTGAACCCTCAGGCCTCCCTCCATTTCCTGATGGGTCAACCACCCCACATTACTGGGGCTGGGGTGGGAGGCAAGTCACACAGTAATGGCAAGACAGGGCTTTTCCTGCAGAGCAGCTAGAGATCAAGAAGACAGCTGAGGTCACATAAACTCTATCTCTGTCAGGGTCTCTGCCAAAGGAGCCAGCACATGTTCCACATCTGGCAGGCAGTCCTGTCTCTGTTAGGATCACTCACATCACAGGGTTAGCCTAAATTTCAGACTTAACCAAGGCCACTTCACCTTAGACAAACTTTTGCAATTGGGAAGAAAGTGTCAATCAAGTCACTCTGCAGGAACACAAAGACAGGTCTGGTAGAATTAGAAGAAGACTGGGGAAACCAGAAGTGAGAACACTTAGTCAAGGGCCAAGCCTGGGAAAGGCCACTGACCACATGTGAGGTGGCTGTGCTCCATTCTTGCTCAGGTGATATAAGACCCCAGGGACTTCTTGGGCATGTCTGGAACTTTTCTCTACTGACATGCGCACAGATGATCCTTCTAGGTCTTTCTAATGCCAATAAAGTTTTCTCATTACAAAGACTAGCCCAGCTGTGCTCCTGTAGCTTCCAGTGCCCTGCACTCTGCCCTCTTCCCTCCAGAGCTAGACCAGGATGCACAGACTGATCCCTTGGGACAGCGCATCCTGGGCTGTTTCCCGAGTCAGACACCAATCTGCTTTACAATTACCACCTCCTACCCCAGGCTCAACTGAAACTGGGGTCAGAAAGGTTGAGAGGTGATGGGGAGGAGTAAGAAGGTACAATCCAAAGACCGTAAACTTTTATAATAGAGGCTACAAAACCAAATAAATGGGAGCAGACAGAGCTAGTTTACAGAATGCTCCTCCCCCACAATACACGAGCTACCCCGATAGTGAACAGGGACATGTTTCAGGGGTACCGGCTGTGAATACAAAGCTCCCTTCTCCATTTCTTCCATTCCTCATCTCCTTCATCTGGCCGAGGAAGCCTATTTTGGTGTAGTAGTTTAGGTAAACAAGGGAAGGACTGATTTCCTGTCGGGTCCAGCAAACAGTGGCAACATTATACTCACACATGAAGCTAACGGTCTGAGAAAGAATGTGCGGCTAGATGGGGGTTGGCGTGGGAGTGGAGACTGATGACTAGATTTGGGCAGAGAGCTTACCCTTGGCTTCTTGTTAGATCTAGTTTCCAAGAGGCCAGAAAAAGCAGGCTGGGCGGATAGTAACCAGCAGCATGGGCCTCAGCCTCCCTGCCCACATCACACGGCTGGTAGGTGCAGCCGGTTCTAATTCCTGGAAAAAGCGATACAAGGGCCGGGCTGTTAAACTTCTGAGCTGAAAGAGTAAGACACAGAAAGGCTGGCAGCTGGCATGACATACCTAGATGAGGAATGCTAACAGAATACCAACCGCCACATTCCAGACAGAACCAAAACCTCAGAAGACGTTCACCTTGGCACTGTGTGGCCTCAGGGAAACCAAGGGCTAGGAAGCTCGCTCCTCAACAGACTAATCTCCTAATGCCACAAAGGCCTTCATGGCATGAAGGGAAAACTAGAACCCACAGGAACTGTAACTTTTTCCTGTAAATTTTACGTAACCCTGAGATTTAGATGTTCACCGTACACAAAACATATGTACAACAGAGATCGTGAGATGCCATCCCTGATAGTTAACATTTCTTCCCAGAAGCCACTCCAAATAGCTCTGCTGATTTTAGAGCGGTCTGGTCCATGAGACAGTGGCAGCCACACACTCTCCGCTGCTCTGAGAAAGCTCAGCTTAGACATGACCAGGGCTTTGATCCTCCATGCAGTCTGTCTAGGCCACGCCCAGGACTTCTTACCACTGGCCAATACACAGCAACCCCCAACCACTGGAAAAATGTAAGCAAAAGTCCATTTTAATCAGAAGTAAAACAGTAATGCCACATAACTTTCAAATGTTGATTTTAAAAAAATGTATTCTCTGAGACTGACTATAAGAATAACCCCGAGAGTTAAAAGGAGAGCTGATCATCAGATGGAAGATAGGTTGCTAGAACACTTGATGAGAAAACAATTGTTTTGGAAGTGATGAGACTTATTTAAAACCTCAGTATTACACATGGCGCTGTGCATATCATTAACAATGCTTTAAAGGGCACTAAAGAGTGAGCAAGAAGTACTTTCACAGAAAAGTGACAAGATCATTCCATCTGTTGTCCAAACACAGCCTGAAAGCATAGCTCAGAGGTCCGTGTTCAGCACATGTGTGGCTGTGGGTCTGCTATCTAACATGGGGCAGGGCGCCAAAACATGCTAAGTCTAAAGCAATGTTGGGGCCGGAGTGATGGCTCAGCAGTTAAGAGCCTGGCTCTTCCAGAGGACCCAGGTACAATGCCCAGCATCCACATGGTGGTTCATGACCATTTGTAATTCCAGTTCCAGGAGATCTGACACACTCTTCTGGCCTCCACAGTTAACCAGGCATTCACAGACATGCAGACAAAACACCTATACAAATAAATTAATAATAATAATAATAATAATAATAATGTCAATGATAGAATCCTTGGCATTTTCTTTCAATGTACCCTCTGTTCAAACAGCAGATGTTCCGATATTAGATGGACTGTTCTATGAAGACAAGGTACAAGTCAAAGACTTAAGTGGAAATAGAGGACCAACACAACAACGTATTTCCCCACATAGGGAATGGTGGCACTCACTGTGTAGGGCCACTGGAAAAGGAAACCTGGAACAAGAGAGACAACGCTAAAGAATTGTGACAGGATAGGTCAAGACTCAGACCCAAGGCCAGTGTCATTTGAGGAATATTTGAAGAGCCACATTCTATCATGTTCTACACAAAGCTAATAACCCATCATTGTCATGGGCATAAGAAGAGGCTTCAGTGTGATACCACGTCCCGCCTCCTCAGCACCCCAAAGACTAGCACTACCATTTCTTCAGCCCAGAACGCCCCTCCAAACTATGAAGAAGGCAGATGCGAGACAAAAGGCCTGAGCTGGTGGCGCTGACCCGTTCATGTCCTTTTGGGAACCGCTCACGGTCTAGAGGTGTTTATTTCAGCCTGGCAACTCATTGCTGCACTGGATGGTTTGGTGCTGCTTGCCAAGTGCCTCCGGCACAGGCTAAGACTGTACCAAGAACACGCTGGGTGCCAACGCTTCCTGCAGGGTGTCAGAGTTGACAGCTACGGAAAAGGCAAGAGGTTAGAGGAAAGATAAAGAGGTCAATGCAAGAGAGGGTGACAGAATGGTCACTTGGGAGCACACTCTGGGGCATAAAAGATGGGGCACACACTCTATTCACTGGGGGTTGATAAAAGCAGCACCTGTTTAGACCATGAATGGCATCAGAGACATGAAGATTAGAGAGCTCATCTACAGATTTTCTTTTTTCTTCTTCTGTTGTTGAGTTTTGGGTGGTGGTGGTGGGGAGCAAACTAATAAACACCAGAATGATTAATATTGTAAAACAGTCTTTAATCTCGCCTTCTCACAACATATCACCGGAGCTGGCACTCAGCTCCCTAGGACCGGCTTACTGTGAGGAAGGAGGGAGAGACCGCTGGCTGCCATGCAGCTGGAACCAGGCACCAAGCTTAGTACAACTCAGAAGTCCAAACGCCCACATGTGCTGCGCTTCACTGGCTTTAGAGCTCCAGAGCCAGCAGTGGAGATTATCTGCCGAGCACATCAGGCACTCCCGTCTCTGTGAACAGCTTCCCACCACCCCCTCTGCTGTTCTCAACTTCATCAAGTACTAAGGAATACCCTGCCACGTGGGCCTCCGACTCCTACCACTGCAGGCTTGGATCCTGTTCTGCTTTGTACTTGCTTTAGACTTCCTGGAAGTGTGACCCACACTAACACTACCTCTTCTACCCAGAGGACTCTCAGAAGTCACGTGCTCCATTTTTCTTCTCACTTGATGATTCCTTTTAGCATCTACCACAGGAGGACAGTTCGACTTTAGGGTGAGGACAGGACTCCTTGTTCTTGCTATGCCCTCCAGTCTTTTGTTCACATTTCTTTAACATGCTCATCTGCATGACACAGCTCTGGAAGGATCTTCTTGTCTCAAGAATATGAGCACATTTCCTAATTCATGGATTCATCCTTTCAGTAAGTGATGTTCAAACTGCAGATTGGCCTCTGCCTTCCCAGATGTCTTCCCGTTGCTTGGCTTCCAACCGTTTTCTCTCTATAAATAAAGGTCAATGTTAACCATATGACCATATATTTCACATAGCCAGTGAGTCTCCTTTAATCAAATAACAAGACAAACTTTATTCATGAGACAGTTAGATTTCCTGACCAGTTCACCTGAGTCCAGAGGTTAACAACTTTTTAACTTTCCAAGTGATTTATAGGACTGATACTACTCTAAGACAGTTTATTCTTTAGTTTTTCCTCTCTACTGCTTTTCCTATTTTCTTTATTTTTCTTCTTCTTTTTGTCATGCTGAAGATAAAATATACATAAACAAACATAAAGCTTCAGGTTAACTGCACCGCTTAGTTCCTGTGAATCTGACACATGCTCAGGTCATGTGAGAAGAGGAACCTTAAACTGAAAAAAACAGCCTCATCACACTGCCCTGTAGGCCAGTCTGTGGGGCATTTTTTTTTTCTTATCAGTGATTGATACAGAAAGGCTGCTCAGAACACTGTGGGTGCTGCCATCCCTGAGCAAGCCAAAGGAGCAAGTCAGTAGCATTCTTGCCAGGCTTCTGTTTTAGTTCCCACCCAGGTGCCCGGTCCTGAGTTCTTGCTGGACTTCCCTCAGTGATAAATTACGACCTAGGAGTCACAGGATGAAATAAACCCTTTCTTCCCCAGGTTAGTTTTAGTCAGTCTTTATCGCAGCAATAGGAAGCCAAAAGAGGATAGTCACTGTAAACTGCCCCCACCATGTTTTAAGCATTTTATAGTACGTGTATGTGTGTTCATTTGTGTGCACGCCACAATGACATGTGGAGGTAAAAGGACAACGTGTGAGAGTCAATTGTCTCCTACAAGGTGGACCCTGAAGACTGAAGATTGAACTCAGGCCATTAGGCTTAGTGACAAGTGTCTTAACACAACCAGCCATTTCCTCAGACCCCCATTGTATGGTTTCTGAATAATAAGTAAAGATTTGAAAAAAAAAAACTATATTGATAAGTCAGAACCTAGTCGGACTCAGCTGCTAGTCTTGCTAGTGGGTGTTTATGCCTACTTTTCAGGTGTGTTTGGTACTTTCAAGTCACTGCCCATAATTCCTTGTGTTTTGAACATTTTTTTTAAAAAAAAACATTTCAATATGGACTAATAATGTTTTATTTATTTTTGTGTGCATAAGTTTTTGGTCTGCTTGTATGTCTACATACCACCTGCATACCCAGTGCCTTTGGAGGCCAGAAGAGAAGGTTGGATTCTCTGAAACTAGAGTTACAAATGGTTGTGAGCCATGATATGGTGTTTGGAATTGAACCCAGGTCCTCTGGAAGAGCTGGGTGCTGGGAATCAGACCCAGGTCCTTGGAAGAGTAGCTAGTGCTCTTAACCACTAAGTCACCAATATGTTTTAACCTTTCAAACTGCTCAAACGGCAGCAGCATCCTGTGGGTTTCACTATTTCCCGACCATAAGTTTAATGAGAAACAATTCAGAGGCAAATCTGTGCCAGAGCTTTGCAGAGCACTTCAGGAACAGAAATGTCCTAGAGCAGTGGTTCTCAACCTTCCTGACGCTGCGGCCATTTAATACAGTTCCTTATGTTGTGACCTCCAACCATAAAATTATTTTCATTGCCACTTACTAACTATAATTTTGCTACTGTTATTAATCACAATGTAAAGAGTTTCTTTTATACATGACACTGGTTCTAACCTTATGGCTGACAGCCGTTTACCTTAACACTAGAAAATGCACATCATAAGCCTTGGCTACTTCCTTTTAAGAATTCTAGTTCTAGACTGACGTCTAAAAAGATTCCTCAAGTCACGAACCAGGTGGATTACAGAAATCAAGGTGAATTAGAATTAACACTTGCCATTTCAATTTACCTTCCAAATCAGCAAAATCACTTACAAGCTCTCTGAATTATACTTGACTGTACTTTAAGGGGAAGGAAGTTGGCTGGGAAACTGACTGACACTTGGGAATGCGAGACAGAGAAATTCCTTGCTATTTGGGCACCATCTTGTGGCATCATCTGAATATAGCAGCAAAGTTACATGAGGCAAAAAATGAGGATCAACAAATTGTGAACTGAAGGTTGATTAACACTAAGACTCAGCTGCAAAGCAGGCAGGTTTGGGTCGGTTCTGCATGAGCAATGCCAAGGATAATGGATTTATCCAAAGGATGCCAGGATTACTTAAGAAAGTAGTATGGTTTTGAGTCTTAAAAAGAGACAAATTAGGTAAGATTTAAATGCAAAGCGGTCTTGGATGAGCTTTGTTGTGAATTCCAAGGAAAAACAAGGAAACCAGGAAAATGAGTTACTAGAACTAAAAAATTTCATTAAGATAGGAAACAAATCAGAAATATTATCTATTGAACAATAGAAAAATATGACCAACCTATAATTCACGAGTCTGAAATCAAAACAGCTCTAAAAATAAAGTTTTGTTTTTTATTTTAAAGCTTGGGTCAAAATTCATTGTTGGTGGCAAATCTAACCAGATGAGGCTGTTTGGTCTCACATGGCTTACTAGTGTGACTCACCACATGCTCTGCTTAGACATATAGGTGCGAATGTGTTTGCCTCCAGGATTATAAAACACAGTATAGTGTTGTAAGGAGAGCGAGTCCTTTGACCCGGCCACATGGCTAGCTTATACCTGAAATAATCACACAGAAACTGTGTTCATTTAAACACTATCTGGCCCATTAGCTCTAACTTTTTATTGGCTAATTTTTACATCTTAATTTAACCCATTTTTGTTAATCTGTGTATTGCCACATGATTGTGGCTTACTGACAAAATTCTAACCAGGGTCGGTCTCAGGCAGAAGACCCATGGCGTCTGCCACTTGCCCTTCTTCCCAGCATTTAGTTCTGTCTACTCCGCCTACCTAAGTTCTGTCCTATCAACTAGGCCAAGGCAGTTTTTTTATTCATCCAATAAAAGCAACACATAAACAGAAAAACTCCTATACCAGTACAGATACTGTGTCATCTTTGTGAAGTCTGGAAAGTTTCACAATTTTGAAATACGTCTAGTGATAAATGCTTGCTAACAAAATACTCCTAACTCTTGGTGTGTGTGTAAATTCTGTGGCAAAGCATGCAACACTAGTTAAAGAGCAGGAAAACAAATTGAAAAGCACAAAGAAGCAGTGAGAACATGAAGCATAGGAAACCAAGAGGGACATGGTCAACTGGGACTTGTAAGCAATGCCCTGCCCTGAGACAGGGAACAGGCCCAGAGAGCTAGAGTAACTTGGCTAGGGCTAAATAATCAGGAAAAACTGAGGCTGGAACCCAGGTCCTCACTCAGCAGCATACTTTCTACTATCCTGACATCTGAAAATAGCAAAAAGGAAAAGCATGTGGAAAAGTTAAATGATAGAAACATCTTCCTTTTTCAAAGGAATTTTAATGATTGACTGCATTAAAAAAGTTATCATTAACACTGCCTTTATTAAAAATAGAAAGTAAACTGACTAAACAGCCCACAGCAACTGTGAGAGCAAGGAACTGAGAGAACAGAACATTAGAAGTGAATGATTAACCCGAAACATTTACATCAACTGGCCCTGAAGACTTCTATCCCCAGTATGAAAAATAAATGGACAGAAATGCCTATTGAACAAGATGATTGAAATCAGGCAGCAGTCAGCTACTGCTTCTCAGTGAGGGAGGAGAAGTGTTGAAGACTGAAAAGGAAACACTCTGGGGTCATGCTTTATTTGGCAAGAAAAGGGAAGGAAAGAGAAGGGCTGCAAATTAAAGACTTTCAAAATTTACTTGGGCACTTTAAAAATGATCACCAAACCCACTTGTAGCCACCTACAGAGTAATAATCAGCAAGCTTTGTGAAGAACAAGCCTGGACAAATGTAATTGCCTTCCTTTATTCCCTGACAGACTTGGCAGATCAAGGAGAAGTAAGCAGTCTACATAACCTCTCAATTTTAGCAAGGCTTCAGATAAAGTTTATCAAGTATTTATATAAGCATCAGTACAACTAGGAAAATACAATCCAGACCTCATCAGGACCCATTTAACTGAAAATTATTTGCAATGTATTAAGCACAAGGAATGATGTACTATTTATTTTAGCAAGGCTTGACATGGTCAGTTAGTCCCACTGTTGACATTTTTTGTTTCTTAGAAGCAACCAAAAAAAATAAAAAGGTAAATATTACACATTTGCAAAAATTTTACATATTTATATCATGGTTAGGAAAAGGACTTCAGATAATAGGGCAGGAAAAAAGCTACGAAAATCCCTTGAAAATCTGATTATGGTCAGTAATGCAGCACTGAGGGATAATGGAATGCATAAGAAGGCTTCTCAGAGTTAGTTACCATGGGTAAATCTGTTTGACTACAAAAGAGCAAGCACTGTCCAGATGATTCCATGCTCATAGCGACTGAACTAATCAAACTACATGATCAAATGGTTTACTTCCTCTGCTTTAGCCCTATGAACCAATGTTGGCCTTTTAGAACCAGGCAGTTAATCTACTCCTAAGAATAAAATTAAATTATGAAATATAATTATAGCAGACTTTGAAGATGAAAGTGCAGCTTATTCTGAGAAGCAATGATATACATTTCTAATTTTAGTCGGCAATCAAATATTTGGAATAGCGAACATGAAAAAATTTCACAGATATTCCTGTGTTCAGTCCTTTACTTGTATGTTTTCATCATTCAGCATGAATCACCGGTTGAAAGCACCTGATTAAGTCAAGTCCAAAGCACTCAGAGATATCCATGCTTCCAGTCCCCATCCTGAGTACAGTTCTGATCTGTTGTGTACTCTGCTGGACCAGAAGACTTTGTTCATGCTCAAGAACAATGGACTAAAGGGTCTCCCTCTTGATTCACACAGTGTTATCTGCTTTAAATGATCTGGCACTTCCTTCTCAACTCTTTCAGAACTAGCTGTCATTTATGAATCTCCCTTAAAGGACTGAGATATAAGCTGTCCCACTAAAATGTTAGTGGGCTCCAAGTAGGATAAAAAAATACTATCAGAAAAACTCAAAAGATTAGGTGTGTTCAACTCTTTTGGGAGTGGTGTTGGAGAAAGCTCAGACTAATTCCCTAACTTTTATGAAGAAAAACTAAAGAAGCCAACATCATTCATATAGAGAGACTGAGCACACGTTATGTACCCTTTTTTGTCCTCAACAACATGGCAGTCAATAGAATTCTTCATGCAACACAAAGAAGGGTCAGATTATGACACGATATTAATGAAAGAATCTATGATAGACTAGTGGATAGATTTCAGTCCATGCAAATTCTGATCTATTGGCAATGGAATGTCACTACTTACCAAGGGAGACTGCCATGACTGATCAGCAACATCTCCTACGTGTGATGGGAGAACAGCAGTACATAACACACACGCACGCACACACACACACACACACACACACACACACACACACACACACACACTGACTCATGTCATATTTTAACACAGAAGACAGAACAGTATTTTGAATTTGTAAAGCACTTTCTCAGCATTTTTACACATTATGTGTGCTCAAAAACTTCTTCATGGTTAGGCAGAGCAAGCATTACTTCTGCTTAGTTGTAAAGTGGACAAAGAGTGATAAATGACCTGCCCAAAGTCACTCAGTTAAATAACAACAGCTCTATTACAGCCCAGATTCCTTTATTTCCTTAATGATCTGCCCTTGTCTTTATAGTAAAGGGCTGCTAGTACAGAATGACAGACATTCAGATGTTCTAGATTTCTACTAAGAAAAAAAGGAAGGCCGGGTGGTGGCAATGTATGACTTTAATCTCAGCACTTGGGAGGCAGAGGCAGGTAGATATGTGACTTAGAGGACAATCTGGTCTACAGAGTGAGTTCCCGGACAGCCAGGGCTGTTACACAGAGAAAAACAAATTAGAAAAAAGGAAGGAAGAACATGTTTAATCTACTACACAGATTTAAGTCATACTAAAGAAATAAAGTCATACTAAAGTTGCTAGCTAACCTTTGCATCTATAACTAAAAAGAAGCCTATTATAGTACATTCTCTGGGGACTTAAAAAATTTATTTACAAAGGTAGTTATTATTTTTTTTGAGAAAATAGCAGTTGTCTCCAAAACCCTTCAAAAGCATAGGGAAAACATGTATAAGTTTTAATTAAAGAAGCCTACATTCAAATCTCTCTTCTCATTTTCCTAGGTGGGTAACCTAGCACTGACTTAACTTCCTGGAGCCAGCTCTGAATCAGTATCTTGAATCAGACGTATCAATCAAGACAATGACATCAAAACGACACTATGAGCTTCCTTCCTGTCCTTTTCATCAGCAAAACCTTCCTATCCACTTCTTATACTAAAAATTTTCAGAAATAAAAGGAGAGAAGCTGGAGTATAGCTCAGTGACAGAATGCTTGACTTCCACTGGGCCTGTGTCCAATCTCAACACCACATGGAGAGAAAGAGGAGAAAGAGGAGAGAGAGTACAGTAGGAGAGTGAAGCTATCAAAAGAAAATGACTTCTTAAAATATCTAAACATAATCCCCGTTTTGTGCTTTGCTTAATGCAGATAGTCCCCACTGGACTCTAAGTCTTAAGGAGAGGAACAAAACAATTCTAAGTGAAATGCCTGGACTCCATACAACTCCTTAAGAATGCTCAGTACAGCCGGGCGGTGGTGGCGCACGCCTTTAATCCCAGCACTCGGGAGGCAGAGGCAGGCGGATCTCTGAGTTCGAGGCCAGCCTGGTCTACAAGAGCTAGTTCCAGGACAGGCTCTAGAAACTACAGGGAAACCCTGTCTCGAAAAACCAAAAAAAAAAAAAAAAAAAAAAGAATGCTCAGTACAAAAGATTACCAGAAAGAGAAATTCCCTGACTTATTTTCTCAGATGCAAAGAACGTAAGAGCCCGGATATAGACTAATAGGAGGGTCTTCTGTAATCCACACATTAACAGACAGAATTTACCCTTGGTCTGCTATTACAACCCAAACTCCTTTCGAATTCCAGTTACCAGGGAAGCTGAGAAGCTGGGGCAGGATGGTTACAAATTCAGCACAGGCAACAGTGAGGACACCATTGCAGATAAACAAATACATTAAGAATGAAATGTTCTTCATTTTAAAAAAGCAACAGAGATGCTAGCATGGCAGCAGCAGCTCACATCTATAATCCCAGCACCCCAGAATCGGAGGTAGGACTCCAATAAGTTCAAAAGCAGCCTAGGCTATATAGTAAGTTTTGGCCAGCAAGGACTACAGAGTAAAACTCCACTTCAAAATAAATAAAAAAATAAAAACAACAGGGTGCTCACTCGGCCAACAGTCTCATTTTTAAACTGCACCACGGAAATGTCCTTTGGAAAACAAAGCATTTAAAACATATACTTCAAGAGAAACAGTATGCTGATGTGCTTGCCAAGAACTAGAGGACACTCAGATAAAGCAACAGCTGCAGTACTCATAGAAACACAGGTGATATTTACAGGAAGGCATGACATATGCAGGAGTCATATCTTCACTAGATACCACTGTCATTATCCTCTACCCACCCTTTTTGGCTTGCTTTTTGTTCAATGCTGGGACCAAACCTGAGGCCTTGGGCATATTACCCAAATGCTTTACAACTGGGCTACAGCCCCCAAGCCCTTTTATTTGCCCTCTGAGATAACTGTAGTTACCACCCAAGAGTCATTTTCTTCAGGGATAAATTAACAAAGGATTAAGGATGCCACACATTCTACTTTAATCCAGTTCTGTTATTTACCATCTATAAAAACAAAAGCAATCCTTTCCTTTTTCTAAGAAACCTTTTAATGAACAATGCATTAGAAAAAACAAAACCAAAATGGCCGCATTATAATCGTTAAGGTAAATCAGTTGGGTCTAGTTCTAAACCCTGACACCTGCCATGGTGCTCTCACTCACTGGCTATCTGGCCAGTGCAGCTCAGAGTCCAGAAGCTGCTTGTTATCACCAAAGCATAGTGGACAGGAAGTATTAATAGCCTTCTTAGACTGGCAATAAACAAGGAGTTTGAAACTTCAGTTGGTTTAAGGAAAAATGAAGTTACTTTTTGGTAAGTGAAATTTTCAGAATTGTCTTCACTGATTCTATAGATATTGAGTAAAAGCAAAGAGCCTGTCTAAAGTTTGAAGGCTGATTAAAAAAATACTTCTGTGTCAAGTCCAAGTCCAAGTCTTTACAAAGAACTCAACAGTTTATAAAAAGAAGATACATTTTAAGCTTGACTCCAACCTCTAAGAAAGAAAAACTCTGTTTGTAGATCTGTGGAATTATTTTCTGAAAACTCTTCAGTGTTAGAAAGAAATCAGAAGACAGGTGGATTTCCTCAGACTGTCTTAAGACAAAAATCCCTGCTACGGTCATTATCACCAATATCAGTCACTGGCTCTTCCTTAATTTGCCTTCTACCAAAGATCTAAGCCATCTCAATACACTATGGCACTGTCATGGCCCAGTAAAAACAGCAAACAAGGTCTGGGAGACTGAAGTCTTCAGAGGAAAATTTTCTCTCAGTTTGGAGCAAGCTGTAGAAAAGCCAGGAAATAGCTGAGAAGGTGGAGCCTATCTCTTTGTAAGAGTAAATTAACCAGATGCCTTGGTATGTGAACAGGAGACAAATCCTTACTGCATCTCTTGAATGTAAGGCTTGAAAACAACTTCCATAGATTTGAGCGATTCCTCAGAAATGGAAATGATCTGATGGAGTGGAGCTCATTCTTTTCCTTTTTCAGCATCTGCCTCCTAGTGGACCCTTGTGGACCACAGACCACTATTGTCAACTCACCTCGGGCTTCTTGCAGTTTCTTGAGCTCTGCTTCCCGCTCTGTTTTGCTCTGTTTGCTCCGAACCCCAAGGGCGCTGATGACTAACCTTCTGGCTAGGGCTGCTGAAGTCTCAGGTCGCTCCTTTGCTGGCTGGAGAAACTCTGGGGAAAAAAAGGAGTAAGAAGCAGTAAGGAAGAGAAACTACTACAGCTACAAGTGATTTAACTCAGTAATTAACATACAAAACAGACTAACAAGGGTGGTATCAGCAGTAATTAATACAACCCCGATAGATGATGGTCTGAGGAAATTAGTATGGCAAAGCACAAACAACCCTGGCTGCACTATCAGCATTAGGACCCAACAACCAAAATGCCATCAGAAGCTGGTCACTGTACTGCTCGCCCTTAGTCTCTCCCACACTTCCAGGGCTGCTCAAAGGGCATTACTTCTGTCCTTAAAAATCATACCAATAGGAGTATTAGCACAAAAAAGACAGTGTCTATTGGGTTCTGGATGGTGTGAAACTGCTGGAATGAACAATGACGTCACCATCTCTCAGGAACAAAGGCAGAGGTTGTGGGCTCACCAGCAAAAGCTCTAGCTTTGGCCTTGGCTGCTCTTGTGGCCTGTGACAAGGGCCGAATCTTCACCATGGTATGCTTAATCCCCAGAGCATCACGAGCTGCAAGGAAAAACAGACATAAGGAAGTAGAGTGATGCAGAAGAAAATTTAGGGTAATTTCTTATAAAACATTTATTCTTAAAAAACATTTATTAGAAGTTATGTTTGTTGGTTTTCATGGCAAGAAGAAAGAAGATCCTACAATACAGAACATCTGCACACTAAGATCACTTTAGAACAGAGATTAGACCAAACTCAGCCATTGGACTTTGTGTTTTTGTAAATACAACTTTATGAAGCAGAGCCATACCCATTTGCACACTGTAGCTGCTCTCTTGCTACACTATCCAGGTTAGGTAAGGATAGAAGCTTTTTTGCCTTTTTTTTTTTTTTTTTTGCTACAATGCTGGGTTAGGTAATGACAGAAGTATTTTGCCCCACAAAGCCAAAAATATTTTATCTAGCCCACAAAAATCCAAGCTCTATAGATGGTTCAGACAGGAACTAGCAAGCCAGCATCTCTGACTGCTGTGGATTCCTCTGCATGAGCTCAGTTATGAGCCCAGGATATGTATGTGTGCAAAAGACCAACCATATATTCAGAGAGTAGCTACTACAAGTAATCTCACTAGATACACTATTTCAAATTCATTTGTCTGAGGGGAAAAAATACTGTAAAATTTAGTCTCACTATGGTCTTCATAATGCCTGACATTTATGTATGCAAATAGCCTGGGAGGACGTACCTACCTTTCCAAATACCAAATGCTAGATTAAAAAGAAGGAGAGAACATGTGGGTACCAAGCCACATGTCTCAAAAACCAGTATTTATTCTACTACAGATACTGGCTGAGCACAGTTCCAATTGGCTGGAAAAGAAAAGAAATAAGAACAAGAAGTAGGAGAAAATAAACAGTAGGAGGGACCTGGAATTCCTGAGAGTCACTAGACAGATACCTGTGATTGGGCTGGAGAATATTCCTAGGGCATGTGTATCATCTACCCATTTAATATCAAATCCTTTCTTTCTGTAACAAAAGAAAACAATTTTTACATTTCTTAAAATTTGTTTTATGAAATGTCTTTAAAATGTCTTACAAAGCATTTCATCAGATAGAGGAGTAGGGATAGCGACATAAAAAATAAAACAGCCTGGCGCAGAGAAGCCACTAAAATTTAAAAGCAATAATATCATCATAAAGAATTACCTGGGAGCATTTTATAGATGCCAACTAATTAATCCTCACAAATCTGCTGGAGATGTAAAGTATTTAATGCACTATTTTCAAGAGATGTCCTAATGAGGAGAAATGAGAAGGGATGAAAAAGGAAGCCAAAGGAGTTAAAGAGGAATACAGGAAGTCAGGGAGGGTCACCTGGATTTGATGCAAATGTAACCTGTGTGTTGGGATGGGTACTACACTGCTAGAGACATAATTCAATTGTAAAAATAAGTAAGTCAAATAATAAAAAATACAACTATATTCACAAATGCTTACTACTCTTTCTTGTTGTAGAAGGAAAATAAGGTGTGTGTATATGGGCGGGGGGAGGAACAACCATAGTTAGCCAGAAAAATTCAAAAAAGAAACAATGAACATTTAATACTGGAAATAAAATTACCTTTTTAGTTTAAAACAGAGCTACACAGTAAGCACAAAGAATATCAGGACTACAACACACACACAATTTAAATATAGTGTATATATATTTAAATTCCCTTAATGCATGAATACATTTTAGTTTGATTAAATCCACCCTCACCATGCCCAACTCCTAAGCATTTAGAAGGTGTGTGGATACTATACCAACTGAGCAAAATGACAGTAGTAAGTTCTCCCTGGGGTCTATGGCCTTTCCAGCTACAGGTTCTTAGTCATGTTCACACTAATAGGCATAAATTCCTCCCGCTAGGCAGGCCTTAAATCTAATCAGACAGCGAGTGGCTACCACCTCTACCTCAACTCATGTGTACTACTATTGCACCAATGGATGTATCTGGCTGCAGGAATCATTACCGTAGT
The DNA here is from genome assembly GCF_903992535.2 of Arvicola amphibius. NCBI lineage: Eukaryota > Metazoa > Chordata > Mammalia > Rodentia > Cricetidae > Arvicola > Arvicola amphibius. The sequence continues at coordinate 182,293,625 of NC_052047.1, read as the reverse complement.
TCACAGGGTCCACAACTGGATAAGACTTGTTGGTATTTTTTTCTCTCCTGGCAGCCTGCCTAGCACCTTGAGGCACGATGGAAGCTAGCCATCGATGAGGAAAACAGAAATGAGATTGTCCACAACAGGCCAAGACCATGATGATGAGCACTTGGAAGGCAACTTTTAAACCAACAGTGCTCATTAATTTTATTATTAATAGCAATAATCACCAGGGAGATTAATGTTGATGGAGATGGTGATGAAGCAAAGTTGACTCTAGGATCTGACTCAGGGATGATTATACACTTCTGCATCATGACCTTTTAAAACTTATAAACCACTATAAGAGAAAAATACTAATATAGCTTTCCCTTCTTAATTTCCTTGTCAGAAAAAGTAATAAAGGAAACTTGACTTAAGCTGGACCATGCTATAGAATGACCACAAGAGTGAAAACTCGAGTTCAACAGTAAGAGCCTCCGCTACAGAATAGAAAAGATGGGAAAGACCTTGACAGCTAAAAGCCTCATCTTAGCCCTTGAGACTTCAGTTCTTTTAAATCCTTTTGCGAATGGCTTTAGATTTTATAGAAAATGCTTTCACAGATATAGTTAGGAAGAGACCAAAACAAAGAGAAGCAAATGACTCAAAAGAATTAACTATCCTTAGGCCCAAAATTTCTAAAACTCAATACTGAGGAGGTGAAAGTGAGAAGATTTTTGAGTTCAAGGCTGGCCTAGGCTGCAACGAAAGAAACTCTCAAAAACAAAAATAGCAGCAAAACCCAATAATCTCTGAAGAAATTCTGGACATGGACAACATGGCCCTATTTTATTAATGACAATCTACTTTTTTATCAATAATAATCTAAGGTAGCTCAAATTTGAGATTTAGTCTTATTGACTGTTCTTAAGAATCTATTAGGAACCGAACAGCACCCGATACTGGGTCTTCACAAAACTGAATTAATGACTTACCTACACTACATATTTACATTAAGGTTTATGGTATAGATTAAATGTCTTCTAGAATCCATTCCTGCTTCCTTTCAGTTGTTTTCCCCCAATGGAGCTTAGCTGATAAAATAAGTATATAACTGCTAGTTAATTTCATCTATTCTAGTACTTTATCTAATATTTCTTCCTTGAGACTAAGACATAAGGCAGATGTGGTGGTAAACCCCAGCACTTCTGAAAGCTGAGGACTAAGAGTTCAAGGCCAGCCTGGGCTACCTAGATCCTATCTTAAACCAAAACCAAAAGCCAACCATTTTTATAAATAAAGTTTTACTTTCTCAACCACACTCATTTGTTCACATCCTGCCTATGGCTGTTCTGAGACAGCACAGAGCTACCTGAAATATTCTCTCTCTGATCCTTTAAGAAAGAATTAGGAGCTATGCTCTGAAACAGAATCTTACAAATTCAATGTAAAATTGGGATCTGGCAGAGCATTTCTATAATCTGGGCATCTGGGATAGAAATAAACTGAATTTTATGTTTAAATTTGCAGCACCAGATAGACTTGATTTGTTTTCAACAGCAGGAGTGAAATACTGAAGTATACTCCTTGATATTGACTCTCTTCTAGACCCTGAACATCTTTTTATTAATAACCTTCAGGATTAGCTTTCTGTTCCTGGCTCTGTTTTTTATTGTAAGCTAGAAATAATATATATATATATATATATATATATATATATATATATATATATATATTTCTGATTCCTTTGCTTTCTTCTAAAATGTACCATCCACGTACATATCAAGGGTTAGCATAAATGTTCTGAAGACCACTTGTAACACCCCTGAACTTCTCACTACATTTAATAATATAAAACTGAATGAACTGTGAGTGTAAAGAACTGTTGTGTGTATACAACTGAACTGTGCCAAGAAAGGCATCTTATGGCTAAAATCCTAGCACTCAAAAGGGTGAATTAGGGAAGGGTATGAGGCCAGCTGAGATTACATGGCAACCCTGTCCAAACAAAACAAACAAACAAACATCAGCACAAAGTTAGCTGAATGATTTGGGAGACTAAAGTAAAGTCACTTTAAAAACAAGCAACAAAAAAACAGCCCATGGAACTATTCACTCAGAAAACTCTGAAGATCTGTTAAAATGTCTTGTCTCTTTAAAGATTTGAATCTATAAATTACAAAAAGGTAATATGAGACGACTGTCAGGAACTGTCTAACCAACACCAGTAAAGGAAAGGGGGGGTGCAACTGGACAGCGCGTGAAGTAATTAGACACTTATATGGGTCAAAATAAAACATCTGTGACATTCAACAATTAAAAAAACCACTCCTCATTTGACTTTTTCTGAGCAGTCAGAAAAACCTCAAATCAACAATTTAATTTGAAGACTCTTGAACTGTTAGCATTTTTGGCATGTGGCACGTAAAAAGGCATAGAAGTTTTACTTGGGGTCCTCTCTGATTTCATTGGCCTTAATGCCCATAAATACAACCCAAAGACAAACATCACTCACATTAAAAATATAACTAAATTCCCCCAAAAGGAAGACACTGTGAACAAGTACTAATATGAACAAAAGTTAATCAGGAATAAATGACAACTAAAGCAGCTTCAGGTAACAGAAGGGCTACAGGTGGCTATGCTTAATGTACTTAGCAAAACAGAAAAAATATTGAAAACTGAAGATATATGGAGAAAAAAAGCTGTAAAAAAATGACCAGGCAGACTTTAAAATTTTTAAGATACAATATAAATATTTAACAATTTAGCACAGTTTGGAATAGATAAAATAAACTAGAGCCCCCAAACTGAAGAAATTATTCGGAAAGTCTGAAGGGAAAAGAGAAGGAATATACAAAAGAACGGTAACAAGAAAATTAAATGAGAAAATCTAATACACACCCAATTTGTGTCTTGGACAAGATGAAGAGAGATTGGGTCTGAGGCAATACTGAAGAGACAATGTCTAAGACCTTTACAAAATCAATGAAAATATTAATCACTGATTTAATAAGCCCACATAATTGCAATGTGGGTAAGTTTGAAAAAAAAAAGGTACAAAATCCACACCACAGTGAAAATGATCAATATCAAAGTCAAAGAGAAAATTTTAAGAGCATCCAGAGAAGAAAGAGATTATAATCAGAAGTGGCATGGGAACTGTCAGCTAAACTCTCACCCAAAAAGAAAGGGAATTAATTGCATTAGGGTATCTTCATGCCTCTGAGGGAAAAATAACTGCCAATCTAGAATTAATAACATACACACAACATAAATCTTTTCAAGAATAAAGGACTGGGGTGTGGTTCAGAGGTAGAGCATTATCTAACATACACAAGACTCAGAACTGTAACAACACCTGAGTTTGTTACTGGAAAACCATTAGTAAGTAAAATGATAAAGACTATATCTCATTCAGGAAGAAAATGAATCAAATAGTCATGAGAACATATAAGTTAAACAGAAAGAGGCACAGAAAAAAAATCAGTTTTAGTCACTAATAGTTGAAGCACACATTTTTATAATTTCTAGAGTAACCACCAAAAAACAGAAACATTACATTAAAAAATGCAATGTTAAAAAAGTCAACCCTTAATCTAGAAAAGGGAGGGGAAAGGTGGGAGAGGTATACTCAAAAAAGATGACAGGCAAATATAAAAACAAATACTTGGATATAAGTTCAAATACATCAATAATTACAACAAATATAAATGGACTAAATGCACCTCCACGACAGACTTAGGAGTCATCACCAACAATGGTCTTTGTAAATGTCTACCAAGGCTACCTGGCCCTTTCAAGGAACTGAAGACCAGTCTGATTCACAGACTTTCTAAGGGATGGGAACAAAACACAAACCCAATGCTAAAATCAACGACTTTTTAAAATTATTAAGATAACTTTCTCTCACCTTATCTGTCATTTGGAACTACTTGCAAATACTTACTGGTAGCTACAGAAAATCCGTAAAAGGTCTTCTGTACGAAATTCTTGAGGAAAGTCATAAATTTCAATGACATGTGGGAATTCGCATTCACTGAGGTCAATATCAGGAAGTTCATGGCTGTAATAATCAAATCTAGGCTCCTGGATGCTTTTTCTGTTCTTCATATTCCCTGACAACTAGAGAGGAATAAACACAGTAAAGAGCCTAACAGTGGGAAATCAAGGCATTATAAAAAATATCCTTCTATGTATAAACAATCCTGCTCCCATCTCCACATCCCTATTAACTTTTGGCACTATTTCTGTACTGGTGGTGTTTGTGAATACTGTAATGGCTGGGTATTTATAATCATACATGTGGAACATGAGGAAAGGTATGAAAATCTCAGCAGATGAGCAAGTCATAAAATTTAACTTGTTTCTATCAGTTATCATGTGAGAAAATATAGTCAGTGGTGTGTGGACGTAGCGCAGTGACACAGTATATCTAGCGTATGAAAGGGAACGGCTTGAGGAAGGACGGCCAGAATGACTGATAGAATGAGTTCTAAGCAGAACATCCTGGAAACTGAGACAACAGCTGAACAGACAAGCTAACATTTTTATTAACTGGGCTCATTATTCATGTCCACCTCATAATTTCTTTTCTGAAAGTGACCAAAAATAAAGTTTTAAGAGTGAAAAACGTTTAGTCCACCTTTTGTTGTATATTAAAAAGTGAGAAAGCTTACAAAGAAATTTGTTAAGACAAATGTAAGTAGCATAAGCAGTTACACTCAAGGTCCCTAGAATAAGAGCTACCTAAGGCTATAAAAGAATTAATAGTAATGAAGCTACTATTAAAAGGGAAACTAAGAGCCGGGCGGTGGTGGCGCACGCCTTTAATCCAAGCACTCGGGAGGCAGAGGCAGGTGGATCTCTGAGTTCGAGGCCAGCCTGGTCTACAAGAGCTATCTCCAGGACAGGCTCTAGAAACTACAGGGAAACCCTGTCTCGAAAAACCAAAAAACAACAACAACAACAACAAAAAAAAAAGGGAAACTAAGAAACCCTTTAAGCTGCTAACTGCACACACTGGAAGTATTGGAAAAGGGGAGGTGTAGCAAAGCCATGGCATCATGGTGTCACCAGGTCTTGGAGGAAACAAGATTAAAGGTGATTAAAAGCAAGCTAGGCCCCTTCAAGCACTCCTGCTGTGATGGCATATTTCCTTCACCATCATCAGGAAGTAAGGGAGGAGAACTTATACTGCCATAGATACATCTCCTCTCACAAAATAGATTTAATCAAATTATTGGGAGGGATGAAAAGGGAAGGTAATTTAGACATTATTCTTGTGCTTCTAGTTTAATTTCCTCACTAAATCCTGTTTTACACCTAAAAACATGGGGATGATAACAATACCTCCACTCAGAGACAGACATGAGATGTGTAATGAGATGTGGTAGGTGTTTGGCATGCATAGTGCTTGGTACACAGATATTAAAAAGAAAAAGACGAAAAGATAGCCCACTTTTACACGTCAGGCACCATGGAAGCTTCAATGTGTCTAAACAGAGAACAAGAAAAGGCTGCGCCTGCAACTGCACCAACTAAGCCATTTATCAGTTTTTCCTGGGTGTACATGAAATCAAAGACTGTCAGATAACCAAGTGGTCCCTGTTAGGTTTCAAACCTGGGACAAAGGCATATCATATCATATCATATCATATCATATCAAAGTGGACACTGGTCACCAGGTTCTCCCTGCAACCCTTAGTTTCTACCTGTTACAGGGTCCTCCTGGCTAGCACACTTACTGCCTACCTAAAACTCCAGCCCAGTAGCTGGGCTGACCTTCCCCCAGTTACCCTTCCCTACATACTCCAGCCATTTTGGTTACCTGCTCTCTTTATATTTTTGAGCCTACTGGTTGCTGCACCTGGTCCCACTCTCTCTTTCCCCTCCCCACTTCCCCCACCTGTCTCAGGGTCAGGTTCACTCCGGACTCACCCACACATCTACCTACAATAACCTCCCCCACCACACACCCAGGAGCACTCATGTCCTTGCGTCTCCTTTCCTTTCCCTTCCCTTCCCTTTTCCCCTCAGTCCTCAATCCACAGGCACAGAGACAGCTTTCCTTTCTGCATTAAGGCCGTGGCAAGACATCCCCCACAAGCAGGCAAGAAGATACTAGGCAGTGTAACAACTCAGAGACTCACAGACTACAGAATTCTGCAGTCATTTAGAAAGCAAGTCTTATGCCAGAAGTACAACGTGATTACCAGAGCTGTATATTTAGTTTTGAAATCAGAAGTTTGACTACTACAACTCTGTTTTTCAAAATCACTTTGGTTATTTGGGGTCACTGCATTCATTAGGAATTTGAAGATCAGCTTGTTAATTCCTGTAAAAGTAGGCATCATACGTTGTCCAATTTGGAAAGTTATTTTAAGACTTACTGTCTTACAACAGATGAAAATGGGATATACTCTGATTTTTGTACATATTTATTTATTTTGTGTGTACATGTATGTGTGTAGGCTCCTGAGGAGGGATCAGATGACAACCTTGAAATAGCTGGCTTCCACCACACAGGGAAGCACCTTCATTCAAAGAGCCATCTTAATAGCCCCATTTGAGCTTTAGAATTACCAGTTTGAAACTTCTTTTGTTATACTTAGTCCTAAATACTTTCTTTGTGATGCTACTGTAATGTAATTGCTTTCTTCATTTCATTTTACGATTGCTGGAATTGACATTTTTATTTACTTTGCAAAAGCTAAACAAAACAAAGCACTGTGTATTTGTACATTTACAAATTGTGTTAAATAAGACACTGTAAGAAGTAAATACAGACTATAAAATATCCTTGAAAATAGAAATCCTATGAACTGCTTATAAAGAAAAAGGCAAGATAGTTTGGCAAAAAAAAACTGACTAAAATTCTTTGTTCTAACCTAATTAAGAAAAACTGAATTTGTATACTTACTCTTCAATTACTGAGTACTCTGGATTCTGAGACTAAAAGCATACTGTTAATAATAGCAAAACCCTATGTAATATCAACTATATAATAGTTAATATTGATTGTCAGCATGACAGACTCTAAAATCAACTAGGCGACAAGGTTCTGGGCACATCTGTGAGGGATTATCTGCACTATGGTGAGGTGGAAAGAAACATCCAGAACATGGGCAGAACCATTCTATGGGTCTGGGCCCTGGGCCAAATAATACGGAGAAGACTAGCTAAGCAGGAGCATTCAATGCTCTCTTCTTCCAGGCTGTAGATGCGATGTGACCAGCTGACTTCCGGTTAAGACGGACTGTAACCTGAAACTGTGAGCGAAAATGAGCCCGTCTTTAAACTGCTTTTATCAAGAGCATGTCACTGCGGCCCAGCGTCGACAAGTAACTAACACATCCCATAATTCTTACTCCACACTTCATGAACATCAGGTAGAAATTCCACACCTCGGATAAGTTTTTCTATTAACACAGATTCCATTACCATCAAGTATTACAGACTTTCTTTAAAAAGAATGCCTGCTTTCTTCACGCTTTGGGTATTATTTAGAGCCATTTACATTTCTATTCACAACACACTTGTGTGTGTGTGGAGACAGGAGGACAAACTGCTAATGCTCTCTCTCTCCTGAGAATCTCAGCAAAGTGTTTGAAGGAATTGGAGAGCTAGGACAGATATATATGGGACATAAAAGAGGGAAAAGCACAAAAAATAAGAATATAAATGATGGAGGACAGTTATCTGTCTATGTTACTTTCATTGGTTAATTAATAAAGAAAACTGCCTTGGCCCTTTAAGAGACAGAAAATTAGGTAGGTGGAGAAGACAGAACAGAATTGTGGGAACAAGGAAGTAGAGTTGGGGAGACGCTTCAGGCAGTCTCCATAGTGAGTCTCCATGCTTCTCCTCTCAGAGATGGACGCAGGTTAAGATCTCTCCTGGTAAGCCACACCTCGTGGTGCTACACAGATTACTAAATATGGGTTAAAGGAAGATGTGAGAATTAGCCAATAAGAGGCTGAAACTATGGGCCAGGCAGTGTTTTAAAAGAATACAGTTTCCGTGTAATTATTTTGGAGAAAGCTAGCCGGGTGGCGGGACACAGCCCGCCACTCCTTCTACATATAAAGATGAAAGAACCAAAGTGAGATTGTGAAGGTAGGACCACTACCACAGTGGGATCCGGGTTAGACATACAGTATAGAGCTTTACGGAAAGGCTATGAGATGTGAGGAAAAGTGTTGGGAGATATTCGACCACACTGTCCACTCCAAGTTTGTATTTGCATTAATTATACAAAATTAACCTTGGGCTAGGAGGCTGCATTACTAACTAGTTGACAGAAAGTAATCACAGAGGATCACAAGGCATCCAGTAGAGATAGAGACACAGGAAGTAGTAGGGTGGGGCTTGGAGTGGCGCATCCTTTTCTGGTTTGGGGAAGAGGAAGCAGGGGTCTTTCAGAGAGGTTAGCTAATTGCAATCCAGCTTCTCCGAGCAGGCAGGTTTTTACCCCAGCCTTTGAAAATTGAGTCTCATTTATAAACACAACAATATAAAACAGATACTCATACTAAAAAGCTAGGTACCTTTGGGGCAGACCTAGACTGTCTTATATATAGAGTAGCTGCATGTCACATGAGGCTATGGGGTACTTGAAATATGCCTAGTTCACATAAGATGAGCTTTAAGTATAAAGTATGTATCAAGTTTCAAAGATTTAATACAAAACAGAATGTAAAATAAATTTTATTCATGATTTCTTACACTGAATACATGTTGAAATGGTGTTCTGGATATATTATATTAAAATACATAAATTAAACCTGTTTGTTCTTATTTTTTCTAAAAGAGCTAGCAGAGAATTCAAACTTATTGCCAGGTGTGGTGGCACATCCCTTTAATCCCCAAACTCTAGAGGCAGGTGGATCTCTTTGCATTTGCGAGCCTGGTCTTCACAGTGATTCCAGGACAGCCAGAGCTATACAAAGAGACTGTCTCAGGGAGCGATAAAAATTAAGTTATGCACTGTGGCTCATATTTCTATTGTAGACAACATATCTTAAGTGTTATAGGTTCTGGGGCTAAAGTCAATGTGAAATATTTATATCGTAAGACTCAAAGTAAAATATTTATATTGTATATTTTTATGGTTAAGAAATGTTTGATTTTCAATGCAATGCCCAGCAAAATTCTTCAAAGACCTCAAAAGAACAGTATTCAACTTCATATGGAAAAGCAAAAAACCCAGAACAGCCCAAACAATCCTGTACAATAAAAGAACTTCTGGAGGCATTACAATCCCTGACTTCAAACTCTACTACAAAGTTATAGTACTGAAAACAGCCTGGGATTGGCATAAGAACAGAGAGGACAACCAATGGAACTGAATAGAAGACCCAGATATCAACCTACACATCTTCGAACACCTGATTTTTGACAAAGAAGCAAAAAAAAGTCAAATGGAAAAAGGAAAGCATATTTAGCAAGTTGTGCTGGCATAACTGGATTATAACATGTAGAAGAATGAAAATAGACCCATATCTATCACCATGCACAAAACTCAAGTCCAAATGGATCAAAGACCTCAACATAAAGCCAGCCACACTGAACCTCATAGAAGAGAAAGTGGGAAGTACACTTGAACGCATTGATACAGGAGACCACTTCCTAAATCTAACCCCAGCAGCACAGACACTGAAACAATTAATAAATGGGACCTCCAGAAACTGAAAAGCTTCTGTAAAGCAAAGGACATGGTCAACAAGACAAAACGACAGCCTACAGAATGGGAAAAGATCTTCACTAACCACACATTGGACAGAGGGCTGATCTCCAAAATATACAAAAAACTCAAGAAATTGGTCACCAAAAGAACACATAATCCAATAAAAAAAATGGAGCACAGACCTCAACAGAGAACTCTCAACAGAGGAATCTAAAATGGCTGAAAGACACTTAAGGAAATGTTCAACATCCTTTCTCATCAGGGAAATGCAAATAAAAACAACTCTGAGATTCCATCTTACACCTGTAAGAATGGCCAAAATCAAAAACACTGATGACAACTTATGCTGGAGAGGTTGTGGGGAAAAGAAAACACTTCGGCATTGCTGGTGGGAATGCAAGCTGGTACAACCCCTTTGAACATCAGTGTGGCCATTTCTCAGAAAATTAGGAAAGAACCTTCCTCAAGACCCAGTAATAACACTTTTGGGTATATATCCAAAGGATGCTCAATCGTGCCACAAGGACATGTGCTCAACTATGTTCATAGCAGCTTTGTTTATCATAGCCAGAACCTGGAAACAACCTAAATGCCCCTCAACTGAAGAATGGATAAGGAAAATGTGGTACATTTACACAATGGAGTATTTACACAGCAGAAAAAAATAACATCTTGAATTTTGCAGGAAAATGGATGGAGCTATAAAACATTATTTTGAGTGAGGTAACCCAGACACAGAAAGACAACTATCACATGTACTCACTCACTCATAGGTGAAAAAAAAGCAGAGAAAACCAGCCTACAAACCACAATCCCAGAGAACTTAGACAACAATGAGGACCCTAAGAGAGACATACATGGATTTAATCTACATGGGAAAAGACAAGATCTCCTGCGTAAATTGGGAGCATGGGGACCTTGGGGGAGGGTTGAAGGGGGAGAGGAGAAGCAGGGAGAGGAGCAGAGAAAAATGTAGATCTCAATAAAAATCAATAAAAAAATTAAGAAATGTTTGATTAAAAAGAAAGAGATGAGGTTTATAATTTGATTCATTTTAATGCATCTACAGCAGACCAAAGGGAAGTTAGCAAATGATTCTGGGTAAATGATTTTCAGAATTATTATAATGTGTATATGTGATAGTCCACCAGTGGAAGAAGTCAAGGGAGAACTCTGGAATCTATTCTCTCCTTTGACCTTTCCATGTATTTTGTGGATCATACTCACATGGCAAGCGCTTTTCCCTGCTGAGTAACCAAACACAAACACTTGAAGACTTGTTTTGTTTTGCTGAGAAGGCATAAGTGAAACCAGGATATTCCTTCAGTATTCAACTTGATCCACAAACTATTCAACTAGCCAACTTCTTCAAGTTTGGGCTTGAAGAGTCTTACTGCCCTAGTATTCTGGCCAGGCCTAAAAACTATAGCTTAACTTACTGTGACATAATCATCCAAATTTACTGACAGAAGATTTTTAAATAAATAAAATAATGGTGGGAAGTAAAAAAAAAAAATCCAGACTCTTTAATTCTTCATTGTTCAAAATACAAAAGGAAAATAAAAAGATTTCATTTATTCTCTATAGATAAAAAATTAAAAGTATGCTACATTATTCTGGGAGAGTTATCTGCTTCTCTGTCAGATGGGCTGCTATTATTAACCCAAATTCTTTGTGCAGACGGAGAATTATATCACAGAGAGACTAAAAGGATATCCCTATAGTTACAAATTAGATTACTGACAAAGTCTGAATCATAATTCCAGTCACCTGGCTGCTCATCTAGCTTTCCATCCAGTAACATAGTAAAGTGTCCTCACGGTAAATGGAAGCAGAAGCAATGCCGTGTCAGTGTTCGGGTTGTCACTCTTTTGTACTGAGGATTTATGGGTACAGCTGTTGTAGGTGGGAGGAAGGAAAACATCAATGACAAAGTTGAAAAGATAACGGCTACTGATTTCAGTGCACTCCTATTTTCTAATAGGCCACAGAGTAATTTCAAAAAACATTGCCCATGGTAGGCAGAATAACAGCCTCCTAAAGATGTTCACATCCTGATTCCTGAAACCTGTAAAAACACCATGCTGCATGTGAATTAACGTAGAAGACACAGATGTGCAATCAGCTGACCTTAAAATTGTCTAAGATTATCTTGGTGGGCCCAGTGCAATAATAAACATCTTTTTGAAGAAAAGAATCAGTGAGTAGACATGACTGGCCACTGCTAGCTGTACAAATAGAAATGATGCTATAAACCAGGGAATGCAGGGCAGCCTCTGCTAACTGAAAAGGGTTTTTTTTTTTCTTTCTTTTTTTTTTTTTTTTTTTTTTTGGTTTTTCGAGACAGGATTTCTCTGCAGCTTTTTTTTTTTTTTTTTTTTTTTAAAGCCTGTCCTGGAACTAGCTCTTGTAGACCAGGCTGGCCTCAAACTCAAGAGATCCGCCTGCCTCTGCCTCCCGAGTGCTTGAAAAGGGTTTTTAAAAACAAAATAAATCACCTCCCTTACAGCTTCCATAAGAGATCACGGCCTTGCCCTATCTTGGGACTTCTGACTTCTAGAGCTGTAAGAATATTAATTTGTGTTGATGTAAGCAACCGAGTGTCTAGCTATTTATTACAGCAGCAGTACATTATATGCTATATATTGAATAGACTACTTTTTCTTTGCCTCGTGTCACCAAACAGATATGGCACAGCCCAACCAAAGACTGTGCTCTGAAGGCCGACACAGTGCACTCTTCCTCCTTCGATTCTCAGTACTGATCTGGACGTGACTTTGTATCTGCTCTTTGCACATCTCAAAAATCACATTCTCCACAGACTATTCAAATACTGCCCATACTGTAAAAGCTCCCTAAATGACTATGGGTCAGTGACTCGTGCTGTCCTCTGCGTGTCTAACAGTACTAACTTCACCTGCATTTCCACAGCACTCACTACACAACACCTTGTACCACGGCTACACCTCTCCTTCTCTCTCTCTCTCTCTCTCTCTCTCTCTCTCTCTCTCTTTGGTTTTTCGAGACAGGGTTTCCCTGTAGTTTCTAGAGCCTGTCCTGGAACTAGCTCTTGTAGACCAGGCTGGCCTCGAACTCAGAGATCCGCCTGCCTCTGCATCCCGAGTGCTGGGATTAAAGGCGTGCCCCACCACCACCTGGCCACCTCTCCTTCTCTAATCCTATCCTAACCCCCAAATATCCATCAGGCCTACATTAAGGGAGCCATTTTAGGGTTGGCAAGAGACTTGGCTCTAGAGGGGATCCCAGGTGTCCACGGGGATGTCCCCAGCTAGGTCCTTGGGCAGCAGAGTAGAGGGTGCCTGAACTGGCCTTGCCCCACTATCTCACTGATGATTACCTCGAATATCACCATAGAATCTTTGTCCTTTCTCACACTAGCAACAGAGTAACTTGCCAGTATTTTTGATACAAATTATTACATTAAGATCCAAGCATATGCAAGATTGAATTTCCTTAAAAGTATGCTTGTCTTTAACCAACCTTCCAATATAAATGTATCTTTAATTCTGGAGAAGTTGTCTGTTTACTTTTGACAAGGGCAAAAAAGTAGATTCTTTGTCAACCCCCGCCTCTCCTCTCACAGTGACCTTGAACATACATAATGAACTGAATGGAATATCATTACGAGTCAGGTCACTATCGCATCTCCATCTGCCCCAGCCACAGCCCACATAGACATCATACAGAAAGTACTGAACAGAAGCACACTCAACAACAGAACCAGGAACACCAGGAGTCTGCTAACTATAGAAGGAAAGACTCCTTCCTTCATGCTCACAATACGGACTCACAACTGTTTTCTTTTTTTCAGCTTGGAACAGATCAGAATTAAAGTGTTAATGGCTTGCACATCCCTCAGAAAAATACATCACTCAACAAATCTACCAGTGCTCAAAAGAGATTTTTAATTTTCATATTTACCTGGTTTAAAACAACAGCAGCAATGCAAAGGGATCCAACTTAATGTTCCCTTCTTTGTGTGACCCGGGATCTCTAGACACCAAGTACTACAGACTGAATAAGGCAGACGTCCAATCAAGTGTACCTTGGGATGGGCCATGTGATCATGTTAAATAAATGCACCTTGGGATGGGCCATGTGATCGTGTTAAATCAAGTGCACCCTGGGATGGCCCATGTGATCATGGCAGAACAACTGGAAGATGTCTCTACAAATTCCCACTCAGGCAGCCAATAACCTATCAGTTCAGAAAGTTTTATAAAAATACAAATTATAAAATGTTAAGATAGCTGGAAATAATAAAATTTGTGAAAATACAAACAGTAATAAAAAGACCAGGGACTACATGGAAAGTCTATGCTTTAGTAATTTTTTCTGTAAATCTAAAATTGTATGAAAATAATGTATACATTAAAAGAAACAGGAGAAAAGTTAGGACCTTAGAACAGTATGGAAGAAATAACTATAATCTTTCTTAATTTCATGGCCTCACCAACATTAAACTGTTATTAACCAGTTCAGCCCTGGGAGATCTAGTCTGTCTAGTGTCACTGTGTCATTCATCAAACCATCAAATAATATCAGTGAATTTCTTGGGTTGCTGTTTTACTCATTAATTTAATAACTATGCTATGTGGCTATATGACTGTACAATTATATCTTTTCTCTCTAAATAAAATATAAGCAATTTTAGAACATAGTCAACAAATAGCATAACACCTTCAACATAGTAACTTCTTGCTACTTGCAATTTATAATGTCTGTGGTGGTTTGAAGGAAAATGGCCCTCAAAGGGAGTGCACTACTAGGTGGTGTGCCCTTGGAGTAGGTGTGGTCTTGTTGGCAGAAGTGTGTCACTGTGGAGACAGGCTTTGAGGTCTCATAAGTGCTCAAGATACCCCCCAATGTTTTAGTTCCCTTCATGTTACCTTCTCATCAAGAGGTAACCAGCACCATGCTGCCATGCTCCCTGCCATGATGATAATGGACTAAACCTCTGAACTGTAAGCAACCACCTCAATTCAATGTTGCTGTTGTTTTTTAAATAACAGTTGCCGTGGTCATGGTGTCTCTTCATAGCAACAGAAACCCAAACTAAGACAGTGTCACACTGCAAGTGTCTGCTGTTGAACTGCAAAGTGACAAGGACACAACACCAGCGACGTGCGGTGGTCTCTGAAAGCTGCACTATAAAGGCCTTCCTCCCCTGTGTGTCACACATGCTGAACTATATAGACAATGTGTTTGCAGGAGACAGAGGATGTCAGAATGCTGGTGAACACAGTGAGTGGAAACAGGTGCAATTTCTTTACTTTGCTCCTCAGTTCTTATGGTTGAGCAAGGGTAGTGGTTTTCTCTAACACAAAGACTAAAGTGGAAGATTACCTATTTATTTCTATGCAAAACCTCAAAGACTAGATATAGCTAATGAAGGTGACCAATGCTAACATCCATGGACATCATTAGTGTTTACTGTTGGTACATCACCTGCCCTTCTACCCTGAATTTGCTGGCCATAATAGGAGGCAGCAGGGGTCATCCAAGTTTTGTTGTTGCTGCTTTCCCTATGAAAGAGTTAATTATTAGAGAGATAAAAGAGGTCATGCCAATGTTCTCTCCTTTATTGGTTACCAGTTTAAATTTCTGGGCATCCCATATCCTGGTTTAAGATGAAATACAGCTGCAAGGCCATTAAAGTTGGTGCACATCTTTAATACCAGAACTCAGGAGACAAAGGCAGATTGAGCTCTGAATTTAAGGCCAGCCTGGTCTACAAAGCAAGTTCCAGGACAATCGGGGTCACACAGAGAAACTCTGTCTTGAAAAATAAATAAACTAATTAATTAATTACGACAATAAAAGATGAAATGTGATCTTTGACAATTCATCAAGGATTGCAGTTCTGGGAGCTCACTTACGACCTCTCCATGTTCTATTTCTTTGGACCAGTTTTAGAAGTTCAAATGTAACTTATCAATGGTTGTCACATCCTACTTTACAGCATATCTTCCTGCCTATAAGAAGCATTAGATATGCTTCCATGTCTAGCCTTTATCAACAAATAAAAAGGCCAACGGAGAAAAAAGCCAAAGCCTTCTGCTGGAAAACTCTCAAGGTAGATAAGCACTCAAGTTCTACATTTCATTAAGTATGCTTGAGGAATATAAATAATAAACTAAGAGCAAAGGTCACCAAAGGGCTATTATATTATTAGATTTGTGGCATCCTTCAAAAACCAGAAGAGAACTGGGACTACTGCATCCACAGCCCATCAGATTCAAAGAACATGAGTGTAAATGACAGCTTCGAGGGCCAATGACAGAGCAGGACTGAAACACCCACGTCTTTCCTAAAGGATAACTACTTGGGGTCTCACTCACAAACCAAACACTCCTCCCTTCCAGACCAAGGCCATGTGAATGCACAATAAGAGAGAGAAAACGGTTCTCTATTTAAAGCACTGGTTCTAATTTGCAATAAAGAATTTAAATGGCAGAGAGGTAAATGTTAAAATATGAAAATGAATGTGGAGCTCAAGAGTTTGTACCATGCCTTCAAGTCACACATTTGGTATTTCTGAACTCACTATCAGCATACCATCAATTCACTAATAGTCCTTATATGTACTCGATAGTCACTAACACAGTCTAACTCAGTATCAACTCCGCAGAAAATAGCCATATTCTTTCCTTCTCTTCTCTACTTCCTTCTACAGTTTCCGACATTCCAAAATTCACTAAAATATAAAGATGAATGATTAGGTTATAAATTATTTCCTTCCCCCAAATGGCTCAAGTAAAAATACATGCTATCAAAACAGAAAAACATTTTTGATGTTTCTATATTTTTGATCATTTTTGATCTCTGTATTTCCTCAACGAGCTGTCAGAATCCATTAAATTTATATTTAATCTATTCAGTGTAATATCTTAATATTTAGCAATTACAGATATAGCAGGATTACGTGTTTTAACTTTTCCATATCTATCAGATATTCTTTTCTCAATATATAATCCTATCAAGCTATTGCTATTGCAAGAATTTAAATTTAATGTGAGAAAATGAATGAATGTATACAATGTCTAACAGAAATATTTCCAAATCTAGATTTCCTAAGTTTATGAACTGTCTAAATATCAAGTAATTTCAACTGAGCATACCTCTTGTAGAAGACATGGGTCTACACAGTCACCGTCATCATTAAACATAGATTCCCAGCTTTCCTCCGCAGCAATACTTCCTTGTATGTGAGAAGTGTCTGTTGTTTTTAGCTCTACAGATGTTTCCACAGATGAATCTCTATCAGAAAATGATAGAGCACACACTGTGTTCTCTGAGTCATCTTCCTCTTTTGTTTCAAACTCTTCAGCACTTCTTAGCTCCTGCACTGCCTCTGTTATCTCCTCAGTACTATTCAGATCACTGCCCAAGGCACTCTCCAAAAGGTTAGTCCCATTTGACACACTCAGTTCAGAGTCCAAACAAGTGGTACAATTACTATCAGCAATCTCCTTTATGGGTAAAGAGGAAGCACAACCTGACACACGCTCTACCAACTTTCCTGTTGACTCTGTAAAACCAGATGCAATGCTCTCAGCATAAATATCTGAGCAGGCAGTTAGGGTGCTACCATTTTCAGAGTCGTTCTCACTTTTAGCTGCATCAAGAAGGGCTCCATCTGCACTTATTTCTATAGAATCTGAAGACTGACTCATATTGCTGCTACTCTCATCAGATTCTCTAACTGCAACTATGCAAGGGCTGCCTTCAGCTACACGAGCACGAGATGCACCTGCAATGTCCTGCATACATGCCTTGCTGCCAGTGTCACACACACTTTTAAATCCATTATCGGTGTCTGTCTCATGAGCAAGGACAGCTGTATCAGAAGGCTCATACTTTACACATAACTCATCAGCAGAGCTGTCACTCTCACACTCTCCAGTCACTGTTGGATCAATAATGCCATTTGTGCTCTCTAATTTGCTGACTATAGCCATTTTACGAGAAATGCTACCCATAGTCTCAGAAATGGAATCTACACCTTTCTGACCCAAGACAGATTCTGGAGTGTTGACTGTATCCTCACTCTCAGCTTCAAAGTCTGTAAAAGTAGGATCAACATCATCATCTGGACCTCCGGGAACAGAAACTGCAGAGATGCTCCCAGGAGTGTGCTTTGACACTCCATCTGATGTTTCCACACTGCATGGTGCAGTTTCAGAATCAGAACTTAGAGTTACTGGCATAGCCGTACCCTCTGGTTTCAACCGAGTGGTAACAACTTGAGGAAACTGGGAGACTAGCTCCATAGCATTGGCCTCAGTTTCAATTCTGCTGTCCAACTTTCTATTTACAAAAGTTTCTCCACTGAAATCACAGAGCCCCACATTCTGGAATGCTCTATTTAGAACCTGAGCATCACCGGCTTCTAAGTAAGACTTCGATGAAAGCACCTCCTGGTTTCCCATCACTCCTGCAGTCGGAACTTCCAAACACTCCACTTCCTTTGGTTTAAAAAGTCTTTGCAGAGGTCCATTAGATATAATCCCAGCACTGGGGGCTCTGGGTTGATGTTCTTGAGATGAGGCTTCTTTGGACTCTTCAATTCCTCTCTTAATATAAACCTTGTCTTTATTCTGTTTTTGGAGGCATCCATCTTCCCTTAATTTTGATGTTCTCCTTCCTTCCCTATAGTCACACCCCTTCCTGTCAGAACGGCCACTAAGTCTGTGAGACTGCAGCTTATTTCCAGAGGTCTTCTGGGGAAGACAGCCTTCCTTTTGTTCTTGCAGCGCAAAGGCAGGAGGCCTGCAGCTTTCTTCCTGGGCACCTGCCTTGGGGAGTGCTGTACCCCTTCGAGCTTTAGGTACATAAAGTGCCATGTCAGGCCTTTTGGTTCGAACTCTGCATCTCTCTGCTTCTTGCTGCATGGCACCACTTCAATCTGAAAAAAAGGGAAGATTTAATAATAAAAAACTAATTATAATGTACTGAACAAAGAAAAATTTAAAGAATGGGTAGAGGGCCTACTAATCTATTCTATAGCAATCACTGACATAAAAAAAGGAAAATCTGTCATAAATACTTAGTGCAATCACTCATGTAAGTGAACCCCAAAGCCCATGAGGTCAACAGACTTTATCACAAGACACCCTTTCTTTGAATCTTCAAAACCACTCAACCTACCTTTCAAGTTTTCTCTTTTTAAACATGTAATTTTGCTTCAGTTTGAATTTAAAAACAGATTATGTGAACAGTGATGGCCACTACATCGTCATAAAGAACAACCATCTGCATGTTCTAAAGCCCAGATTTGATGTGGGAATGTCCTTCTGTATATGTGTTGCTTTTATTGATTGATGAATAAAAGCTGTTTGGGTCAATGGCTTAGCAGAGTAAAGCCAGGTGGGAAATCAGATGATAGATACATAGGGAGAGCAGGCTGAGTCAGAGAGACACCATGTAGCTGCTGAAGGAGAGATTCCCTCGGGAATCTTACTTTACCAGTAGTTTACAACTTCGGGGTGATACACAGATTAATAGAAATGAGTTAATTCAAGATGTAAGATCTAGCTAGAAATATGTCTGAGTCATTGGCTGAACAGTGTTGTAAATGATATAGTTTCTGTGTGGTTATTCAGATCTGAGCAATCAGAAAATAAATGAGCAATCTCCACCGACATAGACTTCTCCTATGAAGAGTACTGTCAAGAAGGATCTCAAAAAGCCAAACTGCCAGCCTACATACATACATACATACATACATACATACATGCAGAGAGAGAGAGAGAGAGGAGAGATTTGAATGCCATCCACACAATAAACAACACTAAAGAAATCTTCCTAGAAAACAGTACATTGGTATCATGATATTGATGAAAAAAAAGTAGAGAAGAGAAAAAGGTGCTGAATGACCCTGTCTAATCATTACGTGTGTGTGCGCACACGCATGCATGTGTGTATGTCACACTGAGCTTATAAATATACATACGCCTTTGTATCAATAAAACAAAAATACAATGTTTAAGAAAAACATTTTTTTTTAAAGTTTAGGTTAACAAACCTTTATCTAAAAATATTCAAATTTCAAAACCCAAAACTTTTGGAGTGACATGTCAGCATTCAATACTGGGTTTTGGAGCTTTTAGAATTGTTCCTGGATTAGCAATGTTCAGCTAGTAAGTCAATATACCAACATTCTAGGAATACAGAAAATCCACAAACCTCTGAAACACTGCTGCAACACAAAAGGAGACCCAGCCTATGGTAATATTCATTTAAGTGGCCTACGCTGAGTTTTCTCTCTTCTAGCAGTAATAAGATAGATGGAAGCAGGAAAGGAGGAGGCTGGAGAACAAGAAAACTATGATGAGCCAGTTCACACTCGTAACCCCTGAAAGCCTCCACCATGGTCTGTCAAAAATTTTAACAGAAATTTAAGAGAGATTAAATAAATTCTTATCTATTACTATTCCGTGTATCTATTAAATACATGGAAACATGCTGGGCATATTGGATTACTCTTTTAATTTTCAAACTAGTGCTGTAAGTATGACGGTGTTATGATAAAGAGAAGAAAGGGTTATATGTAACAAACCCAAACGTACCCTCTGATAGTTCACCACATGTTATTTTAGAAGAGAGACATGAAGAAAGAGGGAAAACCTGTCACCCCTGTTCACTTTATATTAGATTCCTAAAAAGTCATCTGGTCCAGAAAAGTCTTCATTGATGACACTCTTTCACGGCAGGGTTTGTTTTTATTTTCTTTTTGAGCCTAAAAAAAATGCCGTGGTCAAGTATCTCCAGGGGTGTTTTATTTCTAGGTTGCTTTTGTTTTATAAGGTAACAGAGTGTCACTAAGTAGCCTAAGCTTATCCCGAACTTGGTATACAGCCAAGGCTCACCTTGAATTCAAGATTCTCATGCTTCAGCCTCCCCAGTAAAACTGCCTTATTTAGCCTCTCCTCTTCTATTAATATATTAGTGTTTATGTGTGTGTGTGTGTGTGTGTGCATGTATGTGTGTACACGCACCATTGTGCCATGTGAAGGTCAGAGAACACCTTGACAGGTTCTCTCCGTGTATCATGGGAATCCTAGAACTTGAACTCTGACTACCAAGCCTGGCAGTCGGCACCTTTACTTGCTGAGTCATCTAGCTGAAGTCCTTTTGCTATTTTGAATTCTGAATATCTGGCCTAACACTGTTCACAGATTTTCTATCATTCTGACTGTGTAAAGAATACAATTTTTAAAAATGTATTAATTTTATGTGTACACATGAACACCACAGTGCACACATGGAGGTCAGAGTTGGCTCTTTCCTTCCATGATGTGGATTCTGGGGACTGAGCTCAGGCTGTCAATCTTGGCAACAGGTACCTTTACCCACTGAGCCATTTTGTTGGCCTATGATTTTAATAGAGCCAAATTTCAAAAAGGTCTAAGTTTCAAAGAAACTCTAAGGAATGCGATTAACAGTGTGTCAATTTCAATTAGTAAAACACCTATCAGTATATACCTCAGCAAACTTCTGGGCAGAAATGAACAGATGTGGATTAGCTGAAATAACCTGTAACTTGCTTCAGCTGATTACATAGCAGGAGTAATGGTAATGAATAGAGGTGAATTTACAGGGAGAGGGCACTGAACAGTATGGACTTTAATACCCATGGCCCTTTCAAATTTAGTATTTTATATGGGAATCAGATGCACACGATAAACAAAAAGTACAAAAGAGATGTCCAACTGACACAAAACTGATGGGATTAATAAAGACAAAGATGACAAAATCATAATTCAGCATCATTTCTAGAATCCGAAGTGAAAAACTAAAAGCAATATGAAGGCAATAGACAATAAACACATGGATCTGCTTGGGATTAAAAAAAAAATCTAACAGATTTACGTCTGTAAAATCTACCCAAAGAAGTATATGAAGACTTCTATTTCAGCCACAAGGTTAAGAAAAGCCAAAATGTGAGAAGGAAGTTTTAAAAAGAAAACACCCTTAGCATAGAGGAAGGCCATACTATGTATGCTCAGGAGAACTAAATGAGGGTGGCCCAGGCGGGTTTGGAAGAAGTGTCGCAGCTAACAGCACACCTGGAGACCAACTGCTCTACATAAGTGACATTTTCTCCCACATTTCTTTGTGTCTATGTTTCTCCAGAATCAACTGGCAGAAATTAAAAGCAACAGTTTTAACTCAATGTAAGAAAAAACAAAGCAAAACAAAACCCTGTATTTCTAGAGTTTTCCAATGCTATTATCAGGTTATGGGTGTTGTTTCCAATAAAAACTAAGTACATCTAAATGATTGACATATACCAGAAGAAGCATTTCTATTTATAACAAAGGTGGTCTAGTTTTAAGCATCTTTCAAACTCTAAATCATATTACTACCTCTAATCTGTAACTAGACTATTAGAGTCCTCAAATTATGTATTTTAATATTGTATGCTATATTGAACAATCCCTTTTCCTGAATGATCATATATCATAATAATACTATCTTAAACTGGAAAAGTAATACAATAAACTTATAATGTCTATTTCCTATCTAAATGCTAAATTCAATTGGGCCATAACAAGCAATGTTTTGGTAAATTACCAACAAGCTCACGGTGTATTTCAGAGTGTTGGCTGTTTATACCAAAGATGTCTATAGTAAGTGATTCCTTTGCTCAAGTGGATAACTTCTCTGAATAATGGAAGAGTATATCTTCATTTTTTAAGCTATTCACAATATAGTAGCTAAAGACATGACACGTTTACATTAGTATTTTCATCGTTGTTAAGTCTAGACGATCAATAAGTAATCAAGTCCTGATTTATGGCATCTGCCAATCTTTGTACAGTAAATATTCTTACCTTGAGTAATTTCAAGCTACCAATGTAGCATCATTGAACACAAATTTGGGAAAATTTGTAAAGACATATACCAGTCTTCAAGTATAGAGATGTATGATACACTAATTTTCAGAACACAGATCATAAGCAGTTTGTTACATTTTAAAAATTCAATATATTTAATACTAAACCTATGCGCTTGGATTATGGGAGTTGGGGAGACGGTTCCAACAGTAAAGTACCACTTGCCACACATACATGAGGATCTGAGTTTAGCCTCAAGTACTCATGAAAGGGAGGGGAAAAAGTTATGCCTGGTGGGCTTGTGCCAGCCGCCCTGCAGCTTCAGAGCCAGGGAGCAGACAGAAGGATCCAGTCAGTCTGCATAACCAACAAGCTCTAGGTAAAGTGAGACCCTGTCTGAAAAATAAAAAGAGCAGCCACTGCGGAGGACCCCTGAGGTCAACCTCTGTCCCACCCCACACACAGGCCCACACTTGCACACATAAAACTTCCCATCACAGCATTTTGTAGATGGAGGCTATGCTTTAGTTTCCCAGCCACCTAGACCTAAATAATAACACAAAAATTGTGTTAATTACAACACTGCTTGGTCAACAGCTCAGGCATATTCCTAGCCAGCTCCTATATCTTAAATTAACCCATTTCTATTAATCTGTGCATCACCACGACACTGTGGCTTAACAGTAAGGTTCTGGCATCTTTCTCTGTTGGCAGCTACAAGACTCCTGACTCCGCCTTCTTTCTCACTGCATTCAGTTTAGGTTTCCCGCCTACCTATATTCTGCCCTGTCATAGGCCAAAACATATTCTTTATTAGCCAATGGTGATAAAACATATTCACATCATACAAGGAGAATCCCACATCAGCATATGATTTCTTACTTAAACTCAACTCTTCCCCAGTTTAATTTTTTAAAGTTTTTTTATGTTGAAAGAGCATTTTACTAAGTTAATTGAAGAAAAGAATTAGTTATTCTACATTTTACAGCTTATTTATTCCAGAAAGACTAGAAATACTCAGTTTTGTCCAAAATTACATTTTCTAAAGGGGATAAAAAGCCAGGTTTCTTTTTGATAGAGAGCAGCTAATTACTAAAATGTACCTTTGTAACAATCAGGCCAAATTGTTTTCTCTATAACTTTTGTACACTGGGACTATACTTTTTAGCACCTTTCCAACTGCTTCTACTGTTGTAACGTTCTCTTGAGAAAAAAAATGTTAGTAACATCAAGTACGTCTCTGATCTATTACCATAAGAACATAAATATCATGAACAAACTTTAACTTTTCCACAACAGGCCCACACTGCTTGTCCTATATCTGTTACCTGAATACACAGCTCTTCAATCAACAGCAGGGCATTAGGCTTTAAATACTCAACAGACAACCATGAAGTGACTAAGCTCAGGATTTTACAAGGCTCATTCAGAGTACCTAATATTAGAAAGAAATGACCTAATGGGTGTGCTAACAATGCTTTTAGAACAAATTCTCTATCACTTTGTTGGCTCATATAAATGTATCATAACTAAACCATGTATGTTATCTCAAATGGGGAGGAGGGTCTCAATGTTTATCTCCGGTTGACTTAAAGTCCTTATTTGGCCTAGACTGGTCTCAAACTTGAAATCCTGCTTCAACCTCCCAGGTGCTGGAAGCATGAATGTGCCACCATTCCTACCTGTATCAACTTTTTATTAGAAAAGTTTTAACTGGAAACCTATAGAAGTCATAACAGTTAAAAACAGTACAAAAATGTTCACATACCATTTACCTAATTCCCCTACAGCTAATATTTCACCACGTGTGCTTTATCATTTACAGTAACACATGACCCTCCTTTCTTTCCTACTTCCTTTCCTCCTCCAGGCTGAACCTATTCCCCTGACCCATTGGAGAGCATTTAGCTAAATCTTATGGTTTTAATAAGATCCAGTTTTTATGACGGCTGGCTGTACTTGATTTTTCCATCAAGTACAACTCACTCCATATTTACCACTCAGGCCAAAGCAGTTTTCTGAAAACAAAAACAAACCAGGCATTTTAGCTCACAACACACACTAAGACTTCCTAAATTAAAACCATAGCAGCTGTGGTTGGTCAAGACAGGAATTTTTCACCTGAAAAACATCTTCTAACTTTTGCAAAACCAAAGATTATTATCTAATGCTGTTTGTAAAAGAAAAAAGGGTATGTCTTCAAAAGTTATATAATCCCTTCTCTAGACACATGTGTCCTTTTTCTGTTCCTTTCTGGAAAATCCTAGAGCTTAGATGCAACGATTAATACAAACCAGGTGTCTCTCTTTCTATGCCATGTCAAATTCCTTTGAAAATGAGGCAAGGCACAATCAATTCATATGTTAATAAACAAAGATATGAGGGTAAGACATGAAAATATTCTTAATTGAAAATACTTTCAAAATAGATTTACTTCAAATCTATTTTCTGAAGAATAAGTTTCATTAACTTTGTTAAAAATTATGAAATGTTTTAGAATAAAGAAATGTTTCAAGTAAGACACATAGTGAGTTCTGACTCTGGCATCCTCTTACGCATTCTACAAAATAAAAAGAAACCCAATGTGGTATTTTACATAAAGGCTACACTAACAGAATACAATTGTCACATATTAAAATGCCAATGCAACCGTCTTGAATACAAGAATTAGTAGGTAGATGGGTGGTTCCACATCATATAGGACTCATTTTATATAACAGATGTGGTTCTTCAAAACAGTGGGAAAGTGCCGGGCACGGTGGCACACACTTTAATCCCAGCACTCCAGGGGCAGAGGCAGGTGAATCTCTTGTGAGTTTGAGGTCAGCCTCACTTTGTAGAAAGTGAGTTCCAGAACAGCCAAAGATACACAGAGAAAACCTGTCTCAAAAAAACAAAACAAACAATCAAAACAGCAGGAAAATAAGAACGTTCCCTGTCTATTCACTTGGCTTAACTTTTCTGTATATCCAAGTGAGGTTGGTCTATAGGCGATCAAGGCTACTGTACAACAAAGCAGGTTAAAATTTATTACAAATGAGAATTTGGTAGAGCTCATATGCAGCTATCTCTCTTGCTGACTCCTCTCAGCAAACATATATTAGTGGTGTTGGAATAGAGTCTAGGGTCACAAACAGGACAGAGAAGTGCTCTATCACTGACTGCACAATGACCAAAATGTTCAAAATCAAAATGAAGTGAGGATGTTTGGGGCACAAATCACCTGTGTTGCACTGTCAACTTCACTGCAGCGTTTGTCTTGAACACATAACATGTGCCCTCTGCACTGAAAATACCAGTAGGCCACACAACACTACTGCGTGTTAGGAACGACAACATCTTAACCATACTACAAAGTTTTCTGCTCTCTTAGAAACAATGGCTTAAGCATGGAAAACAAACATTTACCAAACAATGGCTTAAGCACAAAAGACAAAGATTTAACTTCCCTATTCTCATTCCTCAGCATGCATCAAATTACTTTATCTTTGTACTGTTAGAATGTTTTATTCCAAAAATTACTGTTTGAGTTAACGATGTCATAAAAAAATTTTGACTTGGGATTCAGTGAAATTTCCAACAATTTCTGAAAACATAAAAACACACTTTTGTCATTTAGTACTATGTGTTTATTTGAAGTGACATTCGCAGAACTGATGTAGTGGTCTGAATGAGAATGGCTCCCACAGGCTTATAGGTTTGAATGCTTGGGCACCAGGGAGTGGCACTATTCGAGAGGATTAGGAAGTGTGGCCTAGTTTGAGAAGTGTGGCACAAGCGATGGGCTTTGGGGTTTCAAAAACCTGTAGTCCCGGTGTCTCTCTCCTGTTGCCTGTGGATCCAGACACAGAACTCTAGGTTACTTCTCCAGCATGTCTGCCAGCATGTCAACATGCTCCCCACCATAATAATGGATTAAACCTCTAAAACTGTAAGCAAGCCCCAACTAAATGGTTTCTTTCATAAGAGTTGCCTTATCATGGTGTCTCTTCATAGCAAAAGAACACTGACTAAGACAACTGACAATGATAAAATATTAATGAATTATAAAAAACACTGTAGATGTGCTAGCTCCTGGAATATCAAATATTCAGTCAAGATTTAATTATTTAAAATATTGTTAAGATTACAGTTATTTATTTACTCGTGGGTAGTGGGGAGCACTTGCTTGCTCCAGTGCCCATGTAGAGGTGGACAGCTTGCAGGAGTTGGATCTCTCCTTCTACCCTAGGGTCTCAGGACTGAACTCAAGTCATCAAGCTTGGCAGCAGTCACCTTTACCTGCTGAGCCCAAAACCTTAATTCTTACAAGAAAATAAAAATGTCCCACACAGGCTGACACATTTGAACACTTGGTCCCCAGTGACTGATGCTGTTTGAGGAGGCTCCGAGCCTTTAGGAGGAGCAACCTTGCTATAGAAGTACCGCTGGGGCAGGGTTTGATGGCTCTAGTAGTCTCCCCCTACTCCCAGTCTGTTCTCTCCACTTCCAGTTGAGATGCGATCTCCCAGCTTCCTGTGCCAGCCACCTGCTGCCATGCCTCCCCCACCTTTATAAACGCTCCCCTAGGGAACCACAATAAACTCTTTCTTCCGTAAGTCCCTTTTGGTCATTTTTTTTAAACACAGCAACAAAAAGTAACTAATATATGTATATGGCCAGAGCTACATAAAAATTTCTCAGGCAAAAAGAGTTTATAAAGTAAAAAAATTTCAAAGTGTTCTGTACTTTAATTCTATTCTGAGAAATGCTAAACAACAGAAGACAGCAAAAAAGGGTGCTATCAGACTATCACATATTTGACTGTGCCAAGAATGTATCACATATCTTTTCTTTTTCTTTTTTGGTTGATGTTGGAGATGGAGTCCAGGGTCCTGTGCATGCTAACAAGTACCATACAGTGAGAGACAATTACACACCCCATTCTTTAATTCTGAGAACCAGCACAGCTCTAATTATAAACTAAAATTTACTAAATAAGAGGTATGGTAAGAAATATTTCCATTTCTAAAGACTCTTTGTGACAATTTTTTTAAATTAATAGATAATTCATAGTAATGATGGGCTGGGAATGTAGCCCAGTTGGTTGAATATTTGTCTAGTATGAATGAGGTCCTGATTTTGATCCCCAGAATTGCAGAAACCAGGTGTGGTAGCTCAATCTATAATACCAGCACTTGAAAGGTACAGTGGGGATCAGTAGAAGGTCACCCTTGGTTACATAGTGAGTTTCTAGCCAGTCTGGGCTACAGGAGACTCTGTCTTTATATAACACAACTTTACTCTCCTCTTTTAATAAACCATCTTTTAAAAATATTTTCCAGGTAAACTTCTTTCAGTGAGTAATAATTTTTCATAAATGTATATTTCTAAGGAGAATTATCTACACTGTTGCATATCCAAGAGCAGGAAATGAAAGAGGAAAGAATGATGTCAAAGGACTTACTTATTTTATACTACATGTATCACATTATTTAAGTTTGTTACAACAAGCTTGCAGTATTTTGTAATTAAAAGCAAAATCACTGAAATTCAAAGACTATTTTAGTAAAACAGGATCTTACAATAAGGTGGCATAAGAGAAACCAAAGGCAATGAACATCCAAAAACAGATCTTTATTGGACAAAACCACTGTAGGAAAGAAAATGATGAATGGAGAAAAGAAGGAATGCTTTAATATACTTGGCAGTACAATAAAACAAGCAGCACATAAATTACTTGATGTTGGAAAGATAGTAGCAAGTGTTGCAGAAAGCTGAGCAACCTCTATTGGTTTGAGAATGATCTAGAACTGCACCGAACAACACGAGCACACACAGCATCTGAAATGTGGTCAGTCTGAACTGAGATGTAACCCTTTGGGGTTTCAAAGACTTGGGACATGCACGTGTAGACTTATACACACAAACTTAACATGTCTCATTATTTTTATATTAATTCTACATAGAGACATATATGTGTATGACAACTGCTTTGGATATACTAGCTTATATAAAACATTAATTTCATGTTTATTTTTATACTTTTAAAAGTGGCTGGTGGGTTTAAAATCATTTACATGTTTCATATTCCTGTCCATGTTATGTTTCTAATGGAACAGCACTGTCCCAAGACATTTCCAGATTGCTAATCATAAGCAAAGTTAGTCTGTTTTTCCTCTTTGTATTGTTTACTTCAGTAACATGGTAATACACCAAATTAATTCCATAAATTCAAAATGATTTTAAATGCAAAAATCTATTCATGTTTCATAAATCCCAAAGTAAGATAAGTTATACAGCATGCCCTTGAGATAAAGCTGATCAACCACACATTCAGGAGCACTGTACTATGTTAACACTATTCCTCTAAAAAGAGAGGTTTTTTATAAACTTATGTTTGAAAGCACAGAAGGCCCTAGATTTAGAACTGTTTCTTTGCAATGCCCCTGGCTTTACAATACTTTCCAGAGTATTCTTTATTGTTTTTAGTCAGCTTACAAACTGGCAAAACTAGGGATGCCAAGGCCCTTCAGTTCAGCAGTGTGTATCTCATTTGTAAAGAATTGGCTGAATGTATCTTAAAAATAAAGTCAGTATACTTACAAAATGGGATGTCAGATACAAAATACAGCAACAGACCAAAAGGTTTCTGGACTCCAAGATTATTAAGCACTTAAAAATTTCACTATTCTTTCCCCCAAGTAACCACTGTTCTTCCATCTCTGGTGTCATATAGTCTGACTAACAGTATTAGTCAGCTGTTCAAGACACAACTGTAGAAGTCACTGCCCTTGGCATTACCACAGGCTTGGTCATAAGACTCTTCAATGACTCTTCACTACATAGAAACTTAAACTATCTTGGGTAAGCAGAAATTTCTGTCCTGCCCAGCCCTGCACCCCAACTGTTCATTCCCAAACAAATACACAAGAGTTGTATTAATATATAAACTGTTGGCCTATTAGCTCATACTTATTATTAATGAGATCTTACAACTTAAATTAACCCATAATTCTTATCTATGTTTATCCATGTGGCTTGGTACCTTTTATCAATAAGGCCTTCTCATCTTGCTTCTTCTGCGTATGGGTGTCGGTTGCAGACTGAGTATTTCCTCTTCCCAGAATGCTTCTAGTCTGGTTGCCCCACCCATACTTCCTGCCTGGCTACTGGCCAATCTGTTTTATTAAACCAATACAAGTGACAAATCTTTACCGTGTACAAGAGCAATCATGCATAGCATATAAAATTTTATGTAATTTAGCCCATAGCCCCCAACTCTTCCTTTTTGCTGCTCTAGCCACTCCAAACTTCAGGCTTCATTTCCCATAATTTTGGTAGTACTAGATGTCCTAGAAGCAGCCCAACTGTCTTCTACCACCTCCATGGTTTTAAACATATTATCTTTTTCCTCAGTCAGATGCTTATTTATCCTCATTCCTCAACTATCAGTTGAAAAACAGTCATCACTTTTATAAGGTTAGCATTGACTCCCCTTGACAGACCAAGGTCCTGTACATAAGTTGCTAACGAATGTTTTCACGTGTCTTTATTAAAGCAATGAGCATATTGTTTTATGCTTGGTTCAATACCTGCCTCTTCAATATAGGGTTAGTGACTTGTTTTTGTTTTTGTCTTTGAATCTAGATTGTCATGCAACCTCCTTGGCACTAAATTAATAGATGTTAAATCATGGCAAGAGAACCTTTTCAATGAGTGGTGCTCTCCTCCATGCCACAACTGAGATTTGGAACCCATTCACTTATTCATTCCACAAACATCTACTGAGTAAATATTTAGTATACTAAATCTCATTTTACCATTTTAGGCACTAGAAACACACTAATGAATATAAACCCCCAACCTCAAGAAGCAAGCATTTCAATGGTGAAAAAAAATAAACATTTAAATATAAACTACTAATGTGCAAGTGAAAAATATTACATAATAAAATCAAGTAAGGATGGATACAGACTGGTAGGATATGTCTGGCTATTTTAGAAGGGAAAACCATGTGATAAAGCAGGAAGACCACTCCAAATAGTCAACACCTTAATTCATACTGAACTGAGTCCATATGGCACATAAATTGTATGTGTGCGTGTGTGTGTGTTCCAGGAAAGAGGAAGAACAAGTGCAAAAGTCCTAAGGTGCATACAAGAATTAAAGAAGTAACATGTAGAAACAGTAGTTAGTAAGACAGCCAAGGGCCAAAAGAAGTAGGAACTAGGGTAATGATGGAGCTTTGGATTTTACTTTCAAATGTGTTCAGAAAGTCCAGGAAGGCTTTAGCTGTAGAGTATCTAATTGACCTTTGCTAAAGATTTTTCTAGCAATGAATACAAAAGGGTAACAGGAGGGAAACCTGCTATACATTATACAGCATGCATAGGAGGACATGAGGAAAGTCACAGGAAACAGCTAAATGACAGGTTTTGAAGAGGAGACTAACAAACTTAGAGAGCTGAGTCGGCGATGTGAAAGGATGAGAGGAGTCACTAAGAGTTTGGGGCGATCGCTGTGATGTTAGTTACACACATTAAGATGTGAGGGTTGAAAGGCAGCCTACTGACTGGGAAAAGATCTTCACCAACCCTGCAACTGACAAAGGTCTGATCTCTAAAATATATAAGGAACTCAAGAGACTAGACGGTAAAATGCCAATTAACCCAATTAAAAAATGGGGCACTGAACTGAACAGAGAATTCTCAACAGAAGAAGTTCGAATGGCCAAAAGACACTTAAGGTCATGCTCAACCTCCCTAGCTATCAGGGAAATGCAAATCAAAACAACTTTGAGATATCATCTTACACCTGTCAGATTGGCTAAAATCCAAAACACCAATAATAACCTTTGCTGGAGAGGTTGTGGGGTAAGGGGCACACTCATCCATTGCTGGTGGGAATGCAAACTTGTGCAACCACTTTGGAAAGCAGTGTGGCGGTTTCTCAGGAAATTCGGGATCAACCTACCCCAGGACCCAGCAATTCCACTATTGGGAATCTACCCAAGAGATGCCCAATCATACAACAAAAGCATATGCTCATCTATGTTCATAGCAGCATTATTTGTAATAGCCAGATCCTGGAGACAGCCTAGATGCCCTTCAGTGGAAGAATGGATGAAGAAACTGTGGAATATATACATGCTAGAATACTACTCAGCGGTAAAAAACAATGACATCTTGAATTTTGCAGGCAAATGGATGGAAATAGAAAACACTATTCTGAGTGAGGTAACCCAAACCCATAAAGATGAACATGGGATGTACTCACTCATATTCGGTTTCTAGCCATGATTAAAGGACATCGAGCCTATAAGTTTGGGTTCCTTGAGAAGATAATAAGAAGGTGAACTCCCAAAAAAGATATAGTAATCCTCCTGGATATTGGAAGTAGACACGATCGCCAGGCAAAATTGGGAACTTGAGGGTTGGGCAAGACTGGGCCAAGGGAAGATGGGGAGAGAAAAGTGTGAAGGGGAGAGCGGGGGGAGCTCGGAGGAATGGGGTGCTTGGGATATAGGAAGGGTGGATATGAGAGCAGGGAAGCATATATCTGAATTTAAGGAGCTACCTGAGGGTTGTCAAGAGACTTGACCCTAGAGGGGTTCCCAGGCTTCCAGGGAGACGCCCCCAGTTAGTTCCTTGGGCAGCTGAGGAGAGGGAGCCTGAAAAGGCCAGTTCCTATAGCCATACTGATGAATTTCTTGCATATCACCATAGAACCTCCACCTGACGATAGATGAAGAAAATGACAGAGCCCCACCTTGGAGCACCGGACTGAGCTCCCAAGGTCCTGATGAGGAGCAGAAGGAGAGAGAACATGAGAAAGAAAGTCAGGACCGTGAGGGAACCTCCAGCTGGCGACAGATGGGGAAGGTGACTGAGCCCCACATTGGAGCACTGGACTGAGCTCCCAAGGTCCCGATGAGGAGCAGAAGGAGCGAGAACATGAGGGAGAAAGTCAGGAACGAGAGGGGTGCGTTCACTCATGGAGACGGTGGGACAGAACTAATGGGAGATCACCAACTCCAGTTGGAATGGGACTGATGGATCATGCGACCAAACCCGTCTCTCTGAGTGTGGCCAACAGCGGGGGCTGACTGAGAAGCAAAGGACAATGGCTCTGGGCTCTGATTGTTCTTCATGGACGGGCTCTGTGGGAGCCTTCTCAGCTTGGTCGATCACCTTCCTGGACCTGGGGGGAGTTGGGAGGACCTTGGTCTTAGCATAGAGTGGGGAACCCTGATGGCTCCTTGGCCTTGAGAGGGAGGGAGGGGAGGTATGGAGGGGAGGGGAGGGAAGGGGGAGAAGGAGGGGAGAGAAAGGGGAGGGAGGGTGGAGGAGGAGGGAAGGAGATGGAAATTTTTAAATATAAAAAAAAATAAACCATGAGAAAAAAAAAAAAAAAAAAGATGTGAGGGTTGAAGAAAGAAATAATCCGGAGTATGATGTGGACATAAGTTTGAGTGCCTAACAAGATTTCCCAGTATAGATAAAGAAATAATGGGAAAATCAGTCAAAAGCTCCAAGGACATGGAATAATTGATGGTGAGCATTTGTGAATAATAACCACAAAGGTCCAAACCAAGGAGGCAGGTAAGAGCACATAACAGTGGCAGATGCAATGGAGGATAAGCCATGGGGGAACTAATTCCAAGAGTTGACGACAAGGAGGCACTGCCATTAAAAAAGGAGAGAGCACAAAACGCTAAAGGGAGCATTAGTATCTCTGAAGGTAAGAAAATACTTTTGAAAAGGTAAGAATAAACAACCATATTAAATGTGTTGGAATGTCAACAGGAAGCCCTGACATTTTCCTACTAAACTTGGCAAGATAAAGGTTGCTGGTAACAATGGAACTGTGATGTGGTGCTGGAGAGAAAGTTCCTACTGGAAAGAGCTGGAAAGGTTAAGAACATCTAGTGGGCCGGGCGGTGGTGGCGCACGCCTTTAATCCCAGCACTCGGGAGGCAGAGGCAGGCGGATCTCTGAGTTCGAGGCCAGCCTGGTCTACAAGAGCTAGTTCCAGGACAGGCTCTAGAAACTACAGGGAAACCGTGTCTCAAAAAAAAAAAAAAAAATCATTAACCTTATTTGCAAATGACAAGATCCTATATTTATTTTTTTATTTACTTATTTATCATATGTATGTGCATGTGCACACTCATGCCATGGCACACAGGCAAAGGTCAAAGGACAACCTGAGAGGTAGCAACGTGGTTTTCTCCTTCCACATCTGAAAACTGAACTAAAGTTATCATCTTGGCAACAAAGACCTTTACCTGCTGAGCCGCCTCCAGGACCCCATGATGCTTTGCTTAAACAATAGTGGAGGGAGGACCCTAAAGACTCCACCATTAAACTCTTATAAACTGATAAACACTTTTAGCAAAGCAACAGGATACAAAATCAACATCCAAAAACCAGTTTTTCTACATATCAATAACGAACTTGCTGACAAAGAAATCTAAGTAAAAACTCTGCTAATAGCTTAAAAACAAACAAATGAAAAAAACTGGAAATAATCTAAGGAGTAAAAGATCTCCGCAATGAAAACTTTAAAAACTGAAAACAGACGTTGAAGAAGACACTAAAAGAGTTGTGTGTTCACGGACTGGCAAAACTAATGTTATGAAAATGACTATGCTGCCAAAAGCAACCCACAAGATTCAAATGCAACTGAATCCCCCAATGATATTCTTCACAAAACTTAAAATCATAAAATTCATATGAAAGAACAAAAGACTCCAAACAGCCAAATCAATTCTAAAAAGAAATATCAGTAGATGCAATAATATGTGACCACAGATTATATTACAGAGCCATAGTAACAAACAGCAAGATGGTACAGACATAAAAACAGACAGGTGGACCAATACAACAAAAGACCCATTTATGCACACAGATACAGCCATCCATACTGGAAAAAAAAAGCCTATTCAACAAATTTTGCTGAATTCCTAGTGTCCTCTGGGAATACAACCAAGAACAGTATAGATGGATCACATGGTAATTTTACATTTCATTTTCTGAGAAACTGTTATTCTCATTTCACAGTGGCTGCACAAGTTTATGGTCCCACCAACAATATATTAAGTCTCCTCTTTCCCACTCTCACCAGCATTTGGTGTCACTGTTCTCCTGATAAAACTAGATCTCTATCTCCTAGCACACACACACACACACACACACACACACACACACACACACACACACACACGAATTAAAAATGGATCAAGACCTTAAAGTAAGATCTTAAACTATGAGGAAATACTGACTTTCTGCAAAGGACTCCAAAGGCACAGTGAATAATTGCAGAAATTAACACGTGGGATTGCAAGAATTCAAAGTTTCTGCACAGCAAAGGAAACCATTAGAGTGGAGAGACAATCTGTAGAATGGAGAGGGAAAAACCTTACTAGCTACACAGCAGATACCTAAAATATATAAGTATCTGCAAAAATTAAACACCCAAAATAAACCATCCAATCAATAAATGGGATAACAGACTGAATACAGTTCTCAAAAAGAAAAATGCAATAGTCAATAAACACAGGTGAAAGTGTTCAACAACATCTTTAGCTATCAGAGAAATGCACATCAAATCTGCCCTTAGATTATCTCTCACCTCAGTTATAGTAACTAAAACCAAGCCAAGCCAAGCCCACCGAACAACAAATACTGGTGAGAGTATGGGGAAAGAGGAACCCTCACACACTGCTGGGAGATGTCACTTGTGTAGCTACTAAGGAAATCACAATGGAGGTTTCTTATCAAACTAAAAGGAGAACCACCAGACCCAGGGGCCGCACTATACTCTCAGGAAAGCCAACAGACCACAGAGACCTGTGCAACTATGTTTACTGTCGCACTACTCACAGCAGCTAGGAAGTGGAACTAGCCTAGCTGTCTAGCAAAAGATGGACGAATGAAGAAAATGTGGTTCTTATACAGTAGGAACTTGTGTTCAGTTAGAAAGAAAAATAAAATTACGACATTTGCAGAAAAATGATGTAACTAGAAATCATTATGTTAAGTGAATAAACCAGCTACAATATGACAAAACACTACATGGTTTTTCTCCTATGTGGAACTTATGTATATGTATGTAGGGGGCGTATGAAAGCAGAAGAGATATTACAGGAGTAGAGGAAGAGTGGGTAATGAAAGCTGTGAACATGTGACATAGAAGCTGAAGTGAGGAAGGCTTTGGAGATGGAACCAGCAGAGGACATGGGAATGAATCAAAAAAACATGTAACAACACATGGAGAAAAATGCTATAGTGAAACCCATTACTTTGTATGCTAAGCCATCTTACCAATCCAAACCTTTGAAATTGTAATAAAATACACATAACATTTGCCTGTAGAGTATGTTACTTACATTTTTTAATGTTGTAGGACACTGTCAACTTACATGTGTTGTTGAATATTGGAGAATAATGTTATTGATTATAGAATACTGATAACTTGCACATGTTGTTAAATATCATGGAGGATACTGCTAACTTACACACATCGCTGAATATTATAAATATTAACTTACAATGTTGAATATTGTAGAATTTTATTAATTTACACATTGTTGAGTGACAGATCACTAGCATCACTGAAATTTTACACTAACTGAACTATCAATCTTTGTTTGACCCTTTCTGAAGCCCTTGGCAACTATTCTACATATATGTTTCTTCATATATATTTGACTAAGATTACCTCATGTAAAAATAATCATGTAGTGTGTGTCATCATGAGGAACTCCCTCTTCTTTAAGGCTGAATTATATTCCACAATGTTTCACCACGTTTTCTCTATTCATTTAGCTACCAATGAACTGTCAAGTTGCAGTCACACCTTCATTACTATGAATTATGCTGCAATGGACATAAGAAAATAGATACCTCTTCAAGATACTGTTTTCAATCTTTTCTAATATTTTCAATCTTTTCAAAATGGAGTGTTTGCTTATAAGATAATTTTACTTTTTAATATTCTGAAGGACTTCCATGCTATTTTCTATTGCAACTGTACCATTTTACAATCTCCCCAACAATGTAAAAAGTTCCAATTTCCCCACATCATGGCCCACCTCTGTTCTGGATTTGGTTGTTTGACAGTAGCTATTCTACTAGGCATGAGATAATATATCACTGGAGCTTTGATTTGCATTTCCTGTTAAACATCTTTTGCACATATTTTATGGCCACTTAAACATCTTCTTTGGAGAAATAAATTCAGGCCTATTGTTCATATTTTAATCAGGCTATTTGCAGTTGAGTTACTGGGACTCCTTATATATTTAACACCTCCAATATATAGTATGCAAATATATTTTCCCATTCTGCAGGCTGTTTCTACTCGCAGAAGTTTCACAGTTTAGTAGAATTTATAAAATACCCTTAATAAGATACTACTATTTATTTTAACCTATTTTTTTTAGCTTTTTTAATTAAAAATTCTTAAAATTTAACTGAATCTATTCATTAAAGTTGATTTCAACTCACTGTCAGTTTGGAAAAGACTTTAAGAGCATATTCATATCAGAATTTTATACAACAGGCACAGAAAATATCTTACTTCAAATGGTTTAGAAGTGTAGTTTCAGAGCAAAATAGAAGGTAACATAATACTTACACTAAAAATAATCAAATTGTACCACCTAATCAGAAATCTTACTCAGCAAAATAAAAAAGCAATATATGCAGAAATATATGCAGTCTTCCTATACCTTGGGAATCCTCCCCTCCCAGCGTCAGGTACAAACACCATACATGCAAATAAGAACTTTATAAAACACTTGACTCTAACACAAGAAAAGGACTTTTATATATATCTGTTATATACTAACTTAAAAAAATTATACTTGAGAGCAGAAAACCAAGGCATGCTTTAGATCTATGAACTCTGCTAAGGAAGCACAACTGATTCTCTTACAGTTTCCTTTTCTTTTTTCTTTTTTGTTGAATTTTAAAAAGATTTTATTATTATTTTTATTGAGCTCTACATTTTTCTCTGATTCCTTCCCTGCATCTCCCCTCCCCTTCAACCCTCTCCCAAGGTCCCCATGCTCCCAATTTACTCAGGAGATCTTGTCTTTCTCTACTTCCCATGTTACAGTTTTCTTAAGGCATCCTCCACAAAAGCATTTTCACACTTGAAAACACAAAATAATATCCATTTGAAGGTTCCTATTTTGCTTCTATTCAAACTGGACTATACAAAATATGTATCACAATTTTAATTAACACAATAAGACAATAATCTGTAATGAATGTTCCGAGTATGTGAAGAAAATACTTCAATGTTTCTGTTTAAATGCACTGGACTTTAACAAGACTGAGGAGTAATAAGTCAGGGAGACAATCACTTAAAACCCTCAGAGATAGGAAAGATGAGATCCACAAGTATGAAGCAAAGGAGATGTCCAACAGCTTATTCACACTGCCAAACTGGCCATGTATAAGCCAACACTTATTCACCATGAATAACCCACATACAGGACACCTACATTACCACCTCCAGGGACATGATTTTTATGTCATTTCTTTGTCACCTGCCATTTCTTGCTATTCTTGGGCATTTTCACTCTCTCGATTGTTGTGGAATATTCTTTTACACTGTGTGAAGATATGTCAGTGACAGGTTTAATAAAAAGTTTAACAGTCAGTAACTAGGCAGGATTTTCCAGGCAGACAGAACGCTGGGAAGAAGTCTCCATGTCATTATTGGTGAGCCAACGGTTCCAAGGAAAAAATCCAGCAACACTCAATCTACTGGGCAGTTCAAATCTCATAACCTCCAAATTATATTCAAAGTTTGCAAAAAAAGAAGTCTAAACAAGAATTGGGGTGCCTCCCATTACAATAAGACATGTGATCTTCACATGAACCTTGTTCAAGTGATGACCTTGGTTGCTCTCACTAAAGCATGATCTCACTTAATCCTCTTTAAAACTCCACTGTTATTATTATTCCATTATTACTAGTCCAATTCTAAAATCATAAAAATGAGGCATCAAGGCTGTTATATACCTAAGTACAGAAACACCGCAAAAGATTAATTTGATTGCTCTCACATATGCCTTGTGGAGATTTTAGCACTGTTCACTTTTTCTTTTCTTTTCTTTTTTTTTTTTTTTTTTTTTTTTTGAGACAAGTTTTTACCATGTATCCCAAATTGGCCTGGAGCCTCCTATGTAGCCCAACCTGGCCTCAAATTTGCAATCCTCCTGCCTCCACTTCCCAAATGCTGGGATTACAAGTATGTGCCACTATGTCTGGCCTTCACTTTAGTCTTCTTTGATACAAGGTCTCAGGTATGTAGCCCAAGCATATCTTCTGACTATGGAGATTATAGGTAAGTGTCCCCACCCAGCTCCACCAATGCTCTGGAAAAGAGGACGCAGATAACCGTTTCAATTAGCTAATGCCTACAACACTAGAGGCCCTAACTCACTCTCTTTCATACCTCTAGACAACCTAACTGAGCCATGAACTGAGAAGCAAGAGGAATTTCAATGGGTCAATAAAGCCGATCAAGTTCTAAGGCCCTAACCTTATGAAGGGTTACCGATCATAAATCCTATAACTAATACAAAGCCAGCACTCTCTGATGCCATTTAAAAACCTGCTTGCCACAGATGGTTTAGAGCTACTTATTTGTGAGATAAATCTTCAGAGATCCTTTAAAGCTCAAGGAATAGCATCACATAGTCAATTTCAACAGACGTTGCTTGAGTGACTAAGCCCAGGGCAGAGGTGTTCTCTACTCCCTGCTGCTACACCAAACATTAACCTGTCTGACTCCCAATTAGGCCTTGAACTGCTTGAAAGCAAAACTAAGCCATATTGTTTTTTATATTCTCCATACTTAAGCAACATTCTTAGCATATGGATGTCATTAATAACCTGGTCAATAAAATGAGTACAAAAGCAAACGTTCCTTAACAAAGCAGTAGCAATTCAATGTTTAAGACGTGTGTGTGTGTGTGTGTGTGTGTGTGTGATCAGTAAAAGGAACACAAATTCTTTAATGACAAATTCTTTGTTATATTATTTTTTGACTCTACTCAATAACTATTTTCCTAGTGAAGCAAGTACATGTGACACATGTTAATTATTTACAGAAACTAAGATCATTTGTAAAGCAATAGTGATGACAAAATTAAACCAGATGCACACTTAAGCCCTTACCCATCAGGGTTCACTCTTGAAAGCCATAATTTCATAACACTATCAATGAAGCAGTACTCTATTTTTAAAGCACTACACTTTCGCATAGAAGTATTATATAGACTCACTGCAGTTAAATAAAACAGCATTAACACTATGACAATTTCTGAGCTTGCCACAAGCCAGTAACCATGAGGTGGAAAGAGAAAACAACAAATACACACTTGCACAAGTAAATAAATGTAAAGAGCACAAAGACTGTTGCCTCCAGGCAATATAATTTGTAATGTACCAAAGAAGTCACTAGATGAAGCAATGGGCTAAATCCTCATACATACCATCTTTGACCATCAAAACAAGTCCTTCACAAACAAGCAACTTCAAGAATGATTACTTTATTCCAGGACAGGCTCTAGAAACTACAGGGAAACCCTGTCTCGAAAAAAACCAAAAAAAAAAAAAAAAAAAAAAGAATGATTACTTTAAAGAGAAGAGGTCGCATCTCTAGCAAGTTTAAGAGTCAGAACTGACACCCTCTCTGCTCTAATATCCAGGTTTGGAATTGTTTGTAGGCTATGCAACCCCAATTAACGGGTCACCTAACTTTTAACAAGTATGGCGTATTTATTTTAAACCTCATCATTTTGAGACTTTCAGCTTTACATTCCTGCACATACCGTCCTACTTCAGCCACTGCTATCTGACTAATGAAGGCTAGTTATGGTAGAAGCCAAAAAGAAATGTTACAAATGCTCTCATTTGTAACATTTTGTTTTCTCAACAAAAAACAGAAAGATGATGTATCAATCAATTGTACAGAATTCTGAAGCATGACATTTGCTGGTTTCAAGAAAATTTGTGATTCTACATATCACAAAGCAATTAATCCAAAGACTAAAGACAAACAAATGCCTCAAGTCTGAAGAAAGACTCTTCAAAGGACAAGTGGGACATGAGATATACATTGGACACAAGAGAAGGCAGCAACAACTGAACCACAGATCAAATATGGATTACCATAAGATCAATGCAGAACTCTCAGTAGCCACAGAAACAAAGGAAATTCTTACATACAGTATCTTCTCCACAGACCTCAATGGAGATATAAAAAGGACTACAGGCAAGAGAGACACATTTGGGGAGGAGAGAACAGCAGGACCCATGAAGAAGTACCAAGGCACCCCTATGCACCCTCCAGAAAAGTCTAAATGTCTGGAAAAAAAAGGAGCATGAGCTTCTGCCCCCGCCCCCGGCACAGGCACAGATCCTCCATAGCTAGGTAAAGAAAACAAACCTTTACTTCTGAAGACCAAGGGCAGAATTCCTGTAAAGTCTCATGCCTGAGACCTAGAGGAAATCTAAAGCACTTAGGAAAACGTAGAGATTAAACCACATCTCAGGAAATATGGCTACAAGCCTCAAGTAAGCAACTACTTAGGAGAAGAGCTAGCAGATGGAGAAATACCCTCTGTGAAACATGAGTTCAAAGGGCAGATCTGAAGCTGAATGTAGAGCACACATTAGGAAAAGCTTCTAGTAGGACTGGAGAAATAGCTCAGTAGAATACTACTCTAGTGTGTATAGTGACCTAGGTTCAACATCCAACCTCTCAATCTCTCCCTCCCTCTCTGTGATTCTCTATAGCTTGCCAGATATAAATCAAGCTTACCTGGCACTAAAGTTCTACCATGACTTGGTATCAATCTACTATTTTAGTCATAATGCTACCATTCTCAGATATGAATCCTCCATTCTAAGCAGGATGACATCATTGGCCTGCTCCTTCTAACTTCTAAAATGCTTTCTTTGAACCATATCAGCTTAAATAGCCCCAGTCACTAGTCATCCAAAAGATGTATCACAAATTCAACTTTATCCTGTAACTATGTAAAGGCAACTGATTCACACTTCTGTGAATTCATATGCACTCACCATTCATGGCATTCATGTTATTTTATACAGGATATTCTTATTTAAGTGTTGCTTTTATGGCCAAGCATGATGTCGTGTACCTAAGGGTCCAGGGAGCCTGCACAGAAGACTGAGGCAGGATAACTGCCTGAGACCAGAAATTTAGTGCTCCCCCGAACAACGGATATCTCCATCTCTTTTTTTTTTAAATGGGGAAGGGTACATTTATGCATTTATGATGGTTATACTCAAGAATCCTGGGCTGGAGAGATAGCTTAGCAGTTAAGAATGTATTGTTTGTGCAGAGGACCCAGCACCCATATCAATAGTTCAGCTGTAGAGGATCTGAAGCCCCTTGACACAACGCACACATAAATACTTTTTAAAAAGAAAGAAACCTGTAACTGTCAAGGTAGGCATTGTCTCTGACAAGTTCCTTGTAAACCTGGAAACACAGAACTAAATAAGCATACAAGAAAAAAAAAAGGGGCGATTGCACAAGTTAACTTTAAATCACTGTAACAACTTCCAGAAAAAGTTTGTTTTTATATTTTTAGAAAATTAGACGAGCAGCATTAAACTGTGCTCTATGCAATCTGCAGCTGTATTACACTCATCTTCCACAGCTGAAAATAGGGCCTGGCACACGGAATACACTCAAGCAGTTCAGTACTTAACTAATTTCATTTTGTATAGCCATAAGGTAGAAATGGAACCCTGAAGTTCTACTCCAGTCAAACTGTATTCTACCGAAAATAATTCCTAAATTATATTTGTTCATTTATTTTCTCTGAATAAACTACAAGTATCACAAATGCAAAAGCTGGGCTTTTTTTTTCCTTTGGTTTTTCAAGACAGAGCTTCTCTGTAGCTTTGGAGCCTGTCCTGGAACTCACTCTGTAGACCAGGCTGACCTCGAACACACAGAGATCCACCTGCCTCTGCCTCCCGAATACTGGGATTAAAAAAGGTGGTGGGTGTAACCACCACCAGGTAGGGCTGTTTTTTTTTCTTTAACTTACTGTTTGTTTGTGTCTGCATATGTGTACGAGCATTGTTGTAGAGGCACACATGTAACAGTGTACATGTAGAGGTCAGAGACAATTCTGTGGAGTTATTTCTCTCCCTCCACCTTTATATGCGTCCTGGGGTTTGAACTCAGGTCACCACACTTGAGTGACAACTGCCCTAACGTGCTAAACCATCTAACCAGCCAGCCCACTTAGCCCTCTTCTGAAGCCTGCAAAACAATTAATCCCTATGTATGCATGCATGTACGTACATTCATAGTAAGCATCAAAAGCTCCCTCAAAATTTTAAGGTAACTTAAGGGCGGCTAACATACACTTACCTACCCCGTGTAAAAACATGTTCTTCCTACCAATAAGATTTATTTTTCATCATCTTTGGCACAAATTCTAAAATGCTACCTGCCAGGTCTTATGCCCAATAAATATGCATCCACAAGCAATTATGGAGATAGATAGCTTATGGGGAGGGGGCACTCCTTGGTCAGGTCCCAATGCTGGCCTGTGGTTAGGGGAAAAGGAGTGGGGGGAGAGGGTGGTCCTGTGATTAATCACTGCCCACTCTGCTTAGGGGTATTTATCACAGCCCACTGTCAGGTAAATGACTGGAAAAACACCTCTTCAGTAATTAATGTGAAGTGACGGATGGACAGCTCCTGGGCCCATTAATCAGGAACATCAGTAGCCTACTGAGATTATGAATGTCAGGATGCATAAACTGCCGGTGGATCAATAAGCCCAGGAATTCATCCAAGGCTCTCATTTCCGAGGCATCTCCGGTACATTAGGTTCCCTCAACCCCTCCCTCAATCTGAAGTGAAAATCAAGGCTTCAGAACAAAGAACAGGAGCTGAGGCCTCAAGTGACCACTGCAATAATATGGTCAAGAAGATGGCTATGACTAGGAAAGAATCCAGGGTAGGCAACAAGCACACAAAGTGCCATATACTGATCAAGAAGCTCTCTCAGAAGGCATGCTGCACTTGAAACACGGAGTAACCAGGAAGACATAGTTGGTTTCACTTATCAAAACCTCATTATCCATTTTAGGTATTTGCTTGTTACTCATTTCCCTGTCCAAATTTTCTCCTTTCATATAAGAACCACTAATGTAGGGAGAAATAAAAATGAAAACTCGATTTTCAATACTTAAGAATTTGAGTAAATTTTTAATTTAATAAGAAAAAGAACTTATATGAAATAAAATAATTATTTAAATTTAATTTAATCTCATCACTCATTACTATGATAAACATAGAAGAAGTATCTATAGTGCTGACCAAAAATATTCTTCATGAAAAGCATTTGTTCAACTTGAAAAATTGTCTGGCACTCAAAGAGAATGACGGTGTCATAATCCAAGTTTAGCCGAATTTTGTATGGGAAGGAAGGTTGGGCTAGGGCCTCATACAGAATGCTGTAGGCTGGCAGTGACGGGAAGGAGACTGCCCTTACTGCCACATCCCGCCAAACCCCAGTGCTGTTTTGTGGTCAGACTCAGGCCAGAGTTACAATTGTTGGTTAGAAAGTGTCTCAGAGTTACGGCTGCCTGTTCCGCTAAATCTCATCTCATCCTACTGATGGATGGATGGACAGATGGCTGCTTGGTGAAAGCAGCATTATCAGCCAGCTTCTATGGAGCCTCTGAATGATGGATAGCCCTCTTTCTACTTTCTCCAAACCACCATCGATCCAAGCCATATTTCAGCGGTCAGAAGCCCAGTAATATTAAGACACACAATCAGGTTAAGTTACTTGCAGTATAAACCTCTAAAACAGAAATCTTAACACCTCTGCTTTGCTGTCATGAACTAGGCTAAAAATGCTACAGTTTGATTCTTTCTAGCTGCTAACACAATGAATTCCAACAGCTCAAAGCCCAAAGGGAACAGCTGGGCTCTATTCCTAGCAGTACTTGAAAAGCTGACTTGCCTGCCAAATTTTTTACTAGCCAGTTCATTTCTGGGAAATGAACTCTGCGGCAGTGGTGAGCAGATCTGTGAATATGTGTATCCAGTGGAGTGTGACGCTATTAGAACCA